>NC_138197.1:82777857-83377857 GCF_964194105.1 Spermophilus citellus
TATTTGGGTATCAGGGATTGAACTCAGGGTGCTTAACCACTGAGCCATATCCCCAGCCTTTTTATATTTTACTTAGAGACAGGATCTCACTGAGTTGCTTAGGACCGCTCCAAGTGCTGAGTCTGGCTTTGAACTTGCTCTCTTCCTGCCTCAGCTTCCTAAGTTGCTGGGAACTTCCCAAGTTACAGGCATGTGTTACCTCGCCCAGTTCTAGTTATGGTTTTTTTTTTTTTTTTTTTTTTAATATTACTTGTCAGCCTGGGCAATGTAGCAAAACCTGTGAGACCTTGTCTCAAAATAAAAAGGGCTGGGGATGTGGCTCAGTTGTAAAGTGCTCCTGGGTTCAATCCCCAATATTGCAAACAAAACAACACCACCACCAAAACCCCCCAAATCAAAAACAAACAAATGAACAAACAAACAAAACACTACTTCAGACTACTTAAAAATACTACTATTCCTTCTCCTTATTATTTGATTTAAAAAAATTTGTTAAAAATGTCATGTATCAATACTTATTCTTCTCAAGAAATCAAAACAGTGTGTGTCAAATTTGAAATCTTTGTTGACATCTAACATCTAGCATGTCACAGGACAGATTTTGGAAACAAGATTTCAGGCTAGGCATGTGGCGCACATTTGTAATCTCAGCAGTTTGGGAAGCTGAGGCAGGAGAATCACAAATTTGAAGCCAGCCTGTCTTGGAAACGGGCAAAAGCATTAGGGGTTTATTTCTGTGGTAAAGCACCCCTGGGTTCAATACCCAGTGTTGCAAAAGAAAAGGTGTGACAGACTCTGGACAGATAGCATTGATATTCTTGAAGGCTTAGTTGATCAAATCTTGGTTGACACAGAAGCAAATTGAAATACTGAATTTGGACATATTCAAGGTATATAGTGCTATACTGGGAAGGAAGTTAAACTTTTGAAAGTGATGGTGGGAGAAATCTCAGTGGCCACAGATGAACTTTTCCTGGCCCAATAAGACATTTACCCCAGAGAGTTTGAGATAGGATGTGTGACTGTTACTTAGCATGCAAATAATGTCTGTATTTCAGTATTCTTTTATTTTTACAATAGTTAATGTGCTGTGATTTGCAAATCTTCAAACATATTCAGAATCTGGCCACTTTTTACCACCTCAGTTGTACCATTACCATTATCTCTTTCTTACAGTATTGCAGAGGATTCCTAAATTTTACTGTGTATTAGAATCAACTGAAGATTTTTAAAAGTACTGATATATGACTTCTGTTAGCAGTCATTCTGATTCAATTGGAATGAGTTGCAGACTGAGCATAAGAATTTTTTGTAAGCTCCCTGTCTCTAACATGTATTGCCTCAAATAATTAGAAAACCAATTTTTTCCCTGAAGAATTTGATTTTGATTGTGTTTTTCTGCTAGTAGCCTTGTTAATTTGGGAAATTTCCATTTCTTAAAGTTTTAGAAGTTGTAGTGTATCTATTGTGTTTCTTAGTTGAGCATGAAAGCTGAGGATGGCTGATTTAAGCTGAAATAAAATTTACTGATAGGACAATGAGTGGTTCACAGAATTGGTAGAAGAATGGATGGAGCCAGTTATAGAAAAAGTAAATTAACAAGGGGAGGGTAAACAGCTGGAACCACAGCAAAACTCATGTTGGTTAGACTATTATTGCTGTCTGATGAATAGTGATTCGATGATATTGATTGCACTACTGATAGTGTTGGTCACTCCAGGCCACCACTGGTTCTGCTGCCCTCTGAAACTAGATGTTGCTTTCACTGTTGCTGTTATTGGAAAGAATTATTTTGTCTCTAACTTTTCTGTGCCACTGTCCTCCATATTCAAAATCCCTGATAGATGCATCTATTTGGGTAAGCATAGTCTGCTAGGACATGTGGGAAATCAAGTATCTGGAATTTTCAGTTTTAGTAGTGTAACAGAGATTTTGTATTCTACCAAAATTCTTGAAATAGAGAATTCTTCAAACACAAGCAAGGACTGCACCTGTTAGAAGTCAACAAAGTGAAAAAGGTCTATTACACATGATATAGCCTACCTACTATGTGTTCTTTATTTTATGCATTAATCTGCTGACTATTAAGTTATTATTTTTTGAGGTATACAGACCAATATAAAATATAAAATAGCATGTTTCTAGATACTGAACATATTCTGACTTTTTGTGATGGAAAATAACATATCAATATTTTATGTTAGTGCTGTTCAATAGAAAGATAACGTGGGCCACAAATGCAGTCAATCCATAGGTGTAATTTTCAATTGCATTTAAAAAGTTAAAAAAGATTTGTACATTGGTGTAGGCCTATAATTCCAGCAACCCAGGAAAATGGAGCAAGAAGATTGTAAGTTCAAGGCCAGCCTTGGCAAATCAGCAAGACCTGATCTCCAAATAAAAAGGGCTGAGGATGTAGCTCAGTGATAAAAGAGGGTTTACTACACAGGAAATAAAGATCAAAACCTCAGACATTTAATTTTAGTAATTTATTTGTTTCAATCCAGTGTATACAAAATATTATTTCTAATGTAATCAATTTACTTAGAGAATACTTTACATCTTTGGATATTAAACCTTCAAAATCTAGTGTGTATTTTACATATAGAACACAACTCAATTTAAACTGGCCACATATCAAGTGTGACATGTAGTCAGTGGCTCACATATTAGTGCAGTTCTTGTGATGTTCTATAAAATGCTATATGAATTGCAATTACTGCCAGCTAAGCATGTTGGGATGAAATATTTTATACACATTATGAAAACAGGAATGAATATTTAAAAACTATAACCAAAGAGTAATAAGTGCTGGGTTGTTCATACTCAAAAAAGAAAACTGTCTCCTCAAATACAAAACAGTAATTTCACGTGCAGCATTTTATAATTTATTTGTGGTAGAGAAAGGGGAGTGTGAGATGGGGAGGAGAAATTCAAATTTTTTTCATTAGGTTTTTAAATTATTTTTATTTTCCAAACATTTAAGCTTGTGAAGTGTTGAGATATTTCAGATATTCCTTAAGGCAGAGGAAAGCAACATACAGTTTGTATATGAATAATCAAATTAATCATATTTTATTATATCTATGTGTATGTCACTACTAGGCTTAGTATCTGATGCTTTGAAAAAATAAGATGATAGCAACTGACTATACTTGTAATTTTAACTATTGTATATGACTTATTTAATGCCTAGATAATTAATGTTGATAATAAGTTTTATTTTCTAATTGTTTTTATTTTTGTAGGCTGCTGAATCAGGAATAATAAAAGTTAAAACAATAGCCGCAAGAAACACGGAAATTTTGACAGGTAATTTTTTCCATTAAAAATTCAACAATTATGAAAAATTGACTAATACTAAAAGTAGAATCTTGAAAGAAAGCCATAAGTTTTCTATAGCATGTCTTTCTCATGCCCTAACATATTATATATGATACAGACCACAGGAATGTCCCAAACTGATTATATTTCCCAGAAATTAATACTATAAAATTCTCTGATATCAGAAAGATTAAAAGTTCTAATTCCTTAAAAGCAAGAATTTTTTTCTTACTGTTCTACCTCTTGCTTCTTAGTCCATCTTTAATATAAACAGTTCATAATGTAGTATTTTATGTTTAGTAGTACCATTGAAGTTTTGATTCTTGGAATTAAGTATGGTGATGAAGAAAAGAATGAGAGTTTCTTTTTATGTCTTTTCTTGATTAAACTTGATTTTCAAAGAGGAATTTTTAAGAGTTTCTATTTGGTATGCTTTTTCTACTCAGTCTACTCCTTTTTGTTTTTTTTTTTTTTTTTTTTTGTGCTTTCTGTTCTTACCTCAGTAAGGAACATAGACTGGCTTTTTTTTTTTTTTTTTTTTTTTTTTAAGAATCTAATATATGTGAGTACTTGTGCCACTCTATCTTACATAAGACTGTCTTGTGGGGAGATATTATTTTATAGTAGAGCAACTTCACATGCAAATAAATTACTTGCTTGCTTAAGGTGACATGATAAGTAATGGAACCAGATTCAAATTCAGAAGTGTTCAGAGCCCAGCTTCTTCTTTCAGATGCCATTGTATCTCAAGCTTTTCACCCCAGCTACTTTCTCCCAGTGCTTCATATTTAATCATTGCTTGCTCCATTGATCCTTCAGCCTGTATTTCCTGTTCCAACAGTGCCTTTCCTCTCATCCAATGTAAGAGAAAAATAGTCTTATTAAGTTAGTTAACACAAAGAATCTCTTGAATTTTCATAAACTTTACATTTAAAACAAAGGATACCAATAAATCTCTAATTTGTGTTGTGAGATTTCAGAGTATTACAAAATGAGATAAAGATTTTAGGGGGTGGTTTAAGAGTTGGGGGGCAAGCGTGGATTTTACTTAGGTTGCTCAGCTTTGCTGGAAATTGGTCCTTAGTGTTAGTTTTCTTGAGTTGCATCTGTTTCTTTCAGATTCTTCCCTGATTTTCATCAGTCTATTGGAAACATTATATATTTTTATAACATATTCACAAGAGTGAATAGTGTTCTGTGTGCATATTGAGGAGTGTGGTGAATGCAGTAGGAAAAGGCAAAGGTGTTTATGGTTGGGTTGGGAGGGACAGCAAGTAGATTTTGGGAGATGCATGTTGGTTAGATTAGCTACTGTAGGGGAAATAGTGTTTAAAGATAAATTATGACCTAAGATATTTTTAAGATAGACCAATCATATTAGAATATCATTGTGAATATTTATCTTTGGTATTAATATTGTTGATACTATGGTAAGTCCTTAATTATTCTCCAATAATAGAATTTTTCGTTAGTTTGTAGTTGATGGAAGATAAAAGCCTGATTTCTTCAGAGAACCACTATTTCAGTGTTTTATGCTAAGTAAAATGTCCAATTATAAGAAAGAATAAGAAATTGTTAGTGCACATGAATTTAATATACAGGTAGACTGTTAATTTCATTTTAATTGTATTAGCTTTATTCAAATCATGTTAGAACAGATCTTTGTGCTCATACAGTGTGCTTTAATCTCCATAGTTTTCCAGAGTCATTTACTCAAGGTAGATTAGCTTTTAACTTGATCCTGTTATTTTTTTTTATGAAGTATTGATAACAATTGGTGCCTAAAGAATATAGATTCCATAGATCACTGTCATCTTGAAAATCAAAGACTCTCAAAAACAAAGATTTTATATTGGTCAATATAAAGTTCCTAAATTCAGAGAACAGTTAATACTGAAAAAATTTTTATTAATTTAAAAAATTTCCTGAGAAGTATATATTTTTTTTAATACTTGAAACCAAAGGATACTGCTTTTGTGTTGTAATGGTTGTAAAGATCCCACATAATTGAGGAGTCTCAGATGAGACAGAATATTGAATTCTCATATGTCTCTGTATATTCAGAATATATAAAGTTGCTGTAAAAATCAGAGCCCTTAATTAGGCTTAACTAATCTAATTAATGATATTCAGCATAGATTTCTAGTCAGCTTTAGTTTCTTAGATTTATTTTCCAAGGGAACATCATATATATTGCAACATAAATCTTTGCTTTACATCTCCCCTTTTAAGCATCCTCCTTTAATGTTTATTTTTCTTTGTTTTCACTGCTGTCATGAATGCTGACATAAGTGGAAATGCTATGCCAGGTAATGTCAGCATCAATTCAGATGTACAGATTATCTCAGAATTTTTTTTCCTTTAAAAATGAAACTCTGAAAATGAGAAATAACAAAGTTTTTCATTTATAAGGCCAAATGCCTTAATTCCACCTTTGCTATATATTACAAATTATTATTCTAGCTGACACTGTACTAGAAATTGAAAAGGCATGTGTTAAACAGAAATCACATAATTCTGCTTTTTAAATGCATGTTTGAACAAGGAAATCAATCAAGTGTAATGTCTATTAAAATTGTATATTTAAACCCTACCCTAAAACGTAATAGTTAAGTCTACCCATGGCTGCTTTTAGCTATTGTCAGTACACATACAGAATTTTTACATGAATAATCATTACGTATGATTTGTGTTCTTTTCTCACATGGTTTTCCATCATCTTTTCCATGTCTGCTTAGTCTTATAACTACGAGGTCTTTTAAGTAGCAATGAGTAAATATACTTCGGATATTTTTTCTGACATAAAAGGTAATTTACCTGCTTATTTTAATATGTTCTATCTTTTCAATACATTTGCTTGTGATATTTTACAAACAAATATGGAATATATTGTGTAATATATTTTTAATAAGTATTTATGTAAAAATTAGTAGGGGAGATAGAAAGTTGGGTGATGAAATTCACATATAATCTATATGGAAATACAAGAAATATATTTGAAAAGTGTGTTTGTGCCATTTATTCTGTTTGGCTTACCTGCTCCTTCATTTGGAGTACTTTGCCAGAAACTTAACTTTCCAGATGACTTTCTTCCTGAAATTAGTATCAACATCTTATTCTTTCTTATGTTGCTGGTATTTATCATATTACAAGGGAAATAATAAATCTCTTATTAAATGTAGGTTAATGAATGAATGACATTGTATAGAAATAGGTTTCTTAATATTGTCTTTACTATTTTTTCTACCTCTCTTTAATTTTTACATGTTATAAGTATTTGAATACATGTATTGTCATCCTTAGTTTATGACAACTAGATAACAGCACTCTGAAGAAGACACACCCTAATTATAGAATTCTAATACTGAGTAGTAAAGGCCAATATGGAAATATATAGATAGGATTGTTATTGGAAGATTGATAGGAAATGCACCTAACCCAGCTTGGGAATCTGAAGCTGAGCAAGCCTAAAAGCTCAAAGGAGAGTTAGCCAGGCAAATAAAGTGTAGAAGTGGACTGCTTTAATAAACATATGAGATATATAGCAGCTTGGTGTTATGTGGATCCACTAAAAGTAAATTATTGCTATAACAGTATGGAAGATATGGTTGAGTATACCATCACTGAGGCAAAGGTAACTGTTAGGTAATTTAGGCTAGAAAATACAGGGCATGTATCATGTTCACATGTTGACCTGTTGGGCCAGAGATTACATAGTGTGTCTACAACATAATGTGCTTTTGTTTATTTTTTCCTTGGATTTAAAAAATAATAATTTTTATCCCATATTTTCTTATATCATAAGTTTTTTGGGTGGTGGGGGTGGGGGTTGTGTCTGGGGATCAAACCTAGGACCTCACACATGCTCTGCCACTGAGTCATACCCCCAGCCCTATCACAAGTATTTGATTTCATCTTTTTAAATGTTTTTAATTGCCATACAGTGTTTCATCAAGTGGATTGTACTTCCTTTATGTTAGATGTATTCAATGTTTAGAATTACTTTATGGTAAATTTCTAGATATTTATAAAGTTGTAATGTTAAAGGGTATGAAAATGTTTAAAGTGCTTGGAATGTATCACCACACTTTTTTTTTCCTTTCTGGAAGGTAAACTTTTATGCCTTTACCAACAATATGAAAGTGTATTCTTATAACATCCTTGTCAGGATTATTGTTTTTTAGAAAAAAAAAGGTACTAAAATAAGGAAATGACTGTTCATTTTACCTGACATTTTTTAAATTTTATTTTTTAGTTGCAGATGGACACAATTCCTTTATTTTGTTTATTTTTTTATATGGTGCTGAATATCGAACCGAGTGCTTCACACATGCTAGGCAAGTGCTGTGTTGCTGAGTTACAACCCCAGCTCCTGACATTTATTTTTGACATTGAACATATATTTCTCTGTATGCATTAAATTATTTTCTTTTTCATTTTACATTCACTTCTTCTGAGATTTTGTGTTTGCTTTATTAAGTTATTTGAGCTATTTGTATAGCAAAATATTAACTGTCGATTATGTTTTAATCATATTTTTGCCAGATCATGGACATTTTAATTTTTTTAAACTCTAGATGCTTTTTATTTTTACCTTAAATAATTTTTCTGAATTCTTTTGTTGCTTTACATTTATGATGCCCTTCTCCTTCAACATAGTTTATAGTCATTTTAATTTTCTTCTAGTTTTTCTGTGTCTTGATTTTTTTCCTTATTTTTTATTATATGGAATGACAAGATTTAGATTTTTTTTTGCAAAATTGCTAATTATTCTAACATTGTTTGTTGAATAATTTTCCCTTTAGCTTGTAATGTGCTTCTAAAGTGAAACTACTATACTTTATTTGTCCTATTATTCTTGAATCATTTAAATATATTTTCAGACCTTTGAATCCACTAAAAAATGTTTAGTGGTGTTAGAAACATCAAGTCTTCCCCAGAACCAGATTTTAAGCTTTTTGAAAATAGAAATAATGTCTAATGTGCTTCTAAAGTGAAACTACTATACTTTATTTGTCCTATTATTCTTGAGTCATTTAAATATATTTTCAGACCTTTGAATCCACTAAAAAATGTTTAGTGGTGTTAGAAACATCAAGTCTTCCCCAGAACCAGATTTTAAGCTTTTTGAAAATAGAAATAATGTCTAAGTCACATTTCTTTCATAAGCATTACAATTTATTATTTAAAGGCTGTTAAAATTTATCACAATAAAACTTTTATTAACCCCTGTTTATGTGATTTATAGTGGGGTATCCTAGTTTAATTCTTTTTTTCCAGGATAAAAACTGCAATTATGCAGTGAAACTGCTCAGAGCAAGGAAACCCCTAGGATATGGGGACCTGCTGGACCTCTTTCAGGTGTGTGAAAGTGCATCATTTGATCTCACAGTTATATAATTTGGAAATAACAGCATCTATCAAACACACAGTTGCTCTGTTAAAGTTGCTTATTAAAGGACTTAGGTGGAAAATAAACTTTTTTCTTCTTCCCACAAAACCTCTTTTTATATCTTAATGGAAGCTGAAATTGTTTTAAAGGATCAAGCGATCCTTCTTTTTTGCTGTTTGAATGATATATAAAATAGTTAGAACAAGATGTCTTTATATTGTTCTACAATTTTTTTCTTCATTGTGATTTCTAAAATCTCTACTCCTAGGAAGGTATTTACATAAAGCTATCCTTAAATAGTATATCATTATAACCATTGTACGTAAAGAGGGGCATTCTCTCAGTTAAAAGAGCCAGGTTAATTTCAACTTCTGCATTACTGTCACATTTGAAGGAAGAAAAATAAACCAGTAACTTAAAAAAAAAAAGATTTTTCTGTTACTGAATTGTGATTTAGATATGGCAGATGTGTTTTGGTTAAATAGATAAATCAATTTTATTATTTAGTTGATTATCTATTCTGGACAACTTAGAAACTGCCATTTTTATATAAATCGGGAGCGGAAAAGTAGGAAAAGATGAGAGATAGGTATTTAATTCCTTTGAATAACATTAAAATAAAGTTTAAAAAAATTTATTTTTATTACTACCTTAAGTTTATTTCACCTTGGTAGACCTGACTGTAATGGATATGTATACACACTTCACTACGATTCATCTTATTTTATTGATTCTAGGGTACATAGTTTTTTCACTTTTTAACATCACTTAAATTGGTATTCATCTTACAAATGATAGTATCTTTTAGAATCACTGTGGGTCAGGTGTGGTATAGTTTCCTTTGTAGGTGTGTGTGTTAATTTGTTCATATTATTATCACATCAATTGAGTTGCATGCATTGTTGATATCATATATGTTGAGTGTTAATTGCTATTTGAAATGTTCCCCTAATTGTTGTCAAAAACTTTTTAACATTTTATGGTAAGATAAAAAAAGATCAGCATCTAAATATTGCAGAATAGTGTCATGAAGAAAATCACAGAAACAATAGTGAGGTCCTCTTTGAAGAAATAAAGTATTCCCAATATTCTCCGTATTCCAGAGGATGAAGTTGTGCAGAAAACTTTTAAGTGATTAGAAAGCATTTCCATTATTTAATTGGCTTTGATTTTCTTTGTGATGTTATGGGTATGTCTTGAATCATTGGCATCTTAGACTCTTAAGAAAATGCATTGTTTTTTTCTTTTATGACCCTTCCTTTATTTATCTGAAGACTTTAGGTAGACAGTTTTAGTTATTTGTTTGTGATTCTGGGTGATCCAATCCAGTGCCTCCTGCTTGCTAGACAAATACTCTACCACTGATCTACACCTCCAACCCTTAGGAAGACAATTTTAAAGTACAAATGATTAAGTCCTCTTTTAACTTCATTTATCATCAGGATGATAACTTGCTGGGAAGAATAGTGAACCAGGAATTAAAAGACCTATTTCAAATTCTTCTTGTACCATCTACTTACTGTGTCACTTAGACCTAATTGTGCCCTATAAACTATAAGGTTATTGTAATGTTCCAATGAAAAACACGGGCTAATGTCACAAAAATTATGAATGCAACTTGTTTTTACTGAAAACTTTTAATTTTCCTGAACAACATTTAATAATAAAATAAACATTTAATGATAAAGTTTAACATAAATGGGGTAGCTTCAGACTTCAGTATTCTGGCAAGGATTGAATTTGGAAGGATGATTTAATCACTTCATTAAAGCTTTATGATTAGCTTTAAGGTCATATTTTAATCATTCATGTTTTGAAACTTCACTATGGAAAATTTTTGTCTTTAGGTTTGAATGAAAATCTTTGTGCATAAGGAAGCAAGGAAAAAAGGAGAGGAGCCCTTTTGCCAGTCTTATTTGCTGTTTTTTTAAGCTGTGTTAAATTGGTGATTTATACTGATACACTGAGGGACCTTTGTAGAGCATGCTCTAGGAAATCGTTGTCTTAATTTCTATAAAGAGAGCTTTTTTAAAAAAGATTTTTTTTTTTTTTAGTTTTAGGTGGACACAATATCTTTATTTTTATGTGGTGCTGAGGATCGAACTCAGTGCCTCATGTGTGCTAGGCGAGTGCTCTACCACTTGAGCCACAACCCAAGCCCCCCATAAAGAGAGCTTTGGGAGAAGTAAAGTAGGACTTAAAGAGTAAAATTAATGTTAATATTGGTTTTGTACTTTAATAATGATCTGGATGACTCTCAATTTCTTTTGAAAAACATTCTAAAACTCAGATTTAATTGTGTTTACGATGTCTTTCCTCCAAAAATAATTGATGGAATTAGGACCCTTGAAAACAAGTATCAAACTCATAAGTTTAATGTTCTCTTCACATGTTATTTATTCAAATATCTTGAAAGTGATAAATCTCTCTTATTCATCTTTTTGTAGCCTATCAGTAAATGGTTATTGACTTAATTCCATTTTATAAATTTAAATGTGTAAATCAGTTTGTGCATTTCCTAACCTCCTTCATTTTTGTCACCCCTTTAAATTTCTGAGAAGACTTGGCGTTGTTAGATATAAATTAAGATTTGAAGTTATAGCATATATATCCAATTAACTTACAGTACTGTTTCAGTAATATAGGGAGAAATGCTATAATATAGGGAGAAATGCTATTGTTTTTGATGATGTATGTTTATTTCTTGAAAAAGAGATTAGAGCTCTATGAATTTAAAGCATATAATGAAATTCTAAGGAGTTTTTGAATATTCATTAACGAGTATGGTGGGAATGGTGTGCATACTAACTTCTTACTTATTTTCCCTTCTGCACTATAAGAAGAAATAGCTTCTGAGAATCCATGTACTTAAAGAATTTATAGCAGAAGATAGAGAAGAATGAAAGGGCAGAGTGTTGGGAGAATGGCATAGGAAAGCTGTAGTGATACAAAGTCTGTACTATGCATCCGAAGTATATTAACTCTTATTACTTGATTTTTATTTTGGTGTTTATATTATACAATATGGTTCTTATTAAAAGATTGACATTCGTTGTAATTATATAAAAATGTATTCCTAATTATGAATTAGATTTAATAATTTTTCCTATGTGTGTTCTAAATAAAGCATTGAAAGAGAACAGCTCAGAGGTTGTACAGCCTTTCCTAATGGGTTGTGGAACCAAGGAACCGAAGATCACTCAGCTATGTTTGGCTGCCATTCAGAGACTCATGTCACATGAAGTTGTGTCTGAGGTAATACAGAAATTTTATTTGAACTGCACATAGAGTTAGATCTGTATATTTCGTATAAAAGAATGAAACTTACCTTTTATTTAATGTAAAAGTTTTGTGAATAGCAGTGTACTTGAAGAAAATGGCTTAATTTTAAAATATTGTCAAATTGTCTCCTTAAATACTAAAAAGTTACAAATAAGGATGAAATACATTGTGTCAAGTCATTTGTAATCTAAGTCACAATTCAGTAGTATAGATGGTAATGTTAGAATCAAGTAAGTTTTCAATATCATTGAAAATTTATTTAATAAAATTCTTGTGTTTTTTAAAAGGTAGGAGAGAAAATGATGACTATTTTCTAGATTATCTGAAGTTCTAATATGTTGTTCATTAACTTAAATATATTGTTAGTATCTAAACTGATGATGGTAAAACAAGAAAAAATATTTCATTACTATGAACCTGCATCTTTCTTTCAAATTTTACCTTAATTTTGTACTCCATAAGTACTACAATAAAAGTGGTAATTCTTTTGGTCTTGGTATGGTTTTCTAAACAATGTCACATTTAATTGAGTATACAATGTATTGTCAATTTGCATTGTATTTTATTTTTATAATGTATTATAAATGAAGTAATATATAAGAAAAGCAGACTCATAGTTAGTTTGTATATGACCATAACTGGATGAAAAATGCCTGTATTATTGTAGAAATTAGTTTTGATTTTTGACTAGGTATTTCAGAACTGCATGCTGTTTGTTGCTATGTTATTTTTTAGGAAATTTACCTTTTTTAAGAATATTATTAATTGGTTATAAGTATCAAACTTGTTAAGAGATGTGTTTGGATCTATAGGTCTAAAAATATGATTTTTTTGTTACTTCGATAAAGAATATTCTCAAATGAGGTAATATTTGACCCCTTTTTTTCTTTGGCACCTAAACACCTAAATTACCTCTTGACAATTCTTAAAATAATGTTTTACAGACTGCTGCTGGGAATATAATTAACATGCTTTGGCAGCTAATGGAAAATAGTCTTGAAGAACTTAAGCTACTTCAAACAGTTCTTGTTCTCTTAACAACCAATACAGTAGTCCATGATGAGGCACTTTCTAAGGTAGGAAACCTATTTGTCAGTTGATAAATGCTTTGAGACAGTTTTTGAATAAGCTGGCTGAAAAGAACAAGTCTGGTGCTTTTGGAATCAAAAGCAACTTTCCTGTAGTTATCATGATGATCAGTATTGTACTTTAATAATCATTGGTGCCTTTGTTTTTCTCCAGATTAGACTTGAAATCATGTCAAGATCCTTAAGCAAAGCTCCTTAGGTATTGCTGATGGGTTTAGTTAAGACAAGAAAAGAGGAAGAGAGAAGTAAGAGGGAAAAAATGTGTCATATGGTATTGCATTGGCTATTTTAGATCCCTATGATACCTCTCCCTTTTCTCCTTTTAAAAATAATTTCACATGTATATGTTATATAAACCAAACAGTTCAAATCTAGTCTCCTTTCAGCATTATACTGGGTAAACCTGCATATGTAATGGTATTTCTCACTTTACCTCTCCCACCCTTGGAACATGTAACAGTTGTTTTATTCTTTATCTAACTCTTTATTTAATTTTTTTATAAGGAAATAAACAGAGGGGAGACTAGTAGAGGAAGAGTAATAGGGGGAGGGAGGAAGGGAGGGAAAGAGGAGGCACTGGGGACTGAAATGGAGCAAATTAAATTCCATGCATGTATGATTATGCCATAATGAACCCAACTATTATGTAAAACTATAATGCACCAATAAAAGCATTTTAATTAAAAATTTTTTAAATTATGAAATATTTCTAAAGAATAAAAAGTACAGAGTAATATGAAGAAAGTCTTCAATTAATGATTTATTGTCTAAGGATTGTTTTGGATTTTCAATAATAGTTTTATTATAATTTGCATGCTTTTAAGGATAGACAGCCTATAAAGAAGCATACCATTTTTTTTGGTGGTGGGGTACCAGGGATTGAACCTGGGGGCCCTTAACCACTCACTTGAGCCACATCCCCAGTCCTTTTTAATTTTTTTATTTTGAGACAGGGTTTCACTAAGTTGCTGAGGCTGGCTGCCCTTGAACTTGTGATCCTCCTGTTTTCCTCTCCTGAGCCACAAGGCTCACAGGCATGCCTGACCATGTCCGGCTACTATCATATTAAACTATGTATATTATTTCAAGTGGTTACATCTCCCTCTTTTCAGTTGTTAATTTGATGTTATTAGGTCATTGTGAGATTTTATTTAATAGCAAATAGTTTATTCTTTTAACTTCACATCTGCTACAGAAAATGTTTTATGTATTTTTGCATACTCTTTTAATCACTATTCCTCTTAGTTTCTTGCTATCAAATTATTGTTCTTTTATATGTCAGTTGTCCTACTAAAGAAATAAGAACTGCAGATTATGCTAAGTGAAGCTAGCCAATCCTTAAAAAACAAATGTCAAATGTCTTCTTTGATATAAGGGGAGTAACCAAGGACAGGGTAGAGACGAAGAGCTGGAGAAGAAGAATAACATTAAACAGGGATGATAGGCGGGAGGGAAAGTGAGAGTTAAGGGAAATTGCATGGAACTGGAAGGTGAGCCTCAGGGTTATACACAATTACATATAAGAGGAAAGGAGGAGTAGGAGAAAAATTATATAAGTGGAAGAAACGATTTATAGTAGAGGGGATGGAGAGAGAGTAGGGGAGGGGAGGGGAGGGGAGGGGTGAGGGGACAGTGGAGAATGGGATAGACAGCAGAATACATCAGTCACTAGAAAAGCAATTTGTAAATCAATGGAAATGTAACTGATGTGACACAGCAATCTGTATACGGGGTAAAAATGGGAGTTCATAACCCACTTGAATCAATCTGTGAAATATGGTATAATAAGAACTATGTAATGTTTTGAACAACCAACAATAAAATAATTTAAAAAAATAAATAAAAAAAAAAAAAAAAAGAAATAAGAACTGATTACAGGATTTATTTTAGTGTGCTAGCAAATTGGAAATAAAATATTTGGGGATCAAAAATCAAGAATAAAGAAATAAGACAAAATTGAGAAATTTGAAAGCTTCCATGTATCTATAAAATATGCTTTCCTTTATACTGAAATATAAAAAATAATAGTGATATCAAAGACTTATTTCTTTAAAAAATTTTAACAATAATTAAAGTAATAAGGTATAGAATCTGACTTACCATTATATTTTTTTCACAAACAACCTCTTTTTAAACTATGAGACTCTCAGAAGAACATATAGGGCAAAATTATTGTGATATTGGGGTAGGCAAAAATGTTTTAGAGTACAAAATCCATGAACTATAAAAGGAGCCATAAAATGGAGGAAAATATTAGCAAATATCTGACAATAGACATATCTAGACTATATAAAGAACTCTTAATAAAGATTAACAACTGAGTAAACATGGATGAATGATTTTGACACTTGACAAAATAGGATATTCAAATGGCGAGCAAACATATGAAAAGAATCACCATTATAATTTATCAATGAAATGTAAATTATAACCCCAAGGAGTCATCATTATATATCCATTAGGGTACAGTTTAAAAAAACTTACCATTTCAAGTCCTCTTGAAGATATTGAATAGTTCTGAACTCGTACGTACTACTGGTAGGAATGTAAAATTGTAAATCTATTTTGGGAAACTGTCAGTTTCTTAAAAAGTTAAACTTCATTACCAGATGACCCAGCCAGTTCACTCCTACATGTTTTCCCAAGGTGAATGAAAATGAACTCGCAGAGACTTGTATGTGAGTTTTTAAAGCAGTTTTATATAAAGTAGCCCCAAACTGAAAACTACCTAAATGTCCATCAACAGGTGAAACGATAAACAAAAATTTTATACTGTATCATGGAATCTATTTAACTATTCATATACAGACCAGCATAGATGAATAATACAATTATTAATTAAGTGAAAGAAGCCAGACACAATACATAGTGAATGAATCTGTTTATAAAGTTGTACAAAATGCTGGCTAATCTCTAAAAAAAAAGCAGATGGGTGGTTAACTGTGGCCAATGGTAGAGGAAGAGAAGGACTGCAGAGGTGCCCAAAGAAACTTCTGAGATTATGCAAATACTCTGTATTCTGATTATGGCTCTATTTCTGAGGACCTGCATGTCAAACATAACTCATTAAACTATATACTTTGAAGGGATGCAGTTTATTGTTGGAAATTACACCTTAATAATGTTGATTTTAAAGAGAAAGGAAGAATGACTCTGTAAAAACACACTATATGTGTATTTATTTATATACCTAGCACTTTGTATAATTTTTCTCCAAATGATTTAATGACGTAGCAAGTGTTTAATTCTAACTATTTGCAGAGCAAGTCATTCTGGGGAAATAAAAGCATGATGCATTATTACACACGTTAAAAGAATCAAATTTTGCTGGGCGTGGTGGTACATGCCTGTAATCCCAAGGACTCAGGAGGCTGAGAAAGGAGGATTGGGATTCAGAGCCAGCCTCAGCAAAGTGTTAAGAAACTCAATGAGACCCTGTCTCTAAATTAAACAAATAAATAAATAAAATTATAAATACATAAAATTGTTTGTTTATTTATTATTTTATTTAGAGACCCCTGTCTCTAAAATATTGCATACAATATTTGTCTCTTAAAATTATGCATATAACATTTGTTGTATCATCAAATCATTTGGAAAACAAGAGAGACCCTATCTCCAAATAAAGTAGGGCCGGGGCTTTGGCTTAGTGGTTGAGTGTCCCTGAGTTCAATTCGTGGTACCAAAAACAAAAACAAAATCAAAATTTTTTAAAAAGTGTATTTCATATTACATTAGCCAATCTTACATGGCTATATTGGTTACCAAGAGTTTGAATTATTTTAAAATCTGAGAGTTTTTTTAGTTTTATTGTATAAAAAGGTGTGACACTAATCTCTGAGAAACAGTTATACATAAATTATTTAATTTGAGGTTACACCTGATAAAGCTAATGGCCATGCCTTCAATCTTATTTCACACTAAATGAAAATTGTTTTTGTAGGCAATTGTTCTTTGTTTTCGACTACACTTCACAAAAGATAATATTACAAATAATACAGCTGCTGCTACCGTGCGACAAGTTGTTACTGTGGTTTTTGAGAGAATGGTTGCTGAAGATGAACGATACAGAGGTAAAGTGATAAAAGTTGTTTCCTTTTGATTTGGAAATGCTCTTACATGCATGATTCATTTTCATTAATTTTTAGCATTTTCCCTGTGAGCACAGAATATCTAAAAACTAGAAAAACTTTAAAAATATTTATTTTAAGATATTTATTTTAAAATATTATTGTCAATAACAGAAGTTTTGAAAATAAATCCCTCACAATTTAGGAGGCTTTTGCTTTTCCATTTTTATTTATAATGCATGCATAATTTTGTATTGAAGATAATAGTTTCACATTTTCTGCAGTTTGTATTTTTTTCATATACTGCATTTTTTGTATTTTTACCCAAACATTATATCCTATAGATTTTTCATGTTATTCTTTTATCTACATAATTTAAAATTTGATAGCTACATTGTATTTTTTGTCTATTCTGTAATTTAGTGAACTAGTCTTCTATTGGATATTTGCATGGTATTTGATTTAGAGCTGTTTAAGTGCTAAGTTGGGAAACACTATTCTAGTTGACTCTTAGCCAGTGAATATTTATAGCTGACAGATTAATAATGGCAGATCAGGCAGTTAATTCTTTTGAAGATGGTGAGATAATAGAAGAACTAACCATAAGGTAAACTTTTTACATTTATTTGATACTTAAAGGTACATTGAAAGATCATGTGAATTTTATATCTGTGAGACAAAGAGGCCAAAATGGGATTTTAGGAAAATCAAATGCATGGACAAAGATATGAGGCTTATTAAAGTGATTATAAGATAATGAAGAGTGATTTTTAATGGCATTTTATATAAAAATAGATCCTCAATTATGTTTTCATTCTGGGGACGTAGTTCTGAAGTTATAATTAAAGTTTATAATTATATAATTAAATAGCTTATTTAAAATATATCCTTTAAACAGAATATAAGATTTATTAAAGGCCACTATGAACTCCTAAAACCTATCCTATTTTGATTGCAGATATTATAGAACAGCCAGTACTGGTGCAAGGAAATAGTAACAGAAGATCTGTCAGTACTCTCAGACCTTGTGCTAAAGATGCATATATGCTTTTCCAGGTATTTCAGTTGATAAAAATAATTTTTATTATACAGTTTTTTATGACTTTCATTTTAGAACTTTTATATCTAATTTAGTTTTTAGTATGAAAATGTAAAAAACTATTTCAAAGAAGGTATTAAAATAGTTCTAAAAGATTAAAAACAACTTTTACATTTACAGTATAGCTAATTAACATAATAAAATATTGCAATTCACTTTAAGGAAATAAAAATGTATTACCAGAACTAGAGATTAGATATATTAGAGATGACTAGTTATACAAAAAAATATTTTTTTCAACAAAGAAAATTTAAGAATAAACCTATGATCTATATTATATAATTTGATAGAAGCCTACTTTTTACATCATTTCTCATGAATGAATTGTTTTAAATAAAATAAAATTCATCTGTACTGAAAATTTTAATTTTCATTTAAAATGTTAGATCAATTATTTGTCTATCTACTCCATCTGCTATTTATATGTCAATAGTTATATGATTCTATACATATTTACATATACAATTTAAATTAGCTATTGCTTAGTTTCTAAAGAAGGGAGGTTTTATTCTCTTTCTTTTTTTTTTAATTTCATAAACTGAGTTTTTAGAAAGCACATTTCCTCCTAACACATGAAATTGTTTGATTTATTTTTCCAGGATCTTTGTCAATTGGTTAATGCTGATGCCCCTTACTGGCTAGTAGGCATGACAGAAATGACTCGGACATTTGGCCTTGAATTGCTTGAGTCAGTCCTCAATGATTTTCCACAAGTCTTTTTACAGGTAAGCCATTAATAGTATTTTTTAAAAAAATAAATCTTTAATTTTTTTCAGATATTTTTCAAAAAAACCCATATTTTTTATATGTTAATAAATGCAAAGATTTAAAAGCCCCAGAGTTTAGACATATAATAATTTAGTATTAGCTTACTTTTTTTTTTTTTATACTGGGGATTGAATCCAGGGGCTCTCTACCACTGAGCTATATCCCCAGTCTTTTTTTTTTTTTTTTTTTTTGAGACAGCGTATTTAAGTTGCTGAGGATCTTGCTAAATTGCTGAGGCTGGCCTTGAACTTGCATTTTTTAACCACAATCTAGCTCTTTCTCTTACTGTGCTGTTTCCCTCCCTAAGTAATGTATTTTGTCCATTGTTTTTATCTAAAAAATGTGTGAATCAAGTGTAAATAGTGTAAGGTCTTTCTGGGCTTGAGAATTTGAGCTGAAATTACTTTTATGTGGTTCATAATTTTTGGTATACATTAAGCAACTATTAACTGCTTTTGGTGATAATGAATTGTATTTACTGATGATTCCTTTCCTCATGGTACAGTAGGAAAAGCAGTAGATATAACTTGTCCAATAGTTTTGTGTAAAATGGTTATTATTGTCATAATAATCACTATTGTTTGACTGTCATCTAAATGCTATGTGCCAGATTCTTTACACATCATATTTTCTTTAATTTTCCCAAATGCCTTAAAAGTACTAGTTATTCCTATTGTCCCCATGAGGAAACTGTAACTTGCATAAAGTTAAATACTTTGTCCAAGATTTCATCGTTTGTGATAGAATTGGGAATTGAACTCATGTCAACCAAATTCCAAATTAGCTTCTCTTCTTTTCCTTTCTTCTTTATTTACATCCTATATCTCAGTCATTATCTTCAAAATATATTCAGGGCCCAATTAATTCTAAATCATTTCTACCACAATAATCATTGTCAAATCCTTTCTCACCTAAATTATTGTGTTAGTTTCCTAACTGATCTCCTATGGTGTACACTTGTCCTGTGTGTGTGTGTGTGTGTGTGTGTGTGTGTGTGTGTGTTGGTAGTGCTGGTAGATTGAACCCAGGATCTTGTATGTGTATGTAACACTATATTCGAATGGGTTTTTCCAAGAAGTCATATCTTTTTAGTCTCTCTCTCTCTTTTTTTTTTTTTTTTTGTTCTGGTGATTGAACCCAGGGGTGCTTAACCACTGAGCCATGTTCCCCAGCCATTTTTTTATATTTTGTTTAGAGACAGGGTCTTGCTGAGTTGCTAAGTGCCTTGCTAATCTGCTGAGGCTGGCTTTGAACTAGCGATCCTCCTGCCTCAGCATCTGGAGTTGCTGGGATTACAGACATGCACCACTGCACTCAGCCTTTAGAGTCCTTTTTAGAAATATGTCAGTTAATGTCTTCTTTACCCAGAATAAAAGATGAAGCCCTGTTTTGATATGTGGAACTTGCCATAATTTAGTCTTCAATTTCTTTGGTCTTTTATCTCATTTCATTTCTTGCTTTGGCCTCATCCTTTAGCCATACTTCACCCAAGCACACTCTTGCCTCAAGGCCTTTGTTATTTACTGTTTTCTGGATCTGGAATGCTTTTCTTCCATGTGGTTTACTCTTATTTCTTTGAGGTTTTTGCTCAATGGTCTACTTAACAGGTATTTCTTCCCTAACCACTTTGTGTAAAATGGCACACTTTTTAATGTCAGCACACTTATTTTTCCAATCCTTCTTTGTTTTTTATAGTATTTATTATCTCCTGATATATAATAACATATTCAGATTTATTATACCCATGAAATTTCTGTTATCCTTCCTACTGTAATACAGAGAGATAAAGTAATTCTTCTATGAAAGATCTTAGAATTTAGTCCTGAAAAAATTTTTCAGAGACAGATATTAGTTTTCTTTTACTCATCATTCACACATATATTCAAAATTTACCAGTCACTCACAGTGTATTGGTCTGTGTTCCATGCCAAGAATATGACAGGTAAAATCCTTGCCCGTATGACCCATTCATGGCTAATGAGGAGAAAGGTATTAACTTAATGATAACACATGATGACTGCTCTTCAGGAAAAACAATTAAAAAATACTATGCAAATGAATAACTTGGATACCAAACTTGGTAGACTAGTGGAGATGAATAGAAGAGATGATGCTTAAGCTTATACTTGAAGGATGAAGTAAGTTAGATTTAGGAAAAATGGAAAAAGAATACTTCATGCAGAGTGTATTTCAAGAGCAGTTACATTAGCATAGGAGCTGTTTTCCTTTCTAAAAAATAAGCTCTAGGATAGGGGTATTGAAAATTGCACTTAATTCTGTATCCCTTTCTCTAGCACAGTGCCTGGCAAATAATTGCTGAATCAATAAGTGAAGTAGTTTAGTAGGTGATGAAAAATGCAGTCTTAGAGGTGACTTCTATCTTTTTGGCCAAGCAGTTAATGATTTGCTAAGATGAAGTACTCGGTGGACAGAACTTTTATTATAAGAAAGATATTATTTAGTTTCATACATATTCATTTGGAGTATCTGTGAGACATGCAAAATGTTATTTGGACTTACATGCATCTTGAAGTTTGGGGCTAAGACTTATATTCCTTTTCCATAAGATTAAAAAGATTAGTTTGGATGATTTTTATGATTCTTTCTTTGTTTATAATAGCTTCAATGAAATTTTATGTGATTAAAACACCAAAATAAAATATACTTGAAGTTAATCATTAAGTGCAGATCGTGCCTAGTTTGTCACTAAAATGAGACTACTCTTAAGTAACACAGAGAATGAGAATCAACGGAGGTTTTCTGTATAATATATGATGACTACAAATAAAATTTAAGAATTCTTTAAAAAATTCTCCATCTTATAAAATTGTGCTAGGTTGTCATTGCATATTTCACCAGCTTGTGTTCTGTTCAAGTAATCCAACTAGCACAAAACCAAGTTATTTATTAAATCTTCTCTATATGAATGGGATTATTCATTGCAAAATATAATCAGTGAATTTTATAACTTATTCTACTTTATTAATCAGGTTTTCACTCCTCAGTTGTCTACTCAACACTGTTTGCTTGTATTTGTGAAATCTGTTTTCTTTTATTCTTTGTTTTTAATCACCAATATCCAATTAAAAGTTTCTAGTAATGAGCACCAGTTCCTCAACTCTAAAATCATTCATGTTTCTTTTTAATGATTATTGAAGAAACTCTTGAAATATTAATATTTTGTTCTAAGACCTCTTAACAGCAATGTTTCAAATTTGTGTGCAAATTGTAAAATAATAAAATATATACTTACAATTAAGCTAAATTATTTATACTGATTTTTATTTGCTAGCAAGACTATTTTAGAGGTATTGAGTACGAACTAATTTCATTCTTTTTTCTTCTTTGCAAATAGCACCAGGAATTTAGTTTCCTCCTCAAAGAAAGAGTATGTCCTCTTGTGATAAAGCTCTTTTCTCCAAATATAAAGTTCAGACAAGGTTCAAGTACTTCATCTTCCCCAGCACCTGTTGAAAAACCATATTTTCCTATCTGTATGCGATTGCTGAGAGTGGTTTCTGTCCTGATTAAGCAGTTTTATAGTCTTTTGGTAAGTGCTATTTTCCATACATATTTGTATATATTCATATGCAGTGCCTTTTAAAGAAAGTGATCTATTTATGGTGTTAGTTTTTTTTTCAATTCAGTTCTACAGAATTGTTTTTGATTACATACAAGTGTTCTCTCAGGTACTCTAAAATTTCATTCTGTCCTTTTTTTGAATCTTATTTGCATTTGTATAGTATTTATAATGTATGTCAAGGAGAGTAATAACCTATTATCTCAAAGCAGCATAGGATTTATGTTTTAAGAATTCAGCTTTTTATGCAACTCATAATAGCCATGTTATGGAGCCAGCCTAAAAGCTTATTCACAGATGAATGTATAAAGAAAATGTGGTATATATACACAATGGAGTATTACTCAGCCATAAAGAAGAATGAAATTGTGGCATTTACCACTAAATAATGGAACTGGAGACTACCATGCTAAGTAAAATAAGCCAGAAGCAGAATTCAGAGTTAAAATGTTTTATCAGATATGCAGAAACTAGCCCAAAATAAGGAAAAAAAGAAAAGGTAGGGAGAATTCTATCAAAAAAGAAGAAAAATCAGTGGAGTTGAAGAAGGGTTAAGAGGGAAGGAGGAAAGATTGGTAAGGAAAGAACAGTGGAATGAATCTTCCCTAACATTCCTATGTACATACAGCAGTGAATCTTGTTATTATGTGTAACCACAAGGCACTACTTAAAAAAACAAACAAACAAAAAAACTGTAATAGCAGAAAGATCAGTAGAGTGGAGGGAAGAGAGTAGGGGGAGGGAAGAGGGGGGAAAGGGGAAATACTTGGGACAGAATTAGAGCAAATTATATTCCATGCTTTTTAATTATGTTAAGTGAATCCTAATGTTATATGTAACTTTAAAGAACTAATAAAATAAAAACAAAAGGAGAAGGACTCAGTAAGATGCGATATCCATGTTCACATTTCTGACTAATTAAAATTGGAGTTGTCTTTGTTACTATAGTTAGGAATATTTTCAAGTTTCTAAGATAAAAGTTGAAGATTCTGATTTTTGTATTTCTTGCAGTTGTTACAGAAATAATTTCTAAATAATTTGTAGCAAAAAGAATTCAACTTTGTAGCTCATATGAATAATAATTAAAATTATAGTATCCAGTATATTCTGCTTTTATTTATACTCTTTCATATGTCTTCACAGATTAAAGCAAATTTATTAAAGATTTGATGGAATCAAGGATAAGAAATATAATATTTTTCTTTACTTCTAATCCACGTTATATCTCTTTTTGCATAACTTTATGATGTGGAATATGTTGTAATATTCTTGATCGTAATGCTATTTCTGTTATGGTTTCCTCCTAAACATTCAAGTGGTATTTCTCAGAAAATGGTTCATTATAAAAAAAAAGAAAATGATTCATTATGTTTCTTTTTAGTTTTATTAATTAAATTCAGTATCATAATATTTTCACATTTGTAACTTTTAATGAACAAAAGTAGACAACACAAGAGACTTTAGTAACACATTTTCTATAGTGTGTAGAACAAGTGGACATAAGACCAGTAAGATTTGTAGGGAAACACAGAGGGCCTGATCAACACTGTAAGCCAGTTGGACTTAAGAGCATGTGTAGAATACTGGACCCAACATTAGCAGAACACATAATCTTCTCAAGTGCACATGGGACATTCTCCAGTATAGATCACGGTAGACCATATAAGACAAATTTAGGTCTTAACAGATTTAGGAAGATTAAAATCATAATAAGCATCTTCCTTGACAACAGTGGAATAAAACCAGAAATTGGTAGAAGAAAGAAAATAGGGGCAATTAAACAACACACTCTTAATGGTTCAAAAAATAAATCAGAAGGGAAATAAGAATATATGTTGAAACAAATGAAAATGAAAATATAACTTATGAGTTGCCATAAAGTACTATCAAGAGAGAACTTTATGGTAAGGAATACCTTCATTAAAAAGGAAGAAAAATCTAAAATTTCCAATTTAACTTTACACCTCAAGGGTGTAGAAAAATGAACAATCTAAATCCAAAGTTAGCAAAAGGAACAAAATAATAAAAAATTACAGCATAAATGAAATAGAAAAATAGATACCACTGGGAGTTGGTTTTTGTAAATATCCATAAAATCAGCAAACCCTTAGTTAGACTAAACAGAATGCTTAACTAATTTCAGAAATGAGAGAGGAGAAAGCTGATGCCACGAAAGTATAAAGGATTATAAAGGACAACTATGAATAGCTATACAACAAAAAATTGTATAACCTTGAAATTCCTTGAAACTGATAATCTACCAAGATGGAATCACAAAAAATTTTGAATAGAATCATAACTAGTAAAGAGATTGAATCAATAATCAAACATCTCATAACAAAGATAAGCCCAGAACCAAATGGCTTCACAGGTGAACTCAAACACTGAAAGGAGAATTAACACCAGTCTTTCTCAAAAATCTTCCAAAAAATTGAAGAGAAGAAAATACTTCCAAACTCACTGTATGACGCTAATATTACCTTGATTCCAAAGTCAAAAGGTATTACAAGAAACTATAAATCAGCATTCCTGATGAATATTGTGGCAGAAATTCTCAACAAACTATAAGGAAACCAAATTCAGTTGCACATTAAAAGATCATCAAGGGTTGGGGATATAGCTCAATAGAGTGCTTGCCTCGCATGCACAAGGCCCTGGGTTCAGTCCCCAGCAACACACACACACACACACACACACACACATGTCATTAAAACCATGACCAATTGGGATATATTTCTGGAACACAGGATATTTTTAACATAGGGAAAGCAGTTCATGTTGTCTACCATGTTGTTTTGTTTGTCATGTAAAAAACACACACATGATCATCTCAACTGATTTAGGAAAAGCATTTGATAAAATTCATTACCCTTTCATAATACTCAGAAAACTAGGAATTGAAGTAAACTATCTCAATATAATAAAGACCTTCTATGAAAAATCAGTAACTAATATCACAATCAAAACTTCAAAGTCTTTCCTGAAAGGAAACAAGGCATGGTTGCCTATATCTACATTTATATTCAACATAGTACTAGAAGTTCTAGCCAGAGCAATTGGGAAAGAAAAAGAAATGAGTCATCCAGACTTGAAAGGAAGAAGCAAACATGTCTGTTTATAGATGACATGATCTTATATGTAAGTAGTCCTAAAGAATCTGTTCAATGCAACTTATTAGAGCCAATAAACAAATTCAGCATGCAAAAATCAGTTGTATTTCTATACACTAACAGTGAACAATTCAAGAAAAGAAATTAAGAAAGCATTTCTACTGACCATTGAATTAAAAAAATACAATATTTAGGTATAAACTTAGCCAAGCTGGCCAAAGACCAGTATACTAAAAGCCAAAAATATTGCTGAAAGAAAGACACAAATGGGAAAACATCCAGCATTCATGATTAGAAGATTTAATTTTGTTAAAATGACCATACTACCCAGAGTGATCTGCAGATTAAGTGCACTCTATAAAAATTCCAACAGCATTTTTTACAGAAATAGAAGAATTCATTCTAAGATTTATAGAATCTTGAAGGACCTGACTTGTCAAAATGAATCTTGAGAAAAAAAGAACAGATTTGGAGACCTCACACTTCCTGATCTTAAAGCATATTGCAGAACGAGGGTAATCAAAAGCAGTTGGCTACTGGCACAAAGAAAGACATAAAGACCAGTGGAAGAGAATAGAGAACCCAGAAATAAGCCCTTGCATATATGGCTAAATGATCTTTAATAAGAATGCCAAGATCACTCAATGGGGAAAGGACAGCCTCTTCAACAGTAGAGCTAGAAAAGTTATAATGAGGAAATTGTTAAGGAAGACAGCACTTACCAGAAGAATGAAGTTGTATCTTTACCTTATATCACAAAAACTCAAAATGGACATACCACCTAAATAGAAGACTTAAAATCATGAAGTTTCTTAAAAATATAAAAATTAAAAAAAAAACACCTTGGAGAAAATATTTATAACACTGGATTTAGCAATGATTTCTTGGTACTGACACCAAAAGCAAAAGTGAACGAATGGTATTACATCAAACTTAAAAACTCCCCACACCTCAAAAGAAACTCTCAACAATTTGAAAAGGCATTTGTGTGTGTGTGTGTGTGTGTGTGTGTGTGTGTGAGAGAGAGAGAGACAGACAGACAGACAGACACACTGGAGATTGTTTTTTAAGTATTTTTGTTGATAGACCTTTATTTTATTTATTTATATGTGGTGCTGAGAATCAAACCCAGTGCCTCACACATGCCAGGCAAGTGCGCTACCGCTGAACCCCAGCCCCAACCTTCCCCATACCTTTTTTATTTTTTATTTTGAGACAGAGTCTCACCCAGTTACTGAGGCTGGCCTTGAACTTGCTATTTACCTGCCTCAGCCTCTTGAGTCCCAGAGATAAAGACATGTATCACCTAACTAAAAAGTTTTTTTCTCAGCAAGAGAAACAATAAGAGAGGTAAACAGGGAGCCTACATCGTGGGAACAAATTTTTACTCCTCACACTTCAGATAGAGCCCTAATATCCAGAATATACAAAGAACTCAAAAAATTAAACAATAAGATATCAAATAACCCAATCAACAAATGGGCCAAGGATCTGAATAGACACTTCTCAGAGGAGGACATACAATCAATCAACAAGTACATGAAAAAATGCTCACCATCTCTAGAAGTCAGAGAAATGCAAATCAAAACCACCCTAAGATACCATCTCACTCCAGTAAGATTGCCAGCCATTCTGAAGTCAAACAACAATAAGTGCTGGCAAGGATGTGGGGAAAAGGGTACACTTGTACATTGCTGGTGAGACTGCAAGTTGGTGTGGCCAATTTGGAAAGCAATATGGAGATTCCTGGGATAGCTGGGAATGGAACCACCATTTGACCCAGCAATCTCCCTTCTCGGACTATTCCCTGAGGACCTTAAAAGAGCATACTATAGGGATACTGCCACATCAATGATCATAGCAGCACAATTCACAATAGCTGGACTGTGGAACCTACCTAGATGCCCTTCAATAGATGAATGGATAAAAAAAATGTGGCATTTATATACCATGGAGTATTACGCAGCACTAAAAAATGACAAAATCATGGAATTTGCAGGGAAATGGATGGCATTAGAGCAGATTATGCTAAGTGAAGCTAGCCAATCCTTAAAAAACAAATGCCAAATGTCTTCTTTGATATAAGGAGAGCAACTAAGAACAGAGCAGGGAGGAAGAGCATGAGGAAAAGATTTAACATTAAACAGAGACGAGTGCTGGGAGGGAAAGGGAGAGAGAAGGGAAATTGTATGGAAATGGAACGAGACCCTCATTGTTACACAAAATTACATATAAGAGGTTGTGAGGAGAAAGGGGGGGGGAACAAGGGAGAGAATTGAACAACAGTAGATGGGGTAGAGAGGGAAGATGGGAGGGGTGGGGAGGGGGGAGAGTAGAGGATAGGAAAGGAAGCAGAATACAACAGTTACTAATATGGCATTATGTAAAAATGTGGATGTGTAACTGATGTGATTCTGCAATTTGTATTTGGGGTAAAAATGGGAGTTCATTACCCACTTGAATCAAATGTATGAAAGATGATATGTCATGAGCTTTGTAATGTTTTGAACAACCAATAAAAAAAAAGACATGTATCACCATGCCTGACTCAGAAAGGCAATCTTTAGAATGAGAGAAAATACATTCAAGTCGTATGTCTGATAAAGGGTTAATATCCAGAATATATAAAAAACTACAGGTCAACAACAATAGCAACAAAACCCCTAGTAACTTAATTAAAAATAGGCAAAGGCCATGAATAGACATTCCTCCAAAGATACACAGATATCCAACAAGCATGTGAAAAGATTCTCAACCTGTCAAATCATTTGAGAAATGCAAAGCAAAATGACAGTGAGATATCACCTCATACCTATTAGGATGGTCACTATGAAAAACAGAAAAAAGAAACAGGCAAAAAAAAAAAAATAGAAAATAACAAGTGTTGGCAAAGATGTGGAGAAATTGGAACCTTTGTGTACTATTGATGGGAATGTAAAATGGTGGAGCTACTGTGGAAAACAGTATGGTAGTTTCTCAAATTAAAAATAGAATTACTAGCTTTTTCATAACTTGTTTGCTACCAGAACACAGGTGTTGTGAAAACCATAGCTAAATCAAAGCTAAAATGGAAAGGTCATTAGACATGTAGATTTGGGCAAGTCCGCCACTACTGGCCATCTGATCTACAAACATAATGGGATCAACAAAAGAACCATTGAAAATTTTGCGACAGAAGCTGCTGAGATGGGAAAGGGCTCCTTCACATATACGTGAGTCTTGGATAAACTGAAAGCTGAGCATGAGTGTGGTATCACCATTGACATCTCCCTGTGGAAATATCAGACCAGCAAGTATTATGTGATTATCATTGATGCCTCAGGACACAGAGACTTTATCAAAAATAGGCATATTTCAGGCTGACTGTACTGCCCTAATTGTTGTTGCTGATGTTGGTGAATTTGAAGCTGGTATATCCAAAGATGAACAGACCTGTGAGCATGCCCTTTGGCTTACATACTGGGTTTGAAGCAAACAACAAGTCACCAAATAATTGTTGGTGTTAACAAAATGGATTTCACTGTGGCATTCTACAATCAGAAGAGATATGAGGAAATTGTTAAGGAAGTCAGCACCTACATTGAAGAAAATTGGCTACAACACTGACACAGTAGTATTTGTGCCAATTTCTTGTAGGAATGATGACATGTTGGAGCCTAGTTCTAATATGCTTTGGTTCAAGGGATAGAAAGTCACCCATAATGATGGCAGTGCCAGTGGAACCACACTGCTTGAAGCTTTAGATTGCATCCTGCTACCAACTCGTCCAACTGACAAGCCTTTGCATCTACCCCTCTAGGATCTACAAAATTGGAGATATTGGTACTGTCCCTATGGGCCAAGTGGAGACTAGTGTTATCAAGCCTGGCATGGTGGTCACCTTCGCTCCAGTCAATGTCACAACTAAAGTAAAGTCTGTTGAAATGTAGCATGAATCTCAGAGCGAAGCTCTTCCTGGACAGTGTGGGCTTCAATGTCAAGAACATGTCTGTCAAAGATGTTCATCATGGCAGTGTTGTGGTGACAGCAGAAATGATCCACCAATGGAAGCATCTGGTTCCACTGCTCAGGTTGATTATCCTGAACCATCCAGGGTAAATCAGTGCTGACTATGCCTTTATACTGGATTGTCACACAGCTCACATTGCTTGTAAGTTTGCTGAGCTGAAAGAAAAGACTGATAACTGTTCTGGTAAGAAGCTGGTTCTGGTAAGAAGCTGGAAGATGGTCCTAAATTCTTGAAATCTGGTGATGTTGCCATCATTGACATGGTTCCAGGAAAGCCCATGTGTGTTGATAGCTTCTTGGGCTGTCCTCCTCTGGGTTGTTTTGCTGTTTGTAATATGAGGCAAATTGGTGTGGGTGTCATCAAAGCAGTGGACAAGAGGGCTGCTGGAGCTGGCAAGTTCACCAAGTCTGCCCAGAAAGCTCAGAAGGCTATATAAATGTTACCCTTAACACCTGCCACCCCAGTCTTATTCAGTGGTGGAAGAACGGTCTCAGACTTTTTGTCTCAATTGGCCGTTTAACAGTAAAAGACTAGTAAATGATAAAAATGTATTGTAAAACCTTCAGAAGGAAAGGAGAATGTTTTGTGGACCATTTGTTTTTTGTGTGTGGCAGTTGTTAGTTTTTAAAATCAGTACTTTCTTCTTTCTTTCTTTCTTTTTTTTTTTTTTTTTTTAATGAGTATAAGGGATTGAACTCAACCACAGAGCCACATCCCCAGCCCTATTTTGTATTTTACTTAGAGACAGGGTCTCACTGAGTTGCTTAGCTCCTCGCCATTGCTGAGGCTGGCTTTGAACTCTGGATCCTCCTGTCTCAGCTTCCCAAGCCACTGGAATTACAGGCATGCACCACCGCACCTGGCTAAAATCAGTGCTTTTTAATGGGAACAACATGACCAAAAATCTGTCACAGAATTTTGAGACCCATTGGAACAAAAGTTTAATGAGAAAAAAAAAAATAGAATTACCATGTGATCCTACAGTTCAATTTCTGGCTATATACCCAAAAGAAAATATGATATAAAGAAATATTTGCACACTTGTGTTTATTGAAATGTTTTCTACAAAAGCCAAGAAGTGGAAACAGTTCAAATGTTTATTGACAGATGAACAGATAAAGATGACAGTATGTACATTTATTGTTATGTTTTTTAGCCAGAGAAAGAGAGAAGTCCTGTCAGTGGAGCCTTGAGGACATTATGTTGAGTAAAATAGGCCAGTCACAGAAAAACAAATAGTGTGTGATTCCTCCTGTATCTAGAGTAAGTTCATGGAGACAAAATATGGTGATTTCCATGGACTGAGGATTAGGGAGTTAGTCTTAAATGGGTATAGAGTTTCAATTTTACAATTTGAAAAAGTTCTAGGGATCTATTATACAACAGTGTGAATATAGTTAACACACTACTGTTCCGTATACTTAAATTATCATTAAAAGAATGAGTTTAATGTTATGTATTTTTACCATGATTTAAAACTTTTTAAATTGTCAGCAAAATAGTAAAAGTAAAAATAATTAGGATATAGAAATATCAGTCAGTATGGAGTGTCAAGAGATTTTTAAAAAGATAAAGAAATATAAGGATCAGTGTAGTTGTACTGTTATGTTAAATCATTGCCAGGCCTTGTGGTAGTGAAGTCAAAGTGTTTAGAAATTTTTTATTGTCATGAGGCCAAATAAATACCACTTCCCTACTTGTTCCCTAAATATTATTGGCAGGGTTGAAGAGGATTTACTGGTGTGCTATACTTTCTAAAGAATAAGGATAAAGGATTAACTATGTTAGCAGAATACTAGTGTTTTCAGGGATGTACTAAGGAGATACTATGAGTTTTTTTATTGCTAACTTTTTTCCTTATAATTACTTTTGTCTTTTTCTCTAATCACCATTAAGAATTTTTATTTCAAATCTAAAAGATTTTATTGTCTATGGCACTAAATTAAGAGTAAGAATGCAACTTTTTATTATTTTCTTTGATTCAAACAAATATAAAAAACCCTATACTTTTTAGGTAACTGAATGTGAAATATTTCTGTCACTTTTGGTGAAATTTCTGGATGCAGATAAACCACAGTGGCTACGAGCTGTTGCGGTTGAATCAATACACAGATTATGTGTGCAGCCTCAGCTGTTAAGGTAAAACCTCAGCAATATTTTGTAATGGATAGGTTAATAAACTAGTAGTAGGTTAGTAAACTAGTGGGAAGATTTTAAGTATTCCCAAATATTAGTGATTTTTAAACAGAAAATTTGTATAATTTATATATATGTATAAATATATGAAGGGACAGGGTGGAGGCATGGCAACGAATGAAGTCAAAACATGTAGTCAATAATTGCTATTTGTCTGAATTTGCTGAGTAAATATAGCCAAGATCTTTTTTTTTAGAACATTGACTTCAATATGAACCTTTGTCCTAAATTGGTAAAATTACTCAGGTGTGATGAAGAATCTTTTGAGTATGGCATTGAAAGTACAATAACAACATTACTTGCTTTAAAAAAAATTCTAATTTTTTTAAATGCATTCAAATTTTTTTCTCAGAAACATTTAAAATGATTTTACAGGTCATTTTGTCAGTCCTATGATATGAAACAACATTCTACCAAGGTTTTTCGTGATATTGTGAATGCACTGGGATCATTTATCCAGTCCTTGTTTCTTGTTCCTCCTACTGGAAATCCTGCTACAACCAACCAAGCTGGTAAAGCATATTCATATTTTGTTTTTATGTTCTGCTATAATTTACAATATTCACTGTTCTGAGAGGGTTTATTTTAGAAATTCTATCTAGGGAAATTTGGATTAAGTAAATATTTTCATAGTAACAATTTATACTTAACAAATAATTTGATCTTACTGTGACATTTATTTTTATTTTCTTTTCTGGTATATTTTTGTTTCTCTAATCATATGAGAACAAAAGTTTAGATACCATTCGTTTTAGAAGAATCTTCATTTGATTCCTCTTTTAAAAGAGACTAGATAGTTACTACTTTAGGAGGTTTGTCAGTCTCTTTTTTAACAAAAGAGGTTAACGTGTTTTAAGTTTGTTTTAAGCTTGTTTCCTTTTACCTTCTTTATCACTTTGTACTATCTGTTTGATAGACTTTGTATTTTTTATTCCTACCTTTGGTAAAAAGAGGTCTAATCAAAAGTATAATAAAAATTTTGTTCAGGGCAACCTCTATCAGGTCCCTCTTATCCTGAGGGAGTTCTGTCTCTTTTCTTCTTACTTGAACAAATCCTATTTTTAAAAATATTTTTTCTATATTTTTACTTACACTAATAGCTTTTGTATAAAAAAGGAAGTAGTGTTTTAGGGAAATAGATTTCTTTGGTAGACAGACTAGGTTAATAAATTTCATTTATATGTGTAATACCTATAGTACAGAAAAGAATTTGAAGATTGACCAGGTGTTTGAATAGTATTAATTTGTAATCAAGTAGTAAATTGGTATCTTTGCTTTCCCTCCTTATCTAATAGGCAACAATAATTCAGGTGGCCCAGTCTCAGGTCCAGCTAACTCAGGAATGGTGGGAATTGGTGGAGGTGTTACTTTGCTACCAGCATTTGAATATAGAGGAACTTGGATACCTATTCTGACGGTAACAGTTCAAGGCAGTGCTAAAGCCACCTAGTAAGTAATGGTGACATTATTTTATAAGGAACAAAATAGTGTTAGGAATAATATTTAATCCTAAAATGCTTTTGTGTGTATTATATTTTAAATTTAGACCCCATATTTCTAATATATTTTAGAGCTCATTTGCTGTTGTCAATTTTGAGGATTTTATTTAGAACTGGATTTTGTTTGTTTTCTTTTGTGCTATTTATATAGACTGTTAACAGCATTATAAAACAAATATGATTTCTTTACCTCCTCAAGTTTCCTACAAAACTTCGTTTAGCAAATTAATCATTGTTTTAATTTAATGTCTCTCATCTATAAAATGGAAGCACTGGTATATGTAACTTTCAACGTTCTACATGGGAGGAACGTTATTTTAAATAATTATTCTTGTTGTTAAGGTTAAACACATGTTAACTCTGGTTCTTAATTTATTGAAACTGCAGTTAGCCATCAGTTTAACAAATAAATATTCAGCAATGTATTATTGATTTTTCTTAATAACTAGTGAAATGTAATACTAACAGAAATAAAGCAATCAATATTACATGGGTTTAATATTGCTTTAGTTACTGTGAGTCAGTTACTGATATACTTTGAATAATTGTTGTATATAAGTAAACTACTATTTTGATGACAGTAAATCAAGACTTAAAATGTAAAATAAAAATTAACTACTATAAATCTAAATTTTTATATTCATTGTATATTTTAAAAGACATTACTTAGTCTAATATTGGCTCTGCTTTGGTTAAAAAAAATAATGATAATGACTCTAGTGCATTAGAGGATCATATTGTAAAATAATTTGATTTCTAGTGCCAAAGGAGGCATTAATAATTATCTAGATAGTTCACCTCATTTTACAAACTGACATAAAACAAAACCAACACAGAATAAAATTCTTGCCCTTATGAAGCTTACATTTTAGTGAGTGATGTAGTCAGTAAATAAAAACACAAACATACACTAATATGGCTTGGTTTCATACTCTTCAATTTAGATCTTCTTATTAATTGAGTTACCTTTGTAAATTAAATTTTTAACCTCATTCTCTCATTTATAAAATGGGAGTAGTGATATATCTAACTTTCAACATCCTATATGTGAGGAATGTTATTTTAAATATTTTGCTAATCTTCTTAGAGTTAAGCACATGGAAATCATAGAACCTTCTTCAAAATAGACCATATTTTAGGCTGCAAAGCAACTCTTATCAGATCATAATGGAAATAAATTAGAAATGAACTCCAAAAATCTATAAGAACTATATAAAATGTGGATGTTGAACAATACACTTAAAAAAATTTTTTAGTAGTTGTGTATGGATAGCATGCTTTTATTTTATTTGTTTATTCTTATGTGGTGCTAATGGTGGAACCCAGTGCCTTACACATACCGGGCAATCACTCTGCCACTGAGCTCCAGCTCCAGCCCTGAATAATACACTTTTGAATGATGAATGGATGATAGAAGAAATTAAGAGAAAAATTTAAAAATTCTTGGACTTAAACAAGAATAGAGATATAATATCCCAGAATCTCTGGGACACTGTGAAAGCAATTCTGAGACAAGAGTTTATAGCTATAAGTACCTACATAAGAAAATCAATGGTGGGCGCCGGGGGTGGGGGGTGGAGGGTGGAGGGCTGGGGTTGTGGCTCAGTGGTAGAGTGCTCACCTCGCATGTGCAAGACCCTGGGTTCGATCCTCAACACCACATATAAATAAATAGATAGATAGACAAATAAATTAAAAAAATTGTGTCTAACTACAACTAAAAAAAATATTTAGAAGAAAGAAAGAAAATCAAAAAGATCCTAAATAAATAACCTAATAAATATCAAGTCCCTTTAAAAAGAACAGCTGGGCATGGTGGTAATCCCAGCTGCTCAGAAGGCTGAGGCAGGAAGATCAAAGCCAGCCTTAACAGTTGCAAGGTGCTAAACAACTCAGTGAGACCCTGTCTCTAAATAAAATACAAAATAGGGCTGGGATGTGGCTCAGTGGTGTAGTACCACTGAGTTCAATTTGTGGCACCCCCCCCCAAAAAAAAAAGAACACACCAATTTTAAAACCAATAGAAGGAAGAAAAATAATTAAGACCAGAGCCAAAAGCAGTGAAACTAAGAAAAAAATACAAAGGATCCTGAATTAAAAGGAAGAATTGGTTCTTTGAAAAGATAAGATTAATAAGCCCTTGGCCAAACTAGCCAAAAAACAAAGAGAGAAGACCCAAATTAATAAAATTAGAGATGAAAAAGGATAATCCAGTTCAGACTTCACACAAATCCAGCAGATCATTAGGGACTATTTTGAACACTTATACTGTAATCAATTGGAAAATCTAGAAGAAATGGATACATTTCTAGGCACAGCCGACCTGCAAAAAATTGAATAAAAAGGACACAGAAAACCTAAAGTGAGCAATAACTAGCAATGAGGTAGAAACAGTAATAAAAATCCTTCCAATAAAGAAAAGCCAGGAATGGGTAGATTCTCGCCTGAATTCTACTGGATTTTTAAAGAGGAACTGATGACAATGCTCCTGAAATTATTCCATGAAATTGAAAGGTATGAAACACTTCCAAATTAATTCTACAAAGCCAGTATCACACTCATACCAAAACCAGATAAGGAAGGACACATCAAGGAAAGAAAACTACAGAAGTGTCCCTGATGAACTTAGATACAAAAATCCTTATGAAATATTAGTAAATTGTATTCAAGAGCATATTAAGAAGATTGTACATCATCACCAAGTTGATTTTATCTCAGGTATGCAAGGTTGGTTTAACATATGCAAATCAATAAATGTAATTCATCTTGTAAACACAATTAAAGACAGAAATCATTTAGTCATCTGAATAGAGGAGAAAAAGAGTGCAACACAATTCATCAACAATTCATGATAAACACATTGAAGAAACTAAAGAATCTACCTCAACATCATAAAAGTTTATCATTTGAAAAACCCAAAGCCAACCTCATAGTGGATATGGAAAAACTGAAACTATTTATTTTAAAATCTGGAAAAAGCAAGGATGTTCATGTGTAGAAGAATGAAACTAGACTCTTATCTGTTACCTTGCACTAAAGTCAACTCAAAATGGATCAAAGGCCTACAAATAAGACCAGAAAGTATGCGACTCCTAGAAAAAAATTGTAGGGTCAACATTGCCACATATAGACATAGGCAATCTCTTTCTCAGTAGAAACCCTGAAGTTCTGGAAATAATGCCAAGAGTTAATAAATAGGATGGCATCTAATTAAAAAGCTTCTGCATAACAAAGGAAGTAAGAAAGTGAAGAGAGAGCCTACAGAATGGGAGAAAAATTTTGCTAGCTACTCTCTTTACAGAGGATTAATATCAATAACATATAAAGAAGTAAAAAACCTTAACAGCAACAAAACCAAGTAACCCAATTAATTAGTGGGCAAATGATTAAAACAGACATTTCTCAAAAAAAGAAATACAAATGATCAACAAATATATGAAAAAAGCTTTCTTCATCGTTAGCTTTAGGAAAATATAAATCAAAACTATACTGAGATTTTTGTCTCAGTCTCGTCCGAATGGATTCCATGAAGAATACAAACAATAATAACTGCTAGGGAAGATGTGGAGAAAATGGAACACTTGTACACTGTTGGTGGGATTGTAAATTAGTATAATAACTATTGAAATCAGTATTGAGGTTCTTCAGAAGGCTAAGAATGGAACCACCTTATGACCTGGCTATAGCACTTCTTAGTATTAATACTAAGAAATTAAAGTAACCAAACCATAGTGATACATGCATACCTATATTTATAGCAGCACAATTCATAATAGCCAAATTAACATATGCAACAAATTAACATCAGCCAAAAAGAAAAAATGAGATATGTCAATTGCAGGAAAATGGATAGAACTCAAAAACATTATGTTAAGCAAAATAATTGAAATTCTGAATGTCAAGGGTTGTACATTTTCTCTTGTATATGAAGCTGTAGAGGAAAAAGGAAAAGAAAGGTTGGGGGATATCATGGAAATTCAAAGGGAGGTAAGTAGAATAGAGAAAAGGGACTGGAGGTAAGACGAGTAAAGGGAAAGGGAAAATACTTAGGAATGATAGTGGCCAAATTATACTGTTATGAATGTGCACATATGAATATGTAACAACAAATCCCACCATTATATACAATCCCACTATTATGCACCAATGAAAAATTTGGAGGAAAACAAGTGTTTTGTTTTTGACATGAATACAAAATGTAAATCACCCTTTTTCTTAACTATTATATATACTTAAAGCCTACATCATAGAATTTAAAAATCAGAGTTTTTGGTCTTTAGAATTATTTTCATTTTGATGTATTTTCCTAATAACATATTCTTTGAAAACAGCAATCTGTTGAACAAGATGCTTCTCATTGATTTGTTTACTATGTGATTTTGTGATAACTGGCCTGATAAAGTCCTGATAATCCATGGACTTTATCTCCCCATTTGAGTTTAAATTTCTTGATCAATAATATCAATATTTTTCTATTACCTAAATTTTACAAAGCTGATTTGATACATATTAGTGGTTCAATTGCTTAAGCTCAGTCAGATTTGAGTTGAAAACTACTAATTAATAACTACTTCACTTTAATACTCAGTTTCAGTGTCTGTGTTTTTTTCATGAGTTACTTTTGAGGAACTGTCAAACTGTTTGCCAAGCAACTGCATCATTTTACATTCCTATTAACAATGTATAAAGGATTTTAGATTTTTCCACATCCTGAGCAATATTTGAAATTGTTCATCTTTTTGATGCTAGAGATTCTAGTGGTTACAAAGTGGTATTGTGTACTTCCCTAATGATTAACAATATTGAGAATCTATTTTTGTGCTTGTAGACTATTTATCTGTCCTCTTGGGGGAAATGTCTATTCAGATCTTTTGCTTTTTATAATTTGGTTATCTTTTTATTATATAGTTGTAAGAGCTTTCTTATATCCTAGATTCAAGTCTCTTGTTGGATATCTAATTTGCAAAATTTTTCTCATATTCTGAGTTGTTTTTATTTTTCTTGATACTGCACTTAGAAGCACAATAGTTTTAACAATAGTTTTGTTGAATCTAGTGTTGCTTTTCCTTTTTTAAAAAAATTATTTTAGTTGTAGATGGACACGATACTTTTATTTTATTTTTACATGGTGCTGAGGATCAAACCCAGTCCTCACATGTGCAAGGCAAGTGCTCTACAACTGAGCTGTAATCCCAACCCCCATGTTTCTTTTGTTGTTTGCACTCTTGGCTTCATGTTACAAACCATTATCTAATGTGGGATCATGAAGATTTTTACCTTTGCATTTAGGTCATTGGTTCATTTTTATTTAATTTTGTGTGTGGCATAAAGTAGAGATCCAATGTCTCTCTTGTATGTCCAGTTGTCTCAGTACCATTAATTCATTCCCAATTGGATTATTCTTTCTTCGTGGTGTTATCTTGACAGAAAACTATACAATGCTTAAAACCACAATTCCTTATTTGGCATAGTGTAAGACACAAGATTTTTTTGTCCTTCCCTCTGAAAGTTTTCTCTTAACTATGCAGTAGAAACACTTCTGCAACTTGAACTTGACACTTGTGTTAAGTATTGTTTATACTCTTGGTATATTGTATCTGGAATGATAGGTAAACTAGGTATCTCACAATTATGCTTTTCCCCAATGTGAAAGTATTTTCCTCTTTGTAGTATTGATTTTAGCACCTCATTTTAAAAGCACCTAAAATCAGAGTTTGAAAAGTTTTTAATTTGCTTATTTATTTTGTTTCTAAATCTTTATTTTTCAAATATCAACAATTAATGAAAGTATTGTCACTGTTGTAGGGAAAAATGAAGTAAAAAATTAAAATAATTAGTTATGGCAGGGGCCAGGTCTTAATTTTTCTAATCAGTTTCTTAGAATATGATAAATGGATCTTCTCCAAATTAAACAAACTCAGAAATATCTTTTTATTTTGGCTATTCTATTAATGTCAGTTTTCATAGTCTACAAATAATGGAAAGAATTTTGCATATTTATTGATTTTGGTTTCTCATTAGTGTTTAATTTTTTCAAAATTTCAGCCTAGAGATGCTGGACAAAGTTGAGCCTCCAACTATACCAGAAGGTTATGCCATGTCTGTGGCATTCCATTGTTTGCTAGACCTTGTTCGGGGAATCACTAGTATGATTGAAGGAGAGTTAGGAGAGGTTGAAACAGAACATCAGTCTACCTCAGAAGTGGCTTCTTCACCAATGCATTCATCAGAACAGCAAGATTTACAGTCAACATCAGACCAAATGGATAAGGAAATAGGTGTGTATTACCATTCTGTATTTTTAATTATTATTTTGAAATTTACAGAGAACTGGCAAAAGTAGTAGAGTTTTCTTGTCATTTACCCTTATTCCCCATTGTTAACACTTTACCATATTTACCTTACCATTTTATTTATGTACATGTCATTGTTTTTTCTGAACTATTTGAGAATAAGTTGTAGATATGATGCCTCATTGCCCCTTAATTACTTTGTGTGGATTTTCTAAAACTAAGTCTCCAACATACTATAGTACAAACACTATCAGAAATTAGGATCAATCCAATAATATCTAAACCCACAACTCATTCAGATTTTGTCAGTTACCCCTATAGTGTTCTTATGGTCCAGGTTTATCTGTTGAATTTAATCTCGATGTGTCTATGCTTTCCTTCAGTGTGGATCACATTCCTTAGTTTTTCCTTGTTTTATATGACCTTGATACTTCTGAGGAACCAGGACAATTTGCTTTTGTCTTATGTTTCTTCACAATTATATTTAATTTATTCATTTGATGCAGAATTAGCATAGAAATGTTGCTGTGTTATATTTAGTGTGCCAGTGCATTAGGAAGTATACAGTGTCAATTTATCTCATAATTGGAGGTATTTACTTTTATCTATGACTAATATGTCAGCCAGATTTCCTTTGTGTAAAATCACATATTTTTCTAATAAAATATATTATAAAAGTTCTTTCTCTTCTCCACCATTTGCTATTCTTAGACATTTATACACTTATATTAATGTAGATTCATGGATTTTAATTTTATTTAGTGTAGATTCATGGATTTTGATTTTATTCAAAAGACTAAATCTATGACTATCATTATTTAGTTTGATGCTCAGACTGACCTGTTTGAAGCTAGCGTCTTTTTTTTTTTTTTTTTTTTTTTTTTTGCTAGAGGGTTTGGGGGCTGGGTACCAGGGACTGAACCCAAGGACACTTACTCTCTGAGCCACATCCCTAGCCCTTTTTATTTTGAGACAGGGTTTCACTAGATTGTTTACAGCTTCTTTAAATTGCTGAGGCTGGCTTTGAACCTGCAATGCCCCTGCCTCAGTCTCGTGAGCGACTGGGATTACAGGCATGTGCCACCCTGCCCAGCCCTGTGTTCCCTTCAATATGTGTCTCAAGTCTTTTGACCTTATTTGGGTATTTCCTCACTGTTTAATAAAATAAGATGTTAAGTATTTCTTATCCAGCCCCAATGTCAGGTTAGTTTTCCAAGAAGTCTTGGAGAATAGTATTGAAACTAACACATGGGCACTAGGGATGCTTCTTGCTACTTGGATAGGAAATACACACAAAACAACAACACATATCTCAATATTTCAAAAATGTCTGTCTTGCTCTATTAAATACTATGATATCATATTAATTTTTCTATTCCAGTTCAATACCACTGGGTTTATTTTTACCTTTCCATATTTGTAACTTCAGTTTCCCACTCTCATTTACTCAATGTGTTTGCTTATTTGCATGATTTCCAATGTACGTAATCAGAATCCTGCCCAAGCCAGCTTATTATTATATAGCTCATCCTCATTCCCAGCTGGTCCTAGAGATTGAAAGTTTGGCTAATAGAGAAGAAAATAGGAACTGATGTTAATATATCTTTAATAAGATATGAATCAGTTAACTCATGTATAGAAAGATCTTACAATAGATGTTTTCAAACAACTTAGTTTTAAGACTTTATAAAGTTTTAAGCCACTATGGTATAGCTTTTAATTTTGTTTTTTTGTTTGTTTGTTTCTGGCACTGGGAATTGAACCCAGTGACACTCTACCACTGAGCTATATCCCCAGCCCTTTTTATTTTTTTATTTTTATTTTGAGATAGTGTCTTACAAAGTTGCTTAGGCTGGCCTGGACCTTGTAATATTCTTGCTCAGCCTTTGGAGTAGCTAGGAGTCTTTATGTGTACAACCATGCCTGACCTAAAGTTTTATTTATTCGGGTATATTTTAAATACAAAAGATTCAGTATTCTAACAGTTGAGTTGATAAAATATTTGACTTATTGTCAATTAACATGGGAGATTTTAGAATTTGAATTGTCATTAAATATTATGACATCTATTATTGTCATTAAGTATTATTATTATTTTTTCCTTGAAGTTAGTAGAGCTGTTTGGGAAGAAATGGTGAATGCTTGCTGGTGTGGTCTTCTTGCTGCACTGTCACTCCTTCTTGATGCCAGGTATTAAGTCTTTGTAAGTTTTATATTAGATCATGGGAGTTAAACAAATATTAAAATGGTTTACTTGAATTTGAAGAATTTATTTTCTAATATTAGTGTTTTATATAGAAAGAACATTATAACTTATTTTTATTTTTTGACTTTAGAAACATCTTTATTCACATTTCCACCCAGAGAACATTACTTTCAACATTGGTTCGTTTCAAACTCAAAGAAATGTACATGTATGATGATGTGAGGGAAAAAAAAAAAAAGAAAGGCATCATATTAGACTGGGCAGAGAGAGGCGATGGGAGGGGAGGGGCGGGGAAGGGGGATAGGAAGGGCAGCAGAATAAAATAGACACTAGTATTGCTGTATGTACATACGTGTCTATATAACCAATGTGATTCTGCAACCTGCACACTTGGAAAAATGGGAAACCATACCCCACTTGACTCAAATGTATGATATGTCAAGATCTTTGTATTGTCATGAGCAACTAATAAAAAAAAATAATCTGTACTTCTACTAATGTCGACCAATTTTGAAAAATAATCCATCTGGAAAAACTGTATTAGCTGTGAAAATGACATTTCAGTATTTAGAGTGCATTTGGCTTAAGAGGAAGATTCCCTCTGTGGCCACATGTAGGCTGTGCATTTTTCTTACAGTTCAAACTTTCAGAACTTCTGAAATCCATTTAGTCTGGAAATTACTAGGGTCTAGTTCAATCAAAAAATAAGCCTGGGTTGCTAAAGGGTATATAGAAAGAACATTATAACTTATTTTTAATTGTTCATATCTTTGGAATACAGTTCGATAAAATATATGTATACAATGTGCAAGTGATCCTTATCATTTCTTCAAGAACATTATTCTTTTACAGCCATTGCTCTTCCTCATCCTGTCCCTGCCCTGCCCTCTACCACAATTGTCACAGTGTCAGTGTTTTAATAGAAAATACAATCCCAAATTATAGAACACTCTATTCATTTTAAGACATACTACTATTTTTACAATGATCATTATCATATTTAATTTATTTGATTTATTTTTCTTTAGGATTGCAGAATTTTTGCTGATTTTAAAATGCTCCATGTTTTAAGTTAAATCTTTTAAGTTCTTGATAATTTTCTTCCATAATAAATGTGTGCATTGTACATTGTATTTACCCAGTTTAAATTTTCAGATATTATGTTAATTGGTTAAAATTCCTTCTTAAGTATATTGATTTTTGATATTTTGGGTAGATTTTCTTAAGACTTTACTGAATACCTAATTTCAAGTCATATTTTATAATTCAATTTAAAATAAGTTAATCAGTTAAATAAAATACCTTATCTTTTCAGCACAGATGAAGCTGCCACTGAGAATATCTTAAAAGCTGAACTGACTATGGCTGCTCTTTGTGGAAGACTGGGCCTTGTAACTTCAAGAGATGCCTTTATAACTGCAATATGCAAAGGTTCCTTGCCTCCGCATTATGCCCTTACTGTATTGAACACCACCACAGCAGCTACACTTTCCAATAAATGTAAGACTTAAGCTTGTACAACGTTCCCTCCATCTTGTTGGGTAATATAGAGAAATGATTATAGAAATTCTGAGTTCACATTTCTGCTGTTCCACTTACTGACTGTGTGGTCTTAGGGAAGTGATTGTCCCTGAGTTTCAGTTTTTTTCCATCTCTTTAATACAGTGGGAGTGGGAGAGGATAATAATATCTTTTTAAAACATAATCATGCAAACAAAACTATAAGTCTGTTAAAAATTTAACATAATATTGAAATAGTGGTTGATATTTTGTATTAAATGGAACTAGTAGAATGGTTAATGTTTATAACTACTTAGGTTAAGCTCACCTTCAAAAATTCATTTACGTTGAATACTTTGAGAGCATGTATAGTATACATTAATGTGATAGTAAAGTTTTCAAACTAAAAATATATTGCTCTCTGACTTTAACTATACAAGTATACTACAAATAGATGTTTAAACTTAATTTGTTCTAATTCCATTTTGTTTATGAAGATAATAACTAGAGTTTTATAATTTTTTTACAATCGATACTGAAAACCACTTAATATTTGCTTAACTTGTCTTGGTTTTTATACCCCATACCCAATGAGTTTTCATAATGTTAGCACACTCATAATAGATATTATTGATATTTAAATAAGTGTCACGGTGGAACTTTATTTAATCAAATTAATATTTTAAAATATTCTGTTACTCTGATTGCAATATAAAAGCATTTTTTTTTTTTTACTTATTTAGACTTTCCTTTGTATTCTAGCGTATTCTATTCAAGGCCAAAGTGTTATGATGATAAGTCCATCAAGTGAGTCTCACCAGCAGGTTGTGGCAGTGGGTCAACCTCTAGCAGTCCAGCCTCAAGGGACAGTAATGGTAATATACTTGTTTTTGTTAGTTACCAATTAATTATTAAAGGAAACATGTTTTACCCCTTTTTGCATTTGCCAAAATTTATTACTGTAGTTATTACTTTCTTTTACCTGGAGAGTATTTTTAGGAGAAACTGGTTAACTATTCAGTCACATTGTAATGAACATGACAACTTTTAGTCAGATTAATTTGTGTTTTGTAAAAATATTCAAACCTGTTTTCTTAATATTTCTTTGTTTTACTTTTAAAAAGTCTTTGAATGTATTAATGCTGCTTTATAAACTTATACTTTTTAAGAATGCTTAACAGATCTTGCAGATATATCCTTTTTCAATATAGCTAACTTCCAAAAATATCCAGTGTATGAGGACTCTGCTTAACTTGGCACACTGTCATGGAGCTGTTCTTGGAACATCATGGCAACTTGTCTTGGCAACTCTTCAGGTATGTTCAAGTACTGGGTCAGAGGTTAGCATATTATTACTTATAATTGCTAACAGTTAAACTAAGCATTATCTATTGGTGCTTCACGCAGACCTATGACAAAGTAAGCATGTAAAATGAGAAGTTACAAAGGAATAAATGACAGCTCATATCATAGAACGTGGTAGAGTGCTTCTCATAATGGCCTAAGTTCTACTGCTTACACTTGGTGTAATTATTTTATAAGAATATTAATTACTGATTTTAATTTTGTTTATTAGTAGTTACTACTGCCTTTAATTCTAGTTATTAGAATTTTTATAGTTTTATAAGTGTATTTGCTTTGTTTTAATTTTTCAGCATCTTGTATGGATTCTGGGATTAAAGCCTAGTAGTGGTGGTGCCTTGAAACCTGGAAGAGCTGTAGAAGGACCTAGTACAGTAAGCTCTAGTCCTTCTTATCTAATTAGTGCTTCCAAAAATGTCATGTTATATTTAATTTAATATGCTTCTCTTAGGTTCTAACAACTGCAGTGATGACAGATTTACCAGTGATTTCCAATATACTTTCAAGATTGTTTGAAAGCTCGCAGTAAGAGTCAATTTTACATTTGATAGAAAAATATTTTACTAGCTATATATTTTAGATCAAAATATCTTATTTCTTCATTTTTATTTTAGGTATCTTGATGATGTATCATTACATCATTTAATAAATGCACTCTGTTCCTTATCTCTAGAAGCAATGGATATGGCCTATGGAAATAATAAGGTCTGATAATCTACCTTTCTATTCTAAATATAGTATTGCATTTACTCATATAAGATGTTATGATCTCAGTGTTTTGCTAGTAGGACCAATACTTAGTTTGTTGACAATAGACTGATAGGTTTTTACCATTTTTGGTTATTATTAGTAGAAGGGGGAGTAAAGAGGACATGATTTGTGTTACTATTTATGTGTCTAAATATGTTATATGACTTAAATTGTGCCCATTTTTCTTGTGCAGTGACTTTCTTTTTTCTTTCTTTTCTTCCTGTACCAGGGATTAAGCCCATCTGAGGCACATCTCTATCCCTTTTTTATTTAGAGATAGGGTCTTTTATTTAGAGATAGAGTTCCTTAGTGCCTCATTAAGTTGCTCAGGCTGGCTTTGAACTCACAGCCCTCCTGTCTTAGCTTCCTGAGCAGCTGGGATTACAGGAGTGTGTTAACTGCACCTGGCTCGAGTAGTGAATATTTCTAAAAACGATTTTTATAAAGAATAATGCATCATAATTTTTATGAATTTATTTCCTAAAATGTCACAGTAATGCTTATGATTAAAATTTTTGATCAGAATATTACAGTATTTCAATTAAGGAATACATGTCTTCATTTCTCATGCCTTCATTGGGATCTAAAGGTAGTGACTCTCCTAACTTTGAAATTAAACTTTGTGTTTACTGATTAAATCAATAGAACAGTACTTTTGAATATTGACATTCAGAAACATTTCTTTATATTCACATTTTCATTTTGTTATACTTGGAAAGCACAGGAAAATTTGGGCTTATTTATATCTTAGTAATATTTCAAATAAACTGCTTTCAGGCTGGGGATATATCTCAGTGGTAGAATGCATGCCTGGTATGTGTGAGGTTCTGGGTTTGACCCTCAGAACCACACAAAAATAAAGTCCTTTCTATATTTTGAAATTAATGAATATAGTTTCACCATTTACAAATAACATGAAGAAAACCCAGTAATTTATTTAACATATCTATATGTATGGTCCAAAAATATGTTGTCTCCTTAATCCTTAATTCTGTGTACTATGGTTTGTTATCTTGGCTCATGTGACTTACTCTCTAAGAAGAAATTCTCATTAAAGCATAGGTTTATTTATTATAGCATATAACTAGATAATTACATAAACATTTAGGTGTTTGGAAACATGTATTAAAATTTGCTCCAAAAATTCATGCAAGGATACAAGTATAGTAAACTAATCAATTTATTGATATGTGAGTAATCCTCCACCTTTGAGATTCTTAACACAAAACTATAATATTTTGAAGAGTGCCGTAAAGAAAAACATGCAAACTTATAATTTCTTGAGAATTTATGTGTTCATGTAACAAACACTCTGCTGGAAGATATAAAAGAAATAGGTTTCTACTTTTAAATAAGATATAAACTGCTTCACTCTAGTTAAATCACAGTTAATTTGGTATGAGAGTCTAAGCAAATAGTATAGATATTACTGGGCTTTGTGGTACATGCCTGCAATCCCAGTAGTTTGATAGGCTCAGACAGGAGGATCACAGGTTCAAGACCAGCCTCAGCAATTTCACAAGGCTCTGAGCAACTTAGCGAGACCCTGTCTCAAAAATAAAAAAGGGCTGGGGATATGGTTCAATGCTCCTGGGTTTAATCTCTGGTAATCCCTGCCCCCACCACCCTCCTGTCCCCCCCAAAATATATAGTATAGATATTATTTGATAAAACTTATTTTAGGAATTCTTAATTCTTTATTACATGAGATACTTATATATCTATTAAAATGAGTTAAGTTAGCCAAAATAAACTAGTGTGATTGGAACTAGATAGTAAAGGAATGGTAGGGTTTAGATTTAAAAAGGCAAGCCAGGTGTGGTATCGCACACCTGTAATCCCAGTGTCTTGGGAGGCTAAAGCAGGAGGATCTCAAGTTCAAAGCCAGCCTGAGCAATTTAGCAAGGACCTAGCAACTCAGTGAGACCCTGTCTCTAAATAAAATACAACAAAAGGGCTCAGTGGTTAAGTGCCCCTGAGTTCAATCCCCAGTACCCCACCCCACCAAAAAAAAAACCAGATTATAAAAGGCAAATTCATGGAAATCAAAAGATAAAAACTTTACAAGAAATCATAATCGATGAGAGAAAAACAGGAGCTTTGGTGTTTAATAATTGTTGTTAACCTTGAAGAATACAATTTCAAGAGGGGCAGATGTGACTTTTAAGGAAGACTTAGAGGGAACAAATGTTGAAAACATGAATATACTGAGTAGTACTGAGATAATTTCTTATAAGAGTGGATTCACATCTCTCCATTTTAGGATTCAGTTTTATAAAGTGAAATGACAAATATGAAATGAAAATGAAAGCTTTATAAAAATATTCAAGTAATCTGCAAGGCGCTGGGTTCAATTCCCTAGCACAAAATAAGGGGGGGAGGAATTGAATAATATTGTATTATAAATGTATTAAATACAGACTTTATAAAAACATTTCTAGATGGAGGTTATTAAAAATTTATTAGTCAGTTGTGACTTCTATAAAAAAGTATTATAAGTGTGATGAATATGCAGATATTAAAATAAGTTAATTTTCTACATTGTTAAGAAAATAGATTTAACAATGTCATCTGTTCTGAGTGAGTTAAATGTAGGGATTTCTATTGTAGAGATTACTTTAAAATGACCAACATCTTTGTTTTGGTCTTCATTTCAGGAATTTGCACTAATGTGTTATGGATGTAATTTATTGTAAGGTTTTTAAATTCTTTCTTAGAAGGTGAAGCTGATAAGTATGAAGCAAAGCATATTACCCAGCTCAGTGTAACAATAGAAGTATTAAAGCAGCTATTTTTCATTGAGTGTTTTCTGTATGCTCACCACTGACTTAATTAATTTAATCACTTAAAACAACTTTATGAGCTTCTGTGTTAGCCTTGTCTTCTTACAAATGAAAATAGAGAGCATAAGTAACTTGCCTGAGATCATTTATTTAGTAAACAGTAGAGTTTGGATTTGAACCTATCTATTTCTCTACCCAAAGCTTTACTCTTCCTAGTGACTCTTAACTTTGGGTGTTTTCAAAGTCACCTATGGCATTTTTAAAAAGTAAAAATGCCAACTACATTCTAGGGTTCTTGAGTAAACTTCTTTAGGTATGAATCTTAGACATCTTTGTGTTCTTTTAAATGCTATATAGGATTCCTGTGTATATTCTGGCTAAAATAAGGAGAAAGGGGAAGAAGTAATACTAGACATCATTTGAGAGGGATTTCTTATGTGTCATGTACTTTGTGATGTGAGGTAGTTTCTATACTATTATTATTTCCATGTTAATGATTAAAAAGTTCAGTAGAGAGAGCAATTTACCTAAGGTTACATAGCTGTTAAGTGGCAGAATCAAGATGAAATCTCAGACAGTTAAAACTTCATAGATGTCAGTCACAACCACAATACCATATTTTCTCTAGAATTATTAATTTTTCTGCCATCAAAATTTGTAGACACCTCCACATTAGCACAGGGAGGAAGGGTCTTAAAACCTTAATGTACTTAATTCACTGATTTCTACTAAGAAAGATACTATTAAGCATTTCCGTATTGGATATTGTCAGTACTATAAAAGTGTTAGAAATATATAATAAAAAAATCTTTAAATTTGTAGATGTTTAAATGAAGTACTCTTATTGTTAGCCATTCTCTAGGTTAAGTATAACTTTTGGACTTTTACCCTTTCCCTGTAAAAGCGTTTTTCAATCAAATGATCTAATTAGGATCTATTCTGAATAGTAGAATATCTTGACAGAAAGGCTTGTTTTGTGACAATAGGTTTTGTTATATTTATTAAGTAACTTTATATATGCTAATTAATGATACTCATGCTCTTTAGAGTATTCTGTTTTTATTTACAGTTCATGTACCCAGAATTCTCCTTATAATATTAAAATGCAATATGTTTTCTCCCTAGGAACCATCTCTGTTTGCTGTTGCCAAATTGTTAGAAACCGGTCTAGTTAACATGCACCGAATAGAAATTTTATGGAGACCTCTCACTGGTCATCTACTTGAGGTAAACTCTTTCTTAAATATTATATTTTATTTTTTTATTAATAAAGACATCCACATTGAGCCAGTAGTTCCAGATAACCAAAGTATTAACTTTCCTTGCCCCTTTCCTGTGCATTTACATCCGTATATTTTATCAAGGACTAATGTTGTGTAGTGATTGGTTTGGTGAGGGAGTAGATTGCTTTTATTGGCTGAAAATGGGTGAAATTTTTAAATTGATAAATATCAGAGAAATCAGCTGTCAGCTTATTATACAGTCTCATGATCCATCAGGCCAGTTGGGGCTGAGAGTTAGTAGTAAACACTGTTCATTTACAGATTTTTGCTACAATTATGAGATAACCTATTAGGGGAAAATCTATTTGGTATTTTTAACCATAGATAGTACCAGGGGATTTTATCGAATTTATATTATCTTGCATTCAGTTTGAGGGTACTCTTAATGATTAGTTGCTGCTTAATAGCCAGCTTCTTGTGTTGGTACATGTGTCTATATACAATTCAGGTTCGTGTTATCTAGGTCATTTGATATTATTTTAGAAACCTGAGAAAGTTATTATTAGAAAAACTGACATACAGAAGGTTTTCTCTTTATTTTGTCAGAATTATTTTTAAGAATAAGTAAAGGATATGAGCTGATTTCTTCATGTTTGGATCATCTCATCAAATGGGAACAGATAAAATTTTTAAAATGTATCACAGTCTTTGATTGTGAACTTAATTAAGAACTTAGCATTGAGATTAGAGATGTAGTTCAGTATTAGAGTACTTGCAGGGACCTGGGTATAATCTCCAGCACTGAAAAGAAAAAAAGAAAGAAAACCTTAGTATTTCAGCTTGCCGCTTTTATTTGCTCTGATGATGTGTCCTTTACTATTATGAAATCCTTTCTTTTCTGTGACTTGTTTTAGTTTCAGCTTTTTTCTTTTGTCTTCTCTTTGTTGCTTCCTCTTGCCCTCATTCAGAAGGTAAGCTTACTGACATTTTTGATGTAAGTTTTTTTCCAATCCTTACTTGATGTAATTTTTAAAAAGTGAAAAGAAAATGTAATATTTTAATTTTTCTTTGCTCAATTGATGTGTGATTCATAGTTATGTACACAAATTAAATATTTGATTTTTCAACATATGTACCTTCAGGTCTGCCAGCATCCAAACTCTCGAATGAGAGAATGGGGAGCAGAAGCTTTAACTTCACTTATTAAAGCAGGATTAACATTTAACCATGAGCCTCCACTTTCACAGAACCAGGTAAAAAAGAATACTTAATATGAAATTATCCTTTTCTATATGTAGTTTTTCTTAGTTTTTCAAGTAGATAATATTCTAATTGAGAGTTTTTAGAAATGTTTTATATTTAGGCTATTGATTTCTTATTAAAGGTAAGAGATTCTTGGTCTTCATGAAAAATTTTAAACACTTCATGAATGACACTGAATTAAGTTAATAAATTACATAGATTGGTCTTCTAGTTTACAAGTTTTACTCTTCATGAAGTGCTAAGGCTTCATTTTAGAGCTTTGACCTTTTTGGTCCTTACATCTCTGACTTTTTCCTTTTGCTATACTACATGGAGAGAAAACAAATGGCAGAAGAAATATGCACAATAATATAGATTTTCATTTTTAAAATTTTAAGTTATTTTTTACTTTTAGAGTATATTTAAAATATTCATCATTTTGATACTCTTTATCGTTCACATATATCTTACACAGTTGTTTCAGTCAGCTTTTTTGCTGCTGTGACTAAAGGCCTGACCAGCACAATTGTAGAGGAGGAAAGGTTTATTCAGGGGCTCATAGTTTCAGAGGTCTCCATACATAGACAGCAGGCTCCATTTCTTAGGGCTTGAGGTGAAGCTGAACATCATGGCAGAGTGTGTGGTAAAGGGGAGCAGTTCACATGGTGATCAGGAAACAGAGAAAGAGGTCTCCTATTGTCATATACAAATATATACCTCAAAGCCACATCCCCAATGAACCACTTCCTCCAGCAACATTCCACCTGCCTCCAGTTTCCACCCGATTAATCCCATCAGGGATTAATTAACTGATTAAGTTGACGTACAACCCAATCCTTCTCCTTCAAACCTTCTTGCATTGTCTCACACATGAGCTTTTGGGGAATACCATGTCTGAACCATAGCAACAGTTTTTAAAAGTCCACCAGAGTTTTACTGCTTCAGGACTGAGTAGGAATGAGGCATTTAATAAATATTCTCATTGCCCCCACATCTTATTGTATTCCAGTTCTACAGATTTACTCAACATGTAATTATTCAGCGTAGCTCTTGGAACAGAGTAGTCAACAAGACAGAAAAGATACATATTCTTTTACATCTTACATGTTAGTGATTTTATATATTTTTCTACAATTTGAATTTTTTAAAAAAAATAGTTGTGTAACTGCTCCAGTATTTTCAATGTTCACCTTAATACTTGATGTATATATAGTTAGAGCTTAATAAATTATTTGTTCAGTCAGTAACCAAATAAAGAACTCTTAAAGAAAAGAAAAATGAAAAAAAAATGGAGCAAGTGCTTTCAGATACTGAACAGGATAGAGTCAAGTGCTCTTGTTTACTCTGCAACAAATTTCATGGTTTTATGTCATCTTTGTTAGAATTTGCCATACTTATTCATTTTCTAAACATTTTATTCCTTTTATTCCATCACACTTAGGAATTTTAAATTTGAATACATGTAGTATATAATAATAAAGAATATTAAAGGTGATTTTAGTAATTGGTGATTGTTTTCTACTCTTCAAATACTGCTAGAGATATATGATCTTTAATGAAATTGATTTCTATATGGTTCTATATTTATTATCTTTCAAAGTAAGATACCTACCATTTTATCTTGAAATATAACATCTTAAAGACTTGGCTTTTTTCCCTCATTAAAAATATAAATGACAAATCTCTAATGAATACTGTTAGAGAAGTCATGTTCAATGTTTATTTTAGTAGAAAAATATTCTGCTTACCTTGGTAGTCTTGAGTAATGGTGAATTTAACAAGCAGTGAAAGCAACAAGCTGGGTGCTGTGGTGCATGCCTATATAGATCCAACACTCAGGAGGCTAAGGTGGAAGTATCAGTTGATCCCAGAAGTTCAAGACCAGCCTGGGCAACAAGTCAGATGTTGTCTTAAAAGAAAAGAAAAAATAAATAAAGATAAGAAAAAGGGAACAACAAAGAATTCCTCTATTTTTAAATTTCTCTTCCTAATTAGTTTCTTGTCTGCTTTTCAGAGACTGCAATTGCTTTTATTGAATCCATTAAAGGAGATGTCCAATATTAACCATCCAGATATACGACTGAAGCAATTAGAATGTGTATTGCAGATTCTGCAGAGTCAGGGAGACAGTCTAGGACCTGGTTGGCCATTGGTTCTTGGAGTCATGGGAGCAATCAGAAATGATCAAGGGTAAGTTTTTGAAATTAATATCCCCAAAATAATACAAGTAGAAGGGGAATCCATCCTAAAAATCATGCAGTATAGTAATTTTTTTTGCATGTCCTTTCTGTATAAATCCAAGGCCCATAATAGTTTTTCTTAAACTACCCCCAAGTGGCTATAGGGAATTTTTAGGTATTATTACCATTGTTTTAAAAGGATGGGAGTATTGCTGTTTGACCTTTATATTAGAATATAAGGTTTTTATTTACAATAAGATAAACGAACCAATTTAAAAATTTTTATAATACACCCAAAGATTAGACTTTTTATAAGGTTTGGATTTGTTAAAACAAATATTTGATAAGATACAAAATAATCTTTAGGAGTGTGACTTCACTGTGTGTATGAGGAAATCTAAGAAATTGCTTTAAAATAACTTGCATTTATTTATTAAACACTTATTCTGTGTATTTCAGATATTGTGCTTACTAGTTATTCTGAGTATACAGATAAATAGCTCCTGCTTTAAAATAGAATCCAAGGAAGTAAGTAATTTGTTATGCCATGAAATTATTAAGGCTCTAGGTGGAAGGGGACAGAGCAAAAAATATAAAAAGATGCAGATGTCATAGATACCACCATGACAGCAGCAAGAGGTTAAGGTGGGAAACAAGAAAGTCTACAAATGCTCTCTAAGAATAAGAGGAGATGGATTTGAGTTATTTAACCAATTAACTCTAGGTATATGGAGGCATGAAAACCAGGCATGATTCTCAGATTTCTGACTTAGGCAATTAGTTTAGTAGATGATGGTATCATTAACTACACAGAAAGAAGAGCAAATTTGAAGTCGATGTATGATCTTATTTAATTTAGGATTTAATTTAGGGTAGAACTCCAGTGGAGAGATTTAGCAGACACTGGATAGATATATTTGTATATAATTCTGCAATAGGACTCATAGTATCTTATTTTATAATAAGTATAGGAGTTTTAGCTGATTGAGATACTTGAAAATATTAAGAAAAACTAAATGTTCTTAAATGTTCATAGTAGTAAATTTTCTTTTTTTTTTTAAATATTTATTTTTTTGGTTAGACACGATACCTTTATTTTGTTGATTTATTTTTATGTGATGTTGAGGATCAAACCCAGGGCCTTACACATGCTAGGTGAGTGCTCTACCACTGAACCATAACCCCAGCCCAGTAAATTTTCTTAAATGCTATAAAATATTGAGGTAATTAGGCATAATGGTGCACATCTGTAACCCCAGCAACTAAGAAGACTAAGGCAGAGGGTAATAGGTTCCAGACCAGCCTGTACAACTAAGTGAGACCCTATCAAAATAAAAAATAAAAAGGGCTGGGGATGCAGTTCAGTGTTAGTGTGCTTCTGGGCTTAATCCCAAGTACTACACCCCCCTCCCCCCAAATAAAAGAGGCAAAGGGAGATGAGCTTAGATCAAGTTGAAGTTATTTTTCTCAGTGTATATAATAGGACATTATAAAAATGAAATGAATTAATATGTGTAAAATGTTTAAAAAGTACATGACATACTAATAAAAGGTAGTTATTATAACCATCCTTTTCATTATTTACCATCAGAATTTTTCTTCAAAACCAAATTCTTTTTATTTTTTTCATTTGAAATTCAAAATTCACTCTTCTTACAGTTTACATTCATAGAATGTTATATTCCTTTGAAGATTTAAAGAAGATAATTGTATATTTATAAAAGAATGAAGAACACATTTTCATTTATTGAGTAAATTTTTATTGAGCAAATTATGGTTATTAACATGTGCACGGCATTGTGTAAGATATTGGGGATACAATGGAGAGAAAAGTAGCTATGCCAATTTACCATTCTTATTCATTGTCCAAATTTTCTTTTGGTTACTTAATGTAAAGTACAAATAGAAATGATACATTGCTAATACTCATTTTCATATCCTTTTTCTTAATCTGCTAATTTTATTTCTTACTACCTCTGAGGTTCTTTATTATTAGTTGTATATTTTAAAGTAAGTGTATCATTTTTACACTTATAAATATTGAAGTACTATATGATCTATATTAGGGAGGGTTTTCTTGTTAAAATTGTAAAATAAAATTTTGCTTGTTCAAATTATTGTAAGGTATATGCTTTTACACATTTCTTTTAAATGCATCACTATACATTTCTTTTGTGTTTTCAGAGAATCCTTGATACGAACCGCATTCCAGTGTCTTCAATTAGTTGTGACAGATTTTCTACCAACAATGCCTTGTACTTGCTTACAGATAGTTGTAGATGTTGCAGGTAGCTTTGGACTTCATAACCAAGAACTAAATATTAGTTTAACTTCAATAGGTTTATTGGTAAGTATCATCGCCTTTCTTACGATAGTATAACTTAGAAATTACTGTTATACAGTTGGAAGTGAATGCCAAACAAATATGGTTTTGGCTCTAAGAAAATTATTTGAATGACTTGAATATCAAATATATCTTCCATGAAGAATTAAATAACATAAGAAATAATTCATAATAGCAGAATATTTGGAGAACTTTTGATATGTTGAAGATTGACTTTTATAAGGTTTGTTGTGAGATGATGTAGTAAACAAATTATATATACATAAGGAAAACCATTAGTTAATTTTAATGTGAAAGTTTACTGATTTTAAATATACTTTAATAACATTTTCTTGGACTATTCATTTGTAAATAAAGCTTCAATAGAATTCTGTACCATTTACATAGTCCTGTAGTCTATCAGAAATACTCTAGGAGACAAAAAAATCATAGGAGAAGACCCTAGGCTCTGGGGGATATATATAAAATATGAATTATATTTGACTCTTATTCTTGAGTTATAGACCTCTGAGCCTCATTTTACACATTTTGAAAAAAGAAATAATAAAATCTAAGTTAGGATATTGTCAACATTATATGAAGTCAACATGAAAGGAGCTATATATTTAAGACAATTGTTTAAAATACATATTATAATGCAGACGGTTTATAAAGTTGAACTTAAATTTCCCTCACAAGCCAGGCAAGGTGGCACATGCCTGTAATCCCAGTGGCTCAAGAGGCTAACACAGGAGGATAGTGAGTTCAAAGCCCTCAGCAACTTAGTGAAGCCCTGTCTCAAAATTAAAAATAAAAAACAGGTTGGGGATGTGGCTCAGTGTCTGGGCATTCCTGAGTTCAGTCCCTGGTACCTCAAATAAATAGATAAATAAATAATTCCCTCACAAGCTAGATAAGTTAGTATTTTACTCTTAAAAATATAATTATGTGGGGCTGGGATTATGGCTCAGCGGTAGAATGTTTGCCTAGAATGTGTGAAGTGCTGGGTTCCGTCCTCAGCACCACATAAAAATAAATAAAATAAAAGTATTGTGTCCAACTACAACTAAAAAAATATTAAAAATATAATTATGTAAAAAAAAAATAAGCATGTTATATATAAAATTGCTTCCCACAAGTGGTTGGTTAGTTCATTGTTAATTAAATTACTGCAGGTGTCACATCTTTTATTTTACATTTATGTTTGCAGTATTGGATCCCCTACATTTTTATCATTGGCATAAATTATCATTAATTCTCTTACTATATTTTGGTTGAGAATAAAGTCATAGGCATGCTTGAAGATAGTAATTGTTCTTTTTTTGTATGTAAAATTATAAATAAAAACTGGGCATGGTGTCATATACTTATAATCCCAACTACTGGGGAGGCTGAAGAAGGATTGCAAGTTTGAAGCCAGCCTCTGCAATTTAGGGAGACCTGTCCCAACATAAAAAGGTTTAGGGATGTAGTTCATTGGTAGAGTAGCACTGGGTACAATCCCTAGTCCTGCAAGTAAAGGAAGAGAGAGAGGAAGGAAGGAAAGAAGGAAGGGAGGGAGGGAAGACTATACAGTTATTGTGTAATGATATTAAGGAATTGTTAGTAATTTAACTATGATAGTAATGGTATTATTAGTTATGTTTTAGCAATTGTTTTATCAAGGTGTATATTAATACATTGAAGTACCTTATATTCTCCTTGTTTTCTGCATGTACTTGAACTTTTTCACAATAAAACATTTAAAAAAAAAAAGGTCGGGGGAACAGGATAGTGCTAGAGAAGATGGATTGTTCTCCTGGAATCCGAAACATGATAGAGGAAGTAAAGATGTTTCCATTGAATTTATTCTATGAGAAAGGAGATTTATGAAGTAATTTTTTAAATGTTTTACTATGAAAAGTGAAACGACCACATTACTTATTAACTTATGTGTTTACAACAAAATCTGTGAATACAGTGATATTTTTCTGCTTTTTTCCTTAGTGGAATATTTCAGATTATTTTTTCCAAAGAGGAGAAATTATTGAAAAAGAATTAAATAAAGAAGAGGCAGCACAGCAAAAGCAGGCAGAAGAGAAAGGAGTGGTTTTAAATCGGCCGTTCCACCCTGCGCCACCATTTGATTGCTTATGGTTATGTCTTTATGCAAAATTGGGTGAATTGTGTGTGGACCCCCGTCCTGCTGTCAGAAAGAGTGCAGGGCAGACTCTGTTTTCTACAATTGGTGCACATGGAACTTTATTACAGCATTCAACCTGGCACACCGTTATTTGGAAGGTACTATATGCTTTTATAGTGTATTTGTTTTTTTCAGTTAAACTTGTTTCTTTTTATTTTTTAAAGAGTTTCCATGCATTTGTATATTTGACAAGACAAAAAAATGTCATGTTTTAAAATTATACCTCCCACAGAAAAAGTTATTAAAAGTTCCATTTCTGTTATTCATCTCTTATTTTTTGTCTCATGTTCTATCTGTGCTTTTCTTTTTTTTCACTCCTTTGTTTTCCAAAAGGTAAAACAAGGATTTGTGAAACCAACAATACCTTATAATAGAGTTGAAACCTTATAATAGACCCCAAAATATTTTCTTAAAAATTAATAATATATTTTCTCTAGTTAAAAAAAATTAAAGCCATCTTTCCATCCTTATTGTTTAAATTTTTATTTATTTATTTTTAACTGAAAAGTAAAAATTTTATGTTAATGGTAAAAGCCCTGTTTGCTTCTGTCTTCTGTTTCACCTCTGTCCCTTGGCTCCTCCTCAGATCCCAAACATGCTTAAGTCCCTCTTTTCTTTTTTTAACCTTAGTTTTATTTATTTATTTATTTTTCTGTGGTACTGAGGATCAAATCCAGTGCCTCACACATGCTAGGGAAGTGTTCTACCACTAATCTGCAACCTTAGCCCAAAGTCCCTCTTTTTTTTTAATGAACATTTTTTCTAATTCTTGTTTTGCTTTTAAATAGCTTCTGCTTCTTTTTTTCCTCCCCAGATACATTCTACCTCTCTGAGTGCTGTTCCCAGCCCTTTTTAGGTTTTGTTTTCAGGGAGTTTTACTAAATTATCCATGCTGGTCTCAAACTTGTAAACCTTCTGCCTCATCCTCCCAATCAGATGGGCCCAGCTAAGTAGCTTCATTTTTAATATTTTTGTTGCCTAATTTGCAATGATTTTTTTTCTTCCTCACTTCCCCATTCCCTTGTTCCTTGTAATTTGATTTCCAAATTATTCTACTTCAGAGTAAGGTCTCTTAAACATTAGAGTGCGATAGAGTCATTTAGCAGATTTGTTTAAGGTTCTAGATCCACCCTAGAATTGACCTCCATTATTTCAGATTTTTTGGCCTGGAGTGGATCCTGAAAATTCACATTTCAGTCAAACTTCTGGGTGACGCTGATGCTGCTGGTTCCAAAACCATACTTTGAGAACCACAGAAATCATTCATAGGCTATAGATGGTCTTCTGTTTCCCAAGTCCTTTGGCCTATACCCAGTGCTAGTCCTACTTATTTTTTGTTAGCATTTAATGCTATTATCTTCTTGAAATTTTCTTTTTTTAGCTTTTGTTTCACAGCATGTATATATTTCTCATTTAGTTTTAATTTTGTTTTTCATTGTGCTTATTCCTAAGTGCAAATATTCCCCAAATTATAATTAATTTTTGCTTGTTGATTTCTTTCTTTTTTTTCTTTCTAGCACCCTTAGCTAGTCCTAGAGCTTCAGTTGTAACCTCAATTTGGATATCTTCCATAAATATATTTTTTTGCCTGGAACCTTCTCCTTAACCTTTGTTGTTTTTGTTGTTGTTGTTTTAACATTATCTCCATGGATGTCCCATTGATAACAAGTCTTACATGATGTTCTGTTTAGTTTATTTTAATGTTTTATATTTCATGACCTTAAATATGACTTGAAAATACATGGTTACTTTAATTGGTCAGTTTCATCTAATATGGGGATTAATAAGACTGTCAGAGGGCTGGGGATATAGCTCAGTTGGTACAGTGCTTGCCTCGCATACAGGAGGCTCTGGGTTCACCCCCCAATACCACCAAAAAAAAAAAAAAAAGAATAAGATGGTAAGGTATAAATATTTTTTATACAACTTCTGGTTTTCTACACTGTTACTTAAGTATCAATATTTTTTGTATGACATTTTTATAAATATTTAGGTTCTCTTTAATCTACTGGACCGAGTTCGAGAGTCTTCTACAACTGCAGACAAAGAAAAGATTGAATCTGGAGGTGGCAATATTCTCATTCATCATTCAAGAGATACAGCAGAGAAGCAGTGGGCTGAGACATGGGTATTAACATTGGCTGGAGTAGCAAGAATTTTCAATACCAGAAGATATTTACTGCAACCATTAGGTGTATATACATATATTTTTCTTTTCTTTTCTGGTTATACTAGTAATTTATATTAAAGGCAATTTGGAATATATAGAAGATTCTTTTAGAACTCATATAGATACTACCACCAAAGCACAATCAATCTTAATTTGCGGTCTTTGTGTTTATGTGTGTACACATGCACATTTTCATTCATTTCATTGAGAAAAAAAATTTTTTTCTTGGTTCTGGGAATTAAACCCAAGGATACTCTACCACTTGGCTACATCCCAACCCTTTTACTTTTTATATTTGACACAGGGTTTCATTAAGTTACCATGGCTAACTTCAAATTTCTGATCCTCCTACCTCAGCCTCTTGAGTCTCTGGGATTATAGGCAGGTGCTACTGAGCCTGGCCAAGAAAATATTTAATGTGTATCTACCAGGGGCTAGTCTTTAGAAATATAATGATGAGCAAAATACACGCTGTCCTGGGAATGAGGGAGGCACCATAACTATATCAGGCAATGCAAAAATCACTATAATAATAGATGCTGCCAAGGACTGTTGTGCATTATGAACTTAAAATAGGTATTTGACTTAGCCAGTGAGATTTAGATAGATTTCCCTGAAAAAGCACTATATTACCCGAGATCTGAAGGTTAAATAGGAGTTAATGAGACATGAAGTGAAGAGAGGCTTTTAGGAAGAGAAAAATTGAGGAGACAGAATGGTGATGACCCTATCATGTTTGAAGGTTTGGAATGAAGAGAGAGAAAAGTGTGATTCCCAATGGGGTTGTAGAGGTAGGAAGAGGCTAGACTGTGTAAAATGTGCTCAGAAGTTAGGACCAAATCCTAAAAACAAGGAAAAAATCCACTGCAAGTTTTAATTGATGAGCAGATATGTAGTGACATGCACATATGCGTAGTTCAAAAAAGACTACCTTGGATAATGTGTATAGAATGAAATGGAGCAAAGAAGGATGATGGGACACTGTTTGACTGGTTAGGAAGCTTTTCGTGGTACAGATCAGTGGTTCTCAGACAAGACCAATTTTTTTCTCCATAGTACATTTGGCAATTCTGGAAATAATTTTGGTTATTAGAACTGGGAAGAAATGGGTGCTACCGTCTTCTGATAGGGACAAGGGATAATGATACATAGCCTATAATGCACAAGGTGACCCTGCACAAGAAAAATTGTTTAACTAAAAGTGTCAGTGATACTGAGATTGAGAAATGCAGGAGGTAGTAGAGAAAAATGAACAGAGATACTTTTGTACATAGTTGTGACCATACTATTTTATTTCCTTTAGTATTTAGGTACAGTTGTATACATATATTTTATTTCATTTATTATTTTATGATTAACTTTTTAACCTCCTATGTTAAAGGATAAACAGTATACTTACTCTTCCCAAAGTTATTTTTCTTTTAAACATGGTGTCATTTTTTTTAATACCTTTATTTATTTATTTTTATATGGTGCTGTGGATCAAACCCAGTGCCTCAAACATGCTAGGCAAGCGCTCTTCCAATGGGCCACAACCCCAGCCCTGAAGTTATTTATTTATTTTTTTTTTAAAAGGAGAAGCATAGAGAATTCCTGTCCCAGAGGCTGTGATTCTGCCCATCAAGGGGAGCAGGAGGCTTTTTTTTTTTTTTTTTTGAGAGAGAGAGAGAGAGAGAACTTTAATATTTATTTTTTAGTTTTCGGCGGACACAACATCTTTGTTTGTATGTGGTGCTGAGGATCAAACCCAGGCCGCACGCATGCCAGGCGAGTGCGCTACCGCTTGAGCCACATCCCCAGCCCCCCAAAGTTATTTTTTAAATCCTTTATAAGCACTTCTTTTTTCAAAAGCAAATAATTTATAGTATCTGTTCCATCTTGCACTTTGGGGCTTCAAATATATTTTTTAAATCTTATTTTTTTTCTTTTCGTTGTGAAATTTAGAAATAGTGAAATGTACAAATATTGTGTATTTGCTTTGTCTTGATAAAAAATAGCTATCACTTTTAACATCTCTATATTTTTTAGAGAGAGAGAATTTTTAAATATTTTTTTAGTTTTCAATGGACACAATATCAATATTTTATTTTTATGTGGTGCTGAGGCTCGAACCCAGCACCCCGCGCATGCCAGGTGAGTGTGTTACCACTTGAGCCACATCCCCAGCCCAATATATTTACTGTATTGTAAAAGCTAAGAACCAATAAGTATAGATTTAGGCTTTTTAAAAATGAAGATATGACATAGTTCATGTGGCTTTCATAATTTCTTATAATGTGAAGACTAGGAAATTTTATTATTATTTTATGGCATAGTTTATATTTTTGACATAAGCATGTACAATATATAATTATATCTAGTCTTATAGAAAAGGGAATTCTTTTATATTTCATAAAATGTTGTCTGTGATTTCACTAGCCTGGGGCTGTGGCAGCCATAGATGTCTTGGATCAAATTATAAGACCCAAAATGCAAAGGGCCAACAGATTCTTTGAGAAGAGAGAGCAAAAACTCAGTGAAAATATTAAAAACACTATGGTGACTAAAGGGGGAAATGCAAAGGCAACAGTGATGCAAATACTTAGAGAGATGCATGCACTGAAAAACTTGAGGTGTTCTATATAAAAAGAAAAATATTGGTATCATAGAATGAATTTGGAAGTGTTCCCTCTTTTTCTATTTCATGAAATAATTTGAGGAGTTCTGCTATTCTTCTTTAAAGGCCTTGTAGACCTCAGTTGTGTATCCATCCAGTCCTGGGCTTTTTGTGGTCAATAGGCTTCTGGTAGCATCTTCTATTTCATTGCTTGAAATTGATCTCTTCAAATTGTATATATCATCTTGATTCAGTTTGGGCAAGTCATATGACTCTAGAAATTTGTCAGTGTCTTTAATATTTTCTATTTTATAAGAGTACAATTTTTCAAAATAACTATCTTCTGTATTTCTGTAGTGTCCGTTGTGATATTTCCTTTTTTATCACAGATATTAGTAATTTTGAGGATCAGATATCACTGAAATTCTTTTCAAAGAAGTCAGATGGTTCTTTATTCATGTTTGGATCCCATAATAAAAAGCAGCCAAAAAATCTAGTTGTATGTGACTACCATGTGCTGGCTATGGTTGAATTAGGTATTGAGTAGTTTGTGTCTCTAAAAAATATTAATAACAGCAAATGTTCCAAGGGAACAAAACTCATGTCAATATTTTCTGGTGATGCTTTTGATACATCAGAAAACTAACAAGTCTTCTTATTGATACCTCCTTGACTAAGAAGATGAGCAACCTGGGGGTTGAAAAGTTCAGCTTTTTCTTCTCAGTTCTCTGTTGTTCTCTGAGCAACAGTTCTTCTTGTTCCTCTTCTTTTTTGACAGCCTCAAGGTCTCCTTTTGATGCTCAGCAGTATATTCCTAAGTTTCAGTTATTTATAATTTATTTCATTTGAAATTTTCTTGCACCATTCATATAAACTTAGACTTTTTACTCTAAATTAACCTTTTAAAATTTTTTTATATACTTTGCCCTAGATTATTGTTGGAAAGTTGGTGACATGTAAATTAAATCATATTCTTTGCACTTTAAATTTAAACAAAAAAGTATTGTCTGTGCCTAAATGGTGCAACATTTTAAATCTGAGTTTAGGTTCCACTCTGGTTGGCAAATGTAATGATCTGATTTTGTAACTGGGATGATAACCCAGAAGTATTTCATTCAGCTATTTAATAGTTTTAAGATACAATTTGTCAAAACTCTTTAATATTTCACAAATGTCTGTTTTTTATTTCATATAAATTTTATCTTAATTCTTAATACTGTCTAAAGTAGGCAGAAAAGTACCTATTATTTCATACTTTCAGCATTCCTATTTACTGAATGCTTCCTCAAACATTTCTTTTTTAAAAAAAAGGAAGTATTTGGATGATTTATGTACATACACACACACACACACACACACACACACACACACACACAGAGAGAGTCATTTAACCCAGTCACTCCCTCTCTCTTTTTTTTTTTTTTAGTTATACACGGCAGTAGAATGTATTTTGACATATACAATCACACATACATGGAGTATAACTTCCTGTTCTTGTGGTTGTACATGATGTGGTGTTACACTGGTGTATTCATATATGAACACAGGAAAGTTATATCCAATTTATTCTACTGTCTTTCCCATTCCCATCCTCCATCCTTTCCCCCCATTACCTCCTGTCCAATCTGGTGAACTGTAGTCCTCCTTCCCCCTTATTAAGAGTCAGTATCGGCAAATCAAAGAGAACATTTGGCTTTTAGTTTTGGGGGATTGGCTTATTTCACTTAGCATGGTATCCTCTAGTTCTGTCCATTTACCGTCAGATGCCATAATTGGTTGAGTAATATTCCATTGTTTATATATATCACATTTTCTTTATCCATTTATCTTTTACAGGGCACCTAGGTTGGTTTCATAGTTTAGCTATTGTGAATTGAGCTGCTGTAAACATTAATATGGCCGTGTCACTATAGTAAGTCCTTTGGGTATATGCCGAGGAGTGGGATAAATGGGCCTAATGACCTCCATACTGCTTTCCAGAGTGGTTGCACCAATCTGCACTCCCACCAGCAATGTATGAGTGTACCTTTTCCCCCACATCCTTGTCAACATTTATTGTTACTTGTATTCTTGATCCTGACTGTAGTGAGATGAAATCTCAGTGTAGTTTTAATTTGTATTTCTCTAATTGCTAGAGATGTTGAACATTTTTCATATATTTGTTGACCATTTGTATTTCTTCTTCTGTGAAGTAACTGTTAAATTCCTTTGCCCATTTATTGATTTTTTTGTTTTTTGGTGTTAAGTTTTTTGAGTTTTTTTTTTTTTTTTTTTTTTAATATCCTGGAGATGAATGCTCTATCTGAGGTGCAAGTGGCAAGGATTTTTCTCCCATTCTGTGAGCTCTTTGTTCATGTTCTCGATTGTTTCCTGTGCTGTGAAGAAGCTTTTTAGTTTGATTCCATCCCATTTATTGATCCTTGTTTTTACTTCTTGTGCTTTAGGAGTCTTATTGAGGAATTCAGTTCCTAAACTGACATGATACAGGTTTGGGCTTACTTTTTCTTTTAGTTGGGCAGGGTCTCTGGTCTAATGCCTAGATCCTTGATCCACTTACAGTTGAGTTTTGTATAGGATGAGAGTAGGGGTCTAACTTCATTTTATTACATATGGATTTCCAGTTTTCCCAGCACCTTTTGTTGAAGAAGATATCTTTTCTCCAATGTATGTGTACGATGCCTTAATATGAGATACTGTATTATTTGGGTTTGTCTCTGTGTTTTCTATGCTGTGCCATTTATCTTCATGTCTGTTTTGGTGCCAATACCGTGCCATTTTTGATACTGTATCTCTGTAATGTAATTTAAGGTCTGGTATTGTGATGTGTCCTGCTTCACTTTTCTTGCAGAGAATTGCTTTGGCTATTCTGGGCCTTTTATTTTTCCAAATGAATTTCATGACTGCTTTTTCATTTCTATGAAGAACGTCATTGGAACCTTAATAGGAACCTTAATAGGAATTGCATTAAATCTGTAATGCACTTTTGGTAGTATGGCCATTTTGACAATATTAATTCTTCCTATCCAAGAACATGGGATATCTTTCCATATTCTGAGGTCTTTTTTAATTTCTCTCTTTAGTGTTCTGTAGTTTTCATTGTAGAGGACTTCCATCTCTTTTATTAGACTGATTCCCAAATATTTTATTTTCTTTGAGGATATTGTGAATGGGATAGTTTCCTAATTTCTCTTTCAGTTGATTCATTACTGATATATAGGAACTCAGTTGATTTATGGGTGTTCAGTTTATATCCTGCTTCTTTGCTGAATTCATTTATGAGTTCTAGAAGTTTTCTGGTAGAGTTTTTCAGATCTTTTAAATACAGAATCATGTTGTCAGCAAATAGATTTAGTTTGAGTTCTTCTTTTTCTATTTGTATCCCTTTAATTTCTTTTTTCTAATTGCTCTGGCTAGAGTTTCCAGGACTATATTGAATAGAAGTGGTAAAAGAGGGCATCCCTGTCTTGTTGCAATTTTTAGAAGGAATGCTTTCAATAAAATAGAATGATGTTGGCCTTAGGTTTTGCATATATAGCTTTTACAATGTTGAGTTATGTTCCTGCTATCTCTAATTTTTCTAGTGTTTTGAAAAGGAATGAATGCTGTATTTTATCAAATGCTTTTTTTGCATCTATTGAGATACTCATGTGATTCTTGTTGTTAAGTCTATTGATGTGATGAATTATTTTTGTTGATTTCCATACATTGAACCAACATTGCATCCCGGGGATGAACCACATGTGATTGTGGTATACTATCTTTTAAATATGTTTTTGTATGCAATTTGGTGTGGAGTTTTTTATTAAGAATTTTTGCACCTATGTTCATCAGGGATGTTGGACTGAAATTTTCTTTTCTTGATGTGTTTATCTGATTTTGGTATCAGGGTGATACCTAGCTTCGTGGAATGAGTTTGAAAGGGCTCCCCGCTTTTCTATTTCATGGAATAATTTGAGGAGGTTTGATGTTTGTTCTTCTTTGAAAGTCTGGTGGAACTTGGCTGAGAATCCCTCTGGTTCTGGGCTTTTCTTTCTTGGTAGGGTTTTGGTGCCATTTTCAATTTCATTGCTTGAAATTGATCTGTTTAAATTTTCTGTGTCTCCCTGATTCAATTTGGGTAGGTCATATATTGTTAATACTTTGTTCATGTCTTCAAAATTATATATTTTATTAGGGTATAAATTTTCAAAACAGGTTCTGATCATCATCTATATTTCAGTAGTGTCCATTTTTATTATTTCCTTCTTCATCACAAATTTTTGTAATTTGAGTTTTCTCTCTCTTTGTTAGCTTGTCTAAGGGTTTATTAATTTTATTGATTTTTTTTCAAAGAATCAGCTTTTTGTTTTGTGAGTTGTTTTGGATTGTTTCTTTTGCTTCAATTTCATTGATTTCAGCTCTGATTTTAATTATTTCCTGTCTTCTACTGCTTTGGGTGTTGATTTGTTCTTTTTCTAGGGCTTTGAGATATAATGTTAGGTTATTTATTTGTTAACTTTCTATTATGAATGAGCTCAGTGCATTGAACTTTCCTCTTATCACTGCCTTCATAGTGTCCCAGATATTTTGATTTGTTGTATTGGTATTGTCATTTACATCTAAGAATTTTTAAATTCATCCCTGATTTCTTCTGCTATCTATTTGTCATTCAGTAGCATAGTATTTAATCTCCAGGTGTTAGAGTAGCTTCCATTTTTTTTTATTTTATCGCTGATTTCTCATTTCAGTTCATTATGATGTGATAAAATGCAAGGTATTATTTCTATTTTTTTGTATTTGCTAAGAGTTGCCTTGTGCCTATGATATGGTCTGTTTTAGAGAAGGATCCATTTGCTGCTGAGAAGAAATTGTATTCAGTCTTGGATGGACAAAATATTCTCTGTGTCTGTTAGGTCTAAAATATTAATTGTATTTTTTAGTTCTGTAGCTTTTTTATTTAATTTTTGTTTGGAGGGTCTATCCAATGGTGACAAAGGTGTGTTAAAGTCACCCAGTATTACTGTGTGGTGGTCTATTTGCTTCTTGAAATTGACAAGGGTTTATTTGATGTATGTAGATGCTCCGATGTTTGGGGCATAAAAATTTCTGATTGTTATGTATTAATGATGTATGATTCTCTTAAGTAGTATGAAATGTCCTTCTTTGTCCCTTCTGATAACTTTGGCTTGAAGTCCACTTTATTTGATATGAGGATAGAAACCCCTGCTTGTTTACGAGATCCATCAGAATGATATGTTTTTTCCTATCCTTTTACCTTCAGTCTGTGGATGTCTTTGCCTATGAGGTGAGTCTCTTGGAGACAGGATATTGTGGAGTCTTGTTTTTTAATCCATTCTGCCAGTCTATATCTTTTGATTGATGAGTTTAGGCCATGTACATTCAATGTTATTATTGAGATATGATTTTTTTTTAGTTTTCGATGGACACAATACCTTAATTTTTTAAAATTTATTTTTATATGGTGCTGAAGATCAAACCCAGTGCCCCACACATACTAGGCAAGTGCTCTACCACTGAGTTACAACCCCAGCCCTGAGATATGATTTTTATTCCCTGTCATTTTGATTTATTTTTTGGTTTTCAATTTGAATTAGTTTCTCCATTGATTCACTGTTTTTTTAGTGTACTTCCTCCCTTTGCTGGTTTTCATTTTTTTTTATTTTATTTCATCCTCATGGAATATTTTGTTGAGAATGTTCCGTAGTGCAGGCTTTCTGGTTGTAAATTCTTTTAAATTTTGTTTATCATGGAAGGTTTTCATTTCATCAGCAATTCTGAAGCTTAATTTTGCTGGGTGTAGTATTCTTGATTGGCATCCATTTTCTTTCAGAGCTTGGTATATATTATTCCAAGACCTCCAAATATATGGGTCTGGGTTGAGAGATCAGCTGAGACCTGGATTGGTTTCTCTCTAAATTTTACATATTGTTTTTCTCTGGCAGCCTTTAAAATTCTATCCTTATTGTATATATTAAGCATTTTCATAATAATGTGCCTTAGTGTGGGTCTGTTATAATTTAGTATATTTGAGGTCCTGTTTGCCTCCTATATTTAATTTTTTTATTTCATTCTTTTGGTTTGGGAAATTTTTTTATATTATTTCATTGAAAAGAGTGTGCATTTATTTCGTTTTTATCTTCAAGCCTTCATCTATCCCAATAAATCTTAAATTTGGTCTTTTCAGACTATCCCGTACTTACTGAAAGTTGTGTTCATGGTCTCTTAACATCTTTTCTCCATGGTCAACTTTGCTTTCAAGATAATATATTTGTTGTCATTGGCTGAAACTTTCTCTTCCAAGTGTTCTAGTCTTTGGTAATGCTTTCAGTTGAATTTTTAATTTGGTTTATTGATTTCTTCATTTTGAGGATTTCTGCTTGGTTTTTATCAGAATCTCTCTTTATTGAAGTGATTCTTCACTTCCTGTATTTTCTCTGATTTCACTCCTTGTACTGTCCTTTACTTTGCAGATCAGTTTAACTATGTACATCCTAAACTCCTTCTGTGATATGTTTTCCCCTGTGGTGTCAATGGATTTGGTTATTGGAATATATTAGCTTCTTTGGGGCATTTGTTCCCTGGCTTTTTCATATTGTTTGTGTGTCTGCCCATCTAACAGTATGGGTCTGAGGCAGTCAGCTCTGTGGACTTCTAGTGTCCCTGAAAATTTCCAGTACCTTACTGTTTAGGGGGAGACAGATAATAACAACAATATTCAGTATTAAACCAAATAGTTTCTGTTATATAATTATAATAGTTATTTATGTCTATAATGAAAATTATCACTATAAACAGAAATTATATGATCAGTTATTACCTACAATAAAAATAGCAAGTTTGCAAAAGGTTTATAATTTTAAGTGATAAACAGGGTGACAACAGACTGATATAGGATGTGATGATTATGAGGGAAGAGCAGAGAAGAGAGAAGTGAAAGATTAAAGGAAGAGTGAAAATGATAACAATAGAGATCGGCTTTTAGTGCAAAATAGAGAAAGAGAATCAAGGGAAACGGATAGCTAAGGGAAAAATGTATACTTAAAGTAAAAATTTTAAAAAAATAAAAATAAAAGAATACAAAACAAAACTAAAATATGCTAAGCAAACATCCTACTCCTCAAAAAACTGATCCACAAAAAATAACTAGCTTCAAAAATGCTAGAAATGAGAAAAAAACAGATTGGAATATGTGTAAATGTCCATGTACCATTAATGTCACAATTAAACAGGGAAAAGAAAAAAGAAAAAAAATCTCAATGAAAAGTTAAAAAACTCTTCCTGTTGGAGTTCAAAAGATTCTTTGCTGCTCTTCTCAGCAGTTTTGGGTGGAGTGTTATGCTACACCCTCTGGATTCCTGGAGAGAGGTAATCCCAAGCAGAACTTTAGGAGGTAGGGTTTAGGCTTAGCTGGGCTCCAGGCCAGCATTCTTTGCTGAATGCCAGTTGGTCTGGAGATTTTAAATAATCATACCTCCAGAGCCCTGTAATTGTCTGTACATGCTGGAAGACTGTACCCCAGGGATCTCCCCTGGGTTCTACTCAAAATAGCAAGTTTTGTGGTAGAGAAGCCAATTCTTAGTCCCCTGTGTCACTTGCAGACCCCATGTTTCCTCGTCTTGGGTCAGTCTCCAAATTCACTCTCTTCTGCCCCTGCTCTTCAAATTCCCAGCCAGGTGTGTCTCTCCCAGCCTGTCCATGCAGTCAGATTGAAGCGGGGGAGGTAGAGCCAGGTGGGTTTCTGCAACTAGTTGTCCCCTATGTAAAATTCTTTCCATGTTTGATTTTCTCTTTGTCACTTAAGTACACTCTGTCATGCATTTTGTGTTTACTGGGCCTATATTTTGGGCCAAACTAGGGTTTGCCGGGAATCAGATCCCTCAGCTCTTGGCTCCATGCCGTGACTCAAAATGGTTTCCATGACTCAAAACAGTTTCTTTTCTTATCCTCCGAATGCAGCCAGGTGAGATGATAGCTGCATAAGGATATTGTGTAGCATGCCTTTCATTTTAATCAGGCATTGTCCTTGGTCTCTAAATATTCTGTATTCAGACATGCCTTAGGCCTCCTAAAAATGTGGTTTCCTTTAATTTCCTTATCCCTCCACATCTCTTGCAGAGGGACCATTCTAGCTGGTGCTTCTAGCCCAGCCTAGGCAATGGCTATGCCCCTGGGGATTTCTTCCTTATTTTATTATATCCAATCTCCTGAGTCCCTGATCTTTGAATGTCCAATATTAAATTCCATTAAAGTATACCCCCCCCCCCTTTGTGTTTACTCACCTTGCTGAGAAGCTGCCTGTCTGCTTTCTTGGTTCACTCCACAGAGCAGCCAGGAAACGACCTCCTCTATTCTGCCATCTTGAAAAAAATCTGGATAATTATTTTATGAATAAAATCATTGCACTTCATTGCTACAGGATTTTTTTTTTCTTTTGAGCCTCATGGGAACAGACTGCACCAGGTCATAGAGTGCTTCATTATTAATATAGTTAATTTGTCACAGGAGTCGAGGAATATTGAGCTGATTAGTGGAAACTAACAACTACCGTTCAACCCATGTTCTGCTGAAAATAGGAAATAGTATAAACTATACTAATAGAAATAGTATAAACTATACTAATAGTTCTAGGAAATAGTATAAACATGTATACATACACATTTTATTTTTAAAACCAAGAAATTATTTGATATTCCTACTATCATCTTGGTGTTTTTGTTCCTGTATCTGAAAAACAAATTTATTGCTGGATTTCCGGGTTCTGATGATTTTAATTCACGTTGTTAGTACCTAATTATATATTTTTTTAGTTCTGTGTGAATCTTGGAAAAAAATGAAGGAAATTGTTTTAAAGAGTCTAATAATAAGAGAAAATTTGATTACTTTTATGCTAATTGAATTTCTTTCTCTTCTTAATATAGGAGATTTTTCAAGAGCTTGGGATGTTCTTCTTGACCATATACAGTCAGCAGCACTCAGCAAAAACAATGAAGTGTCTCTGGCTGCTCTGAAAAGCTTCCAGGAAATTTTACAGATTGTGTCCCCTGTCAGAGACTCAGATAAGCCTGAGACTTCACCTGTAGTTAATGTACCTGTGCCTGTCCTTATTGGGCCTATCTCAGGCCCTGGTTTAAGCCGGCCATTCATAAGAACAGATTCTATTGGAGAAAGACTTGGAAGATATAGTAACTCTGAGCCACCCATAGTTACTGATGAGCTTGAAGACTTGAATCTCTGGTGGGCTGCGTGGAATACTTGGTATAGAATTGGATCTGAAAGCACTAAGCCTCCTATTACTTTTGATAAACTAACTTTTATTCCCAGCCAACCCTTTCTTACAGCTTTAATTCAGATATTTCCAGCACTTTACCAACACATAAAAACTGGTTTTAACATGGATGACTTGCAAAAGTTGGGAGTCATATTACACAGTGCTGTTTCAGTTCCAATAAGTTCAGATGCATCTCCTTTTATTCTTCCATCTTATACTGAAGCAGTTCTCACAAGTTTACAGGAAGCTGTACTTACAGCTTTAGATGTTCTCCAAAAGGTAATATGATTTTATTGACTAAGCAGTAATTAATATGGTTTTCTGAATTTTTTTTAACTTTGCTATATATTTTCGAGGATAAATTCTAGACCATCAAATTGTTGTGTAAGTGTACTTGAGGATAAATTCAGGATTGTCAAGATATAGTTACTTAAAAGACTCACAGCTTTCTGGTATTTTCAAAAAGGTAATTAAGGCCTACTTTGAGTCTTTTAAGAAGCTGCCTGCATGCTCTTATTCCAGTTCACCAGCATTTTTGATATGTTAATACAGTTTTTCACAAAAGAATATGGTATTATTATTATTATTCAAAAATTAATAAAAATTGGGATTATATTTTGGTATTGTTTTCATTTGTACTTAAATTTAGTTCCTAATTTATTAGAAACCCACATTAATAAAGGATAAGTTTATAAAAGTCTTTTTCTCACAGAAATTTTAAGAAGTTATGTTTTTAGCTTTGGGTTTTGTTATTGCAAAAATAGCTAATCATTAAAACAAGCAGACCTAAAAATCATTGAAAAAGCTAGGCGTAATGGTGCATGCCTGTAATCCCAACGGCTTGGAATGCTGAGGCAGCAGGATCATAAGTTCAAAGCCAGCCTCACCAACTTAGAGAGGCCCTGAGTAACTCAGTGAGACCCTGTCTCTAAATAAAATACAAAAAAAAGGGGGGGGGGCGCCAGGGATATGGCTAAGTGGTTAAGTGTCCCTGGATTCACTCCCCAGTAAAATTAAAAAAACAAAATCATTGAGCAAATCCAAATTATGAAGTAAAACTAGATAAAAATAAAAGTGTTTTTAGATTATCAAGGAAATTGATAGCACAATTCAGAATCATTATAATGTTAAACAAAATAAAGGGTCAGCTGAAGGTTGGGAATATAGCTCAAATATAAACAGTCAACTGAAAAGCCTGCCATTCCAAGATACTCTAACAAAAGCAAGATACACCTAGATTCTAGGCAGGCATGCCTAAAACCCCAGCACCTCCAGAAACTGAGGCAGGAGAATCACAAGTTTGAGTCTAGCCTGGGCAATTTAATGAGACCCTGTCTCAAAAAAGGCTGGAGATATACAGCTCAGGAAACACTCTGGGTTTAATCCACACTACAAAAACAAAAAACAAAACTAGATTCTGATCAGATAGAGATTTTCAGTTGTTAAATAAAGAAAATCATGTTTTTTAATTAACCAAATTTTTTTGTTTGTGTTGTGTGTGTGTGTGTGTGTGTGTGTGTGTGTGTGTTTGTGTGTGTTTCTCGCACATTCTGGGGATTTAACCTAGGGCAATTTGGCACTGATCTACATCCATGCTCCCTTATTTGGGGGTTGGAGAGGCAGTATGGAAATAAGGGGCACTTAGCCATTGAGCCTCATCTCCAGCCCTTTTTTATATTTTATTTAGAGACAGTGTCTTGCTAGTTGCTAAGACTGATTTGAACTTGCAATGCTCCTGTCTCAGCCTCTCAAACCGCTGGGATTATAGGCATGTGCCACCATGCCCACCTAATTGATTGTTTTATCCAACTAGAGTGATGAAAACTTTCGTAGTAATAATGAAAATACTTCTAATAACCATGATATCACTTAATTGCCTCTGAAGGCAATATAGCTAAGTAGTAACTTGTTCTCTATTTAATCCTTAGTTGCGTTATACAGGGAAACAAATGTGGAGAAAATTAAAATTTAAGAAAATCTGGCATTTTAGAAAATTGTGAGGAATACTTAATATTTCTACCCTGCCTCCCATCTCTCCAGAATGGGAATTACTTTGAGTGTGTGTGTGTGTGTGTGTGTGTGTGTGTTGGTGGTGGTGGTGGTGGTGGTGCTGGGGATTGAAACCATGGCCTTATGTATGCTAGGCAAGCACTCTACCAACTGAGCTAGATCTGGATGGGGATGCAACCTGCAGCTGAGGTTGGCGTCACCTTTTTCATTTAGACGTGAGGGAGGCCAGGAAAGGGTTAGCTTAATCATTTTCTATACACCAAGCTGTGCCAGCAGTCCATGGGCCCCTGATTGTTTCTCTGTAGACTCTTCAGACCAAGATACTATCGGGACAGTCCGTTGGTATGTGTCCAAATCACCGCTCATCACTGATGTTCTAGAGATGGTGAGCTAATAAAATGTTAGCTCTTATTATGTTTATCACAGTCCCAATTCCCCATCACCACCATAGGTGGTGTTAGAAAACCTTAATTCCCACCCCCACCCCCACTTTTGTATGGACTACAAATAAAACTTGGGGCAATTTGCAGTTTGGAGGAAAAAAAATATTAATTTCCCACAATTTGAAGTGAAAATAACTTTTTGTTTTCATTGGGGAAAAAATATAGTCTATCAATAATTACTCCCCCCACTGGACATATAAATAAATTGATTATAAAGGGAACCCTCAGTTGATGCTTTTTATTCCTAAAGGGGAATAAAAAAGTTTTTCTAACAGAAAATAAAATTATAGGCCTTTCAGAAATACTTATAATCTAGATCTCTCATTGACATGTTTGATTCAGGTTTTAAAATATATGTAGAAGATAAAAACAACACCTTAACTACCTTTCAAGGAAAAAAAGTATATTTCAATTTTTAAACTCTGTTTTATCAATAAGAGAACAAGTGGAATCATTCATCCAAGTATTAGGAGTTTATTCTGAGCTTTTGATACCTTGAAAACAAAATATATATCTTTAAGTCTGAAATTTAGGAAGCTTTATATTTCATTTATATCAGTTCATATCATTTTTATATGATTATTAATTTATACTCTAGCCATTGTTTTATTCTTTGCATAATTACCTGATGTTGCACAAACCTTGAATGTGAAATTTATTTTAGTATCTTCTAACAGAAAAATTAACAATTTATTTCAGTAAGTGATTTTATACTTTCTACAAGTGTTAGAAAATTTTTGCACAAGCAAAATTTACTTTGGGATTTTATCTTTGAACTATCTAGCAAAACATTTCCTTGATTACAACCAATTTTCTGTCCTAAAGGAAAAACTCTGTTCAACATTATTAGTCACCCTTATATTTATATTTAGTGCTTCATAATCTTAGTCTTGTTTCTCATAGGACTAGTTACTGACCAGCCTGACTTGGTTATGTGTGCTAATTGATTTTTTTCCTAAATTATTTTTGCATACATGGGGGAACTGATAATTTGATTGTCTGCTTTGTGTATGTAATGTACTATAAGTTCTGATGTCAGGAGACTACATCTGACTTATGTATTGCTAAGCTTCTTTAGGTCAGGTAGCTGGGTACAATGTATGACTGCTGGACTTGTACTTCAGAGACACTATCACATTGTGTGTGAATGTGTCTTTGGAGTTGTGTAATGAACCCCTATCTTCTACAGAATATATGGCAAGTTTCTTAATCTTTTTATATTCAGCTTCCTCATTTGTAAGATAAAAATAAGTCTACAACTTTTTGCCTTTTAAGTAGAATTTGTAAGGCATTTTTTAATTTATAAATGACAGTGGATTGTATTACAATTCTTATTACACATATAAAGCACAATTTTTCATATCTCTGGTTGTATACAAAGTATATTCACACCAATTTGTGTCTTCATACATGTACTTTGGATAATAATGGTCATCACATTCCACCATCATTTATAACCTCATGCCACCTCTCTTCCCCTCCAACCCTTCTGCTGAATCTAGAGTTCATCCATTCCTCCCATGCTCCAGTACCTGACAGAAGGTAAACACTGAGTAAATGTTAGCCCTTATTATTTTTATCATCATGTTCTCTGGCAAAGACATTAGTACAAGGCTGCGACTAGATGATGTGTTGGTACATGAGTTACTAAGCAAAACCTTAAACTATTTCTTTTCTTGTTTTTATGTATATGGCTTTCAAGGACTAATAAGAAATATTGCCCAGATTATCAATTTTCATCTCTTTACTAAAATTTGTTTTTAGGTTCATCCTGTATATTTTTCTGATAAACTTCAGAATACTGAAGAAAAGCCAATAAAAATTTTTCTTGGATGAAATTTGTTCCCCAAAAGGGAAGGGGGCTTTCATATTTTGCATTTCATAGTCCTAGAATTGCTTAATAAGTCAGCAATACCACTGTTAGTATGTTTTCAAAAAAAGACCATTGGAAATCAAATGCATAATCAAAAATACTATCATGTAAAATACTTCTAAAGAAATTGTGATACTTAGCTTTCTGGAGCATCCACACGATTAGAGCATCCAACACTTAGAGTGGTGACAGTATCCACTATAATTAATTACCACTTGTTTACTTCCAAGAGTTGAGATCCCAGCAAAAGGTTAATAAAGAAGAAAGTAGAACTATTAGAAGCAGTCAGAAAAGATAATTTTCTTTAGAATGTATAAATTTTATTCAAGGTCTCTATTCACTGTTTTTGAGAAAAATAACCAAATGTTGAGAGTTGTTATTAGATTTCTTTATTGTATTTTACTACACTGTAATTGTAGGATGATCTAACTTATGTGTGGACAGCCCTTGCTTATCTGCTTTTTATCTCAGTGCAGTTTTATCTAAATTTTAGTCATAGATAAATGACTAGGAGGCCGGGATAAAATAATCTGATAAGTTTTAAAAGCCATAGATGGGGGGGCATGGGACAGTGGAGAAACTTTGGACTGGGCAAAGGTGAGGGAGGGGAGGAGAGAGGGAATGGGGGTAGGAAAGATGGTGGGATGAGACAGACATCACTACCCTAGGTACGTGTATGATTGCACAAATGTTGTGCCCCTACTTCTTATACAACCAGAGGAGTGAAAAATTGTGCTCTGTTTGTGTACAGTGAATCAAAGAGCATTCTGCTGTCATGTATAACTGATTAGAACAAATTTAAAAAAATTAAAAAGCCACAGATTGTATAAAAAAATATTTTTTAAAGTTTTTTCTTAAAATTTTTAAATGCTTTTCTAGCATGTGTAAGGCCCTGAGTAAAATATACTCAGTAAAATAAAAAAATAAAGATAAATAAATAAAACTTTAAATTTTAGTTTAGTGTTTTGAGGGTACACTCAAAATACCCTTTTAAGTGTACAGTGATTATGTTTTTTATTTTGTACAACACAATGGTATTTTAAATACTCCATAAATATTGCCAATAAATATTTAAATATTTTTAGCATATTTGAAGTCATAATCTACAGTATCAGGATATACATTTTATTCTTTCTGTTTAATTATTTGAAGTAATATATCTAGAGAAACTAGCTAGTATTCATTAAAATGATATGTTATTAATTTGTATTAAAATATTTTCTTGTTTTAAATCAGATTTATTCAGAGAAATTAGACATTAAATATTTAGCCTGTTAAATTTAATATGTAATTTTTTAAAACAAATTTTTATAGATGACTTATTTTCCCAACTGTAGTGCACATGATTATTTGTTAAGGTTGGTAGACCAGGCATGATGCAGAAATGATCTATCATTTCAGTGAACTGATATCACTTAAGTAGAAACCAGTATCATCTTGGTCAGTGAAGCACTTTTATTCTGATAGCTGTATTACTGAACAAATCAGTTGTAGAACCTCAGGACTGCCTGGGACTTTAAGTACTTGCCCCTTTTCTTCTGTGCTAAGAAATAAATTGTGCTTTATTAACAAGCATTTTTAAAAGCTGATTAACACTTTGAGGCTATTTTATTATTTTTATTTTATTCAATAATAGTTTTAAATAGTTTAAATATCTTTCAAAGTATATAAAAGATGGTATAATACTGACATAAAATAGTACAGTCTTTAAGATTCTTGGGTTAACCAGATATGTATATAGTGAAGAACTTCTGCATTCTAATGTTCATATTTTGCTTTTTAGGCCATCTGTGTAGGACCAGAAAACATGCAGATAATGTATCCAGCTATATTTGACCAGTTACTGGCATTTGTAGAATTTTCCTGTAAACCTCCACAGTATGGACAGCTGGAAACAAAGCACATTGCAAATGCAAAATATAATCAGGTAATTTACTATAAATTTTATTTATTCTGTGAGATTTCATGGCTTATAAAAACAGTCAATTCCACTTAAGATGGACTTTGATTATCTTGGAAAAAGAATGTTTTTAATTCACATATGGTCAGTTCCAATTAAGATGCACTTTATCTCAGAAAAAGAATTTTTATTCAAAATAAACTTACAGGTATCTGTTAACAATTTAAGCTGAACAGAATATTATTTGAGAAACCATTTCTGTGTTCATTCCTCCTGGTTTATGACTTTCCCAAGAAGTTCTTCAGAAAGTTTTACCTTTCATGTTACTCTCTAGTACATGTTTCTTGAAAAAGGGTAAATTCCTTGGAACCTTTTTCTTGGTTGCCCTATCGCACTACAAAGCAGCTTTTAAACCCCTAAGCCTAATCTTATCTAAAATAGATATTTACAATACAAAATGAAGAAATATGTGTGTACTGAATAAGAAGTTGTCTATTACTGGTGTGAAATTTAGTTGGATTTTATGTAAAACATTTTTATAGCAATAGTCAAATTTTGACTTCATTTGGGCTTAGGGGAAAAGTCAATTTCTAAATGCATGCATATGCTGATTTTGTTCACCCAACATAAAAAAATTATAGTTTATATAGTCCAAAAAGTAGTTTTAATATGTATTAACTTTTCTCATTCTATTTGTCTTGCAACACAATGGAATCACAATAGATCCAACTATTTGCACCGGTGAGTTAAAGTTCCTAAAATTGTCCTAACCTATTGGCAACAAATTAAGTATGTATTTCCCAGTTCTTCATAGAAATGCTCTCTGCTTTTTCCAATAGTGTTAATTTTTGCCTGGCTAAAAATTATTTTTTCATTTAGCACATATCTCTTCGAGAACTTTGCATGTAATGTGATCTGACTTAAGACCAAGGCCTGAACTTTAAGACAAAACTTTTTTTTGTTTTTAAAACAACATAATTTTCTTTAATCCCATTTTTTTAACTCTCTGTGAAAATATTACTTTCTAGGCGGAATGGGTAGCCTTGAATTATGTACCATTTGCTGAAAGGTCTTTAGAAGTAGTTGTGGATTTATACCAAAAAACAGCCTGTCATAAAGCAGTGGTGAATGAGAAAGTTCTACAGAATATTATTAAGGTATTTTTTTTCATTTCTATACTTTTATGACTATATCACTGAAATTACTCTTTAGGTAATAGCATTATATTGGGATAAATGAAAAATACTTCTTATTGTTTATTTAATAACATGTCCTCAACATTCGTGAATTGTATTTAGCAAGCCATTTTTCTAAACCATGAGGTCTTTTTAATGAAACATTTAAGAACAAGTGTGCAGACTGGCGGTTATAGCTCAGTTGTAAAGTTCTTGCCTAGCTCACATGAGGCCCTGGGTTTAATCCCCAGAACTGCAAAAAAAAAAAAAAAAAAAAGAGAGAGAAAAAGAAAAAGAAAGAAAAAAAGTGTGCAGTAGATTTGGTAGATTTGTTACAGTTTTTAAATTTTGCCATGTAACACAATGATAATCCTGTCTCTTAAGACAGTATATATACCTCAACCCTCAATGTTGACTAGTGTTCAGGGAGAAATTAACAATGTAGACCATTAGTTTAATGATCATGTAGACTGTTTTTAAAAGTCAGTTCCTTAGTGTGTGAACAATGATTTTTAAAATTTATCTCTTGTTGACTGTGTCTCATTCCTTGTATTTCATCTTTCCCCTTCTATTTTGTTTTTTTTGTTGTTGTTGTTTTTGTTTGTTTGTTTATTTTTTTGTGTGTGTGATACTGGGGATTGAACCCCAGGCCTTGAATATGCTAGGCAAACAGGCTATCACTGACACTCCCAACCCTCCCCTCTATTTTGAAGAACAAACCTGACAGATTTCTTCCCTAGCCTGTGGATATACCTTCTGTTTACTAAATAAATACAGACCAGTTTACTTTCTTCCATCAAGAAAGATGGTCTTTCTCTGTTCCTTCTCTTGCTTTTGGCTTCTTCCTAACTTTTTTTTTTTTTTGGTGATTCTTTCTGCATCTTATACATCCTGCGAAAAATGATTAAGCCTTTTATACTACAAGAACTTTCTCTTGCTGGACGCTGTAGTATGTATGCATGCTGGAGACCCTGTCTCAAAATAAAACATAAAGAGGGCTGGAGATGTGGGTTAGTGGTTAAGCACCTCTGGGTTCAATCCCTAGTACCCAAAAAAACAAAAACAAAAAAACTTTCTCTTAACTCTACTTCCTTGTTGTGACCAGTACAGGTATTAATTCAGAAATCTAGAGGCAATGGGGATTGAGAAAAGAAAAACACATAGAGAGAGAAAGGTGGGACCAGTGGTGGAACACTGTCCTCTGATGGACAAACAGTAACCCAGAGATAAGCTCAGCATGTTTATTAAATAAGTTTTATCATTAAAAATTATTTGTGGGCTGGGATTGTGGCTCAGTGGTAGAGCATTTGCCTAGCACATGCGAGGCCCTGGGTTCAATCCTCAGCACCACATAAAAATAAATTTATAAAATAAAGATATCTAAAAAAAAAAAAAAGTTATTTGTGGGAAAATTTCTGCAAAGCACACAGACTAAAGGACCCAGCACTGATGAGATATTAGTGTTATCTTGTTGTGCTCAGAATTCTCTATCCTGCCTGGCGCAGTGATGCATACCTGTAATTCCAGCAGCTTGGGAGGCTGAGACAGGAGGATCACAAGTTCAAAGCCAACCTCAGCAACAGTGAGGTAACTAAGCAACTCAGTGAGACCCTGTCTCTAAATAAAATACAAAGAAAGGCTGGGGATGTGACTCAGTGGTCAAGTGCCCCTGAGTTCAATCCCCTGTACCCTGCGCCCCACACCCCCCCCCCCAAAAAAAAAAAATCTCTATCTCTGGGAGCTGGTGCCTGAGCTCAAGGTCCAGACTGATACAACTTCATGCCTTTGCACAGAGCCACTTCAGGCGTCATCATAGCAACTGGGCAATCTTGACCTGTGTCTTTGCACAGAAAGTTCCCAGCACAAATACAGCCGTGATGTAGTCAGAGATCGGGATCCAAGTCACCACTTTCCATACGTCCTACACAAATTGCCGTCCTCTTTTTGCTTTCCTTTATTTCCAAATCCCATATGACAACTTGTGGCCTTCATCTAGCCACCACTTACTCTTACTACATGTTGGCTTATGTCCATATTACTCTATAGAAACTGATTTCTGAAGTGGTAGAAAACCAAATTTTCAAATCTGTTGTTTTCTTACTCTTTATCTTCTTTATAGAATGGGAATACTTCGGCTCTACCTTCTTAAATTTCTTTTTTCCCCTGAATTTTGTGATACTTCTTTCTATTCCTCAACACATATCTCCCAAAACTCTCCCTTCATTCTTCATTTTTTGAACATATTTTTAAGCATTTCTATGTACCAGGTACTATCTAAATACTGGAGATTATAAAAATGTAGATAAGTTCTTATGTAATAAATGATAGAGTATGCTGAGTGCTAAGTGAAGACCATAGAGTAAAGGTCACTTTTATTCAGGTAGACCTTACTTCAAATAGTGTCTGCTGTTTACTTCTTGCCTTTTGAGTTTGGGCAAATGAATTTATTTGAGAGTGTTTCTTATCTGTGACAGGATAATTGCAATATTACTTACATGTCCTAACTATAGCAAAGAGAATTTGTTGAACATTTAATGATGCTTGTCTTGCCAAATAGTCAATGCTAAGTAAAAAAATTATTTCCTACCACAGACAAATAATTGAACCGCTGAGAGGATTTGGGATAGGATTAACAGAAATGACACTTGGAGGAGTGAGAGTTTGCTAAAACAGACAGGGAGGCATTTTAGCTAAATTAAGATGATGGAATATTTTCAAGAAATCTAGAGAAATTCCGTTTAGATAGGTCATGGAACCCGGAATAAGTCTGAAAAGGTACCTGCAGGTTTTAAAAATCATCATAATATCAGACTTTATTTTTCAATCATTGAAAGCTCAAACACTGAGGAATGCCATTACATCATCAGTGGTTTGGTTTTTGTTTGCAGTACTAGAGAGTCTTATGCATGCTTAGCAAGTACTTTACAAGCTATATTGCCAGCCCTTATTATTTTATTTTGTGGCAGCATCTCTAAGTTGCTCAGGATGGCCTCAAATCATCTGCCTTAGTATCCCAAGTAGCTGGAGTTACACAGTTTGTATTTTTAAAGGAATTAAATGATCCCTTTTCTGTACTCTCAAACACTTTGTTGATACCACTTCTTACTTCATTATATTGTGTTTAATTGGACAATGCTCTTTTTTTCTTAGAAATTGGATACCTGTGATGTCCGAAACTAAATTTCCCAGTTCAGTATGCATTTACTGAGCATACACCGTTGTACACTTATTGTACACTTACTCCTGTATTATTTCTTTAAACATTCTAAGAAATAAGATGTTCCAGTTGAATAGATCAACTGTGCTTAATATTCAATAAGATATTAATTGCAGAAGTCTATCATAATTTTCTTTTATCTAAATTTGAGTTATGAAATGTTTACTGAAAATGATCTGTGTGGCATTTAGTATTCCTTTGGTTACAAATCACATACAGTCAGACTCTGATTAGCTTTAGCAATAAAGAGAATTTTCAGTATGCTTAATTAGAAAATTCAAAGATAGAGGACTTTAGGACTGGTTGATCCAGTGGTTTAACAGTATCATTAAAACTCAAATTTCTTTCTCTGTTTTGCTTTCTAAGGGTTGAGTATATCCTAACTGTGTTTCTCCACATATCCAGTAAAAGGATTGTGTGTGTGAGCACATAAATACATGTACACACAGTTTTTTACCACATTCTTAAATTATTAAAATTAATGTTAGAAGATGGACCAGCTTTGGTCCCATACCCATTTTGTGGGTGGAGGGGGTACCAGGAATTGAACCCAGAGGCTCTTAACCACTGAGCCACATCCCCAGCCTTTTTTTACATTTTATTTAGAGATAGGGTCTCACTGAGTTCCTTAGGGCCTCATTAAGTTGCTAAGGCTGGCTTTGAACTCAAAATCCTCCCACCTCAGCCTCCCAAGCTGCTGATATTACAGGTGTGTGCCACTATGCCCAGTCTGTACCCATTCTTGAACCAGTTCACATGGACAGGGAAGCGACATGTTTTGATTATCTTATTAACTTAAGCATGTCTTTACCTGAATTCCCAACCTGGAAGTGGAGATAGCTCCTCAGAAAAGAAATAGGTTTTGTGGAAGTACATGCATGGGAAAGCAGTAAGTAGATTCTGAGTAGACTAATATCTGTTCTTGGAGGCCTGTTTCATGCAAATAGGCAATGATTCATACATTAAATTGGGTGGCAGAGGATGACACTAGGTATTATATCCTTGAAATATAAAAATTTATCTCTTAGAATTTTTTATGTAAAAGCTGAATTTTATCTCTAACGCAGATTATTTAAGGTGATACCAAATTTCTAGTGATTGATCCTCTGGGATAGTTTGCCATAATAGTTTTGTCAGTCTAGTCTTCTAATTGCTGAAAGAACTATGACCCAAAAAGTTCATTCTCAATCACCAAATTATTTATACAAAAGCCATTTTTTTGAAAAATTGACCAATTTTTTAAAAGAGTCTTAACATCTTGGGCACTATACATAACTCAGATGCTCTACTCCTGTACTTTTGATAGTCAAAGGTAAGTCATATTAATTGAATTTTCAGTTTCATTAAAATATTTGGAAAAGAAAGATACATAAAAATATTAGAATGGAATATAAAATTCAAAGAATTTTAGAGATAAAACTTCAAAGTAATGACATTTTAGGTTATGTTTTCTCTCCCCTAACCATTAATGGAAAAATATAAGCAGTATTAACCTCTTTTGGATGGGGGAGCCACATCAATGAAATTACTTTTCTCTTAGAACAAAAATGGTATGATTTTCTAAATCCATAGTGTCAAGTTGAGAAAAAGTGCAAAATTGTAAGTTTCTTACTCTTTAACTTTTTAAATAATAACCCCCTTTTTTATAATGACAAACTGAAATTCAGGGCGGGGGCTGTGGCTCATCAGTAGTGTACTTGCCTGGCATGTGTGAGGCACTGGATTCTATTCTCAGCACCACATATAAATAAATAAAATAAAGGTCTATCAACAACTAAAAATATATATATTTTTAAAAACCCTGAAATTCGAAACCTTATTTCTTTAGAGTTATTGTTTAGAGGATAAAGACAGGATTTTAAAGTACATCTTTTGAATTTGAGGGTGTAGGACTCGGTGGAAAAATATGTGCTTTTAGCACCACAATCCCCAGCATCCAAAATAAATAAATAATATGTTTTTAATAATTAAATAATATATTTTTTCGGAATTAGATTTGAGGACCATGTTTGAGACTCTGCCTTTCTAAAAAAATAACATCTTCTCTGACTGAAAATACCTATGCTATTATTTTTCTCTCTGCTTTAGTATTTTGTTCTTAAGTAATTTATTAAGTTGTATGTGTGTGTTTTAATTAATACTTATCTTAGACTATCTTTATTTTCAGGCTCTTAGAGTTCCTCTCAGTTTGAAGTATTCCTGCCCTTCTGAAAGCACATGGAAGCTAGCAGTATCTTCACTCCTCAAAGTTCTTTCTATTGGGCTACCTGTTGCCCGACAGCATGCTTCTTCTGGAAAATTTGACAGTATGTGGCCAGAACTAGCCAACACTTTTGAAGACTTTCTTTTTACTAAAAGGTCAGCTCATTTATTTAAAAGATTAAGACAATTTTTCAGAAATTGGCACATGATATATGCAGTTGCTCTAAAACCATGTTGTTTTTTCAATAACAAAGTAATTGATTAGTAGATTGTTAGACTATATATAAAACATGGCTGGGTTCCGCATTTATCCACTAAGTACATTATCCATGGTCAGTGGTATTTTTTTGCTTTTTGCAATGTTTTGTAAGACAGGAATCATACATATAAGACCATATGAGTGCAACATAATTAAGGAATTATGATTTTTAACTTAATGAAACTAAGAAGATTGATTTTTTTTTAATCTGAGCCCCACTTGGTGTTACAAGAGGAAAATTATTTTAGAAAATCAGTGTCTTCTATGTTGATATATTCTTGAATTCTTTAACTGATTTATACATATTAAGCCTCCACGAATAATCATATCTTTTTCCATGATATTCCTCCATTTTTTGATCTGTAAGCTGCTTTGCAAAGTAATCTAATAACAAAAAAAATACAAGTAAAATCAAAATCAACTTGAAGAAAAGAAAGGCTTTGGACCTCATTAAGGGGTGTTATAAGTAAATAATTTAAATAAGAAAAAGGGTAACAGAATTGAAAAACATAGGGACTGTAATCTGGTAGACACTTCAGGTCTATTAGAAATTCATTCAGCCAAACTTTTAATACCAAAACATGGTACTTATTCTAGTGTACACAGTGGGCTATCAGGAAATCATACAATTTATGGTCTGTATTTAGTACATTAAAAATCACTAAGTACTAAGTTGGGCACAGTAGCATATGCCTGTAACTCCAGGTACTTGAGTGACTGAGGCAGGAATATTGCTTGAACCTAGTAGTTAGGGCCAGCCTGTACAACACAGCAAAACCATGTGTCTTAAGAAAAATTACTAAGTACTATCCAAAACAGTTGAACACACATATTTATACAAAAATTTGTATGCTAGTATTCACTGCAGCATTATTTATAATAGCCAAAAAACGAGAACAACCCAAATATCTGTCAGCTGATGAATGGATAAATTTAGTGTGGTTTATTTATACAACAGAATGCTATTCAGCCATAAAAAGGACTGAAATAATAAAATAAAAGGACTGATGCATGCTATTAACATGGATGAACTTTCAAAGTATGCCAGGTGGGAAGAAACCAGACCCAAAATGTCATATATTGTACGTTTCATTTATGTGATGTATCCAGAATAGGCAAATCCATAGAAATAGAAAGTAAATTATTTGTTTCCAGGAGTCAGAGAAGGGAGAAAATGGGGAGTGACTGCTACTGGGTACAGTTGATAAAAATGTTCTGGATTTTAAATGGTGATAGTTGTACAATTTTATGAATATGCTGAAAATCACTAAATTCTATACTTTAAAAGGATGAATTTGATTACATGTGACTCCTATCTCAATAAAAAATTTAATATACCATACAGAGAGAATTTGATAAAAAGTACAAATAATACTATATCAGTTTGAAGGTTTTTTTGTTTTTGTTTTTGTTTTTTTAATTTTTAGATAAAATCCTAGAAAATAATTTGTTAAAAATTGCTGTACTCTTGGGCTGAGGCTGTAGCTCAGTGGCAGAGCACTTGCCTAGCATGTGTGAGGCACTGGGTTCTAGCCTTAGCACCACATAAAAATAAATAAAAACATTCTGTCCATCTACACCTACAAAAAAATTTTTTAAAAAAATAATGTGCTCTTTAAATGCAGAGAATTTAAGTCTTATATAGGCAATTTTTATCTACAGTATTGTGATTAAGAGGAGTAAAATTTTCAGTTATTAGTCTTGTTTGTACCTCTCCTCTCTTACATTTTATGTGACAACCCAGTCTGGTATTTCTGATACATGATGCAAATAGCATTAATATTATTTGTGTGTGTTCCCGATAAGATGGATGTATATATGGTGTGTGTGTGTGTGTGTGTGTGTGTGTGTGTGTGTGTGTGTGTGTGTTGGTTGAGGTACTGGGAATTGAACTCAGAACTCCACACATGCTACTCAATCACTGAGCTACGTGCCTAGCCCCTTTTCATTTTGCAACAGTGTCTCACTAAGTTGCTGAGGCTGCCCTGGAACTTGGAATCCTCCTGCCACAACCTCCTGAGTAGTTTGATCGATTACAGGCATGCTCTTCTGTGCAAGGCTTATTTTTTTTTAATTAGTAACCCATCATTAATTATCTCCACCATTATCACAGATCTTTTAGTATGACTATAGACATGTACATTCCTTGGTTGTAACTTAGAATTAAACAAATTTTATCTAGAGATACAGATAGGATTTGTGAAGCTAATTTGCTGGTAGTGGTTATAAAATTCCTGCCATTGGTTTAGGTTTGGGTTCATGTCTTTGTAATTTTTTTCCTCTAGTTCCTACTACTAGATTATAGAGTTAGTTGAGGACTTGTACACTAGAATGTAAGTTCCATAACACCTGGACTGAGTCTGTCTTGTTCACAACTGGATCTTGAACACCAAGAATATAATACCTGATACAAAGTAGTTGGTGCTCAGCAAATATTTGTTGAATGAAAAATGTGGAAATCATGCAACCAAGGTCCACTCCCATATGTCCTAGGTACAGAACTGTAAATACCTCTAAACCCAAGTGTACTATCATTATTGTTATATTACAACATAAAAGAGAACAGTATAGGCTTAAATATCAGATAAATCAGGTTCAGATTGTAGCCTTGTGGTCTTGGGCATGTTACTGACCATTTGAAGCCCCGGTTTTCTCTTGATTAAAGGATAATTATAATACTGCATGGGATTGCTGTGGGAACGTGAGATTAATACAAATAAAGCTCTTATTATAATGTCTAATTTTAGCCATCATTATTATTGTAATAATACTATCCTATTCTCAGCAGTTTTTTAAAACTGTTATTGTATTTTTTATACCTTTATTTTTATTCGTTTATTTTTATGTGGTGCTGAGGATAGAACCCAGTGCCTCATACATGCTAGGCAAGCACTCTACCATGGAGTCACAACCCCAGCCCCTTTCAGCAGTTTTAAATAGTTAATATTTCACTGTTTATGTTCATGACCATTTTATTATTCATTCATGTGAGCCAGAGTCTGAAATTCCCATTTGTTTTCTCAGAATTATTTATTTCCTCTGTTATTGTTGAAATAATTATATGCTTTATAAATTCTGAATTAGCCCTCCTCTTTGCAATTGTTCTCTTTTTTTGTATAGAACTTTAATACATTATATTTATTACACACTAATGATTTAATTTGTCTCTGAGTAAATAATTCAGCAGCTTGACCCGGGCTCTCTTAAGTCACTGCCTTAAGTGAATTCAGATACCATTACGATAATTTTTACTGCAGTTGCAGATGAGGCAATATCTTTACCTTTCTTTCTTTTTCATAGTACTGAAAGAAGTTTAGTGCTACCGGTTTTTAATTTGGAATTGGACCAAAGTGGGTTTTTTTTTAGTGTTTCTGTAATTTAAAAAAATTTTTTTAAATATTTTTTATTTGTTCTAATTAGTTATCATGAAAGTAGAATGCATTTTGACCCATCATACATAAATGGAGTATAACTTCTCATTTGTCTGGTTGTACATTCTGTAGACTTACACAGGTCATGTAATCATCTATGCACACAGGGTAATAATTGGACCAAGTGTTTTTATAGTTAAGAGTTTTTATATTTGTAATTAGCCTAGTTTTTAAAATATTTAACAATGTTAATTAGAAATAGTATTCTTTGACATAAATAACAATGTCCCAACCTGGGTGGAAAGATATAATTTTTTATCATTTGAGTACTGTTTATCTATTTTCTGTTTGTTTTTCCAGGGACTATTTTACTATTAAAAACCTGGTATTTTGTTTGTTTTTTAGCATACCTCCAGATAATCTCTCTATTCAAGAGTTTCAAAGAAATGAAAATATTGATGTTGAGGTGAGGAAGCTATTTAAAACGTTTTTCTGTGATCATTTGTGAAAACCAAATAGTAGAAATATTGAAGTTATAAAATTGCTAACAGAATAAGGTAAATAGGTTAAGACTGAACCTAAAAGTATTAAAACTCTTACAGATTAAAGGTTGATTTTTAAAGCACTGACATTCTAAAAATGATCCCTTACGATTTCTTATAGTCTTTTGCTATATGAATGTTGTCTATCCATTTAATAAGTTTATTAAAAAGCAGGTTGATTCACTAAAATAAATCCATAAGTGAACATGTATGTGTATTTAAATGTTTATTCTGTAATTTGGCATGCCAGGTATCTATATTTCAGATCAGTGACTTGCTTAGTGTTTTTTCATTTTTAACCAGCTGTACATACAGCTTGCAGAATTATTAAGGCAATAGTTTTTTTAATAATACATTTTGAGGATTATAAATGGAATTTGAAGAAGCAGTTTTTTTAGCTATGGATGTTTTGTTGATGGCCTTTTGGGATCTTTTTTCTTTAAGTTAGAGGAACTTTTAAATAAATAAAGTTATTTTAAAATGTACATTTAAAAAGCATAGGCATCATCACATATATATATAAAACATTGCCTTTTTGACATTACTGTGTTAATACTTATGTGAATTTTTCTTTTTCTTTAGAGGACAAAATAATAAGCTGTATGTTAGAAATAAATTATTTGATCAAAATGAAAACAAGTAAATTCTCTTATAGCTCATAGTTTCTCATTGTAAGAAGGTGATTTAAATCTTAATTTGGGATATTTTATTCTAATATGGGTAAGTTTCATATGCTGGCTATTTTCTTTCTATAGCTCTCCTTATAGTTATGCGGAAGATCAACATGAATCCAAATGATGGCATAGTAAATAGTTATAGTATTGACTGTTTTGATAGATGAGGGAAACAGACTAGTTATCAAGTACAGTAAACCTAAAAAATGTTTATATACTAATATTAGGAGGGTTCTTTAACTGATTTCCTTTCAAAATAAATTTTAAAATTTACTCTAGAAGTTATGAGTTAGTCTCTTTCAAGAAGAAAAAATGCATTTGAATTTTTTCTTTTTTTTAGGTAGTTCAGCTTATTAGCACTGAGATACTACCTTATGCCAATTTTATTCCTAAGGAATTTGTTGGTCAGATAATGACTATGCTTAACAAGGGCTCCATACATTCTCAGTCTTCTTCATTTACAGGTATGTTATTTTAATGATTTTTTTTTTTATTTTTAGGTGTTAGAAAGTCATATAAAATGTTTACTCTCTGTAGTAAATATAAATTGGAGACTGGTAGGGTAATTTTTAGGAAGGTAATATAGAACATTAAACCTTATGAGGAAAAATGTAAATATTCTGTGGTATAGTTACATTTGTAAAATGATTAATTAAATGACCTAGCACTTATGTAATCTGATATAGACGTAGAGGCTGACCACAGTTACCAGTTTTGTGAGGTCATGGATGCCACTTATTATTTTGGTTAACTTCTTTTAACTCTCACTTCTGTCATTTTTTAAATGAAAATATTAATACTAACCTCTCAGAACTATGAATTACAGAATTAGTCCATATGGGAGGGAAAAACATGATACCTTAAATATTTATTAAGGGAACATTTAATGAATGACTGCTGTATACAAAATACTATTCTGTTATTCTTCAAAATATTTCTTTGAGGATAGGTATTGTGATATTATAGAAGGGGAAAGGGATTCAGTATGGTTGAAAAAATTGCCCACAATCTTAAGGCTGGAGGCCAAGTTCATACTAAAAAGAACTGTGTGCTTCTTTCTATCCCATCATTGTACCTTATTTGGGAGGTGATATATAAGTTGGTTTTTGGTATTTTTTAAAAATCTAAACCTCTGCTTAAGTCTTAAATGTAATTGTGGCATCCCAATGTATTTTTTCAGCATGATTATTTAAAAATTGTAAATTTATGCAGTGTATATTCTTAATCCGCAGAATTTATTGGAGTTGTGACTAGTATTTTGTGCTGAGTACTTTAAAGAACATTTATATATGCAGTCTGACCACTAGATGTCTCTCATACAGCTTACTTTACAAACTTGTTTTTTCCTAGCCCTAACAATTTTAAAAGCTAACCTGGGAACTTGCAGGTTTAACAAACATGAGACTCTCAGAGAAAAAAAATTTAAAGTCCATTTATAATGTAATCATCTGCAATCCCAGCTACTCAGGAGGCTGAGATAGGAGGATTGCAAGTTTGAGGCTAAACTCAGCAATTTAGAGAGGCCCTAAGCAACCTCGTGAGAATCTGTCTCGAAATAAAAAGTAAAATGGGCTGGGGATGTAACTCAGTGGTAGAGTACCCTTAAATTCAATCCCTGGTACAAATTAATTAATTAATACATTTATAATATTTTAAATTATATTATATTTATAATCGTATTATAATATAGTTCTATATATATCTGTATCCAGGCCTGGTGGTAACATACTTGTTATACCAGCTACTCAGGAGACTGAAGCAGGAAGATTGCAAGTTCAAGGCCATCCTGGGCAATGTAGTGAGACCTGTCTCAAAATTAAAAACAAAAGAATGAGGATTTAGCCCAGTAGAGAGTGCTACTGAATTTAATTCCCAGTACCCCGCCCCATACACACAAAAGGTGTGTGTACACACAAACACACACACGTATAATCTTTAATAAAATGCATTAAGAATTAGGTATAAATATCCTAAGCTAATTGAGGGCTGAGTTACCAAGTATTCTTTTTGTAGCAGTTTCTTATACTATCTATTCATAGTACTAAATGTACCAAGATAAGAAAGCTACATGGACATCTTTCCAGATATTTTTGCCATAAGACACAAATATCTTCTGAGCTTTAACTTGTATCTTTTTTAAAAAACATATACACACAAAGTCATTCCTTGCTAAACAAGGCCCACCTATAAGTAAAGAAGTCTCAGTGCTCATATTGGTTCTCCATTCTTAAGTATGACCTGACATCCACAATTCACAGACAGAAAAGAGAAAGACCAAAATAAATGAAAAGGGAAGAAAAGAAACTGTGAAAGTGGGGAACAATAGCACATGCCTGTAGTCCCAGTAAGTCAAATGACTGACACAGGAGGATTACAAGTTCATAACCAGCCACAGCAACTTAGGAACCCTGTCTCAAAAAATAAAAAGAACTGGGGGATGTAGCATTACAGTGATCAAGCACCCCTTGATCTAGCACACACAACCCCACCCCCACCAGGAAAAAAAATAGAAACTGGGAAGAAACAGATAAATGCATAGCCGTAGAAAACATAAGAACACAATAATAATTAGGATCGTTGAAGGGATAAGATTTTTATAATCACGAAACAAAAAATGTTATGAAAAAGGAACAATAAGAACTCAAACACTAAAAATATTGTAGCTGAAATAAATTTAGTGAATGTTGGCAGAAAAAAATTAAGGAAATCATCAATAACATAAAGTAAAAACAAAATGAACAACATAAGCAAAAAGAAAGGAAACAAATCCAGGCAGTCAAACATCAGACAGCAGATCTTCCAAAAGGAAAGAACAAAGAAATCTAGGACAGGAAATTGTCAAAGAAATAAACTGAAGAAATAGAGCTACATATTTAAAATGGTCACTTAATACCCCAAATCATGAAGTCAGACAAAAGACCTTCAATAAGGCATGCCATCAAAAATATCAAAATACCTAGGATAAACAAAAGATCCTTAAAGATCTCAGGAAGAAAAAATTCCAAAATAGCATTAGAATTCTTAGTAGCAATACTGGATGCTAAAAACATGAAACAGTGGATGTTTTTTAATTATTATTATTATTTTTTGGCAGTATTGGGGATTGGTTGGTCCCCTGGCCTCAGGCATGCTAGGCAAGCACTCAGTTGAGCTACACCCTTAGCCCTTGAAGCAGTGGTTTTAGAATTGTAAATGAAAAGGATTTTAACATGAAGTTTCTTACCCAGGCACACTGTTGGATAAGTATTAATACAGAACACTAATTCTCAAATTTTAGCATGTATTATAATGGAGGACAAGCTGTACTTCCAGATTTACTTCTGCAGTATGACCGGAGTAGGAATCACATTTCTAACAAATTCTCTTGTGATGCTGATGTTGTTAGGAACCACACTTTGAGTATTACAGTAAAATGATGACATTTTCCAGAAGTATAAGGTCTCAAAATTTTTTTTGTCCATTCAGTCTTTCTTAGGAAGCTACTGTGCTGCGTGAGCCAGGCACGGTGGCACTCACTTGTAATCCTAGCAGTTCAGGAGGCTGAGGCAGGAGGATTGCAAGTTCAAAGCCAGCCTTAGCAACTTAGTGAGGCCCTAAGCAATTTAGCAAGACCCTGTCTCAAAATAAAAAATAAAAAGGGCTGATGATGTAGTTCAGTGGTAAAGCACCCCTGGACTCAAATCCCCAGTACCACCAAAAACGAACAACCCCACAAACATCCATGAAAACAAAGAAGTAAGCAAAGACAATGATGTGAGATCTAGGAAATAAGATATAAAAGGAGGATGGATGAAATTGGTTCCCAGGGTGTTGGCCAAAGACTACTTTTAGATCACCACTAAATAGCATGATTGGAAGACAAAACTAGTCCAGACTGGAAAAAGAAGTCATCTTCCAAACATGATGTTGCCAAGAGAGGGGAGGAGAGAGTGATTATTGCATTTGGCCCACAGAAAATTGTTTTATTTAGAAGTATTTTTATAGTGCTGTTGAATGATATAAAAAAACTTAGATAAGAAAATTGGTGAATAGAAGAAGTGACATGGGGTAGATGGTTTGCCTTATTTTTAATCTTGCAAGGGGGAAAACTGTTCATTTTATATAAATATATATATATGCATTATATGTATACACACATATATATGTACGTGTGTGTGTGTGTGTGATTAGTTATAGGTTGGTCATAAATACTTTTTCTGAGACTGAGAATTTCTTTACATTTCTAGTTTGGTAGAGTTGTTATTGATGTATATTAATTTGACATTTTATTAACCATCAAAAATTGTTAACTTTGCAGAAGCAGAGATTGATATTCGTTTGAGAGAAGAATTTTCTAAAATGTGTTTTGAAACACTGCTCCAGTTTTCCTTCAGTAATAAAGTCACAACACCTCAAGAAGGCTACATCTCACGAATGGCACTCTCAGTGCTTTTAAAAAGGTCTCAGGATGTACTACATCGCTATATAGAGGATGAAAGATTAAGTGGTAAATGCCCTCTTCCAAGGTGTGTTTTTTATTAAAGGAAATGTACTTATGTCATGATTATTAATAAAAAATACCAAAAAACAAAAATAAAAAAGATAACTCTGAAAACCAAGTGTTTTCTTAAGTGATCTGAACTAAGGATGTTCATAGTTTTATTTATTCCATACAGTGTAAATATTCATAGGTTTTTCTGCAGATAACATTAATGTGTTTTATTATGGGGTGGTTTTTTGGACCCTTTGTGGAGGTTAAGGTACTATGTGAAGTATGTACTAATTTACCTTTTTGAATCTGAAAAAAAAAATTGAATTCCTAAATATGTCTTCTACCAAAGATTTCTAGATAGAAATGTATAAGGACATGATCTTATTTCTCTAAAGTGAAGATAAATTACATTCTAGAAATATGTTTGTTTTATAGTCATTTCTAGGTTTCTCTCTATATCAACTATTTATATCTTAGATTTTTTTTTATCTAGTCTGTATATATATATAAGCCCATGATCCCAAACTGATCTCTTTCTCATCTATCCCAGTTCTGTCAGTAGAAGGGGCTCTAGGCCTTTCTGCTAAGCCAAAGCTAATCAAAATTGGTATACAGACCAGAATTCATCAAAAGATGCAATCATAAATTAGGGTAGACACCAGGCATGGTGGTGCATGCCTGTAATCCCAGAGGCTTGGGAAGCTGAGGCAGGAAATGGATTGAAACTCTATATTTTAGAAAGGAAGGAAATGTTGGATTGCAACTCTATTTTTTAAATATAAAAATTAGAGCTTAAATCAAAGTGAATGAAGCAGACAGAAAATAATGTGGGAGGACAAAGTTATCAAAGTTAGGAAAGAGTCAAGAAAATCACTGTGACTTCCATCTCATAAATTACCATAGGAGAGGCAAATCACTTGCCTTAAATTTTTGTGTACATTCTTATTTACTTATAATAAATTTCAAGCTTTTTATATGTATTACTAAATTGCTTACCAGAGGTTTATATTTATGTCTGGAAATTTACATTTTCCAGAAGTGTATGTATGAATATCCTTTCCTCAGTTTTTAGCATTTTAAAATGGTTTACCAGTTTATCATTTATTTCATCTTTTTCTAGTTGATCAATGAAAAAGAGCCATATAATAGCTTACCTTTTTATTTAATTACTAATGCTTATTAGCCATTCATAAATCTTCTTTTATAGCTCAGCATATTTTGAAATTTCTAGAACATAAATTATAAATCTTCACATTTAAATTTAAATGAAAGAACATTGTAAAGACAGGTATTAGTAATTTAGTTATGGGCATGATTAAAAATTGGTAATCAAAATTGATTTCTGAAGTGTATTTAGAAATACAGAAATAAAGTTGCTTTGAGTGGGCTATTTTATTTATTAGATTATAATATATTGATTTCAGAAATCATATTTTCCTTTATGTTTTTATGTTCTGAGTATTTAACTATTACCTTTAAATTGACCTTATTTATGGATGTCCTGGCGTTATATTGTGTCATTCTGTTTGTTGCAGTATTATTAAATTTTCTAAAAAGCTATACTGCGGCACAATAAAATACTTTCTATGCCTACAAAAAGGACTTAAAATAGTACCATGTTTTGGTATTAGAAAGGTCCTATCTATAAAATGAAAACAAACTCATGTCAGGAATAAGTGGGGGCAATGGGGACTATAAAGCAGAAGAGGTTTATTTCTTTCAGGAGAAACAAGCTATTCTTGTTGGTCCTGTACTCCTAGGTTCATTCTTTGTTGCTAATGTCTCCATATAGTGCTACCTTAGGGTTAATTTCTAGCATGTTTCTTGTTTATTAGAAAATTAAGTGTCATTGCAATTTATCTACCTCCCTCCCTCCCTCTCTCCCTTCCTTCCTTCCTATTGGTACTGAGTATTTAACCTAGGGGCACTTAACTACTTGAGCCACATCCTAGCCCTTTTTTATTTTTTATTTTGAGACAGAGTCAGACTAAGTTGCTTAGGGCCTTGCTAAGTTGCTGAAGCTGGCTTTGACTTTGTGGTCCTTCTGCCACATTCTCCTGAGTCACTAGGATTACCCATATGGCCACTCTGCCTAGCATATCATTGCTATTTCGAATGTGCTTTTAACAGCCTGGTAAAATATATGCCAAGTGGTAAGTGTATTCTATTTCCATTTAATTTTTGGCAAATTTCTTATACTAATTAATTAACAACAATGAAAAACTCTTGTAAAGATGTTTTAAAATCACATTATAAAGTATTTTAAGTAGTGCCAGGCATGGTGGCCTACGCCTGTAATCCAAGTGTCTCATGAGGCTGAGGCAGGAAGATCTCAAGTTCAAAGCCAGCCTTAGCAAAAGTGAGGCGCTAAGCACCTCAGTGAGATCCTGTCTCTAAATAGGGCTGGGGATGTGTTTGAGTGCCCCTGAGTTTAATCCCCAGTATCTCTACCTCCAAAATTTAAGTATTTACATGAAATATTTTATAAATAAATTTAGATTTGCATGAGTAGTTTGCCCCTTTTAAATTGATAATTTATAGTAAGAATAGCTACTAATCAAATTTGCACACTGAAATATACATATTTATATGTACTTATTATTTAAATAATATATGAAATGACTTTTCCTTTTGTAATAATTTTAAATTAACATTAACTTTTAATTACATTGTGTTCAGTATTTTTCTGAAGTACATCTGTGTGTACAGACCTTGAAGACACACAGTATTCACAGTATATTTTAAAATCTTGATGGAAATAATTTCTCATTTCTTTTAGACAACAAGTAACGGAAATCATATTTGTTTTAAAAGCAGTCAGTACTCTCATTGATTCACTTAAGAAAACTCAGCCTGAGAATGGTAAGTGCTTAGAAACTCAGTTATGCTAAAATTCATAGCATTTATGTTCTATTTATGATATACTTTTGTGTTAGATTTTAGGACTAGACTTTATTTTCTCCCCTTCTCATGACAACAAAACATTAAGTCCATTAGGTTGTCAACTAAGTTAATTTAATTCATAATGGGATTTTTTTTTTTTTTGGTCTTTAAAAAAATCTAAATTGGTTTGAATTCAGGGTGTTGCATGGACAATTCATATTTCATAAATTTTTAATGTAGAAGATCATTAACGTTGGGGTGATAGGTGAATGGAGGACTTTCATCTTCTATTTTTACTGATTTTATAAACAGAAGCTGTATAAATAACTTAAAGTTATTTTCACAGTGCTTTCTCACTTGTTTTCCTTTCTGATAGTCATTCCTTTCCAGTCCATTCTTTTTTTTTTTTTTTTTTTTTTTTTTTTTGGTACTGGGGATTGAACTCAGGAGAACTCAATCATTGAGCCGTATCCCCAGCCCTATTTTGTATTTTATTAAGAGACAGGGTCTCACTGTGCTTAGCACCTTGCTTTTTTGTGTGTTCCTATAATAAACCAAGAGTCTATTGACTTTTCATCTGGCTATCTAGGTGGGTTTCAATGTTTATAAGTTTTTATTAAATGATGAATGTAAGGTTTCCCAGAAGATGACTGGAATAGACTCTTTAAACTTCCTAGACCAGTGGTGTTTAGCCTTTTGTTTTTGACTTCTGTTAAGCTGCAAAATTCTTTTTACAAATGAAATGTGATATGGATTCCTAACATAAAAACAGATAAAAGCAGAACAGCTCTAGTCTGACTTTCCACACCCTTACCAATACCCTTCCTCTTTCCTTTTTTGCACCTCTATCCTGAGAAAGCTTCTTTTTGGGAAAACAGATTTAATGAACAGGTCAGCATTTTCTAAGATGTATACTAATAAGTGACCTTTATGATGAATGATATTTTATTCTTTTTACATTACAGTTGATGGAAATACCTGGGCACAAGTAATTGCCTTGTACCCAACTTTAGTAGAATGCATCACCTGCTCATCTTCAGAAGTCTGCTCTGCACTTAAAGAGGCACTGGTACCCTTTAAGGATTTCATGCAACCACCAGCATCCAAAGTACAAAATGGAGAATCTTGACCAGCTACAATACATTTGAAGGAAGAAAAATATCCTAAAGATTGTTTGCTTCTGAGTCTTCTGTAAGAAGGACATTTCTTACTACAAATGATTCTTGGCAACTGTTGTTTGCCTCCTTTGAATTGTAATTACCTGAATTCAGTAATTCATATTACAAGCTTACACATCAACAAAGGCTCATGAATGAGTAGCAGTGCAAGCCTTTAATAAATTAAACTGATGGAAGGGATCAGTTAATGCTATAACATAGCTGCTACCATATCTTCAGTTGGTGATTTAAAAGTGAGCTTATGTACAGTTTGTGGTGTATGTGTTAATGATGTACTTTTTAAAAAGAAAAGATATTTCAATTCTGTCAGATTTATTAGGCTGGTGTTTTTGCACCCTTTTTCAGGTACAAAATTGTACTAAAATTTTATGCAAGATTGTACTGTAACATTCCATATTATCTACAACCAGCCTTTGTAAACAAAGGGAACTGATATACTTGTGTGTATAATAAATGGTACAGTTCTGTATAAAATAGTTGAATTTATTGTTTAAATTTTAAAAATATTGATAATGTTAAATGCTTGAAGCTCTATTAATTCAAAATTATTTGCTCACCTTTTTTCTTTAATTTGCCTTCTTATGCAGCAAATAAGTTTACCATGTAAATCATACAGTTAGCTTCTTGTTTATTTTATATGTATTGTTAGTGACCATTAACATCCAACTAGAAAGGTCATGTGAACACAACAGCAGATAGTCTATGACCTGCTGATTTTGCAACTTTGAAATATAGGTTATTAACCTAATACATTGAGATAATTATAGCACTATGACTCCATCATACCTCATTTATTTAAATCTCTCTCCAAACTTTCACTTAAGTCTGTCTGTTTTTATATTTGCTGTCTTTTAAAGACTTTTCATATTTTATATTTCTACTGATTTTTTTCCTGTGACTAACATTTGTCACTGTCTTTGAATTATTACCCAGACAAGATTTCAGATTTCCCAAAATTTTGCCTGGGAGATTTTGTTCATTTCAGTGCTTCATTTTGTAATGTTTTCACGAGAAGGAAAATAACTATAGTAACCCACATGTAAAAAATGTGTGTATGTATTTCAAAACAATGACAAGTGTATTTTTGGAAATAGACAAACATTTAGAAGTATAGTAAACTTACTGTCTTGGAGTAAAATGCTAGTTTTTATTTCACTCTCCTATCCTAGTGAAGAAGAAAAGTGCTCTTGAGTACATTAACTTGTTTCTTTAAAAACTGACCTAGCTCACTGTATTTTTTATTTAATGTATTATGCTATTATAATATTTTTCTTCTGAGTTAAATTTTCATAATCACTTATGTGAAAACATGAAGATGTTTAAAACAAATGATTATTCATAAGAAATAATAATGGTCTTGGTATTATTTTAGTGTACTGGAAGGATTTTTTATTTTAATAGAATTTATAAATTTCAGCCCCTCTAGAATAATCTTAAAACTGCAAGGAGATGTTAGAATTGAGTAATGAAGGGAATGCAATTTGGGGGTCTCTTGTAATTGTGTAATTATTTAATTTGCACTATTATCTGTAAACATGGTAAGGTCTAGTTTTTGAGGGAAGGTGTTTATATGAATCAGTGAATTTCTATTTTATTATTTCACCTGATATTAAGGTAAAATATGGCTTTTCATAGATTTTACTTTCAGCATTTTCCTTAAAGTTGTGGGGAAAAAAAATTACCCAAACTTAATTTTCTATATTTGAATAGGTTAAGTTGGGAATTTAAAAAGTATGAATATCTTGATAAAGTATTGAAGTGGAATAACAAGGGTAGTATACCATTTTAGTAACATGTTAAAAATATTGCCATGAATTTACATGAAGTAAAAATGTCTATTTTTGAGAAATAACAGATCAATTGCATTCAGAATGATTGTTCTCCAGTGAAGGTTAAATATGAGTGAAGGATATACAGCATACATTTATATAAACTGAATAGTTTGAGCTAATACTGTTTAACTTTCAATACTAGGACCATGCCCTGCTGTTCAGGACACATTAATGTGATGAATGTGTTAATACCGTAATCAGTGAAAGTCTTAGTGTCAAGCATGTGAGCTGCCCCCTGGGTAGAATAATTGACAGACCTTTTCCCCCAGCATATCTCCTACAGCTAGCTCTCCAGGAGTCACTGATAGCGATTCATGCTCTTGAGGCAAGCTTTCCTCTAGACTGTATTTTTCAAAAATATCCGGACTCCAGGGAGGTTAACACATTGACCTGGCCTTATTAGTGTGAATTGGGTTCTTTAGAAGAACTAGGTTGTATAAAATTGCTAGATGCCAAGAGATTCAAAAAGGAAGCTCCCAAAACTATGTTCATTTTGTTGCACAAGTAAGCCTGTTAACTAGTCCTTGAAATAGTACTAATAATGTTCTCTGGGATATATATTAGAAATACAAAGTATTTAAAGCCTCACATAATCACTTTTTGTCACTGACAAGGCCTGTGTTGTAGATTGATGAACAATAGGCAACAATTGGATGATTAATGAGGTTCTTTTCTATTTTGTTCTTTATAAACAAACAGTTTTTAAATAGATTGATTTTCAGTTTCCAACAATGTTAGCACTGCCAAGAAAGAAAAGTTCGTTTTGTAGTGTCTTATTTAGGATTTCTTTTTAACTAGTGTTAAAAGTTTTATTAATTTTATTGCATATATTCATGAGTAACATTTACTAGGAGCCTGTTTGATGCCATAAGGGGAAAAAATGCTATGAAGTCTGACTTTAAGACTTTATTTTTAATTTTATTATATAAATAGCTAACTTCTATGTTGTTTCTCTCCTGTTTTTCTCCCTGTGGTTATTGATTCCAATTTTGCTATATTCTTTAAAGAATGTCAGAGAAGGAAGAGATGAACAAGTTAGTGATATATTTTATCATGGATGATTAACATTTCCTTTAAGTAGCAGGCCAAAAACAACTGTTATATGTTCTTTCTCATATAACCTTGAGTATTTTGTTCATTATCACAATTTGGTACCACTAGTCCTAGGTGAAAAGATCCAAATTTAAAAATTGAGGGTGAGGTAGCATAAATTATTGAACAGAACTAGGAAACAACTGAAAAGTATAGTATGCATTAATGAAGTGGTTATTATTACATCGATGTCAGTGAAGGGCAGTGTGGTTATTGTATAATGGCTAATACATCCTCCATATAGAATAATTTAGATAGGTAACTAAATCCTTAAAAAGACTGCTTGCTATATAGGGGGATCTTTCTAGCCAAGGCAGAATACTTTCAGGAATGAACCTACCTTTGATTACTACAGAAATTAACTGGAAATGTAGAAACCCTGGAATGGATCAAAGTCTGGACCCAAAATATTGTGGTCTATAGTATTTTTGTTTTTGTTTTATTTTTGATAAAACTACCAAAAATGTGTACAGAAGTGGTCTCTTTGGAAGCCTTGCTAGCGGCCTAATATGTTCCTTAGATTTCCACTTAGTAGATTTGGCATTTTGGCAGATATGTATAATGTATTATATTTTACTATGCTTAGTGTTGCTGGATCATATTTATTTACATTATTAGTGAATTTTGCTTTTTTTAAAAAATCACCATTTGTGAGAAGAACAAGAATTCATATCACATGGTGTGTCACCAACTTATATTTAGTGGGTAAATAGTTTTTTAATATTTCATGACCATTTGGATTAAATTTTTTTGTACTTCTGGAAAGTAGAGTGATGCTTTCATTTTGAATGAAAAGTTTTTATAGATTGGAAAAAGAAAACTAATATCATTATGTCTTGAATTGTGTGCATACCACTTCAGATGGGGTTAGATAAAATAAATTTCCTATAAATTTAGTAATTCAGAATATACCAGCAGTGTGTTTTTTTTTTTTTAAAAGACATGCCACGAGTCCTTTTGTGAATCTGAATACACTTAGTAATTTTGGCTAATTGAAGGCAGTGAAGCTGAGGTTCTGCCTATTCTTTGACTTTTAGCAGTATATTAACTTCTCAAGATTCTCTTTCTTTTTCTTTTAACAGTACTGGCTATTAAACTCAGGGGTTGTACCTGCCAGGCAAGTGCTCTACCACTGAGCAACATTCCCAGACCTTTTCTTTTATTATTTTGAGACAGAGTCTCAGTAAGTTCTTGATACAAGCCTTGGACTTGTGATCCTCCTGCCTCAGCCTGTGGAGTTGCTTGGGATTACAGCCATGTACCATTGTGTCTGGCTCTGTTTCTTATTTCTAAAGCAGATATTATAAGTTGCTACTTTTTAAAGAAGAAATGCATAATTTGAGTTTGAAATTGATTTCATAATAATCTTAGGGTAATTATTCAGGTCATTTGATAAATGTACCACTATATTCTAACGTTTTTGTCATCCCCCTCCTCCCCGGCCCACCATAGGCATCTTTTCTTTTTTTCTTTTTTCTTTATTTCTTTTTTTTTTTTTAATGTGTTTACCTTTTCCTCTTACTTTCTTCTGGCTTTTCTCTTTTCATTTTTTTATTCTCTGCCTCTTCTCATTCTGTTCTTCCTTTAATTCACTTCTCAGTTGACCATAAGTAGCAGAACTATTAATGGTAGAACCACAGTTCACTACCTAATAAGATTTTGTAAGTCCTTCCACTTTGCCCACTATGCTTAGTGTTAATTGCTTAGTGTTAAATAGAAGAACTTTAACTTGTTCTTCATTTTGCAAAAAATGAAGTTCCCCTGCCATTTCAAAATAGAAGAATAAGATAAAGTAATTGGTGACTATAGCTTCTACTGTCTTTCTGAATCCACAGGATGCTCACAAAATGGGATTCTATAAACATGAGGGATGTAACTGCTAAATTTGGAAACGATCATGTCTTTGCTGTGATGTGAATATAGAGAGATGATGCCACTTTTCTCAAGGAGGAATATTTAAAATCTATTGACTTGAGGGGTTTTTGTGTGCCTGTGTTTTGTTGTTGTTTTTTTTTTTCTTTTGGGAGAAGGTTGTTTTGTTTTTTAAAGATAGGTGCTTTGAACTGTTTTAGATTTATGTTGTCCAAATATTACTTATTGATTGATAATATTTGCACTGTCTACTTTGAGGACGGATTTGAGGCAGCCTATTGTCCCTATATTTCATCCATTTGTTTTTCTGTTGCAAAGTAGTAATTTTGTGGAACACCTAGGACACCTAGTTCTTATCTCTGAATCTTTCTATACTATCCATATGCTTGTTGCTTATGTTTATGCAGAGGTCAATTAAAACATTCCCAGTTATGCTATGGGATTGATTCTAGTCCATCAAGTAAGAAAAAGGAAAATATTGAGTTTTGAGAACATTTTTAGTTGCTGCAAATGATGTTACCTTAAATTATATTTTAGACTAAAAGTCAATTAATAGAGCAGCCAAGAAAGATCTCCTAAGCCATGCCTTTTGCAATTTTGAAAACAATTGCAATATATTAACAAGTACTTTTTTGTATGAAGCTTTACTAGATGGAGAAAAATTCCAAAGCTACACTATTTCAGGCTTATTCTTTTTATCTAAATAAATAAATAAAATATTAAGCTGTAGCCCCAACTGTGCAAATTTTGTTTGCTTTCCTGTTTTTACTACCTCTGTCACAATTTTAACACCTAGCATACAACCCCCATCTCTTAAGGCAGTTACCATATGGTGTTTATGTCAGAGGATACATTTATCTAATTTTGTGAGATTCTGTTTCAGTTCCCAACACAGTTCTTAAAAGTATTGCCACTGTTGTACTTTTTCCTGATAATTTTTACATTGTTGATGTGTATCAGCTACATATTATAATCATGAAAGTCTTTGGGCTTCAAACTGAAATGTTCTTTGTAGTCGAGGATATATTTTTCAAAAAGCTACATTGTCATAATGGTAATTGTATATATAGATCCTGAATTTCTTTTACAGTTACTAGCATGATTCTAGGTTTTTATTTATGTGCCAGCAGAACTCGTTTTCTCATTATAATATAAAATCATAATTTCTTTGATAATGTACCTTCAGATTTGATCATTGATTCATTTTTCTTTACTATCTTTTGTTTGCTTTCTCATCCCCATTAATTCTAGACATTATTGACACCCCACATTATTTGACTGTTTAAAGACAATAGTAATTCAGGTGTTGCACATCTGTAATCCCAATTACTTAGGTGGCTAAGGCAGGAGGATCACAAGTTCCAGGCTAATTCAGTCAATTCAGGATGTACTGAGAAAAAGGGTGGTGGTGGGGACTTTTATAAACCAAGTCTGGAGCCAGACTGGTTAACTTCAAGTCACAGCTCTTTTATTTACCAGATATATGACCTGAGCAATTTAGTTAACTTGTTTTGGTTTTCTCATTTATGAAATAGAGTTAATAGTGATATTAACTATTGTTTATTGGAATATAAAGAGTGTTATAAAGCATTGGGCCTGGCACATGGTAAGTTTTAAGTAGTAAGAAACATTTGGCACACATAATTCAAGAAATATGCAAAAAACCCATAACTTCTCATGCCATAATAGGAACTAATTATTCCTTTTACTGGACAACCACCAACTATTAAGAATCTACTGTGTGTTCTTTATTATGTCCTTGTTGATATGTGACAAAGTCATTAGGGGATCTTACTTGCTGCTCATAGCTAGTTGGGGGAACCACATGCCAAAAATAATAATACAAGGGTATATCAAGAATAGATTTGTCATTAACAACATTTTAGCTCTGATTTTGTGTTAAGTATTGAGTTATTAGTCTCTTCCCTTATGGAGGTCACACTATAAACATGAGGGATGCAACTGCTAAATTTGGAAACGATCAAATTTAACAAATGTTAGATGACCTTTAACAAATGTCCAAAGTACAAAGAAAGACAAGCTTAGATTAATATGGGATCATAAAATAAGGAAACTTAGCCTAGTCATCTGTGGTTCAGGTTACTATTGCTATTAGTGTTCAACAGAAAAATCAATAAAGAAATGAAAGAGATGGGCATGGCAAAGACTTCAGGAGGCTGAGGCAGGAAGATCTCTAGTTCAAGGCCAACTTCAGCAACTTGAGCCCTAAGCAACTTAGCAAGAACTTGTCCCCCCACCAAAAAAAAAAAAAAAAAAAAGGAAAGAAAAGAGGGCTGGGGGTGTAGCTTAATGGTGAAGGGCCTCTGGGTTTAGTTCCCAGTATCAAAAAGAAAAAATAGAAGAATGAAAGAATCAGTGGTGGAGACAGAACTTAAAATGAACCTTAGAAGCTCAGTGGCTTTCCAGTGGGTCTAAAGGATATTGGAGGGTATTTTCGCAAGTAAAAGTGAGAAGGCACATCTGAAATAAGAGGAAACTGATAATGCACTTTGGTTTGTAAAACAGGTCGGCTGTGAGAGATTGAGGCTCAATCATGAAATTCCTTGAAAGCTAAGCAGAATACTGTGTAGCAAGGTTTGATATTTTTAAGAATAAATACTGAAACTAAGGAAGAAAAACATCTTTAAGTTATAAGCAGGATAGAGTATAGGAAATAGGGAGGAGAGAAATCTAAGGCCTTCCAATTTTCCTGCTGAGGTGATGATAAAGATTAGCTGAAGGTGGTCACATGCAAAGAATGCTTAGACTCCCACATATTACAGGTGGAGAAAAACAGAGTTGATGATGATAGCACACTGTGGATGATGAGTATACTGATGTCAGCATTGTAAAAAACAGGTTAATTGTGGAAAGGAATATGATAGGGTAATAGCTTGATTAAATTTGGTTGGAGACTTTATTGCTCTAGCAAACCTGTATACCTTAGACCAAACAACTGTTTAATGGCCACTTAAAATGCTATGCCATTATGACAAATGAATTTGCTATGGTGCAAGATAATGTGATCCACTATACAATGAATTAGCAGTAAGAGTGGGGTCACAGCAGCTGTATCATTGCTTATCAAGCAGGGTGGTGTGAATTTTCTACACTTTCTAGAAAGGATCATTGTGATATATAGTTGCATTTATGCTTTGTCAAGTAAAGCATTTAATTCCAAGTGTATATATACATACATGGACACCTAAACAAATACATAAATATTCTTAATTGGAAATAGTTCAGGCAAAGTCCTTCAGCAGTTGCTTTAAAATTAGCATAACACTGGGATCTAACACTGGACACATCCATATATATTTTATTTTCTGAGTATGCACATATAAATATGAAGCCCATCTGGCTGGTAGCTTTTTAATCTGAAAATGGTTTTGGTCCCATCACATAAAGCATATAGAACAAAAGGGGGAGGCGGGCGGTTTTTAATTTGCAGTGAGATTCTTGGCCTCACTCTTCTCCAAAATTAAGATTTTTTTTTTTTTAATTTTAGAGAATTACATTTGTTTTGTATGCATTTTTGCCCAATTTTGCTGTGAATCCTCCAGATGCTGTGAAAGGATCAAAATATGGACAAAGTCCTAAAGTATATCTGAACACACACTTTATTTCTCTCCATTCCATGATTTTGCTAGCCTGAATTTCCAGGAGCTTCATCACTAATACAGTAAATAAAAAGTGAACGCCTAGCTGGTTATGGTGGCGTAAACCTACAACTCTAGCTACTTAGGAAGCAGAGACAGGAGGATCTCACTTTGGAGGCCAGCCTCAGCAATTTAGCAAGGCCCTAGCTCAGTGGTTAAGCGCCCCTGGGTTCAACCCGAAATATCAGGGGAAAAAAAACAGGATGTCGAGATAAATTTTAATTTCAGCTAAACTTTTAAGAAAATTGTCCAGACATATGCTTAAAAAACGTACTCATCTGAAATTTAACTGGGCCTCCTGTGTTTTATTTGGCAACTCCTAGGGACTTCTTTTAAATAATTTGTTAATGTGCATAAAAATCTCTAAACGAGAAGTTAAAAAAAAAAAAGTTGTCTTTTTTTTTTTTTTAACAACAACAGATGAGGCTCCATAGCAGTCAGCCTTCTGCCAAATTTGGCCTAAAAAAGTGGGAAACAGAAAACAAAACCCACAAGTCTCAGGAGCCTGCGCATTAAAAGGAGCTGTGCAGCAGCTTTCCCGCCAGTTTTCCGCGGAATGTAGCACAGCGGCCACGCCGCGGGGGTGGAGCGCTTACGGCTGTGTCCTTGCCAGATAGGAAAGGAGGTGCCGGAAACTTTAAACGCCGGCCAGAGTACAACGTGTCCACTTAGGCGGCGGTAGGCGCCGCCATCTTCTTCGCCGGCAGAGACGGGGAACACACGGGCTCCACTTTGCCGGCTAGAGCAGATTGGGGGGCCTTGCCGCGGCCTCAGCACTCTGGTGACGTGGAATCGGGGTCCCCCTTTTCGGAGCTGATTTCTGGTAGCACGTTGAAATCCGCCAAGGCGGGGAACGAGGACGCCGCCTCGGTCCCGGATGTAAGATGGCGGCGCAGGGGGCGGACTGGCTGGGAGGTCACGTGGTGGGGAGTAGCGCGCCAGCCTCCTTAAGTGATCTCTATGGTTCGTCCGGACGCACTGGAGCAGCGGAGCGCGAGACGGGTCGTGTGTCCGCGCGTGCCGAGCCGTCGTCACCCAGCCCGCCGCGCAGCCCGGTTTCAGTTTGACGGGGTTTCTGTGTTCTGTTTTCGCCTCTTGCAGAGCTGAGCGGGATTTCCCCGAAGGATGCTGGGGAACGGGTGGCTTGGGGACTTCCGGGCTGTCCCTCAGCTTCGTCGGGGCGCTGGAGCCCGCGGCCGTCTCGGCCGGACGCGTCCGCGCGGAGAGCGGGCAGACAGCGGCATGGCAGGGGTGAGGCGGGAGGGTGCGGGCCCGCCCAGCCCCCACCTCGGGCTCGGGGCGGAGGGCGCAGGACGTGGCAGGCACCCCCGAAGGCGGCGGGCGAAGCCTGGAACGACGCTCGCCGCTTTCGGGGTTTGCTGGACCTAGTCGGAGCCTCGCTGCGCTTTTGCCGCCCATTTCCTGCTTTCTAGCGGCGCAGGGGACGAGCTCCCCACGGGGCAGAGGAGGGCGCGGCTTTCTCCGCAGGACCCCACCGCCCCTTCTCCCGAGCGGTCGATGGCACGGAGATCGCGCGCGTAGCCGAGCCGCCTGTGGCTCCGCAGCTGGGCGCGCGACGGCAGCGGCCCAGCTGGGCGGGGTCTCGGGCGCGGCGGGGAACGCCAAGAGGAGAAGGCGAGGCGGGCCAGCGACGGCCGAGGAAGGACGCGGAGCGGCCCCAGCCGCGCTGCCCTCCGGGTGGTCCGGTGGCTCCCAACACCATGGCCCTGGCTGAGGTAGTAGTTTGTGCTGTTGGTCGGGTTGTGACATTGCCCGCTGTGGAGATAACTGCGCAAGCTACTGCCTTGCTAGTGCTGGTGATGCTCAGCGCCGCGAGGACAATGGCTGGGAATCCCCTTTGTTTTCCGGGGCGCGGGGGCGCAGGGACAGCCCGCGGAGCCCCGGTGCCAGCGCCGCGGAGACCGTTAGCTTCGCGTCTTCCCGGAGGAAGGCGCCAGGGCGGAGGGGTGGAGGCGTTGCGTGGGAGAGCCTAGGGGAGCCGAGCCGTCCGATTCGCGCTCTGGAGGAAAGGAGTGGAATTGTGTGAGATGCCGACACGCAACTTTTCACCCCAGATAATTTTAACTGTGCTTTCAGTGGTTAAAGCCAGATTTAATTTGTACCTGCTCCATTCGTGAGCTGTAGGGCGGAGTGGAGAGAACTGTGGTGTGGTGCAGAACTGATGTGGGGACAGAAGGGTGAACCCCGTAATTACAAAGTTTATGCCTTACCACCTTAGATCTGTTTTAAAAATTTTAATATTGCTCGATAAATTTAGAGTTTCTTGAAAAATGTAAACCTAAAGCAATTTACAGCTTCTGTTTTAACTTTTGTTTGCAACTCCTTGAAGGTGATTGAGTTTGTAGTCGAACTGCACTATTCAGATTTTTTAAATGTGTAAAGCAAAAATAAATTATTTCTACAGTGTGCTGTGTTTTGTTTTGTTTCTGTTTTCTTTTTAGTTAAACTTAAGGTCCAATAAATTCTGGTGCAGTGGGATTTCAGGCTTTCAATACCCATGTTATGTGGTACTTTATATCGTGTTTTAGTATGGAAGTCAAGACTGTAGGAGTTGTAAGGTATGTTTTCTAGAAACTAAGAGTTTAAAATCTAAGAACATCTAGTTTGATTCTTCAGCGACTTCTACTTCTAATAGGAAAATACAGTTTTTATAGAGAAAATGTAATTTGGGTAACTAATGAAAATTACTTGATATTTTAAATATCCTGAAGTCTGTGTGGAACATAACCTATTTTTAATTTTTTTTTTCACTGAGAGAAGTAGGTGGTAAATATTAGTACTTTTTTCTTAAAAACTTGTATTTGACTTGTGCAGATCGTTTTTATTGTCACAATTTTCTATTGTTTTTAGATGCTCTGTAAAAAAGGGGAAAAAAAGCAATTCTTTGCTAGGAAAAATGCACATACAAGGAAAAAACTTTTTGAAACCAATTGAATCACTTTTGTCCTCTTCTGTAGGAGTTTGGTGCTTTTGTAATTCCAAAATAATCTAATAAGCCTACCTTGATTGGATTTTGGTTTAGCCTTGTGGATGACCTTAATCTGATCTCAGGATGGAGCCATCTCATTGTGAGGACATGAAGAACCTTATCTTGAATCTTAACTTGCAAAAAATATTTGACTATTGGCTTTGTTTGCTTTTGTTGATTGCAAAGAGCAAAGTAAATTTAGGACTTATTAAGTACCTGTTATTTTAAATGATGAAAACCTCTGGGATGGGCTGGGGATGTGGCTCAAGCGGTAGCTCGCTCGCCTGGAATGCGTGCGGCCCGGGTTCGATCCTCAGCACCACATACCAACAGGGATGTTGTGTCCGCCGAGAACTAAAAAATAAAATATTAAAAAAAATTCTCTCTCTCTCTCTCCCCCCTCTCTCACTCTCTCTTTAAAAAAAAAAAAAAAAAAACCTCTGGGATGCTTTATCAATCTTGATTTACAGAGAAATTAATAATAAAATTTTTTAATTTTATTTTCCAGGACACTTAACCAAGATAATTTCTAACCACTACACAGTTTAACCTTTTTATGGAGAATCAACAGTTGCTAATTTACATCCACCTTGAAGTAGTATAAATTCTGTTGGTAATTTAGATCAGAAACTCAGTGGCCTGAACAGATAAACTTACTTGTAGTTTGTCTTGTGCTTTTAAAGTAAAATTTGTTCAAACTAAACTGCCTACACAGTTAATATTTTGAATTATTAGATATTTAGGAACTTTCATAGATTGTTGTTTGCCAAGTTACCAGAGAAAATGCTGCTATCAGCTGACTTTTTAGTCCCATAGTTATATTTTGCTTTAATCTTTTTTTACTTTCCCAGTTTTCTACATGCTGATGGAAACTACCAACTGAATATTTTCATTGTTGACAGTTGCCTACAAGGAGAACTTGCCTTATCAAAAAATATAGCTTTCCAAGTCAGTATTATTGACATTTACTTGGTGTAATTAACTTTTTGTAAAAGGTCTGCTGTCAAGCATGTAAGTAATTTGTAGTCGCAAAAAGCCACCGATGAGAAGAAATAAGGCAGTATTTTGAGAGCACTTCTCAAGAACTGAATCAAAGGAAAGATGGGTCATGGCAATGACATTTTAATAAATACCATTCTCAACTGGAAATAGATAACATGGTATACGTGTTGTACCTTGTAAAGACTCTTGGGGTGCACAGTTTTGCTTCATATCCCAAGACTTCCTAAATGTTGTGTGTATATATATAAAAACTTCATTTATGAGTTATTTTAGATAATTGCCTTTTGACATGTAGTCAAGGCTGACCAACAAGGATGCACCCAAGACATTTTGTCCTGTGAAACAGCACCAAAGGTGGTTTTTTTTTTTTTTTTTTTTTTTTTTTTTTTTTTTTTTTGGTGAGAAAGAGACACTGAGAATTGAACCCAGGGGCACTTAACCACAGAGCTACATCTTCAGCACTTTTTATTTTCTATTTGAGACAGGGATTTGCCAAGTTGCTTAGGGTCTTGCTGGATTTTTACTGAGGACGGTCTAAAAGGTGAGATCCTCTTGCCTCAGCCTCTTGAGTCATTGAAATTATAGGATGTGCCACTCTGGCTGTCTCAAAATCATTCTTCCTAGAGGCACTTGACAGAGATTAGTTCTTAGGAATAGGACTGAGGAGCCAAGAAGGCAATATTTCCTCATAACTATATATTCACACTCCTGTTTATTCCACCCCACCACCTCCATGGTGAAGAAACCTGACAAAAGAGTTACTTTACTTTCCCACCATATAGCCCCTTCATAATTTCTGTAGCAAAAGCAAATGGAATAATCTAAAAATGAATTAGACCAGATCTTTAATAACGAAAAGGAGATTTGTGACCATCATATAATCCAAAAAGCTATTGATGCCACTAATAGCTAGATAAGTAAGGAAAAATATTAAAATTACCCATGATTGTCTAAAGAAGTTCATTGTTTTTTCAGATTGCACTGTTAAGTACCATGGGGAAAGTGAAGTAATTGTACAGGTAGGTCATTGCCCCAAGGGAAAACAGAAAAGATAAAATGTGAGTTGTTTAAGAATCAAAATGTGGACAGATGAAAAAGTTGCTAGTGACCTACTTCCCTTTTGAGCCCTGCCCCCCCCACCAAAAAAAAAATGGGTGAAAGAACTGGGGGTTGTAGTACTTAGAATCATATAATAAAATAATTTTGAGTGTTCTATTATGTCTGTTGCTTGAAATCTTGAAGATAAAATGCAATTGTAGTTGATAACTGAATAATATTCTAGGTGACTAAGGTTTTAATTTTGTATTACCTGCTACTAATAAGCTGCATGTCATCTAAATTTAAGAGAAATACTATTCTTCATGGAATATAGTATTAAGTTGAGAGTTAAATATTTGCTGGAGGGAGGGGTTGCTAAATTTCCATTTTATGCTTACCTTTAAATCATCCAGCAGAGCGCCCTTGGATTCAATTCCTGGAATGGGATTGGTGAGAGGGAGGCATGTAGATCCTGGGGCATGGATGAGCTGGTGTTAGTCATATTGCTCAATAAGGCAAAACAAATCCTATCTGTGTTTAATGTCTTAGTGAATGAAACGATATGTTCTGGGTAAACAATTCTTCATTTTATTTAAAAAAGTTGAATACCTGTACTTGGAATACAGTTGATAAAACAAATGTGTTATGAAGTTTGCATTATAGTTTATTTCTCTAATAATTACAAGTAGGTAGTGAGGGCTGTCAGGGCTACCTGAGTGTTTCAATAGGAGTTACTCAGGTACCTCTTGAGCCCTTGCTCCAGAACCACTATTGGTATTGTGCTTCTACTTAAAACACCGATTTCCCATTGGTGGGTTTTTTTTTTTTTTTTTTTTTTTAGTGTTATTCCCAACAGAGCTGCCTTCTATCCCCTCAACTGGGCATAACACAGCAGGAAGTACTTGTCAGTGGAACTATAAGACCTTTAAGAGCTTAGCAATGTAGCAGATGTCTGACAACCTTTTGGAGAAACTACCCATGGAGAAATCTAAAGGCTATACCAAGATGTCACATTTTGTGATGGGCCTCGTAAATGTTTCGAAAAAGTTCAAAAAAGCAAGAGCACGCTATTGAGGGTGTCCAGTGTGGGGTGTAGAATTCACCTCTCTGGAGCTGAAATGTGGGATTATTTTAATGGTCAGATTATTTTAATGGTATTAACGAGGACCCATAAGAGCCTTGCAGGGTCTGAGAACAGGAAAGCGGCAGGTGCTTTATTTATCCTATCTTCTTTATGCAAATTACACCTCAGGGTAATTAAACAGTTGTGAGGAAGATTTTTTTTTATATATATATTTCAGTTTAACAATGTAGAAGGTATGATGAAAATAGATGTTAACATTTACAAAATCTAATGAAAAAATAAAATTAGGTCTCTTCAATGGCTGTTGAAACTATTAAGGCAAATGCTGATGGGCAATTATTTAATTCATGAATCAGGCTTGACCCACTGTTGGATCTTCACATGACAGGTAGATATTCTGTGCCTCCTGAGGTGATGGAATAAAAGAACACCATCAGGGAGTTACAATAATTCAAGTTAGATTTGCATCAAGCTTCTAGATCTGACCATCAAGTTATAAGAAACTTGGCAGAGGAACATGTTAAGTAACCACAGGGGTGCAAGTAGCAAAATTCACATTGGAAAACTACAGGATAAATAATCTTATAATAAGTTGTAGGAAAATGGGAGGTGAAATCTACACATTAAAATTAAAGCTGGGGGGCTGGGATTGTGGCTTAGCAGTAGAGTGCTTGCCTAGCACTGGCGGGACCCAGGTTCCATCTTCAGCACCACGTAAAAATAAAGGCATTGTGTTGTGTCTATCTACACTTAATGTTTTTAAAAAATTAAAGCTGGGCTGGGATTGTGGCTCCGTGGTAGAGCCCTTGCCTAGGACGTGCGAGATCCTGGGTTTGATCCTCATTTCACATAAAAATAAACAAAATGAAGACATTGTGTCCAACTACAACTAAAAAATAAATATTTAAAAAATATTAATTTAAAGTTATCAGTTAAAATGTATAGCCCTTGTTTGGATTCTGGTTGATCAAAGCCACCTGGAAAAACATCTTTGAGATAATTGGAATAATTTTAAATACAATGTTTGAAATTGAAGAATTGTTAAATTTTGATAGTAGTATTGTGTTTTTTGTTTAAGTCCTTATCTTTTAGGAAATATATACTACTAAAGAATTTACTTACAAAGATATGATACATAGACTTTGCTTCATGCTTCAGAATAATTCATGGGGTCAGGGATGTGCACAGTGGAACTACACATGACAAAGTTGACCTTGTATGGGTATTTGTTGATGCTCAGTGATGAGTACCTAGGACTTCTTTATACTCTTCTACTTTTACATACATTTGGAATGCTCCATAATAAATAAATAAATAAATAAACAAACAAACAAATAAATAATACCTTAAGAATGGCAAAGGAAATATGAGAAACAGCTTGGTTGTTGGAAGAACCAAAGTGAAATGAGAAGACATATGAAGACACATCAAAGGTAAATGTTCTTTGGGTGTCCTCCCAGACCACTTTGAAATAGTACATTGATCCCTATCATGAGATCAATCCATTTCCTTAGAATCCAGATCAGATTTACTGACTGATACAGAAGTTCATGCATGCCTAAAACATGATACCACTGTTTAAATATAATTAAAACAAATTAATAAGGGATGTGTTTAGAACTTGTACTGAGTACTTTGTATAATACTGGCTTTAATGTTACCCTGTTAAACTAATTTTCCATTAAATATAGACATTTTGTTGGTTCCAAGGTCTTTTTATAGAATTATGCCTTCCTAGCATACTTTTTAAAAAAATACTCTAAAACAAGTACTCTAATCTAAATCAATTTACTGGGGGGAAAAAAACTTTTTGGCACGAACTGTTTTCACTTAGTTGTTTTTCCTCTTATTCCTCCTGTCTAACTGAAACCTTGTACCCTGTGGCCAATATCTCCCAATACCCTTTCCTCTACAAATACACACCTGGCAACTATCATTCTAGTATCTGCTTCTATAAATAACATTTTTAGGTTCCACATGAAGTGATACCTTGCAGTATTTGTCTTTCTGTGCCTGGGTTAATGTCCTTATGTCAGGACATTGAGCATAATGGCCTCCAGGTTTATCCACATTTTGCTGGTGATAGAATGTTTTCTTTCTAACAATTTATGAGATTTTTGTTCTACTTAATGATTTCAGTTTTTTTCTTATTGTAAAGTATATTTTACTGATGTGATATGCAATATTCCCACTAATGTATTATAACCCTTAGCAATTGGTTGTGTTTCTATATATTACTTATCTAAATAACTGAGTGCCATTCTCACTTTGGATATAATAGCACACTGTAATAATTAAATAAAATGTAATCAACAGTCTGTTGTGGGTCAAAATAAACAATGATTTTGCATTTTACTAAGCACAGAAATGATTGTGTTCCTGAATGTCTGCCACCAGCTAGGTATACACATACATGTACAAATAATATAATATTGAATAGAAAATTTTTATTGAAACATTATTGCAGATATAATTCTTTTAAATTTAGAAGTATTGTTAAATAGTTTACTCAAAGCATATGTTCTGGTGGGTTTTTAGTTTAGTGCCTCTTAATTGTGTATATTTAGTAAACCACTGCCTGGACTCATTATTTACCTTTTGAACTTAGCTCTGACCTTAGCTGTTATGTGGACATTTTCTAATTTAACACTGGGACTTCATTTATCTTAGAGGACTATAAACAATAATTGCTGTTTGCATAGATGTTACAACTACTAACACATTTAGTATACTCTGGTGACTATTCATGAACCCTATGGAGATCATTGTAGGGGAATTGGCTTAATATTTCTTAAGCTCTTCCAGTTTCTACTTATAACCTCCTCCCTTGTTGACTATCTTATTAAAGGGATTCAGAGCCACTCTTTCCACAGTTAGGCATTCTCCAGTAGTCAAACCTAGAAGGAAAAAGGTTTACCACTTCCAGGAAATCAGGAAAAATAACCAAACAAACATGTTACTCCCAAAGTTAGTATGCAGGTTCCCAAATGGCCTCTGCGCATTTTGTTTCACAGTCCATCTTTTTGTTCCCCTATGTACTACTTATTCTTCCCTATAAATAGAATGATTTTTTAAAATGTTTTTCTGTGTGACTGTGGTAAAAATAAAAGTCATGACAAATTGATGTATAAATGCAGTTGTGATGAGATTTCAGGCCTTGTATGTGTGTTTAAGAAAAGGTAAGAAAAATATAGTGGTGATCTTATAGGTACATATGTGATTTATGCACTGTGAAACTGTTGGAACTGAAGATGATGAAATGCATGCAGTTGAGCTAGACTAAGTGGAAAGTCATGTTAGGGGACAGATGGAGTTTTGAAGTGCTAAAAGAATGAGAGAATGAAACTGGGGCCATAAAGTTGCTAGAAAGAATGTAGGCTGATTTATTCCATAAATTGGAGACTCTGGGAATAGAAAAGACAGAACAACAAAAACAGGAAGAGATGCACATCAGAACTGCACCTCTGGGTGAGCTCTGGGGAAAGGTATGTTTTCAGAGGAAAAAAAAAAGGAAGAATGAGGATTATTCACTCTCTTTTTTTTTTTTTTTTTAAGAGACAGGATCTTGCTAAATTCCCCAGGGTGGCCTTGAACTTGGGATCCTCCTGCCTCAGCCTCTAGACTTGTTGGGATCACAGGCATGCATCACTGCACCTGATTTTTGTGTCTCTTTTCACCTCTTCTTCCTCTTCTTTCTTATTCTTCCTCCTTAGAAGTGTTAAATCATTCTTAGCCTGTGAGCCATTTGAAATAGGCCGTAGGCCACATATTTCTGACCCTTACTCTACACCTTAGCTTTCTCAAAGGAATATTCTGTGTTCTCCACTATCCCTTTTCTTCTCCTTCTCTCAATAAATGCAAGGGAAAAAATATTTTCTTGGAGCACAAAAATTTGGAATAATTTAATACATTTAAATGTATGTGGCCCCTGACCTGCTTTTATCCATCATCACTCAGATTTGTGGCTGTAATTGTTAACCATTTGGGGACACAGGACAACAGTCTTTGAGCCTTCCTTTCTGTCATTTTTCCCAACTGCAATGTTTTAAAAACATGTCTGAAAATTCAATGACACTCCAGTAAAAAAAAAAAAAAAAAAAAAAAAAAAAAAGTGTATTCCTTTCCCTTCAACCTAACCTCAACAAAGAGGGTATGACAAAAATGACACTATGTGACTTCTGAGACAGGGTCATAAAAGGTGATAGTCTCTCTCCTTCCCTCCCTCTCAGTTTTTGGAGTTTTGACCTCCATGTCAGAATAGCTACCCTGAAGGGACCACAATAAGATCACATAGAGATGGAGAGAGGTCAGCCAAATCTCAGCTGCTCCTATCCCAGCTTGCCAGACTGGGTACACCAGGTGCCATTTATGCAAATGAGTAAGCCTCAAATAGCTGGAATGACTGTAAACAAACACAAAAAATTCTCCTTCTTCTCAATCTCATATGTCCATATAGGCCAAGTGTCTAGCACAGGTCTTCCCTGGAACATAGTTATTCTTTTGTAAATATTAGTTTCCTTTATCATTCTTTTTCCCTGTCAGTTATCTTTCTTTCCTCAAGATATCCAGCACCTCCTGCTGACTTTTAATTCACCAGGATGAGCCCCTACAATCCCCTTCACCTCCAGCCCTCTCCATATGCTGCACTTTCTGATCTTTTACTATCATCCATCCAATTTTGAATTTACTTACTTTATTTTTTCAAAACCTTGCAGAAGGACTAGATAGCTAATGGGAATAATGCTAGAATATTAACACAAAAATTTTACTTGGATATATGCAATAGGAGCTCTTGGTGTTTGCTCCATGAAACAGGCACTTCTATAGGTTAGCTGAGTCTTCTTTGGGTAAAGCCCCTGAAGTTCATACTCAAGCCATGGCATTCGATACACTTTTCTAGTGGATATTTGTTTTAATATTTATTTTTTAGTTGTAGTTGAACGCAATACCTTTATTTATTTATTTTTATGTGGTACTGAGAATCGAACCCAGGGCCTCGCACAACCTAGATGAGTACTGCTGAGCCACAACCCCAGCCCTCTTTAATGGAGATTTTTTAGGGATACAGTGCCATGTAGAAATCTGTTTCCTCTTTTTTTTTTTTTTTTTTGGCCATCTAAGAAGATTTGGGGTCTAAGTCAAATGTATCTTGTCTCTTCCATCATTGGTGTACAAGTTTCCAATCTAATCCAAATGTCAATAGAAACATTGGAGGAGAAACCTAGAAGAAAGAGCATTTTTGAAGGAAAAGGAGTTGGAACAAAGGAGAGCAGTCTTACTTGAATTGTTTCATCTTGGAAAATAATTTTGCTCATGTAATTATGTGAGTGAATAAATATATGCATATAAATACACATTATTTAACTATTTTTTATTATCACTATGTGACCAGTGTACTGGCTACTATAAAATTAAACTCCTTTTTCTACAGAACTAGTTCCAACAAGAGTTTGGCACTGTGCCTTGTGCAGGCCTGGGAAATGCTGATTTTGCCATACCTCAGAGGAAAATTTTGCATGATATTAGGCCCTGTCTCTTACTACAATGATATGCATTCTTAGATTTAGAAATTATACAGAATTCTCAGGAAATTCTATCAATAATAGCATCTTTCCATAAGCTAAAGGCTTGCAGAGCCTTAATTTTAAAAAAGAAATCATCTAACTTTAAGAATGAATTTATTACTAAGTTAATTTAATTCACAAAAAGAATTTTCCCTATTGTTGGTTTTAGCTTTGTTTGTAAGTAACATTTGTAGTTGTTTGGTTTGATTGAATATTGAATTTGAATTCAAAGATGCATTTCTTTTGAGGATGTAATCTAGAGGCCAAGTAAATAATGGAAAAACATAGTTTCTAGGTTTTGCCAAGCAATGTTCTCTTGTTTTTCAGCGGCAAATAGTACATGTGGTTTTCTGCAGCATTTTACAGAATGGAGCTTCTCTCTCTCATCAACCAACCAACCAACCTACCAACCTTCCTTCCTTCCTTTCTTTATTCCTTTCTCTCTCTTTCCTTCTGTCTTCCTTTCTTTCTTGTCCAACAGTACATGTCCCCCCGTCCCCCCAGTATGTTACAGATTGGAGCTTCTCTTATCAATCTTTCTTTCCTTCCTTCCTTCCTTCCTTCCTTGCTCAGTCTCTTTTCTTTCCTCTTTTTGTTTGCCTAGTTTCTGTTTTTCTTACTAAGTAATATGTGGTTATCTTTAAGGAGAAAGCATGTGGTACCAGAAACAAGGGGCAGAGTCAATTATGTCTTGCTAACTTGATGTGGGATTCCAGATGAGTCACGAATCATGAAGTTGGGGGTGCAAATGCTGTTTAAGGAGTTGAGAAGATGTAGATAAAACCCAGTATCTTCAGGCCGTCAATGATGAACTCCTACATATTTCCATTTTCACCACTTAAGTTATATGCATTAGATGATTCTTCAGTGAGTTATTCACTGCAAGAGGAGGCAAGGACTTCAGAATCATGTAGCTAGGGGTTATTTCCTCTCTGTGCCATTTAATAGTTACATGCCATGAGTTGAATTTATCCTTAATTTTCTTGTCTGTGATACCTGCCATGAGTTTGTTCTCAGTACCCTAGATAATACACCAAAGGTACCCAGGAAAGTGCTGATGTGGGGAGGTGTTTCATAAATGTTAGCTACTTAAGATAGTATAAAAGGTATTTTTCGAATGTGTAATATGCCCATATATTCTCAATGTTAATCTCTCTCTCTTACACTCATACACACAGTGTTTACCATTCTAACTGTCTGAAATTACATATCCAGTCTACTATTTTAAGAGTGGATAAAACCTAGTATCTTGGTATCTTAAGAGTGGGCTTTTGTAATCAGGGAAATGGCCCTGGTTGCCAGTGTAAAGGAATATTTACAAAACAGCTCAGTAAATGATAAAAAGCAGAAAAGTATTATTCAAAAATTATCAAAGAATATTCTCCTTCCCTTGCCCAACTTTGATGTCAGCTTTATAAAAAACAATAGCCAATCTGAGTTGTTTCTTATTGATTGAACTCTGGCCAGCATAAGACTTGAGTACCCTTCCTTGCTTGCTAGTAATTGCAGCAGCAATTGTATAACATTGCTTGGATTGAAAAATAAACTGCCAGGCGTCATTTTGCATGACAGCCTTCTAGTTCTGCAGAAACTGTAAAACTGACCCAAACAAATGGTTGAAGTCCCCTGGGATTTTGGATTTGTATATTGCTCCATCATTAGAGTACTGGATCCTCTTCACTGCCCTGCAGGGCAAGGCTGCAAAGGCACTGGGCACTGTGCAGCACTGGTGACAAGAGGCGGAGCCAAGTGGCATGCTGCTAGTATGCTGTCATCTGTGGGAGGGACTCTGTCTTTGCTGGTATATTGTTATGACAAGTGCCTTTTTAGTCAAAAGTAATAAATGTCCCCTTGTTTAAATGACAGATGGTTAGGATTATTACTTCTGTTTGCAGCAAACCCATAAGTGGGAAAACAAATAACTGACAGAGTTCTTGGTTTCAAGAATGCTAAGGGAAAAAACCAGGTGCAGTGGTATACGCCTGTAATCCAGTGACTCAGGAGGCTAAAACTGGAGGATCACAAGTCTGAGACCAGGGTGGGCAAGCTAATGAGACCCTGTCTCAAAAATAAACATTAAAACCCCACAAAATTAAAAGGGCTGGGTATGTAGATTAGTAGTAGAATACCCCTGGGTTCAAACCCCAGTAGGATGAGGTGAGAATACCAAGTGAAAAAGTGGAGTTAGTAGTTTCAACAAGGTTACATAGTGCTTGTGGCCAATAGAATAATGATGTCCAATGAGGTCTGAATCCTAATTTCCAAAATCTATGAATACGTTAGATTTACAAGGTAAAGGGCAATTAAGACAGCAGATGGATTTAAAAGGTTGCTAATTAGCTGACCTTAAACTAGGGAGATCATTCTGGATGATCCAGATGGGCCCAATATAATCATAGAAGGATGGCTGAAGAGAGAGAGAGAGAGAGAGAGAGAGAGGTAGGTAGGTATGACTACAGAAGCAAGGAGCATGATGCTTTGTAGGGACTCCACCTGCCATTGCTGGCTGTGAAGAGGAAGGAAGGAAGCAGTGGGCCAAGGGTTGCAAGCAGCCAGTAGAAACTGGAAAAGCTAGGAAACATAGTGCACCTTAGAACTTCCAGAAAGTCCTTGATGCTAGCCCACTGAGGCATTTTGGACACCTGACCTCCAGAACTAAAAGATAATATAGTTTGTGTTTTTTAAGCCATTATATTTCTCATAATTTGTTGCAACAGCAGCAAAAAAGAAAAATGAGTATAGCATTTAAGTATGAAATATTAAATATTTAAAACTGATGAATCCAAATTTCATCTCTCCCCTCTCTAAGACAGGTGTTACAAACAGTGAAATGGCAAGGCAAAAGCAAAGCAGAAGAAAGCAACAGTGAAGGGCATGGCTGGCCAGCTGCCAACTACAGTGGTCTTTCTTCAGTTCCTGTATTAATAGAGCATCTGCTGCCTTTGACCATGAGGGGTCTTTCCCTCACTGCCTCAGTCTCTGTGTCTTCATGTTGCTTCCATTGCGCTTTCTTTCTTTTCCTTTTTTCCCCCCTGCTGTGATTCCTTCTTCATTTTCCTCTTCTTACATTTTCCTAATTATTTTCTCTCCATTTTTCCCTCTCTGTCCTGATAGGAGCTAGCAATGGTCCACGCTGCTATCGTGGAAAAGAAAAAAATGGGCATTCCTACTGCTTTCTCCCTTATTTACCACACCAACATGGCCCTGTGGGAGAATCTTGAATGAAAGCTAGTGAAGAACAAGAGGAGTCTGCAGAAAAAGAGGTGGCTTGAAAATAGTAAGGGCAGAAAGTCATGGGTATGGTGATACATAGAAGATGCCACCTCATCTGGTTGACTTAGCTGTCACCATTTTCCTTAAAGAAGTTATTACAATGTTCTTGACGCCATTGCAGAGTTTCAATATTGTTCCTGTGCGCCTGGTAGGACAGTGGAAGTTCCTCTATTTCTCTAAATAGTTAATGCGCAGTAACAGCTCTTGACAGAGTTTTGAATGCAAAGTTAAGGACTCTGAGCGCAGCCAGCCCCATTACCATCTGTGATCTGTTCAAAATTTGATACACATTTTAAGATAGATATTTACTGAGCCTCACTGTATATCTGGTGAAGCACCAGTTAGAGGTAGTGTGGTGGGCCTCGAGCGGCACATCTAGTGGATTGTTCTGGTGGAGAACAATCTCTGGGTATCACTATAAGAAGTTGCTATTGTTTGGCATAGTAGATAAGCAGTGTATTGGAGTTGTGGCCCTGAAGACATGGGCTCATCTAATTTAGACAAAAATAACAAAAAATTCCTCACACGGCTAGCCTGTAAGTCTGGGACTCCAAAAGGAATGGTAACGTTTTTCTTTGGATCCAGGCAGGTGTTTCTGGAGCACAAGGAAAGAACACTCTATTGTTTCTGTTTTCTCTGCTCCTTTGACATGCTCTCCTAGACGTGCCAAATGATGCCTTGATATTGTTTCGACTTGTGTTGTTATTTTCCATGTTTTATCAGAAGATGACTTTGTATTACATGGAACCAAATTTTTAAAAGGGACCATCCCACAACTTTAACAGGTCATAATGCTCTGGGCATACTGTCAGAGAAACATTTTCACAGAGGAGGGAATTTCAAATGTTTAATTCTAAACATACACCAGCATTGCTACAGCCCTCTAATTGGCCTCCTTGGCTTTCCCTCTACCAATATCGTCCATGAGCTTTTGCTAGAGGACAACAAAGCAACACGGGCACCACGTCCTCCCTCCTGCCTCCTTATCTGAGTTAGGTGTTCTTATAACTTCCTACACCTTCCTGTTTGCCAATAGCAGTGACCCTGTAGTGTGGTTGCCTGTTTACTTATTTGCATCTCCCACTAAACTCTGATCCATGGTGTCTGGCCCTGGCCAGTCTTTGTGTGTTTGTCTGTAGACCACTTAGCTCTTGTGCTGGGAGCACTGAGGGAGTGAAAGCCACTCTGCTCCCTAAGAACTTATACTGATTCCCCAGTGTTTTCCAGATCAGGCTCTCTGTTTCAGTTTTCAACTCCTCTGACTTTTCGTGTGTACAAGCCTTCAGATCTCTTCTTTGTTCTCATCTGGTTCTTGAATCTTCATACTGTGGGTTGTTTCCTCTGCCTGCCCACCAGTGGCAGCTTGTCTCCAAAGACAGCTTTCATCAATTTCTTCTCTTCTATATAAACAAGCCACTCTGTCATTGAGAGAGATGGAGTCTATTAATTTGCCCCCTTGAATCTGGACTGGTCAAGTGACTAATTTCACCAACAAAATATGGCAGAAGTCACATTGCCAAGTCTAGATTTTTCATTTGCTCTTCAATTTTTCTTTAAAAGTATAGTTTCTATGTCACATTTCTCAGAACCCTGCACTGCCCTTAAGTCCTGGGAATTCCTTTGGAGAGAAGCCATGTGGAGGAGTCTGAAGCAGCGGACATGAAAGTGAAGAACCCCATCTTGGACAATCAGCCCAGTAACTTGAGGTAACTCCGGTCCCAGATGCTATCCAATTATAACTATGTGACAGACCCCAAGTGGGACATTCCATGAACAGCCATCCCACAGAACCACTGACTAATATATTGTTTAGCCAGTAAGTTGTAGGGTGGTTTGTTATAGATATCCACAATACCATTCTTCAAAGTCGCAAACCTAGATTTTCTGTGAAGCCTTGCTAGGAGCCACAACCAAATAATATGAAATAATATGATGCATGGCACTTTTGGTTGTAAGGTGACGCCAGCTAGCCATTGAGATGATATGATTATGTTAAGATTTACATTCATATGGAAATTGGACTCCTGCTGTTCACCTTGGCCTGCTACGGGACTCATGTTACGGGACTCCTGGAGAGTTCCCATTGGTTGGGGAAGGAAAGTAGGAGGGAATTCCCGGGGAGGTCCGGTGCCCCGGTGAGGTAGACGCCAGTGCGTGGGTGAACCGGCTTGCTTGCCTGAGGTGTACGTAGTATTGGCGGCATTTTCAAAAATAAACTTTTGTTCCTGCTTGAGTGGCTCGTGATTCTGTGCCCAGCTAGACTGCGGCAAAGCCTTATCTTGCTAGTTTAGTTAACACTGATTTCTTTCTTCTCTAAAGCATATAGAACACATTGATACCACACACTTGGTTGTCCAACTGTAAACTATTTTCTAGTTGACAGCATGACCAAATAATATTATCTTTGAAGATACCAAACCATCGAAATATGTCTTTTGTAATTCCTTCAACAACTCCTACTACTGGACAAAATGTAACGAATAAGCTGTTGAATAGAATCAAATATATTCTTGGTCAGTTTTGCTCTCTGCCAGTATTTTAGCTTTGACTTTTCTTCGTAGTATCTTTTAGAACATCCTTTCAAATCATGACTAGGGAAAGTTTGGCAGCCTTTAGGATCCTTCCACATAAAGCCAACGTATTGTAGTGCGGTGGTTCTCCTCGGGTGGTCCAGAATCAGCAGCAGCAGCATCCCTGCTTAGTCCATTTTGTTTAGCTACAACAAAATACCTGAGACTAGGTAATTTGTAAAGAACAGAGAGACTGGCCATTCTGAAGGCTGGGAAATCCAAGGTCAAGGGCCCTATATCTGGTGAGGGGATTCTTGCTGTGTCATCCCATGGCAAAAAGCAGAAGGGTGAGAGCAGAGGAGAAGGGGCCAAGCTTATCCTAAAGTGTTAAAGTATGAGGAGCACTCTCATAGTAGAAAGAGTCCTTGGTTTTACAGCCAGAAGGCTTAGACATTTTTCATTCTGATACTTACTAGTTGTATTTTCTACTTCTCTCAGCCTCTCTTTCCTTATGTGCAATATAATTCCAACTCTGCTAACCTTCCAGGGATAGGAGAGTCAAGCGATATTTCTGTGATCCCCATTCTTAAAAACTGTAGAAGCAAAATGATGAAAGTCAAAGTCTGGTTCTTCACTCACAAGGTAGAATGAGATAAACACAGGGTAGGTTGCTTTTATATTTAATTTTTTTCTTCCTTTCCCTTCCTGTCCTGAACTCCATATTATTGTGATTTGGCAGGCCTTAGGTTTCACAGGTTCATGAGCAATGGCTTATGTAACAGTCATAAGTCAGGTGCCAGATTGTCTGTGTAGTCTTCTGCAACAGTGGTTACCTTCACAGCAATTTTTACTTTCTCTCTCTCTCTCTCTCTCTCCCTCCCTCCCTCCCTCCTTTTTTTCCAAGAGCTGGGGATGGAACTCAGGGCTTTGTACGTGCTGAGGACACAGTCTACCAGTGAGTTACTTCTCAGCCTTAAAGTAATTTTTAAGACCCAGGTGATTTTATAGTGACGTAGCTGAAAAAAGACAAAACCCCTACCCACTATTAAAATTAAGGCATTCAATAACTTCACTAATAGAGGTAAGAACTGAACCAGGGGAATGTAAGCCAACGAAACAAGTTTTAATTGAATTTAACAAGTATTCCTGAAAAATCAAGCCATATTCATAAGAAATATCAACTAGTGAAGTTCAATTTACTACATGGGAAGTGCTGTACCCTAATTATAAATCTGGTGAATTAAAGGGGAACTAAAGAGGAAGCATAAAATAGTTTTGAGTGGACAAAGTGATGAAGGCCCCTTTGCATGACTGGACAATTTCATAAAAGAAAAAGATCCCTTTCGAGAATTCAGGGCATGTTTCTTACAAACCACCCATGTTTCTCAGTTGCAGTTTACTGGTCCACAAGATAGTAAATCCACAGGTGGGTAAAGGAAGCCAGTGATTCTTCAATCTGTGTGATTGTCTAATCTCAAAGATTGCCCCAGTGATTTATCTAATCTCAAAGAAAAGCAATCTCTGCTGTCTAGGGCGAGCTAGCCTGGGAGTTCCGATCAGATACATGGAGCTGTTGCTCAATTTCCAGTGCTTTCTACCTGCATAGGATATGAGTACGTGATTTGGGATAACCCTTGTCCTGGACCAGGAAGATTCAGGCCTTATGGTTCCATCTTCTAACTGATTCATGGAGTGAAATTGGACACATTATTTCCCCTTTCTGGACCTCAGTGTACTCTTTTGTACAAGGGTTGTACTCTCAGGCTTTCCCATGCCTAAGATAAAGAGGTTCAGTCTGGAGGTGGAAAAACAGAGCTAAAGTTTAAAGAAGGAATCTGCCACCTTTAATAATGGAAGGCAGTAGGGCTGCCTTCCACATGAAGTGTCAAGGGAGTGGCCGCCATTGACAGTGCTGTAGTGTATGTAACATTGCAAACAATGATTCCCTCACATAACAGTGACTGATGAGTGGACTTTTGGAATAATGAACTGCGTGGTGGACACACACACAAAAATAAGGAATATAGCTCAAGAAAAACGAAAGCAAGAAAAGCAAATTAATTACCTATAGGCGTGTTGTGGTTTCTAGGAAGAGTAGAGTAGCACAGGAAGGCAGGCTCTGGGTCTCTCCCAATGCTGCGGTCACCTCATTCACAGGGCTCTTGGCAGGATTCAGTTTCTCGTGGGCTGTTGGTCTATCCTTTGCCATGTGGGCCTCTCCATAGAGCATCTCACAATGTGGAGCTAATGGTATCAGAGCATGCAAGGAGAAGGACAAGAGTAAGTGCCAGCAAGAGAGTGCTGGCAAGATGGAAGTTGAAGGGTTGTAATTGCCTACTCTAAGAAGTGATATCCATCATGACTCTTGTATTCTGTTTTTTAGATCGAGTCACTATGTCCACGCTCAAAGGAAAGGGGTTGACACAAGGGAGTCAGTACAAGGAGGTGGGATTATCGGGAGCCACAGCAAAGCTCCCTCCCACAAAAGGCTTTCTATATCCATTTTTATCTGGAGAATTGTCTAGTTCTGAGGCCGTGAGGGAAGACAGTCACATTGCAAGGAAAGACAGAATCTCTCCTCCTCCTTTTCTTCCTCCTTCCCTGCCCCTCAACCTCAGGATACCTCTAGCAGCCCATTGTGCGTCATGGGGTGAGATGGATCTGGTGTAAGTCATGATGGTGTTTGCCCTGGGAGTGAACCTGGCTCTCCACAGCATGGGTGCAGCTCACTACCAGAGAAAAGCACTCATTTCCCTTTCCACTCTGTTGCGTTCATCTTTCCCTTTTGTTCACGCTCTCTTTTCAGTCAACCTCATATTCTTTCAGGCCTTTTCCATCCACCTATCCCTTTTCTTCTCTCTTGTAAGCTTCACTGTTTGCCTGTGGCTAGCATAACTTTCCATCCCTCTTCCCCTTAACCTGTTCCTCACCCTTCATGACCCAGTGCCGTGGGCAGCATGCATGGGAAACATTCCCTGGTTCTAGAAGATTCTTCAGCACTCTCTGATTTTCTCAGAGCTCTTTTCACCTCCATTGTACTATCTCACATGAGCATTACATATTTAGGTGTTTGCTTCCCTAAACTTTGGGCTTCTTATTCATCTCCACATTCCCTGCAATATATGAAAGGGCTTCTGTAATGTTTGCAAAATGAATAAATAAAAACCCAGAGGCTGTCAGAGTCCTCGGGAACTGTGGTTCACAAGCTCAGCTTGGGCCCCTGGCAAGCCCCTGGGCTATCCAGCCTTCTGTCCTTGATATGCAGGCTCCGTGGTTCCTCCAAGAAAAACTCTCCAAAGGCTCAAATCCAAAGCACACAGAGAGGTATTGAATAATGCTGCTGTGCTTTCAGGTATGATAGCAAATGGGCAGTGTGTGAAATAGGTGTTTTGAAAATGCTGTTTGTGATGTCCTAGAATCCATGACTAAGGAAATGTGTGTTCTCCAAGACAAAATTAGCAGCGCTCCATCTTTATAGAGCATACTAGAACTGCTACAGAGACACACAGCCTGTGAGGTTGAATGAAGTAAAAGAGGTGTTTTTGTTTTTCTTTGAGGACAGCTATCCATCGTGCTTTTATAATTCTGATACTGGACAACGAGTTGTTCAGAGGGAGGAGATGAAGAGGCTAAAGAAGAGAGGAAGAAAGAGAAGCATCCACTGTGTGGCCAGTGAAGGAGCTACCCAGTGAGAAATGAATGCAAAGGAACTGAGCTGATTTCTGTTGTGATGACAGATGAGTTTCCTGCAGGGTCCAGAGAGTGGCCCAGCAGGAAAAGGTGAAGGGCAGAACCCACCATTGTGCTAGATGTAGGGAGTGCTGCCACTTAGCTGCCAGCTTGTCTGTCCTTAGAGAAAAATACCACCAGAGTTCAAGTTGGAACTGGGATTTGTTTCTGTGTCACATGTCATATTAGTGGAGCAGGATTATTTTAAGCTATAAGCAATTATTCTAGGATTTCAGAGTTTAGTTCTTTTGTAATTTTGGCTTGCCCTGTGATCATTATGGTTAGATGTACTTCAAGGAAAACATACAGGTTTCCATTATTTTCTTTAGGAAATTAGAGAAGAAACCTGACTCCTCCTCTTTACTAGGGAGTGAAGTTTAGAGGTGAGAACAGGTTGCAATCATACCTTTAGGATCTTCAGCATTACACACAGGATCGGGAAGCTTGGACCATGTCCGCTTTGTCTTTTCTCCTTCATGCTTGTGCTCCACCATGGCTAGTGAGACTTATGCCCTTTTTCCTTAATCAACTTCTCATCCTCCATGATCCAGTGAAGTGGTCAACATGTAGGGAAAACCTTCCCCACTGACATGTGTTTGTGTGTGTGTATGTGGAGGGGATTGAATCCAGGGCCGCTTTACCACTGAGCTCCAGCTCTTTTTGAAATAAATTTTGTTTTGATGGGCTGACCCTGAACTTGTGACTCTCCTGCCTCAGCCTCTTGAGTAGCTGGTATTACAGTGTTTGCCACTGTACCCAGTCCCTTATAGATTCTTAAATGCTTTGTCCTCTGGTTTTCCACAGCACTCGTCTTTCTATTATTTACCTGTCTCATGTGTTACACCTTTAGGCAGCTGGGCACAAGACCTTTGTGTCCTGTGTACATGCTATGGCTTGTGGCCCAAACAAGTTCCTGCCCCTGACCTCCAAATCCATTTTTGTTTTTTCTGGGGGTTACCTTTACCTTCTGTTCCATTTTGTTCTTGTAATAGGACTAAATGGGCCACCTTCATTTCTACTCAAACAGCATTTGATGAGAGGAGTCAGTGATGACAGGTGGCCCTTGTTCCCCACTGAGGCAATTCCACCTGGCAGGATTGCACTTGCCCACCTTGATAGGTGGCAGGACAATCACTGATCACCTTCTAGACCTGCTTCAATGCTTCCTGTAACCTGGCAGTGAATGAAATGCACAACCTTCCAACTCAATGACATTTAAGGCGACCACTCATCGGTTCAGGCAGCAAAATAAATTGGTACTCAGCTGCTCCCAGTCTATTTTTCTGGTTTGAGCTATAAATAAAAGAAATGATTGTGCCACTGCATGTGTGACACCAACCTGCCCCCCTCCCCCGAAGCAATCAAGTTCTCTCGCTGTCTTTGTTCTGGTGCCCCTGAGGAACACAGTGTTAAGGATTATATTTGGAGTTGCCTGGTGCTCTGTGTCTACATTTCAGTCCTACACACACAGATAAATATAACAAATGATTTGGGGTACATTGAAATTACACATGCAACCCTGCCAAATTTGTAATCCATTCATATGAAAAAAATGTTCTATTAAATATTATAACTCCCCAATATTCTTATTTAGTCCTTTATTCATGGGACTAAGTTGCATCACTCAATGGTGACATTTAAATGACAGTTACTGCAGTAACACAGTAGTAATGACCTAGTGAAGTGTGGTGTATTGGTGTGTTTATCCAATAATTTATAGATCCCATAAATGCTAGTTATAATGTCTGATGAGAACTCAAAAGGCAAAGAAACATTTTTTTCCACATAAAGATTATGAAGTTCAATATTTTTAAAAACACATCCGAATACTTAGGCTCCCCACACTCTTTCCCATAAGTGTTGCATTCCCCCACCCACCCAAACCATCGAAAATAAAAACAAGAAAACACCCTTCCTCCCACCCTGAAAGCACAGATGTCTTTGGTCTGTACAAACATGAAGAGGAAAAAAAAAAAAAAAAAAAAAAAAAAGGAATGAGCCTAAATCAAACCAAACAATCTTCACTTTCTTTCAGGCGAAATCGGCTTTAATCAGCATGCTGCACATTCTGTCAAACTGCCCCCCCCCTCGCCTTTTTTTTTTTTTTTTTTTGAAAGCAATACATTATTTCTTCGATTTTGGCAAAAGCTAGACTTCTGCTAGCCACAAAGTGACTACATAAAGGCTGTTACCAAGCCGATTTCCCGTCTCTGCCAAGAGGCTGTTCCCCGGCACTGCCCTAAATTAATAAGGCCAATCAGAAATGCACAAAGCCTGGATGGCCAATCATTCTTCTGGAGGTTTTTGCCTTCTTCTCTGCGGTCAGATAAATCACGTTAAAGCTATTACACCAATGACCATAAATTAGGGGGCCTGGCGGTCCGTACCTCCGAGGACGCTACAGACTAAGATGATTCCCGGAGGGCTGCACTGGGGTCTCGGGATGTTACTGACTTGTGGGGGTCCTTGGGGTGCGGGAGGGTGGAAGGGCGAGGCGCCGGGCATTTGTTCTTGCAGAATGCGGGAGGTGGACTCGCGCAACCTCCAGGGTCCACATTTGAGCTGCACCCAGCTGCTGACACGCGCTGCTCAGAGATGGCCTCGATTCCCCAGGTGCGGGGACTCCATCTGCGCGGCTCCTCGAGACTATTTACAACCGAGGTTAGGTCGGTGATTGCTGGCATGGAAAACTCATTTCTCAGCCTGACTTTTATTTACAGTCTTATTAAGGAGGCTTTCGCTCACGTAGGACTGGCAGCAAGAAGCTGGCGGCCGATTGCGCGGTGGGGGGAGTGACCGCAGCCCCAGTGCCGACAGGAGAGTGTCAAAGTGCGGGGACAAAGGCGCGGGAAGCCTGGGCGCCCGGCTCTGCAGACGGCAAGGGGCCGCTGCTTTTCCACCACCCTGGAAAAGTTCGATGGCTCCGTAGCTGAATTTTTCCTTTCAGTGTTTAGCTAGTTCCTGGCTCCATTCTCCTCTGCCCCCGGCCCAGGCACTCTTTGTAAATTCATAATAACACGCAACGGTTACTGAAGTGCTTCACCCCCATCTAAAACCCTAGGTAGAGGTCTAATCCTTCTCCGGTAATAGACCCATTTCCACCTGCAACTCGGATGGCTGGAAGAAGGCTCTGAACGCCCTCTGGGGTCTCCGCTGCCTGGTCGAGCCCGGGGAAGGCGGTGGGGTTGGACTCAGCAGTAACGACTCCCGGGAGGAACAGCTCCGGGCTGTTCTTTCCATTGGCACCATCTCAAACCCGAGCAGGCCCTCGTGTGTGCGTGTGAGACTGCATGTCCTGAAAATGCTCCTGCAGCCCCGGCACATCTGGGTCCCCTAACCATGCATATTCATGCCTGCCAGCAGTAAAACCCAGGTCAGCTGCTAGGAGACAGTGAACTGCGTTCTTGAAAGCTGACCAAGCCCCAGAATCTAATAAAAGACCCAACTGTCTCCTCTCCAACTCTATGCAGAGCCTCATAACACTTGAGACATTATTTTTGTTGTTTTGTTTTGTTTTTTCCTAAAAGGAACAAAGGAAACCTGGAGAAGTCTTGCTGCTGTAGAGCTGAGGAGGGGTTTCTAACGTTGTTCCCACTGCCATAGAAACTGATTTCACTCTGGTAGCTTGCCTGGTTCCCCTGGCCTCTTGGATGAGTGGATGACATTTTCTTATTCTGCCTTCTGCACAGGGTCCCTCCCATTTAACATGTTTTCCATCCCTTCTTTTATCATTTTCCTTTTTTGTGTGAGTTGCTCTTTCCCTTCCTCTTCTTTCCAGAAAAGAATGGATTCCTTTTCTACCCTCCTATATTTCTGTCACTTTTTTCAGAAATACCCCTTTCCTTCTCCTTAGTAGCTCAAGGGTGCAGCCCCTGGCTGGCACAGCCTGGGGGATGGGGAGCTGAACCTGGTGCACTGGGAAGAGGACATCAGAGCAATGACACTTGGTTTTCCTACCAACCTGACCACCCACAGTCCCCCAGGACTCCCATCTAGTTGAGGGGCACTGCACTCTATCCAGTTCAGTATTATGGGCTGATTTGTGTCCACCAAAATTGATATGTTGAAGCTGTAATCCCTAGTATCACAGAATGTGACTGTGTTCAGACACAGAGCCCATAAAGAGGTTTAAGGTTAAATAAGATCACATAGGTGGACCCTAAAGATGCCCTTGAACTTGCCATCCTCCTGCCTCATAAGAAAGAAAATTTGGATACACGAAGATATACAAGATATACTAAAATGTGTGGTACACAGAGGAAAGACTGAGAAGGAGGAAGTCCCTTGCAGAGAAGCTTCAGGAGAAACCAAACCTGCTGGCATCTTGATCTTGGACTTCTAGGCTTCAGAACTGTGAGAAATAAATTCCTGTTATTAAGGATGCCCAGTCTGTGATTTGTTATTACGGTGACCCTAGCTAGCCAATACAGGCACGAAGGAAGCCTTCCTGGACCTTTTCTGTGGCCCTCCTTCCTCCTCCATGTCTCAGAATCTGTTCCCCTCAAATTGGCCTGGTACAACTTTTCTTTTTGTTATGGTCCAGATTATCCTGTTTTTTGAGACAAAAACTTTTACTTATTGACAATTTTCTGATAAAAGAGTTTTACTTCTACACCTCTTGTTTGATTTTCGGTTTTATTCTATGTAGGGTTTCTAGATAAATGCAGGACACCCATTTAAATTTGAATTTCAGATAAACAGCAAATAACTTTTTAATATAGATATGCCCAAATATTGTATGGAACATGCAGTACTGAACAAGTAAATTATCTGAAATTCAAAATTAACAGAAGTAGGTTTATTTGTTTGTTTTAGTCCTAGGGATTGAACCCAGGGGGTGAGCAACATCCCCAGCCCTTTACAATTTTTTTTTAGTTAAAGACAGGGTCTCACTAAGTGGCCACGACTGCCCTTGAATTTGCCATCCTCCCACATCAGCCTCCTGGCAAACTAGATGTCTTTGATATTTTGTTCGTTAAGTCTTCCAACATTGGTTCAGTAGTGGATCCTTAATATATTTACACAGTGGGTCTCACATTTGAATCATCTGGAGAACATTAAAAGAGTTCTGATGGTAGGGTTCCTCTCTGAAGAATTCTGGTTTAATTGGTCTGAGGTCTGAGCTAGTTGACAGAATTTTTTTTTTTTTTAAACTCCCAGGTGATTTTAACAGGCAGCCTGGGTCTAGGACCACTTTAGGAAGTGAGAGTTGCTAACTATTTAAACACTCTTAGCTATCAGGCTGTTGGATTTAGGTTCCTTTAGACTTGGAATGTCATCTTATCACTCTTCTTATAGCTGAGTCCAGAGGCAAAGGTCAAGCAGATGAAAAATAAAAATAAAAAAGGCCCTGTTAGTATGTGAAATGGTCAACTTATTTCAGGTCAACTGAGCCCATAAAGAGAGATGTCAAGAGCTGTATATTGATACCACTGTAGCAAATGGCTCTCCATCCTGACACTTCAGGTTTTGTAATAAACAGTGCAGCTGGGTACCCTGGTAAAAGATTTACTTTGTACCATTGATTTTATTACAGGCCAATGCTCAAGAATGTAGGATATGTTTTAAGCACACTTGTAGTTCAAGAGGATTTGAACATAATTTTGTTCAGCCTCCAGAGCCTGGATATCTGTTCTTTTTAACTATTAGTTGGCATAAAAAGAGAGCTAAGGCTTACCTGTTCCTTGCTTTTTACTGGAAAATTCATAGAAAATCCATATACTACAGTTACTACACCTGGAGCTGAACACCATTCATTCTGCTTGGGCAAAGGTCTCTGAATTGAGTCTGATACTCAATTAGCAACATATACCTTCATAGCAAGTGGTAAAGAGCTGCTGGCATAGAACTTCAGGCAAGTTAAGAGTCAAGATTAACTGGATGAGGTGGTGCATGCCTTAATCTCAGCGACTGGGGAGGCTGAGGTAGGAGGATCCCAAGTTCAGAGCTAGCCTCAGCAACTTAGCAAGGCCCTAAGCAACTTAATGAGGCCCTGTCTCAAAATAAAAAAATAAAACAGGCTAGGGACGTGGCTCTGTGGTTAAGGCCCCTGGGTTCAATTCCCAATACCAAAAAAATAAAGTGGCAAGACTAGAGTGAAGCTGGGTACTATGGTACTTGTCTGTAGGCTCAGCTATCAGGAAGGCTAAGGCGGGAAGATTACAAGTTTGAGGCCAGCCTGAGCAACTTAGACTCTCCAAAAATAAAAAATAGGGCTGGCAATGTAGCTTAGTGGTAGGGTACCCTGGGTTCAGTCTTCAGGACCACAGTGGGAGGGGGAGAGCAAGAAATGGCTGAATCTCAGTAAGAACAGGGAGCTTTCTGACCTTTTTTGCTTGACAGTTTCCACACCCTTTTCCCTAGATCTGTGGTAGTCTTGACCACCAACAGCCTCAGAGCCATGGTAACTGAGAACCAGCAGACTAGTAGCTACTGGAGGGGCAGAATGGATTAGAACCTCTTCCAAAAGCCCTATGCCTGGAAAATTGTCACTATTTGACCTGTCTGAAAGCTCCTCATTCTCAGGGCTTGTCTTGACCTGTTCTGTGTTCACAACTCTATCTGCAGGGAATTAGTTGAAAATAATCATCAGCAATTGTTTAACATCATAGTCAGTGGTAGCAGTTGAGGCTAACCAGGAGGCTGACCAAAAGACTGAAAAAGAAAAAAACTCGTGAATGAGATGTCCACAGGGTGCTTTGAAAAGCACCAAGATATTATTGAGGATCTAGAAGTCTTTGAAAATGTGCAGGGCAGCGTGTGCTCCCAGGAAAGTCCCAAGAAGGTCTTAATCTTTCGTCTCTGTCTGATTGTAGAGCTCTGGAAAAGAAGGAAGTGAAAGCTAAGCCAGAGTTGTAAATTGCTTACTAGAGCACTGAATGTATGCCTGAAAAACAGATCTGATGAAAAAAACATGACACATTCAAGAAGTACGGAGAACTCTCTGTAGGATGAGAGACAACAGTGACTCATCACATTCAAGTGACTCAATAAGATTAACAACTAGCTTCCCATCAGAATCATGGAGGCCGGAAGTTAGAGGAATGACATGTCTAAAGTGCTGACTGAAAAAAAATATCTGTCCATCAGAAATTCTATGTCCAGCAAAACTCTCTTTTTTAAAATGAAAGAGAAGCTAAGACATTCCCAGATAAAAAATGGAGAGAATTTATCCCTAGTAGACCTGTTTTACAAGAAAACCTAAAATGGGTCCTGAATTGAAAGTCGCTTGAATCCACCAAGTGAAGAAATAGAGAATTCCAGTAAAGGCAAATGGCACAGGAAATAAAAAAGAAATTTAAATGTATTTTTGTTTGTAACTCTTTTCTTCTTATATATATTTAAAAGACAACTGTATAATAATTATTTATCTGTTGATGGGCTTATATTTGCATGATAAATAATAACATGAAATGAGAAGGAAGAGAATGGAAGTATATACTGGATCAAAGTTTTTTTTTAATACTATGGAAATTGTTTCCATTAATCCAAACTAGATTGTTTTAAAATAAGATGTTAATTGTATTCGCCAAAGCAACTGTTAAGAAAATGCCTCAAAAATAAAGAAACAATTAGGAACTAAATTATGTATTAGAAATTATTTTACACATAGGCAGCAATGAAAGAATAAAAGAACAAAACAAAACAAAAAGCAAAACGGGACAGTGCAGTGAGTTACATCCATAGCTTCAAATAAGTCCTGTCTTATCCATAATTACATTAAATGTTATGTGGATGAAACATTCTAATCAAAAGGCAGAGATTGACAAAATGAATTAAAAAACATGATTCAATTATGGTCTCTCTAAAAGACATATTTTAGAATAAAAAACACTAATAGGGTGGGAATGAAAGCATGGGAAATAAGTTATACTATGAAAAAAGTAACCAAATTAGAGCAGGAGTGGCTGTATAAATATGTGGAATAGCCTTCAGACAAAAACTGTTTCTGGAGGCAAAGAAGGACACTTTATAGTGATAATGAGATAAATCAATGAGGAAAACAATTATAAACTCACATGCACCTAACAACAGAGACTGAGCCCTAAAATACATAAAGCACAATCTTACAGGATAGAAGAGATAAAAAGCAATGCAACAAGGACGGTTGGAGACTTTCATTATCTCTTTTCAATCATGGATAGAACAAGTAGGCAGAAGATTAGCAAGGAAATAGGAATACTGTAATATGATAAGCTAACTAAAATCTAAAGAGATCTATAGAATGTTCCATCCAACAAAAGTGGAACACACATCTTCTCAGGTGCACATGGAACATTCTTCAAGATCGATCATGTTAAGCCATAAGATGAATGTCAATACATGTAAAAGAATGGAAATTATACAAAGTTTGCTCTCTGATTACAATAAGGTTATCTTCTGGTCTGTAAAAGATAATAATTTTTACTTCAGAAGGGGATAAAAGAATCCAGATCTCAAGTGCCCTGCATAGGGCATTATACATAGTAGGACAAATTCCATGTTTGTTTTTCTTTGCCTCATGGCTAGAGTTTGACAAACGAGGAGTTAACTTACTCCTTGCAAATTAGAGAAAAAAAATTAACCATTTAGAATTGGTGGTGGATTATATTACTGATGCTGTGTTAGTATTAAGGAGACAGCTTCAGAACCATGATGTAGCCATCTTCAGTACAGCTAAAAGCCAGATGGAGAGGACTGTTGAGGAAAGAAACCAGCAAATTTCTAAGTTGTCCTCTGTTTATGACTCAATAGGTCATTAGTGTTCATTAATATGTGTGATTTTCTTTATTTTTTTCCCACCAGAGAAGTGAGATAAGGCTACATTTTAAGGAATCAATTCTATTGGTAAAGACCTAAAACTTGACTTTACACTGCCTTAGAAGAGATCCTTAGTTTAGCTGGTCTACGGCTGCTTTTATGTAATGATAGCTGAGTTGAGTAGTCGTGATAGAGTCCAAATGGCCCATAAAGCCTAAAATATTTACTGCTGGGCCAAAGTTTGCTGACCCATAACCTAATAACTAAATAATCCTTGGGTGGCCCTGGCAGGAGATATTACAGAAAAGACATTGAAAACATGTAGTCATCCTATTTTCCCAAGTTTGCATAACTTTAACATGGTCAATCTTGTTTTATCTATAAACCCATCCAGCCCTCCCCCTTAACTGCTCTGAAACAATTCCAAGACATACATTATAAATATTGCATCTATTAATATGAGTTTCTTTACATTGTATTTAAAGGCGTGTAATACAAACGACAGTACTTATCTTTTTTGTAAGTGTGAGACCTATATTGCTGTTAATTTTTCTTTAAGTTCCACTTTGCAAATAGTAGACTGGGGGCTTGGGTTGTGGCTCAGCAGTAGAGTAGTCGCCTAGTATGTGTTCAATCCTCAGCACCACATAAAAATAAATGAAAATAAAATAAAGGTATTGTGTTCATCTACAACAAAAAATAGTGGACTGGCCAAATGTTCTCTGACTTGCATTTAAGGATTCGAAGAATAGTAAATTTCATTTCCTAACCTAGAATAATGACAGTGGAGATTTTACAGTTCTCCAGAAATTTCTCCCAACTTTTTTTTTTCCTCACTGAACAAACTCAACAGGCTAACATAGAATCACTAAGACCTCTGCTGGCAGGTTCTAGGATTCTTTTGTTTTAATAAGTGATGTGAGGTTACTGAGCATATTGATCCCAGAAGTGTTTAAAGGCTTGGAGGTGACTTGATTTGGGATATTTTGCTGTTGTGATTTCACTTTTCTCCCACTCTCATGTCAACCACTGTCCAACTCCCCACTTCACAATAGTGCCTTCTAAATGAGCTCATCCACTCTTACTTCATATTGACTAAATTTGCAAATATTAACATTGAAAAAGAAGATGGGGGGAAAAAAAAGCTCAGATGTATATGCCCCCTTTAGGGAAGTGTGCATTCAGATCTTCCAAAGCCCTGATCAGACCTGGTCCCTGGAAGACAATGGAGGTACACTCTGCCCCTACATTGTGCTTGGACATACCCTGAATCTCTTGTGGATGACCTAGTTGGAATCAATTAATCAAGGCAGGTTAGCTGGCTGAAAAACCTTGTCAGAACTGAAAGACAAGAGACTGAAAATGTGGAGAGATACATGGAGCCAGCAGCAGCCTTTTTAAGACTCTAATGATAGAAAAAGCAATTAAAAGAGATACTAAATTGCTGGGATATATAATTCATTCTTTGGCTTGTCATTTAGTTAGAGGAAAATGGCTACAAATTTGAAGTATTTTGTAGATAGGGATTTTAATTTATTTTTTCATTAAATTTTTTTTTTTTTGTACTGGGGATTGAACTCAAGGGCACTTGACCACTCAACCACATCCTCAGCTCTATTTTGTATTTTATTTAGAGACAGGGTCTCACTGAGTTACTTAACGCCTAGCAGTTGCTGAGGCTGGCTTTGAACTCATGATCCTCCTGCCTCAGCCTCCCGAGCCTCTGGGATTACAGGTGTGCTAGATAGGGATTTATTTATTTATTTATAAGTTGCAGATGGAGAGAATACCTTTTATTTTATTTATTTGTTTATTTTTATGTGGAGCTGAGGATCGAACCCAGTGCCTTGCCTGTGCTCGGCAAGTGCTCTACCGCTGAGCCACAACCCTAGCCCCTAGATAGGGTTTTTAAATGATAACTTTTTTTTGATGAGATTTAAAAAATATATACACTCACATATTATTTTAAAATTGTCTTGTTTTCCCTAACACTCTCAAGCAACACAATATTGGAAACCAAAAATCCTAGGAGTGATAAATGTTACAACATAGGAAGGTCTTATCCAAAGCAAGGAATTAAGGAACTTTGTTTTCTCCTTCTGGGCTCAGTGTCCCACAATGGTCCTCATTTTCCTGGATTACTACTGATCAATACAAGTGGCATGAAGAACTAAAGGCAGCTGGAAGCGGTGGTGTGTCCTGTAATCCCAGTGGCTTGGGAGGCTGAGGCAGGAGGGAGGATCCAAGGTCCAAGTCAGCCTCAACAACTTAGTGAGGCCCTGAGTAACTGAGTGAGACTCTGTCTCAAAATTAAAAAATTAAAACAGGCTGGGGATGTGGTTCAGTGGTTAAGTGCCCCTGGTTCAATCCCTGGTTGAAAAAAAAAAAGTAGAGGGATATATGTATACACGTAGAGGATCAGCATGGTGTCTGCATTACAGCTATAAATTGGTTCTCCTCTCCCCTACCAGGTTCCACATGGAGGATTATTTACCAAGTCACAGGTGTATTTTCTGAAAGTCATTTTCTTTTTTCTTTTTGGTGGTGCTGTGGTTTGAACCCAGGGCCTCACACATGCAAAGTACACACTCAACTACTGAACTACATACATTTTCCAAGTTTTTATTTTTAATCCTTTTACCCTAAGCTTCCCAGAGCCAGGTTCCCTCTATACCTTATTTTAGTTGCCTTCTCCCCGACTTGGAATGCTGGGGATGGAACCCAGGACCTTACACATGCTGGTCAAGTGCTCTACCATGAGCTACACCCCAGCCTTCCAGTTATCTGTTGATAGGTAATGAATTGTCCAAAACATGGAGGCTTCAAACAAAAACCACTTTATTTGCCCTGGTTCTGTGGGCCAGGAGCCTGGGCAGGACTCTGTGGGATGGCTCTTCTCTGCTCCATGGTATCTGTGGCCTCTGCTGGAATGCACTGGACAGTCCAGAGCTGCTGGGACTACCTTTTTTCATGGTATTACCTGCAGTGACTCAGTTGGGGCTTTAGGGACTGAAGGCCTAATTCTTAATGCCTGGGCATTGCTTCTTTCCAACATGGCCTTTTATTACTCAATAATCAAAGTCTGTCATGTACAGGATGATGGGCTTCCAAGAGTGAAAGCAGGTGCTATGAAACCCCTCTCTGGCTGAATGTCTCAGAATGTCACTTGGGTAGTCCATTAATCAAGGTGAGTCTCAAGCCAGACTGGAGTCAAGAGGTAGGGAAATAAACCCCACTTCTTTCTGGGATGGGGAATATCTGCATCCAGACATACAGGCATTGTTGGCAGATAAACTACTACTCTCAGAAGCTAACCAGGTAAACTGAACAGAGCTCGTAGAAAATTCCAAGATGCCTCCATTTTCCATAGAGACATTCCAATCTTTAGGAATCTAATCCAAAGATGAACTCTTTCCATTCTTTTTTTTTTTTTAATTTTTAAAGTTACAGATGAACACATACCTTTACTTTATTTTTATGTGGTTCTGAGGATTGAACCCAGTGCCTCATGCATGCTAGGCAAGTGCTCTACCACTGAGCTACAGCCCCTGCCTTCCAAGATTTTCTACTGTTAACCGTGACCTAAAAATATGAAATGGAAAATTTCAGGAATAAATAATACATAACTTTTATTTATTGTTACAATTGTTCTATTTTATTAGTTTTGTGATTTCTTATTGTTCCTAGTTTATAAATTTATTTAAACTTTATCATAAGTATGTATGTAAAGAAAAAATATATAATATATATATAGGGGTAAGTACATCCACTAGGAGTTCTAGAAAGTAGCTCCCATGGAATGGGGGGATGTACTTTGATCATATTTTAACAGTTTGTTGATATTTTCTAGATTGTCTTTAACTTCCTGAATTCTAGAACTAAGCAGAATTAGCATTCTTGGATGCTTTACTCCACCTGTTAAGGTGCCCTTTCTGTATAAGACGGTACATTTTACTAACACTTGGTAAGTGTTTAAAATGCTTACGTGATTAGGGGTTGTCTTGATTCTTACTGTCTTCAGCAACATTAAGTACTAGCCCTTTTGCTTAAGATTACCTCCTGGGAGTAATTTTTTCTTCTGAATTCTTTGTGTTTATTTACATGCCTGTCCATGGTAGTTCCCCCAGAGGCCTAGTTGAAATGCACTAGGCCTCGCTGCTGTGAAGGGTTGGTGTTGGCAGCCCTTCCCTTTTGGTTTTGACTCTGTGCTCATAGTTGATAATCTCCCATTAACCCATTAATTTCATGTCATTCCATTACCCAATATGAAGAAATTTCATAGTGAATTCAAAGACAAGACACAAAAAAGTTTTGCTAAAGATTTCCTATATACATATATATATATATATATAATATTTTATTTTAAAATGTCATTGAGCATATACATTTCTTTAGCTTCTTCCAGGGGACATTGCACCTAAGTTTCAAAACACACAAAATAGATCCCCTTTGCTAAACAGTTTTCATTTTTTGGGTTACAAAAGTCAATGTTTCACAATCACAAAGCATAAAGGTACATGGTTCTGAAACCATTTCCAGGCAGATTCCTCTCAATTCACTGTACGTAGGATAGTTTTGGAAACCCAACCCATGACACATTTCCTGACAGATGATCCTCATCAGGGCCTCCCTGGGTCTCCAAAGAAACAAAGAAAACTGGAGGCAAAATCGAAGTGAAAGAGTAACCTCAGGACTCCTCAAAACAAACACAAAATACTCATAGGAGATGGGAAGAGTGGAGGACACAAGGTTCCTCTTCTTCAAGTACATCACAGGAGAAAACAACAGCACTTTCACAGCCTTACTCGGTCACATCTACCTGGTCGCTACACGAACAAAACTTCATCTAAGACGCAGAGGGAAAATTAAAGCTATTTACACAGATAACATTGTGGATCAGAAAGAGCAGCGCTCCCTAGACTGGCACTCAAGTCTGACAAAGAGCCATGGTGCTCACGCAAGAGGCAAGTTGAGCTGCTCATGTAGTGTCCTTTGAAAATCCCAGTGTATACATATAAGCCATGTCACCACACAGAACCAAAGCTTGCCAGAGAGGTGGGTGAGGTGTGTAGGCTATACTTCTCTGCACTTGGGAGTCCTCAAAAATCTGAGTTCCTAACACAAAATTCTCTCCTGGAGCCAGAGACTTTTACTATTCTCTTAGATCCGGTATTTTTTTTTTTTTTTTTTTTTGTACCAGGGATGGAACTCAGGGGTACCCAACCATTATATTTTATTGTGAGTCAGGGTCTCACTGAGTTGCTTCGTGCCTCACTATTGCTGAGGCTGGCTTTGAACTCGAGATTCTCCTGTCTCAGCCTCCAGAGCTGCTGGGATTACAGGCATGCACCACCACGCCCCGCTTAGATCTAGTATCTTTTAAGGTCAGGATGGTTGTTCTTGCATAGGCGATGAATCTCCTTACTTTTGCCAACTGTTCCAGAAGCATTAACTTACTGAAATTAGAATCTCACCAAGCTTAACATATTCCCTCTGAAAACTGTGGGACTGCTGCATCACTTTAAGGAATGGTTAGACCCTCAAACTGGTGTAAACAAAACCACTAACCACTTGTGGCCTTATAAATATAGCTGACTGGCAGGTGAGGGAAGAGGTGAGGAAAGGGATAACAAGAGGAAAATAAGAAATTTTTTAAAGACGTGGGAGTCTTTTCCCAGATGTTTCCATACTAGTGCTCTTGGTAAACTGAAAACCCTGCTCAGATGGCCAAGATCTGGGGCTGAATCTGGTCGCCTGGACTTTCATTCTTTCCCACCAATATTTACCCACGTTTCAAATTCTTCCCAAGGAGTATATGAATACTTACAGAGAAGAGTAAGCGTGGACACACTGACTTCACTCAGTCCCATGGAGGCAAGTTGCTAGGAATTTAAAAAATGAAACACTCCAAATTCTCCAAAGCTGAACACTATAGAAAATACCAGAAGTCCCACTTAGGTTTTGACCTATTAGACGGCTGAGTACTTGGCCTAGCCAGATTTTCTCCTCTCCCACCCCACTTCAAGAACAGGCATGCAGAACCACAGTTGGACCACCCTCCACCTCTCTGACTGCTAACCCTGCTCTGGCTTCGTGGGTCACAAAGTTCACGCTTTGGTAGCTGTCTGGCAAAGCTCTATGGAAGACAGATGGACTGTGAGTTCACACTCTTTAAGAAAGGGTGTCTCAAACAGTCCAAAGAGCAGGGGCCAGCCCAGCAAAGAGATTTAGAGTGGAAAGAGACTTTCATTAAAGGAAGTAGCCACACAACCCCCAAGACAACCATTAAGACTTGACTAGGAAATCAAATGCTTTTCATTACACAAGACTTCCTCTGAGGCTATTAGGGCAAGCAGATTTGGCTTTAAGTCAGATACACAAGATTTCAGAACCACATATAAACATGTTCTGCAGAATTCTGTGTTGTCTTTTGACCTTTCCAAGAATGCTCCGAGGTCCAACCCATTATGTAGACACAGTTACTGTCCTGGGACAGGGTGACTTGGGGCCTGGGTGGAAAATAAGGCCAAAAATGGAGTGAGCTCAATTCACACAGCAATACCAGTGCTGGGTAGATCTGCCATGGGCATTAACAAATCACTGTTTCCACTTTTGATTTATTCACCTCATTTGCAGTCTTCCACCTATCCCCCAAACACAAACACGGCTTTAGCTTGCTACTAAGATCTTTCTAAAGAGACTTAATGGGAAGAATTCCTGGATACCTTTCTAACCAAAACCAGCAGGACTAAATGCTCAAGATTTTAGGATAATTTGAATGTGGGGATTTCCAGAGTTTTTCCTGAGACTGGCCTTGGCAGTAAATGAATTAGTGAATTGAGTGGAAAGTTGTCATGATATCTACACCCAAATTCTGACTCCAGTGGCTTAAGACTAGAGAAGCTCAAGGTAGGGCCCAGAGAGAGGTCCAGAAAAGGAAAGAAGAAAGAAAGTTAAAAAAAAAAAAAGACAACAATAACACAGGAAAGATCCCAAAGGAGGTGGCTCAGGGTCCTCCATGCAGGACTTTCTCAAGTTTCTATTTTGTATATAACTTTGAGAGTTGGGGCAAGAGCAGAAAGTTTCCCCATAGCATCATATTGTTCCAGTGAAGCAAATGGCTAACCACCAACGTCTCCCACAGAGATGTTCAGTGTAGCTCAGATTTACTGAAGGCAGAGGAAACACACGATCAGATGGAGATGGCTCCTAACAATGCCGTGCCCAGCTCGCCTCAGGCAACAGGGTGGCAGACACCCGGAGGGGTAAATTCCCACAGTGCTTCACCCGCAAGACAGGACATGGATTCTACAGTATGGAACAAATTCATTCCTGAGAAGCAAGACTCCAGGCCTTTCCTAAGACAATACCTACAACTCCAGGAATGTAGGTGATTCACTCCCTGGGAGGAAAGGTTTGTTTCCTCTCCTCTGGCGAAGGAATTCAGACAAACATGGCAACTGGAACTGGCTCTCCAGCAGTTTGGGGAAGTCACCCCACGACCTTCTTTATTGGGTTGGAAGAGTGTTTGAATTACATGAAGTTGTCAAAATGGTGACAACCCCTCTTCGGCAGGAAGGGAGACGGGAGTGATTTTTTTAAAATCGACTTTGCCATTCCTCCTGGCAGAGAAGTGACAGGTGTTCAGGGGGTCCAGTGTGTGCTGCTGCTGCTGTGCTTGTGAGGTGTGCACAGAGGTGGATTCACAGTGGGCAGAGGGGTCCCAGTTCGTAGGTAGCTATGACATGATGCTCTGGAGAAGAGACTGGGAGGTAAGCATGAGGGAGACTAGCCTACCCAATCTGAATTCACTTGGATTAAGAGTGGATTCTGCACCAAACAGCAGAAACACAACTGCTGCTGCTCGACGGAACTGATATTTATTCTGGACGGAGTTGGAGGACAGTCACAGCTCATGAAACATGGACCCAAAGCTGTCCTCAAGTGAGGTACGGTGAACTGAATGATATTAAGAACTTTCTAAACTGCTCCAAACTTTCTAAACACTGCAGGTGGAAGGGGGCCAACATTCCAGGATGAAAATCCAGACTCTCGCAGCCACACAAAGAGGGACGCTGGAGATAACAGAGGAACTGTTGGTCCAACGGAACACCCACATTTTCAAGAAAACACTGATTTGGTGAGAAAGCACGACTTGGTATGCAACAGAGACATGGTCGGTCATGCAGGGCATCGGTCCAGATGGCTACCTGGGTGGTGGGGGCTGTGGGATGTGGGGACAACCCAGCCCAGGCTGGACTTAGACACAAAAATTCTTCAGGAAAGGAGTTGGAAGGTCCCCGTCCTGTTCTACTGAAGGGAAACAAACAAGATTTAAGGAATGTCAAAAAGAAAAGAAAAAAAAAATCCCTGCCTCACCCCACCAATACCACAAAAGAATAGAGAAGAAAGAAAAAGAGGGGGGAGAGGTAGGGAAGGAGAGAGAGAGAAAGAGGAAGGCAGAATCCCTGAAATTCATCTTGAGCTTTCTAAAGGTGGACGATTTCGCTTTCTGAGGTGTGATCCCCAACTTTCCAATGCGGCACTTTTAACCCGTAAAGAAGTTGGCAGCTTGACAGACTGAGGAGTCTTCTGCCAGTTACATCTGAACATGGCTCTGCCCTAGCTACTCTAGATCAAATAAATAGGATGTATGTGCCCCAAATGCAAGAGCCACCTAGGAGGCCTATTTTAAAAACCAACCAAAATATGACACTCAGTAGGAGGCTTTGTTTTCCCGGCTCTTGTTGAGTCCAGACCTGTTACTAAGGAGATGGAAACCTAAGGGTCATTTTGAAGCGTAGCCAGAGGCCTCTTGGCAAAGAACTCCCCACCTGGGCTGGGAAGAGATTGCATCACCTGGAACTCAGCTGGGGCACTTCCCGGTTCCGCCCTGCTCAGAGGCATCCCAGTTTTCTTCCCCTCTGTCCTCCCAATCCCCTGGGTCATTTTCATGACAGTTTATTTCCATGTATTAAAGGAATGACATATACAGAAATGTCATCTCCTGAGCCCAGTCGGTCGTTCGATATCCGCCATCCTCTGTCCTTCAGGACACCCCGGGCACGCATCACCAGGTCCTGAGCTGCCAGTGTGTACCTGTGCAGGGAGAGGCAGGAATAGGACAGTCAGAACAGCATCAGGCAGAAGCCAGGGCAGCTGGGTCAGGCGAGAGGCGAGGTTGCCGAGGACGCACCAGTACAGTTGAACAGTTTTCAAACACCTTTAAATTCAGAGAAAGATGAGGTCATCTTTTTCCCCAATGTGGGATACCTGATGTGAGATTATTTTTTAGGTGGTGAATGGGCAAGGCATTAACTGTATCTCCTAAATTACTCTACTGCTTGGTTATCTTATTTTTATTTCTGGTGCTGAGGACTGAACTCAGGGCCTACCACTGAGCTATGGCCCCAGCTCCTATTTTGGTGTTGCTTATTACATTGAGGAGAGTCTCAGTCTGTTGCTAGTGTATCTTAAATCCCAGAGCTTTCCATGGCAAACAGCATCTAGCTAAAGAGGTTAAGTGGGGAAAACAAGAACTTCTGTTTTCAACGTATTTATATTTAGGGCTATATTCTTTTTGTGACAAAGGATAGCCATTTTCCACTTATGGTAGGGGTAGATCTCCTTTTAAAATAAAATTTTTAGCTGGGCATGGTGGTGCATGCCTGTAATCCCAGTGACTCAGGAGGCTGAGGTAAGAAGATTGCAAGTTCGAGGCCAGCCTCATAAATTTAGTGAAGACCTAAGCAATTCAGTGAGACCCTGTCTCAAAATAAAAAAAATAAAAAATAAAAGGGTCTGGGGACGTATCTCAGTGGTTAAGTGCCCCTGGGTTCAATTCCTGGTACCAAAACAAATGAATAAATAAATAAAGTAACATAAAAAAGTTTTTAAAATTGAGTTGATTTTAAAGAAATGTATTAATAATAGAACATGTGTCATAGCAAAAAAGTCAAACTCTTTTTAAAATTTATTTTAGGTGAATGACAGATAAGCCTTGGTGGGCGAACTGCCCCACTCAAACTTACTAATGTCATAGTTTCTAGATCAATGTAAGAAGAGCGAGGGATCCCTCAAGAATTTGAAAATAAGATTGCCTCATTGTGATTTAAACTATAAAATGAGGGAAAAAAAAAAGAGAGAGAATGACCTGATAAGCAGATGCAAAGCATTAACATGTAGACAAAGTCTAACACAGAAGGTGATTTGGTAGGTGTGGGCACTGTTAGCCTGGAAACATAAAAAAATGAGACAAAATACTGGCAGGTGTCTATACAAAATTCTGATCAGCTTAGACAGAATCTACGCTGACACACTTTGAAGAAATTAAGTTCCAGTGGCAGGGCCCTAATTGGTGTGGGATGGATTACTCTCCAGCCTATGCCCGTAAACATGACTCACCTGTATTCTGATTTCACATTCGACAAATAACCTTCTGATTATAGTCTGCCTCACTGTGTAGGCTTGCCCACAGGGGAAGAATAAGCTAGCCATTTGTAGTCTAAGGATATAAGTCAGTTACACTTCTCTGTATAATGTTAACTGGCTTTAATTTTTTTTCATCCCTACCCCCCCTTTTTTTTTTTTATATTGAACTTATTAGCACATTGGTTATGACTTAGCTCACAGGGTCACACTAAGTTTTCCAGGACTTGTGATCTTTTCCCTCAGCCTCACGAGTCACTGGGATTACAGGTGTGTGCTGCTGTGTTGGGCTTGCATTTTGGTTTACAAATCAATTTATCAATTTTGGGAGCTTAGTTAAGGTAAGCCCAGCTGATAATGAATCTATTCCTTGTTTCTTGATTAAATCAAGTTCTGAACCTGAAAAGCTAAGAGCCAGAGTCTGGTAAATCACCAAGAAGCTAACCATGTCCCTCTAAGGCTGTTGGAAGCCAGCCATAGACTTTTATAAGGGACCACCCTGATATTGCCAGTGACCTTTCCCCACACGGACTCAATCTCAGTTGAGTCTTCTGAACTTTGAACTAGAGAATTCCTTCCATTAAGCAATGCTCTATTCCTTCTGTTAAAACGCCTATTCAATTTACAAATGCTCATGTGAAAAAGACCTGTTTTTAAGAACAAGGCCTGTAGCAAATGATCTCAGGATTGTGAAGGTTCTAAGTCATAGAGTGTGTGAGAATCAAGTCTTCTTGTGCAGCCCGGGGAGCAGACAGAGGGTAGCATACACTAAAGAGAGGACATGGTGCCTAATGCAAAATGAATCCCCTTCCTCCTAGAGGATGGGGAGTCGCTGGGTGGGAAAGATACTGTTTTCTGTCTGTATTGAGAGTTCTGAGGCAGAAATTTCTCACTTTTACTTGAGGGAAGATGCAACCAGTTCATCCTCCAACTGTTCTTCTGAGATTAGGAAATAAACAGAAAGGCATCTAAAAAGACCTTTGACTGAACTCATAACTGTCTCAAAATCCACATGCTGCAACTCCTATACTACATTCAAAAGAGCCTCTCAGATGCTCACCACAGGGTACTCTCCGTTTTATATTAAACTGTTTATGTGAAATGCAACCATGCAGACAGAGGCCAATGCTAAGGTGATGTTTATTATCCTGGTGACTGACCAGGCTCTGGACCTCAGCTGTCCAGAAACCTGGCTGAGTCAATAGTCATCAGAGCCGAACACACCTTAACCCCGCTCATGAGCCTACGACGAGATGTACAAAATTATGGCAAGCTGTGACAAAAATATGGCTGACAATAAAAGACACTCAAAGAGGTCAAGAAAGCAGACAGGAGGACTCCAGACACAGCTGTCTGAAGCTCTTATGTCTGGAGGCAAAAAGGCCTCCACAGGTCCCTCAGTCCTGGAGAAGCCGCTGAGTTCAAAACAAGGTTAGCTGAGGACGTCTCACTGGCTCTGTTCAAGTCACGAAAGAGCATCATCCACAGTGAAGGCGAGAGACCATGCTGGTATTGCTACTGCTAGTGACTTTTGGTATTTTAAAAATGGTCAAAATTAGCTTTGGTATTTTAAAAAGCAGGCATTAGGTCACCTAGAGAAGCTGGTTACCCGGGAAACTCTGAGGGCTCCTTATCATTAAGGTCTTATTGTTAAATATGACTGTCGCTCATTCCAACATGACTTCCTCAGAGGCTGCTTCTCTCATCACCTTCTGTTCTGTCTTCTCTCAGAAGAGAGAAATCGTCTGAGAGAGAAATCCACTCTTGCTTTCTCTGTTTCTTGCTTCCTATTTTCTTCCTCTGTCTCTTATCAGTAGGTCCAAAACCTTTCCCAATCCGTCCTCATAAAAGCTTGGTCCAGAGGCAGCTTCTCAATATTATTTCCAGCACAAATACCACTGACCATTTTCTTTTCTTCTTCTTCTTTTTTTTTGATGGTGACTGGGTTTAACCAGGGATTGAACTCAGGGGCACTCAGCCACTGAGCCACATCCCAGCCCTATTTTGTATTTTATTTAGAGACAGGATCTCACTGAGTTGCTAAGTTGCTGAGGCTGGCTTGAACTCGAGATCCTCCTGTCTCAGCCTCCCGAGCTGCTAGGATTACAGGTGTGCGCCACCGTGCCTGGCGTTCCACTGACCATTTTTTTTTTATCCTGGAGATGTATTCTTGAATCTTCCTTTCTTTTTTGGATGTTTATGACATTCCACAGTCCAAGTTCTCCTCATGAGTCTGTATTTCCCTGGCATGTGGCACAAGTTCTCTTAGATGCTACTTTGTCTTCTTTGTGGGCTTCAATTAAGACTTAGGAAGGGGGCTGGGGATGTGGCTCAAGTGGTAGCGCCCTTGTCTGGCATGCATGCGGCCCGGGTTCCATCCTAAGCACCACATACAAAGATGTTGTGTCCACCGAAAACTAAAAAATAAATATTAAAATATTCTCTCTCTCTCTCAAAAAAAAAAAAAAAAGGCTTAGGAAGGACTCCATAAATATTCAGTTATTTCCACTTCCAAGGTGATTTCCCATCCCTCATCCTGAGTTAACGGTATCTTTTTAAACTTTGCATTATTTTAATTATATTTCACTGGTGGCACATGGCTAATGAAAATAAAATCAAATATTAGAGAGTGAGAGTAATTTGTTTATTGTAAAAACAGGTATAGCTGAACTTACTCCCCTCCTTCACACACACACACACACACACACACACACACACATTTTGTACTTTCAATATTTGTGTTTCTTTTTTGCAGTGTTGGTGATCAACTCAGGGCCTTACTCACGCTAGGCAAGTACTCTACACATGAGCCACACACCAGCTTCCCTTTGTTCTTGTCAGATTGATAACTTTTTAAAATACCCTCCTCCTCTAACAGGTTTGGAAGGATTTTGGGTGCTATTAGGGATTGAACCCAGGGGTGCTCTATCACTGAACACTAACTACATCCCCAGTCTATTTTTTTTTTTTTTTGAGACAAAGTCTTGCTAAGTTGCTGAAGCTGGCCTTGGACATGAGATCTTCTTGCCCCAGTCTCCTGAATAGCTCAGATTATAGGTGTGTGCCATTGCGCCCAACACACTTTTTTTCCCTCTATGTATTCCTTCCTTCTGGATTAAATTTCCTTCTATAGAAGTACATTTTTAGTAATCCTCTTAATAATGGTATGTGACATTATTAAGGCTAGCCTTCAAACAACAAAAATGGTTATTTTTTGCCTTTTATCTTGAATAATAATCTTTTTGGTATAGAATTCTAGATTAGCTATTATTTTCCCTTAGCAGTTTTGAAGATTCTTTTCCACTTCTAGTTTCTAGTCTTACTGAGAAGAAATCTGTCTTTTATCATTCCTTTATTATTTTATCATTTATTCCTTTATTATTTTATCATTCCTGTTCTAACTGGTAGCATTTCATATTTTTTTTCTCCTGGTATTGGGGACTGAACCCAGAGGGGCTCTATCACTGAGTCACATCTCCAGCCCCTTTTGTTTTTTATGCTAAGAGAGTATCTCACCAGACATGGTGGTGCATACCTGTGTAATTCCAGCAACTCGGGAGGCTGAGGCAAGAGGGTGGCAAATTCAAGGCCAGCTGCAGCAATTTAGGCCCTATGCAACTTAGTGCCCCTGGGTTAAATCCTAGTACAATCAATCAATCAATCAATCTTGATAGGTTGCCCGGGCTGATTCCAAATTTGGGATCCTCCTGCCTCAGCTTCTCTTATTTCTGGGATTGTAGGCATGTGCCACTATATCCAGCTATTTTGCTGTTTTGTTCCACTAACAATGGGGATTCCTTTTTATTTTCTGATGGTTAGAATTCATTTTATTTCTTCAAACAGAAAATATTTAATTCTGAAAAATTCTCAGCCAAGAACTTTTTGAATATTGCTTCTGCTCTAACTTTTTTATATATTCTCCATAAACTCTAACTAGGCCTTCCCATCTTTACCTCCCAGATTTCAACTTCTCTGTCATCTAAGAGCTTCTTCAGTATTTATTGTTCATTCCATTTAGCGAGCTACTTTATTTCAGTGACAATGTTTGACTATTGTGAATTTTCATTTGGTTCTTTTCCGGGGCAACCTTACAATTCTATTTTCACACATTTAACTCTCATCTCAATCTGTTTCTGTTACATGCAGGTTTTCTTTGGGGAGTCTTTAACTGGATCCAGTTATTCTTTCTCAGGGTGGGTTTGAAAATAAGATATAAGCTGCTTTTCAGAGAGCATTTTATTATGTGCTCCAGGTTATCCACAGAAATTTTAAAATCTGTCTTTATCTGGTGTTACAGTTTGGAACTGGAATGTCCCTCAAGATTCATGTGTTGAGGGTTTAGTCCATAGCCATTGGTACTATCAGGAGGTGGTGGAAACTTTAGAAGATAGGGCATTTTTGTAAGAGGTGGGTCACTGGGTAAGTGACCTGGAAGTGTATACCTTGTCCCCAGCCTTTTCCTCTTGCTTTTTCTTCTTCCTGGCACCAGGAGCTGAGTAGCCTTTTTCCCATCATACTCTAGCCACCATGATGTTCTGCCTCACTTCAGGTACAAAGCAATGGAGTCAACTGACCATGATCTGTAACCTCTGAATCCATGATCCAAACCAAATCTTTCCCTCTGTAAGTTGTTGTTCTCAGGGATTTTGTCACAGTGATGAAAAGCTGATTAACATACTACGGGCTTTCTATTTTCGATTGCTAGAGCATGTTTATGTTAATGATGATTTTGGGTTAGGATCCACTTGTCACATTAGTAGTATAAGGATTAACTTCACATTTTTTTTCTTATGTGGTAAGGCTACACAGCCATTTCCTCCTTATAAAACTTGAATTTTGTCATGTATCTGCTCTCATCCGGGTACCCATGTACTTTAGGGAAGGACTGATCCAACCTGAGGGAGAGCCTAGGGAGAATCCCTAGGATCTCTTGGTCATGCACCATTCCCAGTAGTTGAGATTCCTTCACATGAATTTTCTTTGCCAGGCCTCATTAGTGCATGTGATATTCCTCCCTGTCCAACAGTTGTCTTACTGGACAATTGAAGGGGAATGATTAGACACTGCATTTGATAGGTGAACAGTGCAACAGAGCTCTAGAACCAGCTTGCTGACACGTTGATCATGCTACAGGAGAGCCAGCATTGGAACGAAAGCAACTGGGTCAGATGAAGTCATCTGTAGGAAGCTTTCCTTGTAAACTGGTGGCTCAGAACAACCCCAGGAACCCAATTCTTGGGAGGCTATTTGCTTCAGTCTTCATACTGGAGGCTAGTGGACATCTTAGAGTTCATTAGCATCTACATTCATGAGTCACACTGTCCCAGGCATGAAATCATTTGAAGGTTGCTTATCATCAAGACTGGTGCAAAAAGAAACTGGAAGCTGGTCACACTGGCGCACGCCTGTAATCCGGGTGGTGTGGGAGGCTGAGGTGGGAGGATCCCAAGTTCAAAGCCAGCCTCAGCAAAAATGAGGCACTAAGCAACTCAGTGAGACTCTGTCTCTAGATAAAATACAAAATAGGGCTGGGGATGTGACTTGCCCCTGAATTCAATCCCCAGAATCAAAAAAAAAAAAAAAAAAAAAAAAAAAAAGGAAAAAGAAAAAGAAAAAAAAGGAACAACTGAAGGGGAAAGAATTGCATCTTCTTCCTTCCATTTCTACTTCAAATTTCTATCTTACAAGAGCTGCGTAGGTTAGTAATGATGAAAAAAAAAAAAACCATGCTTACTGTGTCAGTAAAACAGGACTCTATTGATTTTGGTACTGAGGCTGAATACAAGGGCATATATGTGCCATAGAGAGATGTAGGGAGAAAATTTGAGTTAAAACATAAAACACATGCATAAAACATGCAGGGGAGCAGTAAAGAACAGGGTGCAGCTGAAGGCAGGGAACAGGAACTGGATCCTGTTATATACCAACTGGAACCATAAGGCAGGGTGAGGAGGAGCCTGGTGTTTCTGGAAGCTAGATGTGGAGCAGCCTTAGGGCGTTATGGAATGCCTTATTCAGGACTGCCTGGTCAGGCCATATTAAGGAACTGTTGGAGTGGTTTGAAGTGCCCACTCTCTCCTGAGGAAGATTCTCCCCAGGAGACAAGTTTTGAATGTTGAGTACATTTTTCTTCTCTGGCTGAAGCTTTCAATATTGATCAGCAAAGCTCTGCTGAGAGAAATGGCTGCTGGGGAAGGATCTGACTTGGCAAACTTCACAGGGCTGTGCTCTGAAGGGGAAGGGAGCCAAAAAAGGACAGCAGGGGCTGAAAAGGAAAACAAAAAGGGAAGAGGGACTGAAGAACCACGGGAAGGCCAAAAGCTCTTTTCACAATCACCTACTTGAAAGTCCGGGCAGGAGGAGGCCCATAAATCCTCGATTCTCTCTCTTGTCCTTGCCATTTCTGTGACAGTTCTTGATTCTTTCACCTCTTTAATGGCACATAAAAAAAGGGCTCAGGGTGTGGGTGTGGATTGCCTAGATTCCAACCCTGGCTTTCCCACCACGCGCACGAGTGGCTCTGGAAAGACTCGTTAGCCTATTGGAGGCCCTCTTTTCTTAATTGTAAGTCTGGAATAATAATTGTGCAGACCGTGAAGGTTCCTGCGAGGGCCAAATGAGATTTTTCCATAAAGCATTCAGCACCAGCACGGTGCTGGCACATGGTCAGAGGTCAATAAATGTTAGCTATCATTTTCCTCATTAGACATAAAATGCCTTTCTCCTCCTTATGAGATTTTTGCCTTAAGTCATCTACCTCTCAGAGAGTCTGGTTCTTACCCATCCGAATCACCACTGAAGTGTCAAAAATAAGTCAATTTCAGGCTTTAGGCTCTAACCATGCTTATAGTCTTTCATAGTGCTAGCTGGGTGGGAATTTTTATTTGCCATTTGGATGGTATGGACAGGGTCTTATAAGAGGGAGGAACTGGGGAATTAATGGGTTCCAAATATTTGCATATAAAAGGCAGCCTCCATCTGCTGATACCCCTCAGTAATACCATGTGATGGGAACAGGAGGAGGAATCCTCTTTGCATTCTGAGCAGGCCTGAGATTTAAGAGGTGGAAGGCTCCCCCCACAGCTTTGGAACGTTGGCCGGGATCTATGGTGACTGGGTGGTGGAGAATGGGGGCTGGCTTGGAGGTGGCCTTTGTTGTGCTTGGAAAGTGGCAAATAGACCTGGTAGGAGGGACACATCTAGGTTCACCAATGGGAGCCAGGGCCACACCCTGGGAACCAAGCTCTGAAGCAGTTGAAGCTGGTGAAGTTGCTCACACCAGCTTCTGTCCCCAGCCTAGGGTACAGGGACTCTATCCAGGCACAGTATCCTGAAACACTGGAACAAGGACAGGCTGGAGACAGCTCCCCACCCCTGAGGGAAGGGGGACAGGCTTTGTCCACCTCTCTGCATCTTGGCACTGTCTCCCTGGCTTTTTTAGATGGTGAGTGTATTTTAGTTCAAATTCCAAACAGTAATATTTCAACACAAAGGAACATAACACACCATCTCCTTCTCAGTTCCTCCTGGCAAGCTCTTTGAAATGCCCTGATGTGGCCACACTGCTAAGTGGCCACATAGCTCTGCTCCGCCAGCCACACAAACAGCACTGGGGATAGAAAACTGGGCCTGTCTGTGCTGTGCAGAGGCTGCTGCAGCCAGGATCTCCGGCTGACTTCCAAATTCCCACGGATCTGAATATGCTAAACAGTGCACAAGGAACAAAAATGCAGATTTTATCTAGTCTTCAAACACCAGATCAAACACTTAACGAATTTGTTCTGAAAACCTGTAAATGACATAGTGGGGGACAGGGTGGGGGGGAGGAACGCTTCCTTTTTGCATTTGAGGCATGGTTATTGAATACCATATGGTGCTGCTAAGAAATTAGTTCAGCTAACTCATGGAAAGATTTTTAAAAAAAAAAAAAAGGACCTTTGTGTCTTTGCCAAAATAAATTTTATTTTATCAGAGTAAGACAAACTAGCATTTAATACCTATATTAAACTAGCATTGAATGCCTGTTATCAGCGTTGGTGGGTGTTTTACCATTAACCTTCCATGGATTAACCCCTTCCTTCTCAAGACACACAACTAACCAGAGCGTGGCAGTGAAGGAAGATAGTGGAAGCAAGACCTGGCCCCTGAGAAGGCTTCTTTCATTGGAGGGAATGGGATTATGGTGCACTGGTACTTGCAGACTGAATACGCCATTAAGAGATCCTGGTAGGGTGGGGGAATGCAGCTCAGTGGTAGCGTGCGTGCTCAGCATGTGCAAGGTCCTGGGTTCAATCCCCAATATGCATGTGTGTGTGCACACATGCACACACCCCGAGTATATATCAGGAGAATAAAAGGTTGCTAGGTCCAAGACATAAAAACTAAGTTTGCTGCAGACAGTTTAAGGAAATAAAGAATGGGCAAAGCTTTGCAAAGTTTTGCTTGGGCATTTGGAACATGAATCTATACCATGATTTCATGTTTGGTTAACTGTTCTCATCAGACTTCAATTTCTCTTGACTTTGTCCACACCCTCTCCCTTTGGTAATATTAACAATTTATTCCTTTCTGAAAAAATATTAAGCGTCTTTTTTGAGTGTTTACATACTTGCCTCCATTCTGACGATTTCCCTCAGGAGACCCCACCACTAAATCTCTGGGACTAAACTTCTGTTTAGTCCCGACAGAGGGGATAGTCAATTGCAGACTGTTTTGCCTTAGAAAACCCCTTCCAGGTCTTTCTCTGAGTACCTTCTCCAAATCTTGTAGAATCTTTAGGTCTCAAAAGAGAATCTTACTGGAATTATGGGAAACTAGAGTCCTGCATAGCCAACCCCCATGACCTCCAACAACCCTACTCTCGAACGCACTGTGATGTGTTTCCTGTGAACGGTTTATTTCATGACCCCACAGAAGAGTCAAAAGAGCTGCCAGCTCTGTTACACTTCAGGGCAAACTCCAATAAAAAGAAAAGAAAGACAAAAACCCACTGCACTCATATTCTGGCTCGTCTACAAAGCTGCCTTTAAATTTTTTAGTTTCTTTGTCAAGACAGTTCAAAAGGAGCAAAAGGGCTTAACAAGATGCACTAGGGTCAAGAGGATCACAAAGCCATTTGTCCCCATCCCTGCCTGAGAGGAAGGTGTGAGACGAGAGCTGGGCAAACACCTCTTTATGTCATCCGTCTTCATTCGGGTGAGGGTGGTGGTGGTGCTATTTTAAATACCTTATTGGGAAGGGTGTCATTAGGGAAATACAAAAAGAAAAACCCTACACACAATATAAACAAATGCCCAACAATCGAGCAACTCCAAACTCCTGTCTGTCAGCGGTAGACATGTGTCTTGCCTCTTTCTGTTTCCTTTCTAGACAAAACTGGGAAAACCTGGTAAAACTCAAAGTACAGCAGGCCCACGCAAAACCTCAAATGCAAAAACATTTTGTTCAAAACCTCAAATGCAGAAACATTTTGTTGTTCTTCCTTGCTTTGTTCCCTTCCCTCCAGCCCTGGGGACTGTATCTTTCCTTTCTCATCTTATATCAAACAATAGGCTGGCATCCTTTGGTCAGCCCCCCAGGCTTGGACCTAGCCACTCCACTGCCCCATGATTCCAAGGGCAAACCTGGGGTCCTGGGCTATATTTACAGCAAAAATGAACTCCCAGCCAAGGAAAGGCTGGTAGAGGCTTTGCAATTACAGTTGACCTTTTCTCATCTCAGAAACTGACTTGGGCTAGAACCCATTAGGGTGAATTCCACTCATATTTCCATTTTGTGAGACAAGATTAGAACAGCTCCCAGCTGGGAGGGCACCCAGATTTGGGGATTGAGTGCTGTGTCCTTGGAACTCTCAAGGAGACATGCTCAGCCAGGGGCATGAGTGTGATGTCCTCCTGCCAAATTACACTCAGACATGTGCAAAGATGCCACACGCATGAAAGAGAACACCATTTGACACGATTCCTGAGTTTGAAACAAATTAAGTTGCTTTGATGTCCCAATACGTCTAAAGTTACTAAGGAGCACACGGGGGTGGGGGACGGTCCTCATGCTGATTTTCACCATCAGATTGTACAGAACGTTTCCTGATTATGGGCCATAATGAACAAATGATACAAATTTCATATCGTTTCCACAGACTTTCTTTCTTACAAAGAATTTTCATTCATTAATCTTGTGAATGCATAAAGCTTGGCATGATATGGCTGGGACTGACCCCACAGCCTGTCTGCTGACACTCTACCTCATGTCAGCCCACTGAGCCACAATGACCGCTGGCTTCCTTGAATGTGCCATGCTTGCCCTCCCCAACTCCACCCAACCCCTACGTTGCCTGCTCATGCTTCTTTAATTCTTTTCTTTTCTTTTATTTTTTTATTAGTTGTTCAAAACATTATAGTCATGCTTCTTTAATTCTTCAGGTTTAAGTTTAGACATCTCTTGTGCTATAATAAGCTCCTCTCTTGAATCATCATAAGGTGGCTTTCTGAGCTTCTGTAACCACCTCTTCAAACTCCAAGAGGGCAGAGATGAGGTCTATTTATTTCACAGATTCTTTCCCAGTGTCTAGCAGGCCTTGGCTCATTGAACAGGTCCTTAGCATTATTTCCCAAATGAATGAATCCAAATGGGAGTTATTTGACAAAGAAGAAAACCTCAACCCCTATGTTCTGTCTCAAGAGCTCAAAAATTATCCATACTTTCCCTGATCTTTAGCCTGAGGGTCTCTCTCTTACCAATGAACTGGCTTTCAACTTTTCCTTTCACTCATTCATCTTATTGATAGAGGCTTCTTTGTTAGGTTAGGGTTTGCTGTCTTCCCTGAAAGGCAAACTGAAGAATATTTTTTATTTCTGTCCTGTTTGTTCAGAGAAAAGACCAGCAAACTCTGCGTCTGTAGGCAGCAGTTCTCTCTGACCCCAGGAGCCTGCTCTGACCTGGCACGCACGCTGCCCATAGGTAACCATTCCTTGGCAGGCAGATTCGTTGCTATGGAGAGAGATGGGCTGGCAGGCAAGACCAGGCCAGCTTAGAGAAATTTTAAAAAGTGTCAAGCATCTTTTAACTCATAACCGGCAGCTGGCCTTGCAAAGCTTTATAAAAATAATCATAGTAGAGAAAATCGACATGAGAATGTTGCTAGCAAGTAGGACACATAACACAGAATAAAAAGTTGGAGGGAGAAAAATACATTCAAATTCAAACAAAAGAATCTTTAATTAAAAGTTAACAGTAATTCCTCTGCACCTGAGCAAAATTATACCAAATAATTCTGGGAGGAGACAGATGGTTTAGTTTCATATTTTTCCTGAAAAATTTTTTTTTGTGTGAAACATAAAACATATGATAAAAAAAAACCAAAACACTTCTATGTGGGCGTGGTGGCACTTGTGTATAATCCCAGTGGCTCGGGAGGCTGAGGCAGGAGGATCGAGAGTTCAAAGCCTCAGCAAAAGCAAAACACTAAGCAACTCAGTGAGACCTTGTCTCTAAATAAAATACAAAATAGAGTTGGGGATGTGGCTCAGTGCCCCTGGGTTCAATCCCTGCTACCCAAAACAAAAACAAAAACAAAAACAAACAAACAAAAAAACCACTTCTATTAGTGCTACTGTAGATCGGGCACTTTGCTTTTATGTCTATCTACCAGGCTGGCACAGTTGGAGCCCCATTTCACACTAGAGGAACCAGAGGCCCAGAGGAGTTAAAAAATTTTCTCAAGGTCATCAAGTCTAGAAGAAAGAGCTAAAACCTGAACTTGAGAAGTCCAATGGCAGATTCCATGCTCCTAACCGCTAGACTACACGGCCTTTCATATTTTATGATACAACATTTGCAGTTGAAAAGTAACAGGAATTATGTACCTGCTATCTAGGCTAAAGGAACAAAAGGTTGCTGGCAAATATCTTGGTGGTCCAGTGGCCCCTATTCAAGCACATATCCCCTAAGTCCTTACCTTTCTTCCCAAGTTAATCAGTATCCTAAGTTCTGGGTTAATTCCCCCATCCAAGTACTAAGCATGTCTGACCTTGCTCAGTTTCTGAGACTGGATGAAAATGTGTGCACTCAGGATGGTATGGCTACAATTTGGGTTAATTCTCTTGTTTATTTTTTTGTTATGGTTTTAATATCTATATCCCTAAATTATATATCAGTAGTCTTTGCTTCATGTAAATGGAATTATATTCCCATCATCTATGTTTTATTTACTCAACTCAACATCACATGTTTGAGATTCTTCCTAGTTAAGGAGTACAGAGCTTTGGTTTATTCCTATTTGGGGATGTACAGTATTCTGTTTTTATTTTATATATCCTATGACTGGACATGCAAATTACTCCTGGTTTTTGTAACTAAAAATGATTCTCTGGGCATCTTTTTGCATGACTGATGATGTCACAGTTGCTCCAGGGAAGTGGGCTCTCAAATTTTAGCAGCATCAGGTTCACCTGGATGGTTGGCTAACACAAAAATTGTTTGTCCTATCAGTGGAATTTTGATTTGGTTGTTGTGGAGCAGGGCTTGAATGTTTGCCTTTCTAATTAGTTCTCAGGTGTTGCTCATGCCGTGTGGCCCGAGAACTCTACCTTCAGAACCACCGATGGATGCAAAAACAGACCCAGGGGTGCACGCTCCACTTTACCAGGTATGCTAAGGTCAATGACTTCTTTAGGGCTATTTCTAAAAATAGAAAGTGCTGTGTCCTTGGAACTCCCATTGACAGTTGTTCCACCTTGCTAACTCTTACCATCAGATGATCAATCAGACGTTCAAAGTGTTGTCAATCTGGTGAGAAAACACATCTTAATGTGTGTTTTTATACTTCTCTGATTATTAAGGTCGAGTATTTTGCCATATATTCATGGGTCACTGCTCCTCTTCTGTGCAATGTCTGGCTGGTTCCTGCTCATTTTTCTGATTTTTTTTTTTGTGTGTGTGTTCTCTTTATTGCTCGATGAGAGTCCTTTTTATAGAATGGATAACAGTCCCTCTTCAGTTAGCTATACAAGTTTCAAATACCTTCTCCCAGTTCATGAATTGTCATTTTACTCTATCTTTTGAAGAACTAAAGTTTGTAATTTTGACACAAATTTATCAATCTTCTTAAAACAACTGTGCTTTCTACATTTTGTTTAAGAAACCCTTCCCTATTCCAAGGACCTAAGATTATCTCCTACGCTGTTTTCTAAAAATTGTATTTATTTTGGCCTTTCACATTCAAGTCTTACTTTATCTGGATTTGATTTTTGTTTATTTTGTGAGATAAGAACCAATTTTTATTATTTCCACTGGCTTTATCTTAGCATCTAGTAGGGAAAGATACAAAAAAAAAAAAAAAAACCAAACAAAAAACATATATAGCCCCAAAGAAATGTTACAAACATTCTTGGCATCCTGTCCTTCAACACAGTACTTAGAATCAGCTTGTTAATTTCCACGAAAACACCTCAGAGGGCTGGGGATATAGGTCAGTTGGTAGAGTGCTTGCCTTACATGCACAAGGCCCTGGGTTCAATCTCCAGCACCACAAAAACAAAAAACAAAAAAATAACTCCATGGATATTTTGTTTATAATTGCACTGATTCTATAGTTTAATTTAGAATAAAGTTATCTTTATAATGTTCTTATTAAAGAATATGTATATGTTCATAATTACATCTTCTATTTTAATTGCTGCTGCATCTGAGTTATTACTCTTTTGTATTCCTAATACTGTTTATTTGTCCCCCCCTTTTTGATTAATCTTTCAGAAAATTTATCTACTTTATTAATTTTTATTGCTTTTTAATTGCTTTCTTGGCATTGTGATAAAACATACATAAAATAAAATTTAGCATACTGACCATTTTAAAGTTTATATTTAAAGCGCACATTTCGGTGGCATTAAGTACACTCATCATTGTGTAACCATTACCACCCTCTGTCTCAAAGTGTTTTTTCATCTTTCCTAGCTGAAACTCATTACCCATCAGGCTCCAACTCCCCATTCTTTCCTCTCTACAACCACTGGCAAGCATCATCTCTATTTTCCATCCCTACAGAGTTGATTACTGTAGGTCAAATTCATGTAAGTGGAATCATACAATACTGGTCCTTTTGTGATCACCTTACTTCACTTATGTGAGTGTGAAGTGGCATCTCACTGTGGTTTTGACTTGTATTTGCCTAATATGTTGTTTCAAAAGATGAAATTTTGGCTTTATAATTTATTTTTATTCTACATTTATTCTCTCACTGGTCTTAATTTTTTTCCTTCCATTATTTTCCTGATATTTATACTTCTTACATTAGGTGCTGTTATTGAATTAAGGACCACAGACTTAACTTTTTAAATTAACACAGATTTTGACTCATGGCCTGCACAAAGGAAAAGTACACACAGTCTGCAGGTAGACGGCTCCATCCTTTGGCTCTGTCCACAGAAGTTATAAGAATTCCTTTGTACATGTTTATGTGGAAAATATAGGCAGAACTCACCAAATAACATAAGTCAGCCCTCAAAGTCTTACTCCAAGAAACAACTTTCTCTGTGATTAAGGGCCTCTTCCTGTGGTCAGGGACCCCATGACACCAGGGGAGCTTGGATAAAGTTCCCTCAGGATGTGGAAAGAAGGGAGTCACTTAAAGGCAGGTCAGCGGTGAGTAGTCTTCATCTGTGCTTAGCTCATTAAATTAGAAAAAAAGAAGGCTTAGGGCTGGGGTTGTGGCTCAGTGGTAGGGTACTCGCCTAGCATGTGTGAGGCCTTGGGTTAGATCCTCAGAACCACATATAAATAAAAGGTACTGTGTGCAACTACAACTAAAATAAATGAATAACTATTTAAAAAAAAGAAAAAAAAGAAGGCTCAAAATTCAATCTTTAAATTGTTGCTATGTAGTATTATTATTCAGGTGCAAGTAATTTCTAATTTGCAGTATGACTTCCTCTCTTGGTTAATCAGTTGTTCAGAAGCTTGGCTTTTATTCCATGTGGGTTTCTCTTCTTCTACTAGTTTAGGAGTTGGATGTTCTAGTATTTTAGTTGTTTCCTTAGCTATTTAAACTTGTTTTCTCAAAGTGTAAAGTTAAGTATCTTTCACCTCTTCACAAATAGAAGAACCATAGCATCCCAAAATTGATTACTATTCCTCTTTACTAATTTATTTGCTATTTTGTTCAGTAATTTAGTGTGTGATTTTTAACTCCACACATCAGACATTCTTATTATTTTATACAGTAAATATATATTTAAATACATCTGTACATTTACTAATTTTTTAGCTTAATAATCTCTCTTCTCAGGTCTTCCACCTTGGATGATTTCCTTTTTTCATGTGAGTATGTCCTTTAGAATTTTCTTCAGAGGAGACTGGTTGGCAGTAAAATTTCTCAATTTTTGTGTGACCTGAAAATTTTCTTACTTCATCCTCTTTATTGATAGTTTTATTACATATGAAAAACTTTCAGGATGACAGTTTTTTTTTCTTTAAGCCAATTGAAGATACAATTCTATTGTCTTTTAGCTCCTATTGTTGCTTTTGAAAAGTTGTCCATCAGTCTAAATGACAGCTCTGTGTATATGTTTGTCTTTCCAGCTGCTTCAAATATCTTAGGTGAAGTCAAGTTTTTTAGTTTCACTAAGAAGTATCTATTTACAATTTTCTTCTTCTTTTTTCCTTCTGGCTGAGATTTATTGGTATTTTTGAATCTTAGGGTTAGCACTGGGAATTTTTCCTTCAGACTTTCTATAGTATTTCCATTTGGAAATTTATTTAGAGCATCTTACATCATCCTCCTAGTCTCTTAGTCTCATTTCACATTTTCTCTTCTCTTTGTCCCGCTGAGCCATATTTTGGGTTATTATTCAGAAGCATTTTCTAGTTCACCAAATTTCTCTTTAACTGTCTCTAATCTCTAATCTGTTTAATTCACTGAATTATTGATTCCTATTTTTATATTTTCATCTCTAGAAGTTTAATTTCCTTATTTAAAAAATGTGCTTTGTTGTTTTGTAGTCTCTTATCCTTGTTCACATTTTTTATGCCTTTTAAAAGATTTCTGAGTCATGTTAAAAAAATTTATATTTTTGATAAATCCAGTAAGGAAATATTTACAGGTCCAATTCTACTGTTTCTGTTGTTATTGTTGGCTTTTAATCATGTTGACTTGTTTCTTTGTGTTCCAGTTAAAGCTGCCTTTCTCCAGGGGTGAGTTCTATTTATCTGTGAGAGCCTTCTAGGGTTAAGGTATTAACATTGTCACTATACTTCAATCTTTTTCTTCCTTCTCAATGTTTCTCAAAAACAAAACAAACAAGCAAACAACAACAACAACAAAAACCAAACAATTATCCAGTGGATGAAAATCCATACTGGAAAGGATCTGTCACTGGGCTGGAGATGTGGCTCAGCAGTAGCGCGCTCGCCTGGCATGCGTGCGGCCCGGGTTCGATCCTCAGCACCACATACAAACAAAGATGTTGTGTCCGCCGATAACTAAAAAAATATTAAAATTCTCTCTCTCTCTCTCTCTCTCTCTCTCTCTCTCCCTCTCTCTTAAAAAAAAAAAAAAGAAAGGATCTGTCACCACCTACATCAGCAGGATCTAATACTGGAAGATATAAAGTAAGAATGTGAAAAAGATATGCTGTTAAAATTTCTCAACAAATTAAATTCTTTGCCACTTGTATCTTGGGTCAACTTAAGGAGGACTTTCACCTGGCCAAGAAAGTGAAAGTCAGTTCTGGTGTGTTCAGTTCTGAATCATCCATGTCAGCCTCTATTATAAATCATGCATGATGAAACTGCACGTTGCTGTTTGTTTCAGTCGTGTCATGCAAGACTGTGTAGGGAACAACCCCATGATCATAGAAAGGCACAAACCTGTGAGGGTCATCTGGATCACAGTTAGGAAGAAACTGAGTGATTGCTTCTGCCACTTCTTCATTTGATAAAACATCCCACAGTCCATCAGTGGCCAAGATCAGCACATCATCTGCTCCATGCTCATATTTAGAGAGATCGTAGACTCTTACCTGAAAAGAACAGGAACATGCCTTTTATGGTCTGTAACAAACTGACTTCTTATTCCTCTTCCCTTTTCCTACCTCGCTTAGTGGTTTCCAGGTATGCATTGTAAATTACGTGAGTATACAGCAAGCTTTGTGGCCGAGGGTATATTCCTTTGAAGATTTGCCATACAAACATATAGGCCCAATACACAACTGTGAAAGAGCCTAAGAGGTGGGCTTAATAATTAGATTAGAATAATTAGATGAAAATGTAATGCCTGAGGTGGAGTTAGAATGATGACCAAGTGGGCATGGTGTGAGCCAGAAGATCAGTAAGGACCTTGCTTCCTGCTCTTCCTTTGCATATTCACTTAGCAAACATTTATTAAGGGCCCACCCTGGGGCTGGGGATATACCTCAGTTGGTAGAGTGCTTGCCTCACATGTACAAGGCCCTGGGTTCAATTCCCAGGAAAACAAAAACAAAAAACTATTCCTTTAGGACTAAGGGACATACTTCACCTAAGGCATTCATGCAAAATCCTGGCCTTACTTGTTCTGAGGGCCAAGGGACCAGATTCCTCTGTGTAAGAGTGGGGCTCACACTACATTCAGATCTGATGAGTTCTAATCCATGCTAAGTGACAAGGGAATCCGCTCAGTCCAAATCTTAAAAGTGTGCCTTTGTCTGGACAAACGTTAAGTCTTTCCTCACCTCCAGCACCTTGAATGACTTGGATATTTCAACATTTACCTAAGTTCTTTAAAAAAAAAAAAAAAAAAAAAGAACAGCCCTGGCAAAACTAAAAAGAATTAAAATCAAGCCTTATTTGAGTTAGGTGACAACTCCATGTTCACCCTATGTGGGCAGGGTTGGGGATGTGTAGGGAGGCGTGGGGAGGAGTTTGGGGTTTTATTGCTATTCCTGCCTAATTTGGTAGAATCAGCCCCTGCCTATACCACTTTATCAACTGACGACTAAAATGGTCGATTTAGGCTGGGTGCCGTGGTGCATGCCTATAAATCCCAGCAACTCTGGAGGCTGAGGCAGGAGGATCCAAAGTTCCAGGCCAGTCTCAGCAACTTAGTGAGACCCTGTCTCAAAATAAAAAAGTAAAAAGGGTTGGGGCTGCAGCTTAGTGGGAAAATGCCCATGACTTCAATCCCAGTACAAAAAAAAAAAAAAAAGCAGGTCAATATAATCAATCTCCTTCACCCCCTCACTTCTCTGTCATGTTTTCTAAAAGTGAGACTGAATAAAAGCTATAGTTCAGGGGATGAGGGAGAAAATAGAGGATGATGGAGCCTGCGTAACTTCCCATGTGTCCATCACATATTCAGCATTTTGCCACCTCATATCTAGAGACCAAAGAATTCTAAGAAGCTTACCTGCTGTTTGAATGCAAGTCTTTGATAGCCAAGCCTCCCATGTTTTTGTAAGGTTTGCCTGGGCCAGTGATACCCAGTGGGGTGCTGGTCCTTTGGGTTAGCATTCTATCCCCAGCTGCAGAAAACAACAAAATGCCTACCCCTGAACCTTGGTAAATGAGCTCAAATGAAAAGCAGTTACCAGGTGCCAGGCCTCTGTGGCCTGCATATTAGATAGTAACAATTAGCTAATAGCCCAGAATATCAACCACACCCAGGGGAAGCGCACTCAGGGGCATATTGCACTGGCTTCTAACATCATCTCCTCAAAAGGCATGCTCCTTCAAGGTTATAGAAACTTAAGCTTCTAGCAGACTGGAAAGTCCCCAAATGCCAGAATTTTATCCTCTAATTTTCACCCCTTTTGCTTTATCTCTGCGGTTGCCCAGTGCATGAGAGCAGGGTTTCTCAAATGTTATTGCACACAGCAATGACAGGGGATCTTGTTAACATGCAGACTCTACTTCAGGTCTGGGCAGGGGCTTGAGAGTCTCTTGTTCTCCCAGGTGATACCAAAGGTCAGGTCCATGGACCACACTGTGAGGAACAAGGTCATAGAGAAGCCCTCTGGGTCGGGTTTGTGAACAAGGAAATCAAGGGCCCTGCAAGCTCTGTAATACCACACACACTGTTCCCTAGAGTAGAAAGGACAGCAAATGTCATTGTGTTGTCACTTCCAGTATGCAATAACTTTGCATACTAGACACTGCTAGCTTTATAGCTTCATATCTACAACAAATTTCTGTGATAATTTGAGCTCCAATGAGGATGTCAGACAGCCCAATCTTTTGCTCGCAGTTAAACAGAAGATTCTAATTAATGTCCAGCTCCTTCTAACAGAGATGTTTCCAAATCTGAAGATATTCACTGGATTTCAGAATCTTTCCAGTGATGAGGGTTCCAAAACCTTTTTGAAATGCTTCCTGCTGACTCAAGAACTATGACAGGTTGAGTTTTCAAGCTAAAGTTGTCCTGCCTAACACACCCATGAAAATCTGGCCAAAAGAACAGGGTGAGTTCATACATACAAACAGGCTAGAAAATGCTACTCTTCAATTCCATCAATAAATGGAATCCTTCCCTACTTCTATTCACATTTCCACTCATAGCTCACTAATGCAGTTTCATTCGCTAACATGAAAGTCCCTTTCAATACCATTCTCCACGTAATTTTTATGTCAATAATAAAAAGCTAGTAGCAACCCTATTCCCCTAGGCACCCCTCAATTAACATCCTTTTAGGTTTTTACTGCTACCCTTTGTTTCCTGCCCTTTAGCCAATTTCCAAAGGACTTTGCCAACTTTCCACTTACAACTCGGGTCTTATACATTAACCTATGATGCAGAACATTTTGTGAAAATGCTTTCAGAAAAATTGGATTGCCATGCAAGTCACCCCGCTGCATGCTCATCCTCCCCAGAATCGAGGGCTTCAAAGGATTCCAGAGGCCTCTAGAGCTCTGACTTTCCCTCCCTGAAGCTATTGTTGGCTTTCCTCAATTGAACCACACTCACCTCCCCAAAGTTCCCCGGCTCACTTTCTGAAATAGCTTCTCAATGTTCTTGGAAGCCTCACATCAAACTAATGGGCTCTGAGGCTCCCTGGGTCTTAGACATCTGGAAGAGAGTCTCAGCGGTCTCAAGGGAGGGAGGTGCCTACAGAACTACCTTTGTCTGAAGGGGGCTGGAGAACATGGTCAGTGCTTCCAATGGTTCCTTCCCTGGTTCCCATCTGGATGGGAGCCAAAGACCATGGAACTCCCTGGGTCTTGTGGCTTCTTAGAACAACATAAAGATATTCCTTGACTTGTGACGGGGTTATGTCCTAAAAAACCCATTGTTAAATTAAAAATATTGTAAGTTGCATCTAATACAACTAAATTACTGAGCATTATAGATCAGAACACAGTATAGTGTAGAGTACTAGCAGATGCCCCTTAGGACTGCGCTGTGGCTTGATGCTGCGACCCAGCATTGCGGGGCAGTATCACACTACATATTGATAACCTGGGAAAAGATCAAAATTCAAAATATGGTTTCTACTGAAAATGTATTGCTTTTATACCATTTTTTTGATTTATAAAATGGAAAAAATTGTAAGATGAGGACCATGTGTAATCTGAGCAACTAAGATGGGGTCTGTTTGATCCCTCTAGCTTCATTATTTGCCTAGAGAGCATCTGTTATGTGCCAAGCACTGGGAAAAATAGTGAACAAAAGTGACAAAGTTTCTCAAGTTCTAATCTTAGTAGACAAGGTGACACAAATCACAATAGCAGAGAATGACAGGTGCTCTGAAGCAATAAGGCAAGGTAAGGAGAACAACAGAGTCAGTTTAGAAGATGTGGTTATTGGGGGGGGGGCCTCTCAACGATGTTACCATTTTGAACAAGTGAGGTGATTTCTGATGGGTCCCTTCCTGCATCTTCTGTTCCTGTTACTCCTCTTGATTAAAGAGTATGTGGATAGAGTGTGAAACTATTGGTAAGCAAGTGGGGCTGAAAGGAATGGATACTACCCTTTATTGTGACAGAAATCCTAGGGAAGACCAAAGAACAGCCGTTGTTCTCTCCCCTAATCCTTTGCAGGCACAGTATAGTACTTCAAGTCCCCTAATGCAGTATTTACCTATATGTATACATCTGGGTTCACCTGTCTGTCTCCTCTCCAAGATTAGTTATTCTGAAATTTTCATGTATTTAAGAATCACATTGAGTGCTATTTAACCAATCCATGGGCTCCATCTTTATAAATTCTAATCATTTAGATCTGGGCTGGGGCCCAGGTGTCAAAGTAAATAAGAACCCCAAATAATACCTATGAAAGTGGTGGGGGTATCTCATGTTGAAAATCACAGTAATAAGCAATTAACTTCTCTAGGGCATGGTCTGCCTTGTCCTATTTGTTTCTGTGCCTAGAACAGAGCCTAATGCTTGGTAACAACTTGGTAATCAAAAGAAGCATTTCCCTTGCAGGACATTTACCCTTGTCTAGTAAATAATGAACACCAAGGGAGGTGGTCATCTTATCTTCCACCCAAGATTCAGCTTCTAGAAACCAGAGATTCCATTAGGCATTTTTTTCCTGTGGGCCTAGAAGTATCTTTTATAGTGTTGGCCACAATAGCACTTCAGGAAATACTTGCTGAGACAAAGAATAAATAGGAGCAGAAAAAAAAAAAATTAAACCATGAGATTCATTCAGAAAATCATGGTGACCCAACAGTTCTACTCCTCAAGAATCATCAAAAAGGACTGTGCTGACATGTAACAGGGGTACCATTTTCCTTTTGCTGCCCTTTCCTCAGTAAAGCTACCAACAAACAAATAAACGAGGGAAAAAAAGTCAGGGTCAACGAGCAGGAATGAGTCTGGGGGCACAAAAGACCCTTGGCTAATGTGCCCTGAATGAGTCAAGTGTAGCTTTCTCACTGGGCTCTCGGCTTCTCAGCACTTAGAGATGTCCTAATGTCATCACTGGCTCCTATTTTAACAGAAGCTGGCGACAAGCTACTCTTTAATCCACTCCCTCCCTGAGCCCTCAGCTGCAGGCTGCTGTTTCAGCATTTGTCTGATATTCACCCCTGTCTTTGTCCTATTACTGATGATATTTTGGTAGCATGTTAAGAGAGCTCATAGGACTGTAAGCTGACGCGGGTGTCTTGAAACCACATTTAAAAAAAGAATCCATCCATTCTTCCATTTGCCAAACCTCTGCTGCTTCTCTGGGATGCCCTTGCAGCCTTTACCTCTTTATGAGCTCAGCAGATTCTTCAAGCCTATTTTCCTTTTAAGCATTCCATGTAGGATGCAGAGCTCCTGGGGTTCAGGGTTGGTTTTGTGGAGGAGAAAGAGCAAGAGAAAAGACCTTGCTTCAGGTCTCTGTGTCTAGCCAGCTCTGTGACTTGAGACACCACATGAGGAAATTGAGAGCTAAAGAAAATAAGTGGCTTGTCCGAAGTCACAAAATTTTCTCATCTTAGAAATCATTTTTTTTAAATTGAAAAAAAAACAAGGAAAATGAATAATGTAACACCCCCTCTAACTTCCTCACAAAGCTATTATGAAGGCCAGAGAAGACCACACAGAAGGGAACTGCAAATCCTAATGTATTACTTGTTATTCTTTATGATCTCATAGCAATAACTCCGAGTATAACCTAGGTGGTGGAAGGAAAGGAATAAGACTGGGCTCAGGCAACCTGGGGTTCAATTCCAAAAAATCTCATTTAGAATAACAGTGGTTAGGGCTCTCAACAGTGTACCTGGCAGAAAAGCCAAAGGTGATTTATAAGGTAAAGGCTGCCAGTAGGTGGTAGGAGATAAAGAGTATGAAGTCTTGTCCTCTCTACTCCAAGGGGACAACCAAAAGCTCAGCCCACAGAAGTTGAAATATATCACTTATACCAGAATAAAAAACTCTAACATATTTCCTCACTGTTTGATAAATAGGCAGATTGTCTCAGGATTCTGGCAGGTCACCAAGGTTGGACCCAAATTCTCTGTAGTGCTTCTTTGTATATTACATGAGGTCATGAAACTAACGCTCAATCTGGTGGCAGAATTCAGTTTGAGACCTACCTCTGTCTCCTTTAATAGTCAGGTAAACCAACTTTATTCATTCACAATTTCAAAGCATCGGGACCACCTGGCTGGGTGGACTGAATGACGCAAGGAGTACCAACTCCTCAGAGGGAGATTGCTGGGGTGAGGAGTTGGACATCATATTCCTTCCTTGGGGAGGGAACTGTACTCTGGAGACGTGATAGATGCATGTCAAGCTTTCCTAGTTTGGTTTAGTTATAGAACTGGATTTCTTCTGGGCAGTGGTGAGGGATGAGGTTTGACCTCTCAAATCTTTTTTTTTTTTGTGAAATGAAAGGTTAGGATTAGGTGGCCACTGGACAAGCGTATGGCTCTAACATTCTCCGACTCTGTCATCATAGGATGAGTTAGACCTTGGTGTGAATGGCCCCATGACTTCAGAGCATTGGCTGAAAATGAATCAAGTAGCATTTAAATATTACAAATATGCTGGCTGCTCATACTACCCAGAAAGACTTGGTTGTTTTGGCTGCGGGTATAATTTTATACTAGAAATATGCCACAGATATTCTTGAGGGTTTTTTTTTCTTTTTGGTGTCTACAGACAAAATAAACATTTGACTTTGGATTGTGGGTACAATCTAATAGTTCAAAAAGTTTCTAAATGAGCTAAAATATTAGGCAGCGGAGAAGACAGCCTGAAGTTATATCAGATGCCTGGCTATATAACCCAAGGCTTCCATTTTCTCCACATGAAGCCTGATAATTCATGACTTCATAAGGCAAGCTATAGGAAGGAACTAGGCTTACCTGCTGGGATGCTCCTAGATACGAGCCTTCCCCTGGGTTTCTGATAGCTTGCTCACCTTCAAGTGAAAGGCTCACTGAACACTTTAGTAAACAAACAGGCTTGAATCTAGCTCAATAATAATTTGAAGAGCAAGTCCATTGGAATGAGTTCAGTGACATGCTCATTTATGGTGATAAGGGTCAGAAGAAATCCCAGCCTGTGAGTGCAGTGTGGATGAGTTGAGTTATCATAGTCCTTCAGGAGGGAGGAGAGGCACAGAGTGACCACAGAGCCCCTTACCTGCAATGCTTTTGACTTGTGCTTTCTAACAGTGCCTGTACCTTTTGAATATCTAAAATGTCCTGGTTGAAACCAGGCTTGCTGGTGCATGTCTGTAATTCTAGAGACTCAGGAGGCTGAGGCAGGAGGATTACAAGTTTAAGGCCAGTCTCAGCAATTTAGCAAGGCCTTAAGCAACTTAGTGAGACTCTTTTTAAAAATATAAAAGGGCTAGGGATGTGGCTAAGTGGTAAAGGACCCCTGGGTTCAATCTCTAGTACCAAAAAAAAAAAAAAAAGTCATGGTTGGGGCATAGGTACTATGGTCACTTATGGTATGACTGCTATTCTTGATTCTCCCTGGCTACTGCTTCTGGTGACTTGGACTGAAAGAATCACCTCTGTTACTACTTCACAAGGCTCTTTTTACCATGGTGGGTTTTCAGAGATTTTAGGTCAACAACCTGCTAGGCATGTTGCCTGAGAAGAGAAGGTGCCACCAAACTGGTAAACTGTGGCACACTTGTTGTACAGCAAGGTTGAGCCTACTGATTGCAGTTATTCTGGCAGCAAGAAGCCAGGTCACAGCAGACTTATGTTGGATCAGAGATGAGTGGTCCTTCCAGCCTGGCCACATGTGTTATAAGAATAAATCACAGTTCAGGACTAGAGTATGGAGGACTCTCAAGCTCATTTTAGGATTATAAAACAAGTTCCTGAAGCACAGTACAAAATGGCATAGCACAGCATTTCTCAGAGCAATCTTTGGGTCACCAGCTTCAGAATTATCTAAAAATGTGGAATTCCCAGGGCCTGCCCCAGACCTATTGATTCAGATTTTCAGGAAGTGGATTCCAGGGATTTGCATTTTTTTAAAACTAACTTCTCTAACTATTCTTACATGCATTAATGTAATAATAATGCAAAAAAGGTACAACATGTTTTACTGAAATTTCCAAATGAAATTATTATTTTTTTGGTAATGGGTCAGAGGCTAATAATCTCTAATGACAGCAAAAGTTTGACACAAACTTCCAGGTTGGCTCTTATTGTGAGGTCATAAATAAGTTGCTAAACAAGTTTTTTTTTTTTTTAGTGTGTTTTAAGAGTAAATAAAATAAACCTCAAATTTTGGTTTTATTAAAAAAGCTGGTTGGCAAACCTCAAGTCATTGGCTAAACAACTCCGTAAATGACACGCAGATGCATACAAGTGATTTTTTTTTTACTGTTGAGCTTGACAGTTAGAGAAAGAAATCAGCAGCCCAAATCATGAAGTTTCTTACAGGTAAGGTCAGAGTGTACCAGAATCATAGAGAGTAGTTTCTGTACAGTCTTTAAAAACAAAAAAACAACAAAAACATTTATTTTTTAGTTATGAGTGGACACAATACCTTTGTTTTATCTTTACATGGTGCTGAAGATCAAACCCAGTGCCTTACGCATGCTAGGCAAGTGCTCTACCTCTGAGCTACAACCCCAGCCCTTCTGTACACCCTTAACATGTGATCCATACCCGACGTTCAAAATAATGGTGATTGTGGGAAGGGGGACACTTGGCCCCCATGGCCACATCACCTCAGCTGAGGACCTGGAAATATGAGATATTGCAGATATACAAGACTAATGAGGAAATTAAGAAAACTGTTAAATCTGACTGTTTTATGAAACCAAAGTGTCCTTAAAACTTCTTATTTTCCTTTTGCACAGGGGGATCCATTCTTTGTGGTGATGGATGAAGTTTATATAATTCTGGGGATTGGATTCTCTTTAAGAAAAATAACACAAAAGTAATTATGAATACAAATTCACATACTAACATGAATGCTTATTATGAATGAGAAAAGAAACCACAATTAATCGCTGGAAACTTGGATTCTAATCTTCCTTTTCTCAGACAAATGTTTAAAAAAATGTTTTCTGATTGTGACCTTGCTTCTCCTCTCCATCTAGAACATTCTACATTTTCCAGCAACAAGCAGGACTTGCAGGACCTGTTCTGAGCCACAGTCTCCAATACTTAAATTTAATTCGCATTTTCATAAATCTGCCTTTTACATATCAAATTGGATTTCCTTTCTTAATTATCTAAACAGGTAACTTATTGATTTGTAGTTTGTACTACAAAGTAGATTATTAGGTTATTACTTTAATTCTCAAGACTTCAGAGCAAAAGAGGGCACTTTTACAGGAAGGCTCTCATAGGAAGTCTCCCAGAAAACTGCCGTCAGTTCCTCCCCTCCTTTTTAACAAGCACGGTGCTCCTCACATCAAGAAGTGACTTCCACTGCCCCTCTCCTCAGATGTGGGCTGGCCTCGGTGACTTCCTTGACCATCAGGATATGGCAGTGTGACGTTATGGATCTCAGAGGCTAAAAGGTCTTAAGACTAATCTGGGACTCTTGAATCACTTGTTCTTGTGACTCTCAGAATCCAGCTGCCATGCTATGACTCAAACCATGCAGTTTGGCTATGCATTGCTATCTCAGCTGATCTCTTAACTGCTAGCCAACATCAACTGCCACTCATCTGAGTGAGCCATCTTGGACTTCCAGCCACTGTCACATAGTGACATTTGTAACTGTCACATAGTGACATTTGTCACTGTCACATAGTGACCCAGGCTACTGCCTGTAGCTCCCCACCCTCCAGGATCTCCCCCACCTACATGCTGTTACAAGCTAAGATATTCCCTTGCTTCCTTAGGTCCAGTTCAAGCACCTCTGCAGTAATCAGCTTTATTACAGCTAATAGCCCTTCCAGCTAATCTTCCAAACTCAGTGACTTCCTAAGGCAAATTTTATTTCATACCAAACTCACTCTGACTTCCTTCTTTTTCTTGTCCTACTTATTCCTCTCTTCTTTAGATTATATAGCTCTCCCTCCCTTATCTACACTCCTTTTGTCCCTTAGGACACAAGAAACAGGGTTTATGGCTAATTATTCTTTAGCAAATCTTACCTTCTAACTGGCCCTAAATTCTAATTCTGTGAGGACATGTTCTCCAGTGTTTTACTCATGATCCCTGTAGAAAGAGCCACTGAAATCTTGTGGTTTTGATGGAGTAGGAGATATTATTTATTATGCCAGGTTGTGTGCTAAGTACTTCATATCTGCCATTTCATTTTTTCCCCTTGGTTTCCTTCATATAACAACCCTATTGTCCTCCTTTTTAACTGAAGAGGAAGTTGAGACTTAAGTAACTCTCTTAAAGTCACTTGGCTAGTAAATCGTAGAGACAGAGCTTTGAGCCAAGACTGAGTCCCAGGCTGAGTTTTTATCTACTCTATCATACTGCAATCCCTAAGGTTATTCTGAGAGGTCTACAGAGTCTCAAAAAATAAGTGTTTCCTCAGGTGTCAGCCAAAGAGAATTTCTGGCCAGGTGCAGTGTAATCCTGTAATACCAACAACTTGGGAGGCTGAAGCAGGAAGATCACAAGTTTGAGGCTAGACTTAGCAACTTAGTGAGACTCTGTCTCAAAATAAAAATATAAAGGGCCAGAGATGTAGCTCAGTGGTAGAGCACCCCTGGGTTCACTCCCCAGCACTGAAAAACCTAAAACAAAACAAAACACATAGATAATGGCTGCTGCCCTTTTTGAAAACTTCAAGATGCTCAGTCACATATACACCTTTTCACCTATTTATGTTTATGCACTGTATATATAATCATATTCTGCTTAAATTCCTATAGTACAGCCATATCATATACCCATACTGTTTCTTATGACCTGGCCAGACTACAGAAAGCACAAAATATACAAGACATGCTCTTTCCCCAAACCAGATTTTGGCTTGGGGTACACAAAGCCACCAAGAATCAGAAGTCTACACATGTTAAGATGTATACATAAGGCCTCAAATATTATTCATGTTTTCATGGGACACAGAATGAGTCCTAAACAAAAATAGTCCTTCTCTTTCAACATCGAAGTGAACATTGGGAATCCCTAAGTGTGAAGCCTTCCAAAAGCTGGGAGGGAAGGGGAATATTATTTACTGGCTACCTTTGACCTCATGCCAGCAGTCTCACCCATGTTCTTCTTTGCTTTTCTCCATAACTTGTCAAAATAGGCCTTTTTGCACCCCACCCCCTGCATTCCCCAAGAGGAAAGGCAGGCGGAATTATGTGTGCCGGCCACTGGTGCCAGGGCTGGATCCTGTCTGTTCTTTTAGAGAAGGATATTTCAGATAAAAAAAAAATATATTATCTAGATAAAAAAGTCCAAGAATGAGCTAAATGAGTGACCTAGAGCCATTAAAAACAAAACAAAACAAACAAATGAACAAAAAATAGCTGATCGGAATCCTGAAAATTAAGAGGAGGAAAAAATGAAGCAGAGAGAAAAATCAGGCTCCGTGGGGTTCTGTCTGGCAGGGACAAGAAGAGGGAACTGCTGAGTGGGGGAAGGAGTTGGCTCCCAAACAGAAAAAGGCCCTGTTCTTCCAAGAGCCTCAACTGGGGCTAAAGCAACAGCACTGTCTTGGAGTGGAGGCTGGAAAGAAGGGTGAAATTAAGAAGAATCCTGGCTGTACACAGGGCCTGTCACAGGCCACAAACGGGTGTGGAGCAGAGAACATCTGGAAGTTGAAGCTGCAGGCTGGTGCCAAGCTGCCTGAGTCATAGGACATATTGTGTGTGTTGGATGGAGGTGGGAGAATTGTTTGAAAAGAGAGGAACATGGAGGGCCTGGGCTCTGGGGCCTATGAGTGAACACATGCCTTTCCTCTCCACTTGAACTCTTTTTTAAGGATGGCACAAAAGTTTCAGTGAGCTTCATCAGCAAGAAGATGGCGACCTGGCTGGGGAGGTTTTCTTTCTGCTAGGGCAGGGGCTGCAGCCTGTGCTGCCACACACAGAAAACTCAGTGCTGTCAACAGAGAAGCCTCCTACCCTGCACGTGGAGCCACAGCCAGCAGCAGGCCTCAGCTCCCTTGGCGGGGCGTCTTATGGAATTCAGGGCTTGGCCAGAAATCCTTGCCTTCTACCCCAGCGGAAGGTTTGAGGGAGACTCAGCAAACCTGGCGGCTGCTCTTCAGGTTTGGCAAACTGGAGATTTTTCCAGCGCCTTGTGTTCAGAGAAACCGAAAATGTGTTTGGCTAGAAACCCTTCTCTAATTTTTAAACCCCTGTGCATTTTTTACATAAATTTGACCCACATGTTTTTGATTTATTTATATTTAACTCATCAAATCAAATTAAGAGCTACAGTGATGAATGGGAACAATGCTAATTTCCAAGAAGATATTTGAGCCCCTTTTCTTAGAACTAAATCACATTTCCTCACCCTCACTCTCCCCCCACCCCACCCCGCCCCAACCGTTAAAACTACCAGACTGAGCTAGGTTTGAAATTTAGAACCAAATGTGAAATAAAGATCCATGCTTGGCAAAGACAAAACTTAGCAGGGGAATGTTCTTAGGAAGTACAGTTGGAAAGTGGGGGCGGAGGGGGGCAGTAATGAATACAGGGAGGAGTCAGTCTTCATGAGATATTTAAACATGTTAACCTGGCTTTCTGGGTGCCCAGCAAAAGTGCTCCAGCCATTTCTCTTGGGTATGATCTTATCACTCTTCCCCTGGGCAAAGAGTATTTTAGCCCCAGCATTTGGGGATGGGGGTGAGGAGTGGTCCCTAAACCTATCTTCCTTTTTCTGTTCTCTTCCATAGTAGCCAACCAAAGCTGTTCCTCTCCCCCCTTCTAATGGCACCCTTCCCCACTTTCCTGGCTCTGGCTAAGCCCTCTCCATCTGGAAGTATTTAAAATGTACAACAATTTTAATCTCGTGTAAGAGAATCTTAGGATATATAGTACATATCCATTAAGCTAAATTATAGGTACGCAATCTTATTTTGCACAATTCTTCTGGCCTAGGTTTGCATACACACATACACACACACACACACACACACACACACACACACACACACACACAGTCACTACTGCCTTTCCCAGTCACCTCTTCTACTCTATTACTTCAGTCCAAGGCCAATAGTATTTCTTTGAGAAAGTCTGTCCTCCAAGGTGTCAAGAAAAAGCTGCTCTCTTAGGTTCAAGACAAAGGTACCCCTATAGAGCCCTCTGAGCAAGTACCCTGTGGGTCACTAGGACCGTGGCCATATAAATTTCCTTGAACTTGGCTCTCTCTCCTACAACCCTTGATCTCATTAGATAGACCTAGGTACAAGTACTACTTAATAACTGTTATTAAGTGCTACTTAATAACTGTGCAACTTTGGGGGAGTTATTTTATTTCCTTGAGTTCTAATTTCCCAATCTGTAAAATGAGTAGAAGAGCTCACAGGGCTATTATGAGGATTAAATGAGATACTGTCAAACCTTAGTATATTGGGTGGGTAGCAGGGAGAGGTTCAAAGGGTAAAAAGGGTCAATTAAACGGGAAGAATACATTTTAGGGAATCTGCTGCACAGCACTGGTGACTATAGGTATTATAGGTTTTAAAATTGCTAAAAGAGTAGATTTTCAGAGTAGACCTTTTTCTGGAATCAACAGTAGCACAGTGATTAAGAGGTCTAGCAACATAGAGATTCTCCTTCAAACCATATTGAGCTTCTTCTCACCTTATATTAAAGGTATTTACATGTGTATATGGGGAGGGGAGTGAAAAGGAGGTTTTTAGTCTGCTTTAAGAAGCAAAATGGTTAACTAGTGTTTCCTGAGATCTCCAGATACTTCTGGAAAGTAGAAAGAGAAGGTGCCATTTAACATGTCTGATAAATGCCTCTCATCCAAGGGGAAAAAATAGAAATATCTGCATCAAGTTACAAGTCCCATCCTCAGCAGAGTTCAAAGAAACAGAGTTCGAGGTCCCTACTTATTCCTTTTTTTCTGGTGGGAAGTCATTTTAGCAGAGATTCATGATAACAACATCCATGATGTGGGCCAGGAGAGACCAGGAACCCACCAGCTTCTGGGGGCCATTTTATAGTAATGGTCCTGACCATGCACAATTGCTGTGAGGTTTCAAAGAGAACATCTGTAGGCTCTTGAGCAATGGTTATTTCTACCAAGCTGACCTCATTTAAAATCCTGGGTGATGGCAGGAAATGTTTGGTTTTTTCCAAGTTCAATGTTTACTAAAGATTTCCCTCTCAGTGACCTATTAGGCCCTGTATCTAGAAGAGTTTTAGATGCCAGTTTAAGCTCTAAAGGACTCTAAAGGAACTATCCTGCTCACAGCCCTGCTGTAGGGCTAGGCTGTGGGAGACCAACCTTACACCTGACTGAGTCACACTCCCCAGCTGGGTGCTGAGGCGCTCAGCCACAGAAATGTGACAGAGCTTTCTCCACCCTTCTTGGGTTCAAGGGTTGTGTCCTGTGCATGGGTGTGTCTTGCTATAGCCCCTACAGCTCCACCTGTTCCTTTGTAATATTACCCCTTGCCCTGTTTAGGATAGAATCTTCCATGGAAGTGCCTTGTGTGTGTTGCCTCCTCTTACTGTGCCCTTGGGTGTGGCCTACCCAGGTGTCAGTCAACCTGCTGACAGTGGACATCATGAAGATAGACTCAGCCCCCTGAAACCTGAACCCCTTGCCTCATTTGAATAGCTTCTCCTCAATAAAAGGGGTCAGCACGTGCTCTCACTCTCTCTCTCTTTCTGTGGACCCTTAAAGTCAGAGGAGCCGTCACAGCGACCCCTAAGAAAAAGGTATTTGTGTCTCTTGTGTGGTTATTTCATGCAGCCCAATTAGCCCAGTTTAATTGGAGTGACCCCTGAGCCTTTCAGTCGCCAGAACAGAAACCTGGCATTAGGCCAAGATGGCTCTTTGTGTCCATAGAAGGCACTGGTGTGGACATATGCTCTGAAGGGTCTGGGAAGACAACTGTGGACTTGTATAAAAGGTAAGTTGGGCCAAGTAGGCTCTGCTCTAGAAATCTGGACTGGGGAGACTGAGAAGATAGGTTGATTGGTAGCAGAGATATATGGAATGTGGCTGGCCACATTAATGGCAGAACTCTCTCACAAAGGCTGACAGATTCCTGGTATGGTAACTCTCCAGGGCCGCTCTGATTCTAGAATCACTCTACCATAAAGTCTGGATGTTCAAAGACTCCTTTGGGAGACACTGTGAGCGTCTCTTCCAATATAATTTAAGTAAGTATCTCCTTTTCTTTTGGTGTTAGCTAGAGTGGGTTTTTGCTTCCTCCAATCAAAAGAGCCTTCATTAAAAGAGCACCTACAGAGCAGGGGCCTGGTGACTTGTGCTTCTAATCTCATCTTCTTGGGCAGCTGAGACAGAACAATCCTGAGTTTGAGGCCAACCTGGGCAATATAGCAAGGCCCTATCTAAAAACCAAATATAAAAACAAAACAAACCTCCCTCCCCAAAGCCAGCATCAGAAGCTGGGGGCATAGGTCAGTGTTAGAGCTTGCAAGGTCCTGTGTTCAACTGCCAATCAAAAACCAACCAACCAAACTGCGAAACCAAAAACCCAGCACCTATTCTTGAGAAAAAACATACAGGTGGAGTATATCTAAACATTCTGGCATTTCCAGTGTGAGGCCTGGGTTTACTACTCAATTTCACTGTAAGGCCTTCTAACTCACTCCTTCTCCTTTCTCCTCTACTACAGAAACTGGTAAAGTACCCCCCTCCCCTGCCTTTTACAGCCTAGGAGAAGTCATGTGACACAGTTCTGGCCAATGAGATGCAAGTCAATGTGCTGGATTGATGCTGCCTCTCCTTCCTGTCTTTCATGAGAATGTTATACTTGGGGTTGCTGCCACCATCTTGCAACCATGAAAGAAAAACCAGAAAACTATAGGGATACCAGCTCTGGCACAGCTGAGAATCAGAACCTGCACTAGGAGCTATCAAATTCCAGCCTTTTTATTATGTAAAAAAAGATCAATGTCTAAATTACTAAGAGATTTTTCTATAACACGGAAGCAAAATCTTTTCTAACTGATGTACTCTGCAAGTGAACATTGAACTGTTAAGGTTTCCAGTCCTGTAGGAAACTTGAGTTTTAAAAAACCACATGTATGTTCAATATGTTTTTTGATTTAACTTCTTTAAACAGCGTTTGAATGATGCAAGTTGTCCAGGTAATTAAAATCTAACGAGAGGATAAGGCATACCTGAATAACTGTGATGTAAGGCAGTGAGTGAAAATGCCATTACAGGGCAAAGCTCACTGTGTGTCAGGAGTAGGCAAAGACATTACTTCTGGTTGGGGTAGGGGAAAATCAGAAAAGCCCCCATAGGAGAATCACCTGAGCTCAACCACAAAGAAAAACAACTGTATATTTGGAGGTCAGGAGGAAGGACAGTCATGGCAAACGGAGTAGTTTTAAACAAATGTTGGAAAATTAAAGGTCATGTACAGGAAACAAATTCACTTGGCTGATGCAGGGGAACAAAGATCAGATTAGAAAGTTAGACCAAAATTACAACAAGGCTTGCACGCCAACTGAACGAGTCTGGCTTGATTCTCCAAGCCAATGGGGTACATTGAAGGTTTCTGAGCAATTAGGAGTCAGAGGAGTTCTCTGGGAAAATTCCCCTGATTGCAATCTGTGGGATGGACTGAAGGAGGCAGAGAGGGAGACTGTGCAGCTCTCTGGGCATGAGGTGATGAGGGAATGAACCAGGGTAGTCGAAGTGAGAATGGAGTGACGCGAGACACTGAGAAGCACACGCAACGTGAGCTGGCTACTGTCTGGACATGGGGGGTGAGTCAGGAAAGGAAAAATGAAAAAATATTTTATAGTTCAAAATACAAATAAAAACCTCAAATGGTACCTCTGGAGCTGAAGACAGGAATGGTTTTATGTAGATGTTGGAGTCATGCACCTTCAGGTCATGGTCCCCAAGTCCCCTGGTCACTCCAATAGTTGCCATTACCCGGGCCTAGGAGTATAAACAGAGGATCATCAGAAATAAATACAGCATGAAAACATCTTATTACACTCCAGCGGCTATGGGCTAAGAATGATGAAAAAAATTGTCCAATTACTCCTGCCCATCTTTCCATGTCCCTTGCTGTTAACTTATATGGGTAGTTGTTACCAAGGAATAGTGCCATAAAATCACTTCTGTATTTGAGGAATGGTTTTTCTACCAATTATCCTAACCTTATTGAGTTGCTGTTGTCTCTTTGCAGCTTTCTTTTGTAGAGACTGGAGAGAAGAGTACTCAATAAACTAACTCCAATCCATGTGTAATGTCTGCAGTTACTGAAATCAGTTCATACCAAACCCAACAGCATCCATCCATCCATCCATCCATCCATCCATCCATCCATCCCTCCATCAATCCATCCTTCTGTAACACATCCACACTACAAGTATTTGCTGAGCCCCAGGTTTGTCCCTAGCTCTGTGATAGGTATTAGCAAAACAAACAAACAAACAAAAAACATCAGAGGACCCTCCTGTCCTCCCAAAGCTCACTGTTATGCTTTATGACTAGAAAAAGTAAATTCTTAGCAACTCTGTGATCTATCCTTTCAATGTTCCAAATTCCCTCTGGGTGGACAGGAACAAAATTTCACTAGTGCAGTAGCTACCCAGAGACCTCTGGGCTGAGAACTCAAGCTTTCTTCAAATTGCTGGGTTTTAAAAAATGTTTTAAGGAAGCAATACTAGTATTCTAATATCTGTACAGTCTGCTTAAGTATCTCCTGAGATGCCACAGATTTGATGTACCCAAACATTTACTGAGCACCCACTAAGTGATAGGGGACACAATTTTCTAAGGCCTCATCCTTACTATAAAGGAGCTTGGTAAGGAACATGAGAGGTAATGTCTAATAACATAGGAAATATGGTCAAGTACTGAAGGACATGTGGACAATGAAGACTATGTGAGTTTACAGGAGATAAAAATTCTGCTGAGAAGTCCCCCGGAGGAGGTAGCACTAAGCTTCGTGCTGAAGGCTGGATAGCATCGAGACAGGCAGACTCAGAGAGAGGGGGAATGCAAGTCAGAATGAACTGGGTGAAATGGAGCCCAGAGGCCGAAACCTTAGGTGATCAATACTAAATTCCATGTAATGTCGTGGTACAAAGACCTGAGCTTGAAACCTCCCTCTAGTCCTTGGGTAGTAAGAACCCTCACAGGGGTACGGATGAAGTAAATAATGGCGAAGAATCAATACAATCCATTGTCCGATACAATACTTTGTCTTCACCTTCATCCTCGTTTTCCAAAAGGACTGTGCATTTTGGAGCTGGTCTCAAACCAGAAAGTATCTGAGTAGAAAGGTTAAGGGCCAGAGTCAAAATGCAAACATGACATGTGAAGCTTGGGGACCTCTGGTCAGTCAGGCTGCAGAAACCTCTGCTCTGCTGGGAGTCTGGACAGACTTCCTTCCAGCTAAGAGGTGTTCAATGTGAACTGTGAAGATTCTGAGTCCCCTGTGGCCCTTGCATCTCTCCCTGCTAGGGCAGCTTCTCTGGCTGGAAAAAGCACATGCCTGTGTTTTAGTTCAAAGAAATCTGATGTTCCTGCAAGTTCCTGAACTTGTTTACAAAGCATACAGGTGTTGCCCACACAAATCTTAATAGCTTTTCTGGAAATAAAAAGTAACAGCTGTGAAAGCACTCAGAGCCTCCTGTGTAGGAGTAGGCATTGAGAGAAAAAAAACCCATGAATGTTCTAGAGGGAACTGCATGAAATCATGGAGGCCTCAGACAGGGATGGTGCACTACTTTGGGTCACGGAGAGGCCACCAATAAAAGTCAAGAGGAGACACAGTGGCTTGCATTTATTTACTTAAGTTGTATTTATTTAAGTTTGTCTTTGCAGTGCTGGGGATCAATCTTAGTGCCTGGATGGAGCATGCTCTCTGCAAGCACTCCTACCACTGAGCTACACCCGCCAGCCCACATCAGCTTTTAAACAGGCCGACAGGTACAATGACAGAACTTGCCAGCTGCTCATCATAGGACTGTCAAGCCTTAACTAACTGAAATGCTTGAGAAACATGATGTTTTCATGACCTGAATTGGAAGAAATCCTTGACCCTTTAAATCTCCTTGCTGATAACCTTCTAAGAACACATCAGTCCATTTTTCTGCTGCACTGAGAGTTTACTGAACAGAACTGCACAACTTAACTTCATACTTAGGCATTTATTGAAGGTCTTCCATGTGTCGGGGCCAGGCTGGGCAGGCACTAGGGCTACAAAGATAACAGAATGCGGTCTTACTGGAACTCACTGGAGAAAGCAGGGTAATGCTGGGAATCTCAGCCCCACAAAGAGCTGCAGAAGCAAGTTCAGGTCACTGACCTGAACCATGAGGCACATTGATGGCACCTATCGTACTGAAGAACACATACTCTTGCAGGAACAGAGTTGGGCCCTGTCATGATTCTAAGCCAGACATGGTCAATGAAGGCCACATTTAAAATGATCCCCACCTGGGTCAGATATTCATGTTTTGCTTTCATTCATGAAATGCCTCCTTCCATTAGGATCATGGAGGGGCTACACCAATGAAAACTTTTCTGTGTGCTCTCTCTCTTTCACACACACACACACACACACAGACACACAGACACACACACAGACACACACACATGCACACACACATACAAAAAAAAGCCCACATATGTTCTGTGCAGGAAGGTGTGCTTTGGTTTTCTCGTCAGTCACTTTTCTTGATAACATTATCAAATGCTGCAAAAAATTTCAGTTGAAGATTCTTCTTCATGTGACCACATTTCACTTCTATTTCGAACACTTAGTACTGCGTTGAAATGTATTAGTGTTGAGAGGAAGAAAGCAAAGATTTAGAAGGCGTTTATTCTAATTGGGCTTCAAAGCTTTCTCATCTTTCCTCCATGATTTCAGTCTCCTCCAATATCTGCTCACAGAGCATCTGAAGATCTCCAGTCCTTCTTTTGGTTCAACCCTGTGCTACTCAGCTCTGGCTTCTGACTGGGGCCCAGCTGATGATAGTGTCTGCCACCTCAGTTGGGCTCTGGTTGATGGGATGCTGTAGCTTAATTACAGTGAGGCTCTGAGGTGGAGCCTCAGCTTCCATGGTGGAGCAAGAAACTGGTAGAAGGGGACAGACAGCCATGGCTCACTTCTGGAGCTGCCCCTGGCTGGCTGTGCAGCTCTGCCTGAGCTGTTTTCACCTCACAGTCCCAGCTGTCTCCTCTAGCAAATGGATGTACCTCCTAGTCTGCTGTCAGATATAAAATGAAATGATGTACGTGAAAGTAGTCATGTTTCAACACTGTGAAAAGTTACTCAAATGGACTGGGAAGGGGGGGGGGACGTTATTTTCACAAAATTGACTTTCATCCCTGGTGTTTACCACCCACCTCCTTTTCTACAATCCTGCCACTTCTTGGACCTTCAAGACAGGTGGCCTGAAGGATGATGGATGTGGCATTCTTTCAAGCTGGGAAAGCTATAAAATGATGAGCTGCTGCCACAGGCCATGCAGAGCAACAAGGGGACACAGGCTTCTCTCAATCCTGAGAAGCACAGGCACTTACCTTCTTGCCTTCTCCATATATGAGGGGAAACTTCAAGTCATCATCTTCAATGGTTTTGTATGCCCTGCAGGGGGATAAACAACACTGTAGAAAAGGGTTGCACTCAGTTAATGACCCTCTGCCTTGACATAGGTTGCCGGGCCCTTCATCTTCCCTGAGACCCCATCTGTTTTCCACACTGACTCTTTCCTTTTTATTCCACGGAGTTGTTCTCCTTACAGCATTGCACATGTGTGTCTTATGCTTAAGATGGAAAGAATAAGTTGGCATATTCATCATGGTGAGAAGGGGAGCTGGGCTTTTCTCCTTAGTGTCTTTGTGATTGGGGGAGACCCAGGAGCAGACAGTGGATCTTCATCATCAATCTGCAACCGTGAAACACCAGAGCTGAGGTGGATGGAGTGTGATATGCTCTAGGAACCAGTTCTCACCTGCAGGGGCTTGTCACACCAAAGCAGCCTGGCATTGAGATGACTGCAAAAAGAGTATTTAGAACCTGTTTAATCTCAGGATGATATTCAAGGTTGGCAGAAAGTTTTTTGTTTCACAATAACTTCTAAATGGCCGTTAGGCACACAATAAAAAAATCCAGTTTACATTTCAAGAGTCTGTTTCAGACATGTTGTTCAAATGTCCCACTTGCATATGCAATCCAGGTCTTACAATTTTACTGGTTAGCAAGTTAAAAACAAATAAGCAAATAAATCTCGTGCCTGATTATTGGCTATATCACCCTGAGCCAGTACATTCACCTTTTTTCATTTTTGGTTTCCTCATCTGTAAAATATGGATAATAATAAAGAGCTTGGCACAGAGCCTGTACTTATTAAAAGCCAATTAGCAGCAGTTGTTACTAATATTTTGGCACAACAGTTTCCCCTTCTGCAAAATGGGGTTATTGCTGCTTATGAACCACCTGAAAATGATGTGTTCTCTGGACCACAGGATCTTCATTAATCAAACAAGGCCAAAAAAGTTTTTAAAGAAGACTAAAAGAAAGGACAGGTTAGGTGTTTCAAGTAGATGCTTTTCTAAAAGAGCCTCCTGAGTGCATGGAGAAATCCAATTTATTAAATAGCCTCCCAGTCCCAGCTACACTCAGACAACTTGGGAGTGAATACGAAATCAGATTTATGGAAGCTCTTAATAAACAAAAGAATGAAACTCAATTTAAATAATGTGCAACCCCCAATTCACAATAGCTAAACTGTAGAACCAACTTAGATGCCCTTCAGTAGATGAATGGATAAAGAAACTGTGGTACATATACATGATGGAATATTATTCAGCAACAAAAGAGATTAAAATCATGGTATTTGCAGGTCAATAGATGGAGTTGGAGAATATAATGCTAAGTGAAGTTAGCCCATCCCAAAAAACCAAATGCCAAATGTTTTCTCTGATATAAGGATGCTGATTCATAGTGGGATTGGGAGGGGGAGCATAGGAGGATTAGATGAACTCTAGATATGGTAAAGGGGTGGGAGGGGAAGGGAGAAGAATGGGGGTAGAAAAGATGGTGGAATGAGATGGATATCATTACCCTAAGTATGCGTATGAAGACACAAATGGTGTGAATACACTTTGTATACAACCAGAGATATGAAAAATTGTGCTCTGTATGTGTAATATGAATTGTAATGCATTCTGCTGTCATATATAACAAATTGGAATAACAAATAAATTAATTAATTTTAAAAATAAAGAGGTTACCTCTTAATAAAAATGTGCAACCCCAAAGTTAAGCAAGTTCATCCTTATTGTCCAGGAAGCTATTTGGATACACCATTCTTCCCCAGGGATACAGAATTAGAGAGGTTTTGGCAGCTAATGTACCTGGGCTCAAGTTCAGTACAGTGCTCTCTGGACCTTAGGGTCTTCGTTAATCAAATAAAGCCAAAATTAGGACTCACTCACGGGGTTGTTATGAGGACTACACTGATATAATGCATATGCTGAGCCGAGGAAGTAATGAGAGCTCAATAAAGGCACGTGGTTGCTGCTATTCCTGTCAAGGCAGCCAAGAGGTAATCTAGGAATTTAATTTTCAAAAAAGGAGCTCTACTATTTCCTTCGCCCAAACCTACCCAACTAGCACAAAGGGGAAAAGCACCACTTTGATGTTTTATATATTCACATGAACTATTTTAAACACTGTGGCACACAAGTCACTTGGGGAACAAATAAAGCTACTGTTAAGAGTCCAGCTCCAGTTTTAGAATTGGCTGGGTTGTAGACCTGTGGATCCCAACCTTGGCTGTACACTGAATCACCTGGAAGGGCTTTAAAATGTCCAGTGACTAGACCTCACGTCAGACAACGAAAGCAGAATCTCTGGTGGGGCTCAGGTATCAGGAGTTTTTAAAGCTTCCCAGACAATTCCAATGTGCAGCCAAGGTTAAGATCCCTGTTGTAGATCAAGATCCATTGAGCTAACATTCAAGTTGAGTTAAGCAACATACCCCTCATCATCTTGACTTTTAAGGGGACAGATTGTGTGGCTCCAAGGAGGGGGGAGAGTTGACACTAGAATAGGCCCTGAAACGGCAGGAGCAGGACTTGTAGAGAGGGAGGTGTGAACAGAGAGAAGACAGATGCAGACAGAAAAGGGTACGGTGGGCTCTATAAGCAGAGGAGGCCTGAATTTGAGATCCAGGCCCCAGAGTGTGGAGTTAGACAGGAGGCAGGAGGCAGCAGCTCTAGAATCAAGGACAGGATATTGCTTACAGCTCACGAGAGACTGGCTCAGAGCACTCTGAACTGACTTGAAAAGGCAGTAAGAAAACTGATCTCTGATCCCACCACAAGCCCAGGTAATCAAATTCTTCCAAGGGAGAGACTTTCAGGAGCACGAAGTCCACATTACCACAGCTCTGAAAGACAAACACTCATCTTGCAGTTGTCACTCTTGGGACCAAGGCAACTGAAAATTTTAATATCATATTTTAGCTTTGTTTTTTTTGTTTTTTTTTAATATTTGGGAACAACAAAAAATTAAAAATAGAAATGATAACCTTGGAAAAGGAAGATTTATTCTGTGTCTGTCTGTGTAGGTTTTCAATCAGGTACCCTCCCTTCTCCCCTGACAAGAAAGGACAAGGTAAAAATTGTGAATAAAGAGACAAAGTAAAACACACTGTCTTGTCTAAGTCTTTCTGGGTCCCAAGCAGAGTTCATCATATAAATGTAAGTGGACTCCCATCTACAGTAAAGAGTTCTTGAGTGAAAAATATAAAATACCTGGGGCTAGGGTGTAGTGGTAGAGCATGTGCTTACCAGGTGCAAGGCCCTGAGTTCATTTCCCAGCACCAAAAAGAGCAACACAAAACCCTTGAGAGTTAAGGACTGGGGCTGAGGCTCAGTGGTAGCGCACTTCCCTGGCATGTGTGAGGCACTGGGTTCGATTCTCAGCACCACATATAAATAAATAAAATAAAGGTCTATCAACAACTAAAAAAAAAATCCTTGAGAGTTAAAACGGGCAACTTAATTAGACTTTGTATAATTAAGACTAACTAACAATAATAACTACTATGATTTACTGAGCACTTTCTACATGCCAGGCACTGGGCTTGGTGCTTATTTATAGTGTCCAAAATCTGAGACCCTGCAATGTCTAATTTTACAGATGAGGAAACTGAGTCTCAGGGAGATCAAGATCACATACCAAGTTAGTGGCCACAAAGCCAGACCCAGGCTTTCCCAGAAAATATACCTGTTATGGTTTAGATATTAAGTGTCCCTGAAAAGCTCACATATGTGAGAAAGTTTAGGTGAAATGACTGGGTTATGAGAGTTAACCTAATCAGTGCATTAATCCCCTGATAGGGATTAGCTGTGTACTGACTGAAGGTGGGTAGGGTTTGGCTAGGGGAGGAGGGTCACTGGGGGAGTGCCTTTGGGGGAGTGGACACTTTCTCTGCTTCCTGGTGCCACATTCCCAGCTGTTTTCCTCTGCCACACCCTTTCACCATGATGTTCTGCCTCACCTTGTGGTCCCAAACAATGGAGTCAGCCATCTATGGATTGAGTCCTCTGAAACTGTGAGCCCCCAAACAAACTTTTCCTCTAAGATTGTTCTTGTCAGTTCTTTTGGTCACAGCAGGAAAAAAAAAAGCTGACTATTACAGAAATTGGTACTGAGAAGTGGGGTCTAATCTGATCATGTGGTTCAAAAGCTTTTGGAGCTTTTTGGAATTTGTGGGAGAAATTTTGAAAAGTTTGGCAATGCAAGCTGGAAAACATTTAGAATGCTGTAAATGGACCTTAATGGGAAATCCTGGTGGGAGTTCAGAAGACCAGAATGTCAATAAGACTGTGGACAGCAAAGACTGGGGTCACGAGGTTTTAGAGGAAAAGAAGCATTCTGTTGGAAATTGGACCAGAGGCCATTTGTGTTATATTATGGCTATTAAGTTGCCCACATTTTGCCTGTGTCCTGAGACTTTCTGTGAGACTGAATTTAAAGGCAATGAACTTCTTAATCTGGCAGAAGAAATTCCTAGGCAGCACAGTATTCAGGCAGTGGCATGGTTATTGCTAGTGGCTTTTAGCCAAATTTACTGTGATAAGCAGGAACAGAAAGCAAAGCAGAACGATTTGAAAAACTTGCAGTTTGGCTAGAAAACTGTGAGTAAAACTGGGGCTAAGGAATGTGTGGTTTTTAAAGACTTTACAGTCACTAAAGAAATGCCAAAGACAATAAGAAATATTGCTTGAGGGCATCTCAGGAATTGGTCAGACTGCATCCATCTCAGGCTTAAGGGCATAAAAGTAAAAATTCCAGGGGCTGAGGCTGTGGCTCAGCAGTAGTGCGGTAGTGCGCTTGTCTGGAATGTGTAAGGCACTGGGTTCCATCCTCAGCACCACATATAAATAAATAAATAAATAAATAAATGTCCATTGACAACTAAAAAAAGTAAAAATTCCCTTGAGCAGAGATCAGTGGAGCACCCTGCTTGCACCCGGGTGGAGAGGGTTGGGGGGGAGTTGGGGGGTGGGGGTGGCGGTGGTGGCTAGGGAGTTGCTACATCACGCTCAGTCATTCAGAGGCTGCTGCCAGCCAGGGTTTTAGGAGACTTGACTACTGCTGGAGATGGTGGCAGACCTTGGTGTCAACATGGGACTGGTTCTGTGGAACTACAGGATGCTGGAGTTCAGTGGTCATGGAGGCTTCCATTGAGATTTCAAAGGAAGGCCTGGGAGCCCAGGTAAAAAGTTCAGCAGGGTCAGGGTGCCTGTGGGCTGTCCCTGAAAGGGTGAAACATGGAAACGTGAGGAGGAAGCTGAAGCTGCAGTGGAGACCTCCACAATGCAGGAATGGAGCAGAGACAAGTCAAGAGAGAGGCCATGTGGGCCGCAACCAGCAAGGCCACAGTGGTGGAGCTACACAAGCCTTTTAGGGAGAACATCAGGATGTCATGTGCTCCAGATGCTGGATGTGGAGCTACAGAATTTGTTTGCCTCGCTGGATTTTGATCTTGCTTTAGTTCCATCCCTTCTTTCTATGCCCCTATTTTTTTCACATGGAAATGGTTATTTTGTGCCTTTATATATTGGATATAGGTAACTTGCATTTAATTTTTATAGGGGCTCACACTGAGAGTCTGCTTTGAGACTTTGGAGAGACTTTGGACTTTGACTTTTGGGCAATACTAAAATGTTGAAACTATGGGGACTCTTGGAAATGGTCTAAAGGAATCTTGCCTTATGAGATGAGCAGAAGTTTTGGGGGCCAAGGACAGAATGTTACAGTTTAGATACTAGGTGTCCCCCCCAAAGCTCATGTATGAAAAAATGCAAGAAAGTTTAGAGGTAAAATAACTGGGTTATGAGAGCCTTAACTCAATCAGCGAATTAATCCCCTGATAGGGATTAACCGGGTGGGAACTTGTAGCCAGGAAGGGTGTGGCTGGAGGAGGTGGGCTACTGGGGGCGTGCCTTTGGGGTATATATTTTGTATGTGGCGAGGGCAGACTCGCTCCCTCTCTTTGCTTCCTGGTGTTATGCTCCCAGCTGTTTTCCTTTGCCATGATGTTCTGCCTCACCTCAGAGCCCAAAGAATGGTGCTGGCCATCTAAGGACTGAGACATTTGAAGATGTGAGCCTTCAAATAAACTTTTCCTCTTCTAACATTGTTCTTGTCAGTTCTTTTGGTCACAGCAGCAAAAAAAAAAAAAAAAGCTAAAATAATGCCTCAGAAACGTGCCATCAGGGCTCAGCTTTGGGAATGTCTCATTCTAGCCAAAGCATCTAAAAATGAGAACACTACTGTCCACCTCTCCGTGGGTGGCCAGCTAACATTTGAAGAACAAAAGGGGACTTTTGGCAAAGGAGGGAGGAGAATTTTCTGTGAGTGGCAAACGAACAAAGGTGAACACATGTAGATAAAACCAGTGGCTGCTGCGCTCCAGAGTTCACAAGGAAGAGGAAGGGAGGTCGGCAGAAGTGCCAGCCCATGTTCCCAAACTTGTGACGGCTTTCCAGGCCGTCTCCCCTGTGGCCACAAGGTGCAACTGAGCTTTTTCCCACTGAGAACAGGTCTCCCTCAACAGATCTGGGGCAGAGGTGAAGGTCCCCTCCTAGCTCCTGTCCTCTTGGAAGTCCTGTCTGCTGTTCTACATACAGTACAGCCCACTTGTAGGCCTGAGTTTATGCTTCCAGCTCGCTCTTGGCTTCCATCCTTCTCATCTGGGTGAAGAGAGAGGGCAGAAGAGAGGTTTGCAGCTTTAGAGCTTCAACACATGGAAGCACTCCGAATCTGAGATGAACAGACAATGTCTGGTCACAGAACCAATGCCTTCATGCCAGATCCTAAGTTATCTGAAATCCTGATTAAATTCAAAAAAACCCCAAACCTCTGAGAACTAGATCACTTACTAGTTTAATAATAATATAACTGACCAGAGATTTATATTCAAATAATTACTTGTTACAAGATCGTAAAACCAAAAGGCTCAGGAAAGATTTTTTAGAATACTCTTATTATTTTGGGTCAATTCCTTTATGAATATTTATGAAGTCAATTGACATAAGGATAAGATGAAAAAAATAAATGCAAGGCTTAAAAGGGGCTCCTAAATACTTGGCTTTCCCTAATTCAGAGGCATTATCCTCAGAAGTTTTCATTAAACTATTTTTTTTTCTTTAAGTAATAGTTTCTCTTGCCATGTTGATTATACAAAGTTGAAAAAAGAAGCCACAATCAATCTGGACATATTGGAAGAATAAGCTCCCCAATGAATATGGTAGACAGGCCACCAAATCACCCGCACTGAGTGGAGGAACCCCTTCCACAACATAGCTTATCCTGGCCTTTGTTGAAAGAACTGTTGTAGACAGTTGTTGTCCTACGAGCTTTGCAGTACTTAATGTGAGCTCATTCAAGTGAAGAACAGAATTGGTAAATTCTTCCTTAAACTGACCCAAAGCCAGTTTGGTACATTTGGTATGTATTATGGAAGAACATGAATTAAATTCAGTATCTCTACTGCTTGAGAGCTCTGCAAATATCTGGAAGAGCTTGTCCCTTCCCTAATTCCCTCACCTATTTTTTATAGGACCCAGGGGACCATCCCTCACTGCTCAAGTTGCCATTCATTCAACAAATACTTATTAATTGAGCACCCAAGTATTGTGGTAGGGGTCCTCTGGGGGCTTTATAGTTTGTCTGCAACTTCCAAGAATTGAACTCAGAACTGAAACACTTAAGGTGAGTCTAAATAAGGATGAAATTATTACTTTTTTTTTATTTGGACTTCGCTCTTTCCAAAATATTAATAAAGCTGTTATCCACATTATGTGCATGCACATGTGTCTGTGTATGTGTGATTTACAGTCTTAGATTAAGACTATGAGTGAAAACCAACCAACCAACCAACTAACAAGACACATACAAACAAAATATACCCAAGTCCACAAGAAAAAAATGTCCTGAAGAGATGTTTTGGCTCACAGTCTCCTCTAGTTTATGTTGATGTTATACAATGATGGTTTACCCTGAATGGAGGTCTCTAGGGCCCTTATTAATTTTATCTTGCTAATTTCAGTCCTTTCTTCTAGTCCACTGAGAGCTTTCTGAATTAGATCCTTCCATCCAAAATGGCAGCTCTCCTTGCCACATCATATTAAATTTGATAAACAACTCTGCCATCATTAGCCAGATCACTGAAAAGAATGTTTAGTGGAACCAAGCCATTAGAAACCTTCTTTTAGGGCTAAGCTAACCAGACAAGGGATGTATAAGTTCTTGGAGGTGTAGGGAGGAAAGCATGTGAAATTTGAACAATCATACTCAAGCATTATAATTCTGTCTTATGAAAAAAAAGGTCTATCAATTTCCTTTTTAATACAAACAATAGATGATAAAGTGCTTAGCAGAATTTTGGGTGGTGGAAAGACACAGAAGGTAGACTCAACAGAGAGTGAACAAGGAAAAATGAATGATTAGACTGGGTGTACTTCAGCTTAAAAAAATACCCATCCAGTGTTTTTCAAGTGTTTTTAACTCTTCAGAGCTAGCTCTCAGGCTCTCTAGGAAGCAACCTAATCAGAGCTATGTGTTTCACTGTGTTGTACAAAAGGCTAAGAGAAGAAATAATCAGATTTTCTACATTCCAAATGCAATGCACACTATTTCCATGATCAAGCATCCCAGAAACCTACCCAAAAGGAAAGATTATGAATTGAGCTCGACCTATTAGTGAACCCAAGGTGGCTCTTCTGATTCTACCACCTCCAATGTTCCTTCAAATTCCTCTTACTTCCAAGGCAAGATATGCTTTCTCCAAAGCATATCCTTCTAGACTGAGGCTCCCTCAGTGGCCACAAATCAGGCTATCTCAGTCTCACCTGATACTCCAGACTTCCAGGAACTTCTCCTGCCTTCCCCGATGACTTGCCTTGGTTTAGATTGCTTCTCCTCTCTCTTGATGTTATTCTCAGTAGTTTTACAGATTTTGATGTTATTTCTGGAGTCCTGGCTTTGTAACTCCTAGCCCACTTTCCCCATCAGCACCCTGGTCACAGAGGCAATGCCAAAAACACCCCTCATCTCTGAATTCAAATTCTGAACCATTTCCCCTTTCTTGCTTCCCTGTTGTGGTTCTCAGGCCAGTTCCCTCCCTTGGACCTGCTCTTCTACCTACCTTCTAGCTGTGCTTCCTCCTAATCCCAACTCTACTTGTGACCAATCTTTCTGATAGTTTAAAAACAAACAAACAAACAAACAAACAAACAAACAAACAAAACTAGCAGCCTAGAATGCCTCACCATCTTGATTTGCCAGAAATACAATGAAAATTGAGTAGTTGGCCTATTAACACTATGCCAATTACTATAACCTCTATTTTCAAAACAAATCCAGAATCAGAAATTTTCAACCCTTCATGGCCCCAAAGTCCCAGCACCATCATCTCTTCCGGCATGACTGTAATTGGCTCACGGGGCCTTTGTGCAATAATCTAGGCAAAAGGCAGTGGTGCCAGGACAACATCACTAGGGTGATAGCTGAAAACTGTTCGTATTTGTCCCTTACCTCTGTTCTCAGAGCAACCAGGGTAATTATTTTAAAATGTCAGATCATGTCATTACTGTACTCCAATCCTCCAGTGGATTCCCATCATACTATAAAGTCACGTAATCAAATGGCCTTCTTTACAATTGCTCCCCTCCCCCAAATTTTTGAGCTCACTCCTCACTTGATTTTACCATGGAAAAATTATTTTACTTCTTTACTGTGTCTATTTTTAAAATATTTTTTAAGTTATAGATGTACATAATAACTTTATTTTATTTATTTTTATGTTGTGCTGAGGATCCAACCCAGTGCTTCACATGGGCTAGGCAAGCACTCTACCACTGAGCCACAACCCCAGCCCCACTGTGTTTCTTTTCTTGACTGCTCCTCCATGCCTCTTGAATTCTGTGAGCCCAGAGATTTTTATTTTGGGAAACAGGCGTTCCTGGTACCAACCATTAATATTATGCCAAATATTGTTGCTTTTATCTTTAAAACAAATCCAGAATCAGAAATGTTATATTGTGGGGCCAGGTGCAGTAGTACATGCCTATAATCTCAGCAGCTTGGAAAGCTGAGGCAGGAGGATTGCAAGTTCAAGGCCAGCCTTAGCAACTTGACAAGATTCTAAGTAACTTAGCAAGACCTGTCTCTAAATAAAATATAAAAAAGGGCTGGTGTAAGATATCCCTCTTGGTCATGACAACCTTTTTTTTTTTTTTAACTTTCTTATCTCTGTTTGCTAATGTTTTTTAATATCTCAGTCAGTATCCATAAAGGAAGATTGTTTGTAATTTACTTTCCTGTGCTGCTGTTATTTGGTAATAGCCTTATAGAAAGAATTGATAGTATTCTCTCTTTTATTGTTGGAAGTGGTCATGATTGATTGGAATTGATTTCTTCTTAAATACTTGATAGAATTAAAAAAGAGGGGGAAGGTCTGGGGATGTGGCTCAGCATTTAAGAACTGGTAGGTTCAGTCCCCATTACCAAACTAAAAAAAAAAAAAAAAAAAAAAGAGAGAGAGAAATGTTATATGTCGGAAGAGTACCTACCATATAATGGGTACTCAATAAATACTGAACTGAACAAGCAAATTAATGAATACCACCTTCCCTAGGTAGAGCCTTTATTCTGTCCTTACATAATTTCTTGTTCTATACACATTTTCAGAACAAAAACAAAGAGCCTCCTTGTTTTCTTTTGCTGCTAACTCTGAGGGGTGCCTTGCTTCCACTGAGACTCAGTTACAGACACATCCCTTTCTTGTCTCTGGCTTGGCCAGTTCCGTGCTGCTCTTTGAAGACTTGGACACTTTCTCAACATGTGACATGAAGTGGTTCCCATGTGACACATGGATGTCCTTTCACCTGTCTGATGAGCAGCAATGAGAGGCCTCTCCAGTCACGAACATATGTTGTCTCTGGATCAGTTTTGTAACTTTCATCAGAAAAAAACTTTGCTCATATTTTTAGCCTGCTTAGGAGGTCTGCTAGCAAATCTCCCACAACCATTTCTCCCTCTCTGAATCCACAATCTTCACTCTTTGCTTTGAATTTTCCACTGGCTTCCCAGCATCATATATGTATAGTCCCACCATGAGAACTTTGCACACTACAGCATCTTCCTATCCCTCGGCCACACATTTGTAACACTGTTTGTGTCTGTTTCTTTAATAAAATGGAGCCTTGTCATTCCCTTGCCTGGGACACTCTTCCCTAGATCCTCCCCAGCTGGCTCTTGGGCCTCACTAGTACCTGACTACTCACCTAACAGTACCATGTTCCCTGTTCCCATCTGCCCTACTTTGGCTCTTCGTAGCACTCACACTGCACATGGGAAATTACCTTATGTATTAGTTTCTTTCCTTGTTTATGTTCTGCCTCCCCCTCTTACACATTAGGTTCATGAGGGCTGGGACTCTCTTCTTAGGTACTGCTCCATCCTCCTCTTTACAACTGTGCAGGCACATTGTGGATATAAAATAGACTCTAGCTAAGTGTCTGAATCAATGAATAAAGGCAGCCCTTTTTCATACTGAAGATATACGATGGTCCAGCATCTCCACTCACCTTGCCTTGAGCAAGTTTTTCTTTGACTGAAAATCAGAACTGAGTTCTATCAGTGACACTACTTTTGTTTACCTGTTCATATTAAAATTTTGGTTTCTTGTTTATGACCTCTATGTACTAATAGATACTTATAATAAAGTTATAAAAATACCATTTATGACCCTCTTGCCTATTAGTGTCTCCAGATAATTCCTAAATACCATCTCAGAATGGCAGACTTTTAAATCACAGCTGTTTTACTGAGTATATGGTGAGACAATTTTCTACTGAATTATCTCAGTTTAAAGCCAACTCTTCCACTTAGGAAAGTTTTTCTTAGGCTGGGGGATGGTGGTGCATGCCTGTGGTCCCAGTCATAGGCCTGTGGAGGATAGTAAGAGGATGGTTAAGGCTGAGGCAGGAGTATCACTTGAGCCAGGAGTTTAAGGCCAACCTGGGCATCATGGTGAAACACCATCTCAAAAAGAAAAGAAAAGAAAGATGCTGAATAAAGTAGTTTTTCCTAGTCCTTGCCGGATTCTTCCAGAGTTCACGCTTTGGCACCATTCACAGAGATCACTTCCCACGATCTCCCTTCTCTCCTAAGTCATGACCTTCCACTAGAAAGAGGGACTGAAAAACCACTTGTCTCCCCAAGTCTTAATTTCATTAGCAGGACTTCAAAGCCATTTTAAAAGAATATGATCCCTTCTGAGGGGAATAAGAAGACTCTCTCTCTTCAGGGACTGCATAATCTGGACAATCCCCTCGTGTGGCTCCAGTGACATGCACCAGTGAGTCACATTCTTCCACTAACCTCTGGACAGCGCCTTGGATGCCTCTGCTCCCCTGGGGCTCTTTCTTCCTGGATTCCCTCTTGCCTCCTGGCAGAGCAGGCTGTGGTATGTGAAAGACACCAGGCTTGGAGTCAGGGGTTCTGAAGTCACATTGCAATCCTCATGTGAATTAGCTGTGTGAATTTGGGAAAGCCTGGAAACCTCCCTAAATTTGCCTCTTCACAGGATACTTGAGTAGATTAAACACATACTTTTCCGGGAAAGTCCTCTGCACTGGCTACGGTGCCATCTAACCATGTGCTGTGTCTGTTAAGGTCACAGGACCTTCATTCTTTCTTCAGTGTAGGTGTGGAACTCAGACAATTGGCTACTAGAGGCAGAAAGCACATGCTCATAGAAAAACTGCTTCTTGCTAAGCAACCAAGCCACTTTATGTTATGCCTTTTCTGCCGTTGTTGCTAATGAGATCAGAGCGCGAGGGACAGACCACATGCAAAGCTATCGGGAAGAGTCCCTCATTCTGCTCTAATGTAAAGCCTTGGCAACTCAGAAGGAGGCTATTAGCCAATAATCTAGAGGGAGCATTGTTGGGTTAGCCTGAAATACTCTCAAAAGGAGAATTTCCCCATATTGGCCAGAAGCTCAGAGCACCTTGAGGAGGGAGGAGAAAGCCACAGGCACTGGTCTTGTTTTCCTCATAGCAGAAACCCAAGTCCAAGCCTGGCAGAGGCACTTTTCATAGGGGCTGAGCAGGCCTGCATGCAGGATGATGGGCAGAGCATCCTGGTCTGGGTCTCCTCTCCTGCCTTCCCATAACAAAAATCTCAACAGCAGCTCGAATCCTAAGAGGCCTGGAGGAAACACCACCCAGGCCTGGCTGGTCAGGAACAGACACATGCCTGGAGCCCAAAGCTACTGGTGGCTTTTAAGAGCTTGGCATGACCCCAATTAAGCAATTCTGGAATCTGCAAAGGCTCTCCCCTGTCTCACCTCCCCCCACACCCGCCCTCCTCAGACCTTCCTGGAAAAAGCAATATAAAACTGGCAGCCATCTCGTGCTTCCTTTTTTCTGCCAGCCATCTGTATTTCCAAAGGAATCAAGCCCAAAGCCTAACCACAGAGCTCAGGAAATGGAGGCTGCTTCCTGCTCCTTGAGGTGGCCCTACAGGCAGCCAACTCTCCCCCTCACTGCCAGAGGGAGGGAGGGAGGAAGGAGGGAAAGAGAGGGGGAAGGGGGTGGGAGGGAGAGGGAAAGAGAGGAAGCAAGGGAGAAAGGGAGAGGGAGGGAGGAAGAATGAGAAAATATATTTCCTTTAAGGGCACACAATATGACTTTAGTATTTGAGTAGCTCTTACTATAATTTTTAAAAAATTTTTATTTTTTTTTACTTTTTATTTTTTGGGTACTGGGGATTGAACTCAGGGACCCTCAACCACGGAGCCACATCTTCAGCCCTATTTTGTGTTTTATTTAGAGATAGGGTCTTACTGAGTTGCTTAGCACCTCACTGTTGCTGAGGCTGGCTTAGAACTTGCACTATTCCTGTCTCAGGACTAGGATTACAGGCATGTACCACCGTGCCTGGCCTTACTATTATTTTTAAAATGTTGTCTTCTAAGAGTCCTTTTCCCCCTGACTTCAAAGATTCACAATTAGAATGTTCTCAGATATTTCTTGCATCTGCTTGTGGATGGAAACTTTGTATGGTGGAAAGAGTGAGCTAAACTGTCAGAGACTATGAATCTGAGGCCAGCTTAATGAGGGCAGTCTCCTTGAGACTACTTCAGACTAACCCAACAATGCTCCCTCTAGATTATGAGGGAATTGTGCAGTGAGGATGAGTCCTGGGGGAGCCTGAAGGGGTGGAGAAATCTCCCATATCCAGTAGGCAGTGTGGGGGTTTAAAGTCTCCTTTCCAATATTCTGCATCTGGCCCAACTTCTGTGCCACAGGCTCGCCACTGCACTGTAGGCTTTAGTTATCTGCAAATCTAAGTTCAAAGGGGGAAGGGGTCTTTTTTTAACTCACTGGGTTCCTGGATTTAAGTGCTGGGAGCAATTTTGCAATAGGTATCACAATTACATGATTCCTCGGAAAGTTCCCTGGTGGGGTCAATTTGAGGCTCTCCAAACAAATGCTATCTGGTTTTCATCCTTTGGTTCTTGGAGTGTCTTCTAAATTAGATGAAGTCTGTAGGCCCTAAACTATGAACAAGTTGATCCACTTCTGCTAACACAGCACAACAGATGGATCCAGGCACAAACAGTATGTTTGAATTGTCAGCGTATGATTCATATTGGTGATAAACTGAAGAGTGTTGGCAACAGTCTAGTTTAAGCATACCTGGTTATGATGGAAGAAAACAACCTATGCCCTTAACCACATGAAAGGGGGAGTTTACTGACCTTCCCTTCAGGAGAACTTTCCATAATGAGGCTTAAGTCCAGTGCTCAAGGAACTCCTGGTTAGTAGGTCTGACCCACAGTCCCTGGGACAATGCCTGCCTCCCATCTTGTCCCCATCAGTATGCCCAAGCTAACCTTGCCTGGAGTTCTGCAGGTGGTATCCATTCCTCTCTTTTGGCCTAACTACTCTTTCCCTCCCACCAGGCCTGTGGTTGATATCAGGAGGCTGTAGAGCTGGCTTTCATTTTATGTTGTTCGGGGAGTTGACTGGGTCAGAGCAGAGGTTTCACACTTTAGGATCAGCTCAACTTGATAATGCAGTGCACATACAAACACATCTTAAACAATCCTATTTACCCTTACCATGTGATATATACTGGTTATTTTCTTTCCCTCCTATGTGATTTAATTTAAAATGCTTACCTCTATATACTAAATTTAATTGCACAATCCACTAATGGGTCCCTACCCACAATGAAATTTTGGACACAGGAACGGAACCCTCCTTAGAAGCTTCCAAATCAGGAGCTTAGGGTTTGATCAGATAAAAGGAATGAGTTCTACTGGATTCATTCCTTGTATTTGCCAATGACCTATTAGGTGCCAGGCACGGGCACAGGTGTTACAAATGAGAAGTTAAATAAAGAAAAAGTTATCTCTTAACTTGCAGGCCCAGATTTATTAGCAAAAAAAGTATTTTCAAGGAAGAAAACACTATGAATCAGTCATTTGAAAAACAGCATTGTGTTCATGCAAAACAGAACCAATGATATTTCAATATAAAACATTCTGAATGACTCTTAGGGAAATTCCAGATTTGGAAATGATTTCTGATTCACTATCCTCTTGGTATGCATTAGCACTTGGCTCAGAGAGCTTCACATTCTAATCAATAACATTTAGATCTCCCCACGGCCCTGAATCAGAGACCCTTACTTTATGAGCCCACAAATATGGAGTGATTTCAGCTTTCTCAGGGACCATTCATTCTGAAACAAACATGAATTTGGTAGACATTGGCCTTTTATATTGTATGAGACCAAGTCAATATACAAATCAGGAGATGACCAAAATTGACCCCACTATACTCACAAATGGTAGGGAGAAAAGTGTAAAAAGATGTTATAGAGAGGTTCCTCCTGCTGAGGCAGTTCCCCTGTGCTGGCCCTTGCAGCCCTCACTTATGGAGCTTGTCCCATCCTGGCCATATGGATACGTGTACCATGGAGCAGTATACCTGAAAGTCATACCTGGATCTCTACCCCATGGCACATCTTTCAAAACTTTCCATCCAAGTGCTCTTCAACTGGTACCAACAGACAGAACAGAACATAAGTATCTCAAAGTAAGCATCAGTACTTTTTGAAGTCTTCTGTTGTATCTTTTTCTTTCCATTCTCCTTCTCCTTCTCCTTCTCCTTCTCCTCCTCCTCCTCCTCCTCCTCCTCCTCCTCCTCCTCCTCCTTTTCCTCCTCCTTCTTCTTTTTCTTCTTTTTTTGGGGGTACAGGGAACTGAACCCAGGGGTGCTTAACCACTTAGCCACATCTCCAGCCTCCCCCCTTTTTTTCTTTTAAATTTCTAGACAGGTCTTGCTAAGTTGCTTAGGGCCTTGCTCAGTTGCTGAAGCTGGCTTTTAACTTGTGATCCTCCTGCCTCAGCCTCCCAAGCTGTTGGGATTTGAGGCATGTACCACCATGTCTGGCCTTCTGTTTTATCTCAAAGGACCATGGGGATTTGGCACAAGCCTACACACCATCAACGTTTACTTTAACACACAAAACACCCCCTCTCCATTCCTGTAATGTTCAGGCAAAAGAGATGCTTGTATTGTGGATTTCCAAATTCTTTGGGAATCTGTTGCTAATTCTAAGTCACTAGAGCCCTCCAGGGAAGAAGCTGTTAACTCCTGGGTGACAGCTGCCAATCTTTACTAATGAGAGGAACATAGTACTGGGCTCCTGCATCAAGGTGGTGATCCTACTGTTTCAGAGGATATGGGGATGGTCGGGAAATGAGGAGGCAGAATTGGTCAACTGTTATCATCCACCCCTAATATTTACCAGATTCTAATATGTGTAACATACATGCTATACTCACTTTGTTCTAGGCACTGTCCTGAGCAATTATACTCTTCTTCTTCCTTTTTTTTTTTTTTTTTTTTTTTTTTTTTGGTACTGGACATTGAGCTCAGGGGCATGCTTTACCACTGAGCTACATCTCCAACATGTTTTATTTTAAATTTTTAGATAGACTCTTACTAAGTTGCTTAGGGCCTTGTTAAACTGCTGAGGCTGGCTTCAAATTTGCAATCCTCTTGCCTCGGCTTTCCAAGTCACTAGGATTACAGGCATGTGCCACTACACCCAACTAAGCAATTATATTCTTTTAAACATATAACTCTTATAACAGTCTTGTAAGGTATACATATGGACTATCCTCATTAGGCAAATAAGAAGATGCAGGCATAGAAAGGCCATATAATTAGGAGAAAATAGAGGTCAAGCTCACTTTCCAGTCTGCCCCAAGCATATTATACTTTTTTCTCTGCTCATTCTTGAAGGGCTATGGGTCTCTATAAATACCACCAAATGGCAAAATTGCCAAAGCATGTTTAATTACTAGTTCCCCTTCTCAGGTTAAATTATAAAAATTTTTAAAAGTCCATCCTTTCAGATTTTTACAGTGGTAGGTCACACAGAAGTTTAAACATATAGACTTTCTTCTCTTAACAAATGTGATGGATATACAAGGTTACTGCAGAATTAGATTTAATATGAGGTTTGGCTTTCAAATTATTCAAGTGCAATAAAGTTGATATTCCAAATCTTTGTGTCAGCTTTCCAAAGGGTGATCCAAGGCAATTCAGAGGATTAGGCTACATGGGAAAAAAGGATGGGTGGGTATCATTTACTGAGGATTAACAGGAATGAGAAATCAGCAAGTTAAATGCCTTGGGAGGCTCCTGCTCTACCTGATATATTTATATGACTGGGGCCTGGCCTATTCAGATTATGGGAAAAAGCATCAATAAGGAAAGAGGCTTAACTTGAACTTGATGCATTGTTGCACCTGAGGGTTTTATGTTACTATGAATCCACTGCTAGTCCAGTCTACTGGCCCATTCTGAACGCCACCCTGGGCTCACTGCCAGTGGACAAAGAGGCTCTCAAGCAACAGAGACTGAATGACCAGGGGCAAGGACCGTTAGTACCCTTAGGAGTCACGAGCCTCTTACGGAGACCAGACTGCCCAGGGCTCTTCAATCCGCCACTTTCACATACTGTTGCTTGTATACATGGCGAGCATGTCAAGGGCTGCCCAAGGTCAAAACTTAAGGATCTAAAAGAATCACTGGGGTGCTTTTAAAAATGCAGATTTTGGGCTGGGGTTGTGGCTCAGCGGTAGAGCACTCGCCTCGCACGTGCAAGACCCTGGGTTCGATCCTCAGCACCACATACAAAAATAAACAAGTGAAATAAAGGTGTTGTGTCCAATTACAACTAAAAAATAAATATTAAAAAAATGCAGATTCTAGGGTTATGATTCAGCAAGTGGGTGGAGCTGCAATGTTTTAAAAAAATCACCCCAGATTATAAAAGTTCACTGTGGGTACATCTGGCTATCAGTTTTGCACGGGTTTATAATTACCCATTTTTAGGCCTGACTTGATACTATTCTATAAGCACCATGAAGGCAGGGGCTATTTTTCTCTTTATCTCAAGTGCAACAACACATCACTTGGTTGACTGAGTGCATAATGGTTAAAACAGATGATTCCACAGGATGACACCCTGTTCCTATCCATTAGGTTCTAAGCATGATGTCCAGCCTCTGACTTCTGTGGGAGGATATTTAAGGTTGATCCAATCTTAGTGGAACATGAACCTAGAATTTGACAAGTATTCCCGCCTTTGCCAAGAAACAAGGTAAAGAACAAAAGTGAACGTGTTGGGGCTGGGATTGCAGCTCAGTGGCAGAGTGCTTGTCTACCACATGTGAGTCACTGGGTTTGATCCTCAGCACCACATAAAAATAAATAAATAAAATAAAAGTATTGTGTCCATCCACAACTAAAAACAATTTTTTAAAAAAGTAAACGTGTTATCTACCACCCTTTCATGAGCCTTCTGAAACCTTCCACATGATCTGAGCACAACAAGGGAGAGGGACATTTGACAAATAATATATTGGCTCTCAAAATATGCCTGGCATGTTGTTACTACCCTTTCCAGTTCTTATACATTTGTGTTCAGTTCTTCAGCCAGGGGCAGACTTATATCCTTATCCTTCCTCTGAATAAGTCTTTGACTCACTCATATGAAGGCAAGAGGACCAGGGTGGTCAGATGAGATCTCTCAGGGTTTAGAGCAGCAGTTCTTTAGTGTGGATTCAGACAATAGGGGTTTTAAACCAGCACCCCCACGGATTCTGATGAAGATACTCTTGGGCCTCACTGGGTTAGCATCTTTATTGGCGTATGTACTTGAAACTAGCAAAACCCAGCCTCTACTCTGAACCGTAGTGGGGAGGGAAGAGGGAAAAAATGTTATAAGCTGGAAATATCCTAGCTGGAAGAGTGCCGGCTAGACATAGGAGAACATTTTCTGGCAGGCTTGTAAAGTACCTGGAGAATTTGTAGGAGGGTTATGGTTTCTGCTTCTCTGAAATTTCCTTAAAATGGTATCCTATAAATAGGCTGAGGATTGGTCCCTACGTCCTTTCAAATATTCCGTCGGCTCTACATTTCTGTTTTGCTGCGTGTCACTTTTGTTCTTTACAGAGGGGTAGGGCTCTTAAGGGTGGGAGAATAAAATTACATTAGCAAGCACAGCACTCAGAGTTCCCCAGGGGGTGAATCTAGTCCACTTGCTGAGTTCGGTGGCATATTCACATACCCCTACTCTACACCCTCACCTCCTCCTACAGGTCATTTATGTGAGGTTCCCACCAGGACTGTTATCTAGCAGATACACACCAATAACTACATGAGGAGAGTTAAAACATAATGGCTGGAAAATGACTGACCCAAGCCCACTGAAGGTAGCACAGCCATTGCTCTGGCCCTCCCCAGGATGCCCATCATGTAGCAGTCAGTAAAGGGTCAATGCCTACTACGGCAGGGGGTGTCCAGGCCTCTGCTGCCACCCAGCTGAGCCCACTGATTCTTTTTTTTTATATTTATTTTTTAGTTGTAGTTGGACACAATACCTTTATTTTATTTATTTATTTTTATAAATAAAATGGTGCTGAGGATCGAACCCAGTGCTAGGTGAGTGCTCTACACTGAGTCACAACCTGAGCCCACTCATTCTTGCTGATTGTTAAAACATTTGAATTTTACCCTCTGGCTTCCACATTCCCAACACACACACACACACACACACACATACACACACGTGTTATTTTCACCCCTCTGGGATTCTGCATGTGCTGTGCCTTATGCTCAGAATGTCCATCCCTCCAGCCCCCAACTCTCTTGAAACCTCCCTCTGATTCAGATCTTTGGTTCAAATACAATCCTCAGGTAGCTGTTCCTGATCCCAATCTCTTCTCTCAAAAATAACCACTGCCTCTACCATAGCCACAGGCCTTTCCTTTAAAGGCTTTCTAGTAACCCCTATATCTTTTACCTTGATTTCTTCAGTTTTACACAATTTCCAATAGACTTATTTTTCCCACTGCTGATATTTTAAGAATAAATTTAAAGGCAAAATGGTATTGTTCAATAAATTTCCAGAAAGCCAGTCCTGCACCACCTGTAATTTCTAGGAGACTAACATGATCCTAGTTATTAGCTCCTTCTATTTGAGGACATGATTTGGCCACTGAGGGGCTTAGTGTCCCAAACCTTTGGGCATGGCTCTTTAGGGCTGCAGGTCTAGCCTCTAAGACCAGGAAGGCAGATGGCAAGGTGAAGACCAGAAAAAACCCACAAAACAAAAAGTATCCTCCCATTTAATGCTCAGGGGCAGAGGACTGGCATGAGGCTTCTTGGGGGCATGGATGGTGTCTCTTCTTATAGTTAAAGCCTAACCTCCTCTGAGCTCACCTGCTCACTTGCCATGCTATGGGACAGACCTGTCAGGTAGGGGTGGCCAGTACACCTTGACCTTACTTCAGATGCTTACATCTCTAAACTTTCTTTTCCTTTTTGGTTTCTAGCTTCTCACCGCCTTGCACAACAAGGGTCTCTACACATAGTAGCTTGGAAGCCTCCTGAGGCCACAGTTGGCCCTGGCTGATTCTTTTACTTCTACAACATGTACTGACACCCATCAGTACATGTATCAGACACCCATCCAGCACTTGCTACATGCTAGGCTTTGTTCAAGGCATCCAGCCATAAGCACCATAACCATCATCAAGTACTGCAATTAGCCTCAGTTTACATATGGAGAAACCAAGACTGAGAGCAGTGATGTGAACTGTTCAAGTCACAGATGGGAAACTGACCCAGTCAGGCCATATGGTTGCACCATTCTTATTCTTAGCTACTACTCAATGTTTCATATGCAGCAGGTACACAAGAATATTTTTCAAATATAAAAAGAGTGCCTCAGGGGCTTAGTGGTCAAAAGGATGTTGGATACTCTAATTAGGATTTTTGCAAACGTTTGATATTCCAAAACTTTCCCAGATGACTTGGAGCTGTTACCCTCATGCTCCAGTGTCATATACTCCCAAATACACGTTATAAGAGATGAATGGTAGATCTGTTATGCTTAGGGGCATGTGAATGTATACAGTAAATGCTGGAACTGTTCACAGAGTCTGAGGAGAGATGAAAGGCTTGGAAGTAATTTAACTACTTAGGAATAATAACTTAGAATTATCGTTGAAGGAGAGAGACATGAGAGTGTACGTGTGTGTGTGTGTGTGTGTGTGTGTGTGTGTGTGTGTATGGTGAGTACATGATCAATAGGGAGTGAGCTGGTGGGACATCTCTTTTTTTCTCCTCCCTATGGCCTGGTGAAGCCTGTCTGTCTTGGCTTGCAACCATTTGTAAAGACCCCATAGCTTCCAATGGCCTCCTGCACAGGGTGGGAGCAGAGTCATTCATCACTGTCAGGAGATGTGCTGCACACAGCAGGGCAGGCTTTCTTCCCTGCTGCTCCTGCAGCTAGAGCTGCAAATCTTGAAAAGATGCAGAACATGCACACTGCAAATAACCATCCATCATCTTGGCTCTGCAAGCCCTGGGAAAGGGGCCTCCCCACATGGTGCTGACCCATTCTGACTTCGGCTCCAGCCCCAGCTAGAACTGGGACCATGAAGACTTTTTGGGGTGCCTCATCCCTGCCCAAGCCAATCTTCATCCTGGATAATCTGTTGAGGTTTGGGGTTGAAATTCTCTGAAATGATAACCAAACCCCCACTTTTCTCTGCAAATCAGATTTTCAGATTGCTTTCAGCAATCAGACTGCTGCCAAGGTGGCCCATAATCATTAAATTATGAAAATACAAGTTGCTGGGAGGAAATGAATACCAGGTTTCACTAGGGAAAGGCCTGCTTTCTTGTGAAGTAATTATAAAATTAAAATGTGATATTTCTCTGGTGAGTCTAGAAAGCCTCCCAGCGCGGTCTGTGGCACAACAGTAACGTCAGAATTTGCATTGGGGCGGGACTGAGAAATCCTCTGTGCCCCAAAAATGCCAGTCAGGGACATCGGCAGGTAAATTTCCAAAGATTGGGTTAAGAGTGATTAAAAGCAAAGAGAAGGAAAAGTACAGAGTTTGGATTTTTCAATTACTTTTTAAAACTCAGGAGTCAAGCTGTTAGAAAATGCAGGCTTTCCAAGCAAGACTACTAATGCCGAGCTAATTAGACCTACAGGCTTGGCTAACATATAAATTCAGGACCCAAAGAGGGGCACTGTCCCTTTAAAATCTGCCTTGGGATCAGTGGAAGAGTTAATGGGTAGTGTCAGGGGGGCTGCTTTATTAGGTGGTCCTAGAGAGGATAAAGCCTGGGGTTTCTGTAACAGGGCTTCTGTGCTTGATTCAATAAATCAATTTATATTAAATGCGGGTGCAGCTCTGGAGCTGGTTCCACAGAGCACTCTGTGGCGTTTCTCAATCTGCTCATCCACTTCCCTGTCAGCCTGCCAGAATGTGCTGTCAGAGGGCATTGAAGAGAGCAATAAAGAATACGATAGAAGCCGCATCTGCAATATTTGTAAAACTCGACCTGGCAGCTCCAGACCACGCTTGGGGCTGCCTCCAGTGAGTCGCTCTCTCCAGAAAATGAACTGGACTGTTGGTAAGAAGCCCAGGGCTGTGGGGCTGTGCCTCTCATTGCTGAGAGGGGCTCCAGGCTGACGATGAGGGTAAAGGTCACCCCCAAACAGAATGGAAAGGCGTGGAAGTGAAGTTGCTTTTTAATCACATTCTCAGCGTCTGAAATACTCTCCAAAAGGTAAAAAGGAAAAAGCGACAGAAATGGAAGTGCCAAGAGCTGGTACTAGTCCAGGAGGCTAAGACAAGAGTGGGCGTGGGTGGTTTGGGGAGAGGGAGGCATGCTACTGAACTAGGGAGAGGAACTGGGGCTCTCTTGGCCGGCCTGTGGGGTGCAGCTTCTCCAGTGCCCAGTGAAGGACAGCTGGAGACAAATCCAGTCTTTCTAAACACAGTGACCCATGTCCCTGCAGATCTGGAAGGTGGAACCCCTCCCCCAGCTGACTCAGTCCTTCAGCAGTGGGGCCAGGAGCCATGGAGTCCGGCCTACGCCCATCCGCTACCCCTGTCTGTGCTTGCCTTTTATAACCCTGTGCTGTTGAGATGTTCAGTTACAGGCAGCTCCTTGCACCACATTCCACGCCCTCACTAGGCCCACACTCTCCTTTTATCTGGACCACAGGCCCCATCCAGCAGACCTTTCTGTGGTGATAAGAGTGATTTGCACCATCCAGGGCAGTAGCCACCATCCAAATGTGACAACTGCACAACTGAGACATGGCTAGTGAGAGAGAGGGAGTGAATTTTTCATCTTATTTAATTTTAAGTAATTGAAATTTAAATGGCTACGTGTGGTTAGTGGCTACAATGCATGAGAGCATAGAAAAAAGAAAAGGGAGTGCTAGGGCTGGGGTTGTGGCTCAGCGGTAGAGCGCTCGCCTAGCACGTGCGAGGCCCTGGGTTTGATCCTCAGCACTGCATAAAAATAAGTAAATCAAATAAAGGTATTGTGTCCAACTACAACTAAAAAATAAATATTTAAAATAATAGTAATTAAAAAAAGAAAAAAAGAAATAGGGAGTGCTGAACCAGGCAGATGATGATTGACTTTGCTGTTCCCAGTGGAAAATCCCTTGATTTGCTCATAGTTTTAAGGGAAACAGGGGAGGGGGAAATTACCCTGACACATCATTAAGTTAGAATCATAAAAAGTCATGGGTTGTAAGAGACTAGAATAAAAGGTTACCATCTCTGAAATCTATCTAGAGGGATCTGTCTTTCCCAGAAGCTCTAAAAGCAGAACAAAGCTCCTTCCCCCAAGACACAGGGGCTGGCAGCAATGGGCAAAGGAAGGATTTTACAAATGAGAGACTTTGGCAGAGCAAAGTCTCAAAAAGCCTATTGCCCAAAGCAGCACTCTCTTACTAAGTAAGCCATGTGATCTCAAGTCACCAGCCCTGCCTGGCCCCTGAAACAAGACCATCACAAAGGTTAAGAAAGGCTTGGCTTAAAGGAAGATTTCTGGTGTACGTTGTTCATAACCAGAACCATCTGGAAGCAATCTCGCTTCACAGGATGGACTTTTCTTCTTCGGCTCTTTTTTTCCCTCTACAAATCCCATCAGCCCAGGAACAGCTGCTGGAGAATCTGGCCAGAAGCCAGGGGTGAAGTCACAGCCCCCTTCCACACCAATGTCATCATGCACCCCCAGATGGCTTGTTACCCTACGTGGCTACACACAGGGTATGAAGAACGCTGATCCTACATGAAAAAGCAAAATCACCAGCAGTCACAAGAGGAGGGGACCTATAGCCACAAAGCCAGCTGTGAGAAACTTGTTTCAAGTCAGTAACATAGATACTTGCCAGCAAATTACTGCCTGAGACAGCTCAGAGGGCCATGGATCGGGATTCATAGCCCTTAGGATGACATACTGCCAGTTTCTGTGTGTGTCCTGCAATGGCAGCTCTACACAAAGGGCCAGGGAGGAGGGGCACCAGCCTGGGGATTCTGGCACCAGGGCCACTGACACTAGACACAGAAGGTGAGAACCATGTGGGTGACAGGGACATCAAGGGAAGGGCACATCAGGGACCAACTCAGCGATGGGCGTTAGACAAAGGCTTTGTAAATCAAGCCACTGAGCTAACTCTCTGAGGAAAGAAGAGAAGGGAGGTTGGGGGGAGCCAGGGAAGAGACCAATTTCATTATGATGGGCCTGGTGACAATAACCTTTTGTCCTCTAAACAATCTGGGCCTGCCAAGCTGCTCCACAGTCTCCAAGAAAGCATGAGGATCCCGTCAGGAGGCAACAGACTCATCCTTAATTATGAGACAAGGCTTCCCAGAGCTGACATCCTCTCCCACACTTCCTCCCTGCTGCAAGCACTCCACAGAATGCTGGCATGATGCTCCTCTAATGAGAGCAGGCAATTTCCCTAAGCACAGGAGATCTGGTTATTCAGGGGATCCTTCCCTACCATCACCATCCCCAGATCATGCTCAGACTCCTGGTAATGAGTGGAAAGTATCGTTTAATTTGACCAACGGTCTATCGGGTCACATGGGGAGCTAGAAAAGTCACTGCCTGGCAGCTCCTAAAATGCTTCATTCCATTGTCTTATTCCCTTAAGGACTGTCAAGGAAACACGAATTTTAGCAGAGAGAGGCCCCCAACTTAAATTTCTATCAGAGGTCAAAACTGTGTAAAAGCATCTAGTTCTACCCTGAAAAAAGTTGATTGGCACTGCACATCAGAAAGAGCCTTGGAATGAGAGTCAGGACTGGGCTCTAGTCTTGTCTCTGACACTTGTGCATTGGTAGACACTGAGCAAACCACAGAGTCCCTCAGGCTCTACTTGCTCAACAGCAAAATGGGAAGAAGGGGCCGCCATTTCACAGCTGTCAGTTCAGCACAGTGGCTAGTAGTGCACACTCCAAAATAACACTGCCTGGATTTACAGGCCAGGCTCTGGAACCTTCTTAGTTGTGTAACCTTGCACAATTTAGCCTCTGTGCTTCAGTTCCCTCATCAGTAAAATGTACTTATTTGATAGGCCTGTTTTAAGATCTGCTTTAAGAGTTAAATATGAATAATTAAGTAAAGCTCTCATCACAGTGCCTGGCCCATGGCTCTCCCAGTAAATATCAGTCAACCTCATTACTATCATGATTAATGGGAAAGCAGGGGGGGGAATTAAAATCTCCACAACTAGAAATTTACTACAAGGATTGAATAGCTTAACAGTAGGTAGACCCTTTGTTAGGGTTCAGAGAAGTAAGTTCACAGCCCAAGGCGACTTCTGAAGCCAAGAAACGTAACGGTAACGGAGGGTCTAGGGAAGGACTTGTTTGCATCCTGGAGGACCACACACTCCAGATGTCACCAGTCCACCTTCAACCAATTCCAACAACTTGGGAGTGATTAATGACTCTCATGGGAAAAGAAGCAGGCTATAGATCCTCACCTCCCTTTCCATAAATTAATTTTCCAGTCTTTCTCTTCTATAGACAATTAAGAAAGACAGAGAGCCACCGTCTTTTCCCCCAGTGCTGGGGATCAGGGACTCACACATACTAAGTGACCCCAGTCTTTTTAAGTCCTAAAAAAAATAACTGTTCCATTTTAGGCTGTTAGAGGGTAAAAATATTTTTTAAAGGAACTCATTAGTTGGGGGAGGGGGTTACATAAACCATGGTCTAAATTGGTTTTAAATATCCCGAGTTCTTCCGACAAAGATATAAAGGGCTTTCCTTCTCCATAAGTCCCATTTTCAAATCAAAATAAGAACAGGTAAGAAATGCACAGAGGTGTACATAAATCTCTGCTTGTAACTATCCTTGTGAGCCAACAGCCATGTTGGGAATTATACTGAAAACAAATCAAATCATGTCTGACTGAAGCCATTCTCGGTCTTGGCTTCTCAATTATTTAGTACCTTCTGTGAAGTTCCATGCAATTAAAAACAGCCCACTTATGGGCTGCTTATCTGCATAGGACCCTGCTAACACAGAAAGACAGAGAGAAAGATGGGGGTGGGGAGAGAAAATATGTGCATGTAACGTTGGGTATAATCTAGTTCTGAATTTACCTGCATTGAGAAAGTTATAAAATGAGGGCAATCTTTAGATGTGTGTTTCAGGAAAAATGTATAAGCCACTCCAAAAGGGGGAAAAATACAGCTTCATGGGAATATAAAACACTAACCTTATCACATGGTTTGAGTGGACCCTTTACAGCCTTTGAAAGCATCTTGCCCATTAAAGTGATGATGCCTCTCATCTCATTAGAAGTGCTTTCCAAAGCTAGTAACAATATATTGTTCTCCCCGCCCCAGATGAATTGACACTAAGCAGCTGCAACAAAGACACTCGTCCAAACAAGTCCTAGGCATGCCATTAACCAAGTTTGTGTTGACTGCTTAGATCTCATTTGCCTTCCTGGCACAGAAAGAATATCCAGACACACTTGCCTCAAGCTCAATGTGTCTCCAATACAAACCCATTGTTCCTGCCTTTCTCTTTGACTGTCCACGACACTGACCTGTAGGCTTCGTCTACTGCCAAATAAACCCCTCTACTTTCAGCCAATAGATAACTGCTTTCTATCTACTCTGGGTCAGCACAGGACTAAGCACTGGGTGCCTGCCTCATGAGGAACCTACAGGCTAATGGAAAAGACATATTTAAATACGTAATTGTAGTCATCAAAGACTGACCTCTAAATAATTTTCTTTTTTGTTGATTTCCTCTCTCTTGTTTTCTGCTTCCATCTCTCTATTGAGTGCTTGAGACTATATATATTTATATATTTCTATGATAACTTTTCCATGAGTTCCTAAATCTGCTTTCTAAAGTCAGTCTCTTAAGATACCCTCACAAAAATATTGCTTTCATTTATTTCTTCTTCTCAGAAATTCACAAGATCAACCTAATAGTCTCTCCCACAGCAAATCACCCATTTCTCTATCTGGCTTTGTATGGTCTCTTAGTACAAGTTCAATGTGTTTCTCACAATCTCTCCTCTTGTATTTAACCATTTTCCTTATTGTCTTTTTAGATATATCCTCCCACCTCCTTTTAAACATGTTTACAATCACGGGTTCATAATCTTTCCTTCTTTCCAAATTGTACAACACCCAGACCAAACTGTCATGAGTATTTCCGAATGACACTAGCCCTCATCTTAAACATTTCTGCAAGAAGTGCTGATATTGTTGATTGAATACAAATGGATTTATAAGAAAGCCCAGTCAGGGTTAGAATAATGACTCTAGGATATAAAAATCCAGAGCTGCAAATATGGTGAACCCTTTTTTGATAAATCCATTTACCTTTTAGAGAAGGGGCAAATATTTTTGGCTCTGTGGGTTACACAGACTCCGCTATAACTACTCAACTGCCCTGCACTGGGGTGAAGGCAGCTATAGTTCAAATGTAAACAAAGGGGTGGAGCTATATTGAGAAGAGAATTATTTACAGATACAGGTGGTGAGCCGACTTTGGCTTTCCAGCAATAGTTTGCTGACCTCATTCTAGACAAAGAAAAGTGGATCTGGGTGAGGATCTGCTTTTTCCAGAGGGTAAAGAACAACTAAAGGTCCCATAGATGAGCCTCTTATGGGTAGTTCAATTTGTTCCTTTATGACAATATGTGTCCTAGAAGTAGGTCCCCAGCCTGGAAGTTATCAGCATGGGAATCTTGGCTCTGACCATCTGTTCACAATGAAGAGGGACAGTGAAAGCTATGGCCCTGCTTTTGTGGGAGATGTGGTAAGGAGAGTAAACGACTTCATTCTTCTATTATCCTCCAGACTGACAAGAGGCTCCCTCATTAGATCTCAGGACGTAAGAGTAAATCCCCCACACTTCTGCATGTAAGGCTCTGCTCTTTCATTGAATCCTTATTCCAACCCCGTAATGTGTAAGAACTTGTTACCTGTTTACTACTCTTCTGAAGAGACAGGAGGTCTTAGTCAACATGACACTGAGGTGTGTTTAGGAAACAAGACACCCCATGTCAGGAGTTCTTATATTAATCTGAATGTGATCAAATATAGTGGATCCTTCACATCTGCAGGTGTCATTTCTATGGTGTCAATCAACATGGATGGAAACATTTTTTTTTAAAGTATCTATAGTGAATATGTCCAGTTTTTTTCTTCACCTTTACTTCCTATGATACAGTGTAGCAACTATTCATATAGAATTTACACTGCATTAGATATATTAAGTAATTGAGAGACGACTTCAAGTATACAGGAAGGAAGATGTACATTGGCTACATGCAAATACTATACCATTTTATATAAGGTAGTTGAACATCCTGGAATTTTGTTATCTGTAGGGGATCCTGGAACTCATTTATTACAGATTGAGGAATGAATAAAGCACATTATCTTGAATCTTTATAATGATCCTCAGAGAGCATATCTTTTCTTCACTTTATCCATGGAAAAATAGGCTCTAGGCATTAAGTAGAAAATCAGAATCAGGATTCTGCTCATTTAGAAAGTCAAGAGTCAGGATTCAAATTCAAGCCACTTTGGCTCAATAAATCCTTGGCAGATTCCTTAAATCCTCTCCACCTATTTAATAACCCTGGCCTAAAAGCATAAAGCTTAATGTGTTTTATAAGGCCCCAAATGATTGTTCCATGCAAAGTGAGGAATTAAGTCACATGCAGAGAGAGGGTCCAGTATCCCCAAGGAGGGCCTCCAAGAAGAGAGAAACCATTGCCTGTGATTTCACAGACTCGTGTCCTTCACCACAAACTCAGGTGTCTGGCTGAACATCCTGACACCAACTGCATAAGTGGCATTTCACAGTGGTGACGCTTCCTCTGCACACCCACTGCAGTGGTACTGGGGAGGAGGGAGGTGTGTTCTTACCAGCCTGTCATATTAAAGTCCCTGTAGAGCATCTTCTTTCCAAGTTCCTTTCTCTGTACTCTCCTTGGAAACTCCAAATGTGTGAACTCATTTCCCAGCAAGTGAGGCTGCATGAATGCCTAATATTAAAAAAAAAAAAAAAAGAAAGAAAGAAAAGAAAGAAAGCCACATACATTTAAGGATGTTTTATAAATTGAGACAGGCCATAGTTCATAAACAAGAAAATCATCTCATACTTTAAGGGAAATAAATAAATTTCAGCATTTAAACACTAATAGAAGATGACCAAATAGAAATCTTGCACTTAATAAAGGGATGCCACTTTTTCATTTAGTATGAAATATTGCTATCAGAGACGCATAGAATGAAAGGTGTAATGAAAAGAAACTGAGCTCCAAAGTTCACAGATGGCTCACTATCCTGAATGGCACATGGTGAGGTAGAAGGCAAGCACTCTTACCCCGACTTTCTTTGCTCTCATCTCCTTTATACCTGCAGTTACCATGGCCTTGCCTTTGAAAGCTGCATGTGAGTCTCCAATAAACACAGGGCTTGAGGCTGCAGGGTGGGGCCAGATTCACCAGACAGGAACATTTTTCTGGACCCCCTCCAGTCTGTACTGCAGTCATTTGCTCCTGTCATTGGAAGACTATTCCGGAGCAGATGGCTTCTCCCCCCGCCCTCCCCCCCAACCCAATCTCTGTTCACAGGACCAAAGTCTTGAGCAAACAGCCACTTAGGGAATTGCTTTGAAAAAAACAAACAGTCTCATTGTCACATTCAGAACTCAAATCTGGCTGTCCAAGAGCTGGAATGCTCCTGTTTTAACATCCCTGTTCAGGGGCCACACACTGTAAGCGTACCTACACTAGAACTTCCCGCATCACGCCTGACGCCTACATAATACCAGAGTGGTGGGATGGATCCTCTCTCTTCATTGGCAGGGAAAAGAGTGGGCAGAGCACATCATGGCCTGGCACTGTGGGAAAACAAGGGATCCCTACCGCCAGACAGATGGTCATATCCTCAGTTTATAGGAATAGGTTGAATAATCCTTATTTGAAATTTTTTGGTCCATGAAGTACTTAGAATTTTTTTTTCATTTTTTTTATTTTTATTGTTGGTTGTTCAAAACATTACATAGTTCTTGATATATCATATTTCACACTTTGATTCAAGTGGGTTATGAACTCCCATTTTTACCCCGTATACAGATTGCAGAATCACATCAGTTACACTTCCATTGTTAGAATTTTTTTTTTTTAAATATTTCAATACACCTAATGAGGCATCTTGGGAATGGGTCCCAAGTTTAAATACAAAATTCACTTATGTTTCATATGTATCTTATACACATATCCTGGTGGTAATTTTATATAGTATTTTTTTTTAAGAGAGAGAGAGAGAGAGAGAGAGAGAGAGAGAGAGAGAGAGAGAGAGAGAGAGAATTTTAATATTTATTTTTTAGTTTTTGGCGGACACAACATCTTTCTTTGTATGTGGTGCTGAGGATGAAACCCGGGCCGCACGCATGCCAGGCGAGTGCGCTACCGCTTGAGCCACATCCCCAGCCCAATTTTATATAGTATTTTCTGGTGTGCCTATGTTTGGAGTACAATCTGTCATGTGAGGTCAAGGTGGAATTTTCCATTTATGGCATTATGTCAGTGCTTAGAATTTTTCAGATTTTTAGAGAATTTCAGGTTTGGGGATTTTTTATATTAGGGATGTTCAACCTACAACAGACAGCTCTCATGGTCTCCTTCCCAGGACCAGAGGCCAACAGATCTTCCACTGGTGCTCCTAGTGATTTGGAGGTACTAGTTAGACATTAGGCACTGGAAATTAAGTTTATCAGGAGCCAAGAGAAGCAAGCTGAATTGTCTACCAGGCTGGTCATGTTTGGCCACTGGTGGAACTCTGAGGCAGTAATTCTGGGCAGGCGTGGGCCGGACAGAACTGGGTGACAGGACAGGACAACTGAGGCTGAGAGGCTTGTGTTTTTCTTGTCTGAAGCAGGTTCCAGATCTGGTGGGAATTCTGGAGGGTCTGAAACTCTGTGGGAGGTGAGACTTGTGCTGCTGCTGATTACCAAGAAAGCTTTAATTTTGGATTTTATAGAGAGTTCTCCTGGGAAGGAAGGAAAGGAACTTATATGCAAAAGGGCAGGTCAGTGGTGTGGGCTACATATGAGACATATGAGTCTGCATTCAAGATAGCCCTTCTATCCCTCACACTTATTTAAAAAAAAAACAGCAGGAGAGACACAGAAGGCAGCCTGGGTCAGCATATACAGTTAAATAATAAATGAAATACAGATTTGCACACAGAATTTATAAACTACATTTATAAACTGTGATTTTAGTGGGTGGTTTAATTTCATAATTTCCTTACCTATAAAATGAGATTAATTGTATATTTTTATAATTAAGTGATATGTCTCTAAGGTACTGATCAGGGTTGTATTTGCTCAAAAACAATAACTATTATAGCCATTTCATGATTATTGAGTCCTATCACATCCTGAGTCTATGCTCAGAGACTTGTGTGTTTCATCTCACCCTCCAACAACCACATGGGCAGGAACAGCTACTTAATTTGTCGGGTCCAGTGCAAAATGAAAATATGGAGCCTCTGTTCAAAATTAAAAATTTCAAGGAAGGCACTGTGTACATTAAGCCAAATACAAGCCCTGTGTGACTGTACAAGAAGTCCAGCCATTTTGAAGGGTAGAGAACATTTTACTCCTCTTTTATTTTGGTCCACCAATGAAAACTAAGGAATAGAGGTTTAAGTAGTCAGTAAACAGAAGCATCTGTTGTATATCCTTTATCAAGTTTCAGAACTTTGAGACTATATGAGCATGGAGTTTTGATCCATTGCAGTCCCTACCTGCAAGCTGGAATCAACACTGATTTAGGGGTTACCATCTGCCTTATACTAGGGACTTGATACATGTCATCTTAGTCATTCAATACTACAAAGCCTATATCACAGAACCGACTTACAAATGAGGAAACTAAGTCTCAGAAAGGTTAAGACCCTAACCCAAGGTCATCAGCTAAGACTGAATGCTTCTATAGCCTGAGTTTAACATCCTCCTCAAAACCCCATCCTATCACCCTATGGTAACCCTTCTATCCCTCACAGTTATTAAAAAAAAAAAAAAAACAGCAGGAGAGACACAGAAGGCCTGTGAACATTTACTCCTAGACCATGCAGCCTGAGTCAGCAGATACAGTTAAATAATAAATGAAATACAGATTTGCACACAGAATGGTTGCAAGGATGTTCCTGACATTATTCTTAACAGCAAATAACTAGAGAAAAATCATTTAATAATGAGTGACTAAATAAACTAGCATAAATTCATTCCAAGGAACTCCATGTTATCATTTAAGATGATGCTACAGAGAATATGCAACGACTCACCAGAGTTGATTTCACTGTACGAAGAAGGTTAACAAATACTACATGTATGTACAAGAGCATAAGTTTACATGTGTCATGTCATGTGTACACAGATCTACATATTAAGTATATATGTATGTAAAAATGAGTGTGTGCTATGGTGTGAATGTGTCTAAAATTCATATGATGTAAACAATCCCCCAATGCCGTCTGCTGGGAGGTGTTTAGGTCCTGGGGCTCAGCACTTGTGCCTGGCTAATGCTGCTATAAAAAGGACCCATGGGAGTAGATCTCTCTTTCCTTCTGCCTTCTGCAGGTGAGGACATAGCAAATAGGTGCATACCAGATTGCTGGCACCTTGATCTTGGACTTCCAGACTGCAGAAATGTGAGAAAGAAATTTTTTCTTCTTTATACACTACCCAGTATGTGGTATTATGTTATATCAGCACAAAATGGACTACGACAGCATGAGTGTATAAATAGATACACAACATATATGTGCATTAGTGACAAACCAGACAGGACCCAAAGAACATTTCTGAGCACATTTCTTCACATGATGAAGAGGGTGATGGATTTTGGGACATGTTACACCCAAAATGACATTTGGCACTTCAGGAAACAGCAGAAGTAGGCTGCTATGGTTTGAAAGCATCTGTCAAAAACCAGTGTATTGAAGGCTTGGTCATTAGCCTCTGGTGCTAGACTGAGATCTCTGAGACTGTGAGCAAAAATGAACCTTTCCTCCTTTTAGATTGATTTATCTCAGGTACCTGTTACAATGGCAGGAAGCTGACTCACACAGTGACCATGAACACTAGAAAGAATTCTTCCTACCTCTTTCCCCAAAGCAGGCCATAAAATTTAGATGACTGTCTTCTGAAATTGGTTGTAAGACACTCATTCCATACCCTGATCCATACCCAGGGGAAAGGAATGTCACACAAGGATGCCAAGAAAATTCTAAAAGAACAGGCCTTGCTGAGCTAATCCCCTTCCCCCAGGTAACGACCATTAGATCATAAACCTTCCATTCTCCAATCAAATTTATACATGACTGTCCATAAAAATAAGTCTTCTTTGTTTCTTTGGCTCTTCATTTCCAAAGGATCTTGTATCACATGCAATTTATATTAAATACATTTTAGACTTTTCTCTTAATTTGTTCATGGCTGTTGGCCATGAACCCAGAAATGGGTAAGAACAACAACAACATTCGTTCTCTCTTACAAGGGAAGTGTGAAGTTTGAGGCACTATGCCTGTTAACAGATGAGCGGACCTGTGGGTGGTGCCTTAACCAGGTACCCTTGTGCCATTTTTTGTTGGTATATGTTTGCCTGGGCAGCTGTATCAGAGGATCTGTTGAGGCAGGTGCCTGCAGGTTAGCTGGCAACTCCTCAGTGGCTTTGTTATCTGCAGGGGCTGCTTCACCTCTCCTTTGAGGATGTGCATGTTCAAAGGAGGCTTGAATTCTGTGTCACCTGTGGTCGGTAGCTTCCTCACATGTGAAGACTTTCAGAATCTCAACAGAGTGTTTTCTATACAAAATACTGTATTTCATCCAATCTAAGATGCCATTTATTAAATGCACCATTATTTTATGATCTCTAAGAAAATAAGAGCTGCCAATTAAATTGTGCTCAATGCTTTCTTACCATTTCAGATTTTTGTTTTGCTCATTCTGGAAGAGCTCCTTTAGACTGAAGACAAATTTTATTACCTTTTACTTTTGTGTATACTTAGTAAAGGATATAGAAGCAAAGTACAGATGGTCCATGACTTACAATGGGACCACATTCCCAACATAATCCACTATAAGTTGAAAATGACTTTAATAGTCCTAACCTACTGAACATCATAGTTGAGCAGAACATCCACTGTTCACCCTTGAGATCTGGTGGCTGGGACTGGGAGCTGTGGTTTGCTGCTGCTCCCCAGCATCATAAGAGAGTATTGTGCTACATTTCACTAGCTTGAGAAAATAAATCAAAATTCAACACTGAAGCATGGGTTCTATTGAATGTATATTGCTTTTACACTGTTGTAAAGTCCAAGAATCATAAGTGGAACCATCATCAGTCAAGGACAGTCTGTGTACTGGCTCAGGTTTTCCAGAACTTTTTCACAGTTAGAATCCTACAGCTCTCATCACTTTTCGACTTGGGATCATGATGTTCATAATTTTCCACAGTGTCCTGGGTTTCACAAGAGCGCTGGTGATGCAGCACTTCTTAAATCATCCGCAACAGAACTACATGCCACAAAGCCAGCGGTGCGGAAGCTCTTAAGCCAGTTCCGCAATCATCTAGAGCCAGCTTACCGCTGACTCCCACTTTGGGAATGTAGTTCAACAACTCTGATTCACTCCTTCCCAACTTCCTCCACACAACCAGTTTGATCCAAAGAGACTTCACAAGTGTGTCAGTTTTGTCTCCACAGTTGTTTTCCCAAGCTGATGAACCCCCATTCTGCAAACTGGTGTGATGAGGTTCAGGACATGCTGCTCTAAAATATGGCATGTTGGCATTTGAGAAAGCAGAACAGAAGAGTCTCTCTCATTTCCCCTGATCTTTCTCTCCTTTAGCATGTCACCAGACATGCGCTTAGAGGGGAGGAGCATCCTGATTTCTGACAACACTGGATTGCAGGAGAATCTGAATAAAGACATCTCGCTAAGTTCCCCTGGAACTTATTTCCATTTGATCATAACCCTATTGTGCAATCATTCACAGTTAGAAACCTAAGGCATAAAAAATACACAAATTTACATGTTTCTTTGGAACTTCATGTTCTTATGAAGGCGCCTGAGTCTGGTACACTTTGTGGTACACAAATTTGTTTTTTGTCTTGCTAACCCCTCTTTTGTTATAGGGACTTTGCTCTCACTGTAATGGGCAAGAAAAACAAATCTTTCCTCCCTTCTAGATGCTCGCTCATGTGACGTTTGCACATGCCCAAGTCATGCAGTTGGTTGACAAGAACTGCAAACTATTCCAACTTCAAATATATTAAAAGTTGGGGGAAAAGTGCTTTAGCTCTGTGGGAACACTGTAATATTCATCCCACAGTGAGACTGATGCCACACCTTGAGCATTCGCTATCTTTTTGGTGATCTTTCTTTCCCACTTACAAATGGCCATAACACATGTGGAATGATTTTTTTTTTCTGTTGCAATCATGTATACCATGGAATTTTGAGTAGCTCATGTGCACCTGGGGCCCATTTTACCACTCTTTCTTCTTTGAAGTCACCATCGACCTCCTAAATGGTAGGCCTGCTTCTTAACAGCACTTCAAATACTCACTGTTGTTGCCCCTGGCAGACCCTCTGGAGTTAATGGTGTTCAAGTAATACAAGTCTGAGAACCAAGGAAGAGCAGAGTGAACATATGGCTGCTTAGTGAAAAATGAGATGCTAAATTACATAGAAGGCACACAATTTGTAAAAACCACCTGTTGGTTTTCAGAGGGAGACACTGCTACTCATTAGTGTACCATTTTATGCAATCATCATGAAAGCTTATAAATAGTCTCATATGTACACATTTACATATGTACATATGTTCAATGTCATTGAAATATCTAAAATGTTATTTAAGTATTTCCTTTATAACTAACCCATATTTGTGAATCTTCTACCATTGAACATTTTTTTTTTTAAAGAAGTGCTGGGAAGGCTGGGGTTGTGGCTCAAGTGGTAAAGTGCTCGCCTAGCACGCCTGAGGCACTGGGTTCGATCCTCAGCACCGCATAAAAATAAAATAAAGATATTGTGTCCACTTAAAACTAAAAAATAAATGTTAAAAAAAAAGAAGTGCTGGGGATTGATCCCAGGACCACATGCTCCTAGGCAAGTGCTCTACTCTGAGCCACGCTCCCAATTCAGGTTACTCATATATTTAAAAAACTCTCCAAATTACTAGTTTTGAGAAACCGTGGGTCTTGAGGTTACTTACATTGCCTCCTAGTGAATATAAAATGCTTCCTCATTTTCTTTCTCTTTTTAATAAACTTTCTTCCTGCTACTTTGTGGTTAGCTGGCCAGTGAATAGTGTCAGCTTTTTTAAAAAAAGTTGAGAAGAGATTTACTGCTCCTTGTTCCAGTAATTTTAGGGAAATCTAAAGTCACTGGGAGGAATTAAACAAGCAGGGGCCTGGCTTCCATGAAGGGGATGCAGAAGCCCAGAGAGTCCCTAAAAGGCCAGCATGGAGTCACTTACTTAACAGAAGTAGAGGGGCCTTAAAACCTAGGAATCTGGAAAGTTCTTAGTACTTGCTCAGCATTCAAGTGCCATGATTCACACTGACCTGTCCTGCTGGAGGGATTGCTTACATCAGCATTCAGGAGACTTGAGTCCCAAAGCCACTTTACTTTCACATTCACTATAAGCAACAAACACCACATTTAAAGTCTGTAAAATGTAGGGGAACTTGTTAAGTTGTATTAAGCAATAAAACCTACTGATTTCCTGGCTCAAAACTTGTAAGATACATGAATCATTTCAGCATGATTTACCCCACTGCCTGTACCTGGACCGTTTGTAAATGCGTATACATGATGATAGCTTCTTTTCAAGCACATTTCACTGGGATGCTGACCTTTTAAAAATGTGGGCTGAATCCAAGCTGGGATCAAGCACACATAAGAACGCAAATCCACCTGCAAAATAATTCTGGACTCTCTTCCAAATGTTCCTTATTTATCTAATATGCTGGATATACTTTAGATTTTTTTCTTCAGTGATGTTACTTGGAGGTACACATGCTAGAAACATCTCAGAGTGATGCAAGTTAGTAAAATAAACCTCTGGGTTTAAGTGAACATCAGCTAACACTTCATATGTTCATGATTTTTAAAATTTTAGCTTAACCTAGCACCTAACATAGTAAAGGCTTTAAGTAAGTTATCTGTTGGAAAATGGACACAGAATATTCTCACCTGTTTTACACAACTACAGTTTAGTGATTATTTAAAACTGTAAGAAGTAACATAGCTTCCTATCTTTTGAAAAAGTTAAAGATTTTTTTTTTTTTTTTTTTTTTTTTGGTACCAGGGATTGAACCCAGGGGCACTCGACCACTGAGCTGCATCTCCAACCCTATTTTATATTTCATTTAGAGACAGGGTTTCACCGAGTTGCTTAGTACCTTGCAGTTGCTGAGGTTGGCTTTGAACTCGTGATCCTCCTGCCTCAGCCTCCCGAACCACTAGGATTACACGTGTGTGCCACTGAAAAAGTTAAAACTAAAACCCATGGCATGTAAAAACAATCTTGGACACAAACAATCTTTTCTCATTTGATAGAAATCTTCCCATAAATCATGTGAATGTGACTACAGTTATACTATTTAAAATCCCATGATATTTCACCATGCTAAGGATATAACAAGACTATGTCTCTTCTCTACTTAATGAGCATGTAGACTAGAAACCCAGAAATTAGCATTTTATACTACAGTGCAATTTAAAGTGTGCTAACCTACTCTGTATAAAAAGCTGAACCTCTTTTCCCACACTCTCATCCTACATGTTGAGGCTTTCCTTCAAGGATCCATAATAGAATGTTCCTGAAAAAAAGGTGTGGAGGGATACCTCAAGTTCATGTGTGTACCACAAATATTACCTGGAGGAAAAAAGCCTGGTAATCAGCACTCTAGAACCACTAAAGACAAGTCACCAAGACTTAAGAATTCTGGAAAGACACAGGTTTGCTAAAGAGAGGGTATATCCTTGTCACTTCTTGGGCAGCAAATAAGGACAAGCTTATTGACAGATCTGATTGGGGACAAGAAGGACATCGTCTCTCTGTAAAGGATGTTGGAAAAACCTACTATACCATGGCAGGACGCCAGAGTTGGAGCAGGGAGTCTAGATGTCTTCTTATGGCTGTAAGTTCTTCTAGTTGTAGGCAGAAAGGAGACAGAAATGAGTACTATGTTTGAAAAGGATGTTGTTGTGTCCCATCCCAATGAGAGTCTGTAGATTCCCAGAGCAAAAGGAGACACCTTCTGGAACTTTTCAGCAAGCTCTCAACTTGAGCAGAGGAAGAACAAAGGTCTGAGTAGGGGAGGAATCTGAACTGGGACCTGTCTTACTCAAGAGCACATGAACCTGAGTGTTCCCCTCCTGGGCTGGGGGAAACTTTGAGAACCTTGGCAAGGTTGAAGAACAGGAAGCTGGAGCAGGCAACCCAGACCCAGGGAAGGAAACCGGGCCTGGTTGTGGGAGCAGACCAAGGTGACTGGAACTTCAGCTGAGGGCTGAATAGGGGCTTCCAGGGGACGTAGAAACCGTGGGTCTTGAGGTTACTTACATTGCCTGCTAGTGAACACAAAATGCTTCCTCATTTTCTTTCTCTTTTTAATAAACTTTCTTCCTGCTACTTTGTGGTCAGCTGGCCAGTGAATAGTGTCAGCTGAGGAGGAAACTGTCTCAGCTTTTGGGGAATCCAACCAAAGGAATTCATGTAACCAACATGTGAGCTCCAGCGTGTACCAAGCACCAGGGGCTAGGGTTTCAAAGAGCAAGGAAAGAGACACCTCTTCTCATAGTTCACTCACTAGCAAGGAGATGAAGAAAGGTTTTGGGCAAAATGGTGGTATGTCTAGGGGCTAAGGGACAAAGAGTGGGGCACACACCAGGTAGAGAGATGTCAGAGACAATCTGCAAAGGATTTTAGGAGCTGGTCAGTCAAGGACTCTGGGGAGAGTGCCGCCAGAGCAGAGGCAAAAAAAAGTGGGGAGCAGCTCACTGTCCAGAGGTGGACACAGTGTCCAGAGTTTCTCTTAGAACGTGTGGGGCAAAGAGGTGGCAAGAGTGTGGCTTTCTGCAGGACACCAAAAAAGGCTAATATACAATTAGATGATAGATACATATAGTTGCATAAAGCAGAAGTATTTAAAAAACCTTCAGTGAAGTATAAGATATATGGAAATATGCTTATATCATACATGTACAGGCTGATGAATTTTCACAAAGCGACCACCCCCACAGAGCTAGCATTTAGATTAAACAGAACATGCCAGGAGTCTATCTAATCACTGCCGCTTCTCTGCTTGGATCAGCTTTACCTATTTCTGTACTTTGTTTGGAATCCTACAGGATGCCCCCTCTGCTTTGTTAAGTCTGTGAGATTCATCCATGCTGTGCATAGTCACAATTTGTTCATTCTTGATGCCGTACAGTATTCCATCCCGTGACTGTGCCAAAATTTATTTACTCATCCAACTCTCCATGGACACTTGGACAGTTACCAGTGTGGGCTATTATAAGCAGTGCTGCTCTGCACATTCGAGTCTTTTGGTGAACATTTGTACACAGTTCTGCTAGGTACATACCGAGGAGTGGAACTGCTGGGCCAGGGCATGTTCTGGTTTAGGACTGACTGCCAAGCCCTTTCCCAAAGGAGTTGTTCCAATTTCCATTCCCATCAGCAGAATATGGAAAGTAAAAATTCTTATGTGTTCCATAAGATGGCAAATCCCACACAGGCAGTATTTTGTAAAGTCCTCTAGCTAAAACTTTCAGATAAACTAATTTTTAAATGTTCAGACCTCTGAGTGTTTGGAAGGAAGTTATCAAAAGGAAGAATTTCAGTGTCTAATACAAATTTTTTTTTTGAGTAATCTCTCCTTTTTTTTTTTTTTTTTTTTTTTGCCTTTAGGGAGAAAAGAATCTCATCAGACTATAAGAGGAGCATTGGAAGTCATATAATTCAAGATGATTTATCATGTAGAAGTCTGAGGTCAAGAATGAAATGAAATTAATAATGTCAGCCAAGCCACTGGTGGTCACGCTAATAGTTAAATGAGAAAGTTCTTCCAGGGCCAAGGCTGCTCACCTGATTTTACAGAGAAGGAATAGAATATTTTGGTTTGGGTTAAAAAAGTGAAGGGAAAATGTGAAATGGCTGAGTTCTTAATAAGTATGGGTTTAGAATCTTTCATGAAAAATTCTCATTCATAATTTGTCCTTCAAAAATCTCAAAGTAGCAAGAATCAAGTTTGTATATGTAAGTCATTATAGAACTGAATACTGATGATACTCTGCCTGGTTTATGTGGTTTCCAAGAAAAACAATGACATTTCTGCATAAATATGATAAATGTCACAACAGCTTTGAGCCTGCCATTATTTAATTAGAAAATCTGCAACTCACATGCATTGTCATGAAAGGGGATTAAACGGGGAAGGAGATGGCTTTGGGTGGATTTTTTCCTCAAGATTTGTACATTTTCCAGGGAGTAAAGCAGAGAGCTGTCTCTTTGTGTCTAAAGCCAGGCTGGCCAGTTTAATCCTGCTCTCAAGGTGAAGTGGGATGCGAGGGTGATGAACCTGTCCTTTTTATTCATGAGTACACTTGAGCCTCGCCGTGATAGCCTCCTGTCTTAAAAGCAGGCTCAGGTTTAAGGAATAGTTCAGTGGAGATAACTCTTGAGCAGGAAAAATCCCAGTGAGCCAAGAGGCTTGTTCACTTGAAGTCTTTCCAAGATTCACACCAGGGAGAACAGACAAACAGAATGAGGCGGCACAGAGAGCCGGGACAGTCCAAGAACACTGCAAGAAATCACCTCAGATAATGTTGCACTTGCGTGTATCAAATGTGTATTTGAAACCCACTTTCATCTCTTCCGTGCATTTCCCTTGATGAAAAACAACTGCAGACTTGGATTATTCTACAAGGACAGAAGTACATTATTGGAAGGTTTGATGATACCAGCACATCTTAATGTAATCAAATCAGAGTTTATAAATATGTCTAGGCAGAACAGAGGGAAAGCCATCACTCTCGCACCTCGGGGCTGCAGAGGTCCCCTGAGGGAGATCCGTTTCTGGCTATCACCTGAAGCGAATGTGGGGGCAATTTCTTGGAGGCTTTGGCATTCGAGTATTCAATGCTGCTGAGAAACACCCAGAAACCAGACCCCCTTCCCTCCTACCTGAGCCTGACTCCATTCAAAACACTCTGTCTAGCTTGGTGGACCCTCTTACATATTTTATTTTAATCACTCTGGAAATACTAAACAAACAAACAAAACAAGCCCAACTACAAAGAGCAAGGCTTTTTCATGACTGTAGGATCAGCGGCTCTCCCTGACTGCTGGGGCAGGAGTGCAGGGCCCCTGATGTCCTTGTCACACACCTGCCACATTCTGTGTGAACATGTCAAACTGGCAAGCGTGCTCGATTAATCACCCAGCCTGAGAATCTACGAAACAAAGTTCACATTACCCAGAGAGCTGCACGAAGGGCCCTCTGAGGTCGGGATGCAAGACCAAACAGAATTAACGTGCCTGCCACATCCATCATTTTGTAATCTGCTTCCAGTTCTATAATCCCCCAACATCCGGACTGTGCATACCAAGAACATTCCTCACCAACGCAGATCAAAATGGCTCTTGTACAAAGGGCTCTGGCCGCCCTCCCCAGCCTAAAAACACCATTAGCCATTTCTACAAGTCAGATGCCTCTCGACTACAGGCTTCTGCTCAATGTGGCGAGGGACTTAGAAGGTTTGATAAATCTTTCACGAGTGGTTCTTCACACACTATACATATACAATTTGATTTGACCTAAGAACAAGAAATCCACTGTTAATTTTCCAGCAATGTACTAACAGGGAAGAGATCATGTAACAGAAAAGGACACTACAACTATCACTCACCAAACTGTTTCACCATTACTTCCAAAGAACAGGTGTTCAGAAAACAGGAATAAGTAGGTTAATTCTAATGATTATGATTTTAAGATGCACTTAAAAATCACTTACTGTAGAGATGGTCCCTGACTCACAATGGTTGGACTTAATGATTTTTTGACTTTACAAAAGTATGAAAGCAAATCCACATGAACACTCTGGTTTTCACTTTCAGCACAGTATGTAGCACATTACATGAGCTAGCCAATACTTTATTGTAAAACAGGTTTGTACTAAAGGATTTGCCCAACTGCAGGCTAATGTAAGTCTTGAGCTTGTGCAAGTTAAGCAACGCTAAGCTCTGATGTTTGGTAAGCTGGGGAAATTAGCCACACTATTGACTTAAGGTATTTTCAACTTATGATGGGTTTATAGGGACATAACCCATTCTAAGTTGAGAATTTTCATGGAATTACTTCTCATTTTCATTTCAGAACATGTTCTGAGTATCTCAAGGGAAATACTATTACCTGTTTCTTTTAGGAGAAAAGGAGATTCAGAGATACTGTGTGAGGGGACTGAGGTTACATAGCTTATGATTGGGGTGAGAGAAGTCCACATCACACTCTGGTTTCCTGGTTGATGCTATTTTTCAAGATCTTATGCTATGAACCTCCTAATTCTCACAAGTACTTTACCATAAAGATTTCACCACCAAATTATTTTATGCTATAAATTCTCTTATTCTCTCAAATACCTTGTCACATTCACATCATTTGATTATTGTTACCGGAGCTGTTCATTTCAAAGTATACATCCTAGATTCCTAAAGGAATGAGAAGTTGGACAACCAGGGCATTTTATGTTCTGAACATTTATAGCCCTGATGTCTGAAAGGAAAAATTTTAGTCATAAACTGGAGAAGTTTAGTTACAAGTTTTACTTATAATCTTATTTAGGAGTAAGAATATGGACAATGTTATCTTTTGGAAATTTAAACACTAGGCTCAATTCTGTGAGCTAATAGTGTCCACAGGAATAGTGGACAAGAGTGGTCTAAGAGTGACACCAAAATACACATTGATGTTAGCAACATTAGAAGTTGTTCTTAAGTTCAAAAGAGGAAAGGATATGGGTGTGGTTGCTGGCCATAGGGTTTTGCTATAGACTGAATGTTTGCATACCCATATAATTCATGTTAACCAGGTAGTGAATTCCTGTAGTCCTAGAAGGAGGCTGAGGCAAGAGGCAAGAGGATCTCAAGTTCAAGGCCAGCCTGGCTAACTTTGTGAGACTCTGTCTTGAAAATAAACAAATTAGCTAACAATTAAAAAATGCTGGTGAAGTAGCTCTGTGAAAGAATACTTGCATGTGCAATGCCTTGGGTGCAATCCTCAGAACAGAAAAAAAAAATCACATGTTGAAGCCAAATCTCTAATGTGATGGCACTGGGAGGTGACAAAACCTTGGGAAGGTGATCAGGTCCTAAGGGTAGAGCCCTCAGGAATGGGATTTAATGCCTTTGTAAAACAGCTTCCAGAGAGCATCCTTGTCTCTTCCACCATGAGGTTGAAAACAAAAGACAGCTGTCTATGAAGCAGGAAAAGGCCCTCACTAGACACTGAATTTTGTGACACCTTGATCTTAGACTTATCAGTATCCAGATCTGTGAGATGAAAATTTCTTTTGTTTATTAGTTACCCAGTCCATGGTATTTTGTTATAGTAGCCCAAACAAAGACATTTGAAGCAGTAAGGCTTTGATTCAATAAAATATAGCTAATGAGTTCTTGTGCCACGCAAGAACTGTGCACATGTAATTTCATTTAATCCCTCTGTAGCCTTCTGAGGTTTTCTATCCCTATAAGTGAAGACTGGGGATCATTAAATTGCTTTGTGGAAATAATGCACACAGTTATGTGACAAAGCTGAGATCCAAAGCCACACACATCTTATTTCAACTATCCCAAAATGTGCCACTGATACTTGGAAATCTGAATAATTTCAGCCTTCTCATCCCTCCTTAAGGGCTAGCCTCCTATGTTCATTCCTGAAACAAGAAAATATGAAATTATTTCAAAATAAAAGGTACAAAAAGTCAGGCTATTATTAGTCATTGCCTCTAGTTAGAAAATAGACACCTGAGGGAACAGGAAAGAGGTTTCAATAGGCTGAAGAAGGTGATAAAGTTGGGGTACAGAAGAGGGCAGGGGAGGTAAAGGTCTTGTGCCCTGCTGTGAGACACCCGAGAGAGGGCAGAGGAGAGAGTTCTGCTTGGCAACCATTCTGTCCTCAGTCAACAAACACTGACTCCAAATCTTCTCTGTTATGAGCCACACTGCAGGCCTCTAGACATTGCTGTATGAGTACTGGGGACTGACTCCCTGGGAGGATTAGTGGACACTTTCCACAAGTGTCATTTGCTGGGGCTTCAAACAATGAGGGAGGATTCTCTTGGTGGAAAAGGGAAGGCAGTAGAGACAAAGAATGCTTCCAAAGGCCTGGAGGTCAGAGAGACTGTGACATGTGCTGGACGTGGAAGATAGATATTTACCATGGGGTACATGGTGACAGGGCGGTGGCAACAGTGAGATGGTGTGCAGGAGGTGAGCAGGATTCTGATCAGCCAACAGCATGACCTGTGTTCTGTATGTCATGGGCAGCCAAAGGCTTTTTGGCAGGGAATGACAAGGTCCACAATAAGACCACTTGCATAGTCCTGAATGACAGACCGGGGAAAGCCAGGCAGGTAGTGAAGAGGCCAGCTGGGATGAGCTGCATTGGAGGAATCCTTGCAGCTCCAAGGCCCTTTGTGACACTCTTGTCTATCACTGCATTTCACAAGAGATAAACCAAGGTCCATAAAGGTTAAGAGACTTGCAAAAACCTATCCAGCCCTGGAACACCAGAGTGGGGACCAGAATAAAGATCTGTGAGCTGCCGAAGGATGCCCTCCTCCTGTCTAGACAACCAAAGGAAACAAGAGGCCTAGAGTCTGGATTCTGTACGAGTGGCTTTAAGGTTATCTGCTTGAGACAACAATCAAAGGCTAGAAGATAACAGTAGGTGAAAGAGGGAAGCAGATTTTCCACTGTTTTGGGATTTCTGCCTTCGCATATACCAGTAACTAGCAATGGTGACACAGCTTGGTTAAAAAAATAAGACAAACACAGAGACCAGGGTATTGAGGGAATGGGCACAGCAACTTTATACATCAAAGTGATCAGATTCAGTCTGTTTGCACAAACTGAAACTCAGAGACATGAACAAAGTCCTTTTGGAGCCATGCAGATCAATTCTTTCCTAAGAGCAGATAGTCACTGCTTGACTATGTTGTCTAAAAAAGAAATCCTGTTGGTAAGAAAGTATTTCCTTCACATACTACTATTCACAGAGATGCTCACCCCAAAGAAACTAGAATGATTACCACAGTCACTTTTAACTGAGATCCTATGCCCAACACCTGCCCCTGGACTCTGAAGACGCAGATTGTTCTGTATTCCAGAAAAATGAGACTTTTAAGGAAGCAGAGCTCTCCCGTAGCCTTCTCCCGTAGCCATTTCACCCCAAAGAGGAGGATCTACACACAGAATCTATTTTCAGAGTAGAAATGGATTTTATGACATCTACACTTTTCCCAAAGGGCCTTGAACTTCCCATCTGAGCATGCAGCATGATATGTGTGAGAAGGATCTCAGAGCTGCCACGTGGGCAGAGGGCCTTCCTTGGGATGTGATGCACAGTGAGTCCCTGATACCTAGAAGGTATCTGCACTCTTCAGAACTGCACTTCACATTGTGAACACCAACCCATGAAAAGAAACACAGCACATTATGTCTCCAATTGGTCACAGATGGGAGAAAATCAACCACAATAATAAATTCACGGAGGTGGAGTGTGTCGTCACACACACGGAGCCAGGATGTGTGATCCAGAAGGTGCGTGTGGGGGAGTTAATGCCATATGTCGTTTGACTGCTGTGGGCCCGCTCTCATGTCCTAACAGTGTATTCTTCCCAAATAGCTCTGATGCCATCCTTGACACCACTGGCCTGTGCCAAGCGTACATGCCTCTTACCAGGTACTGAAGTCGCTGGCGCTCCGTCTCGGGGGTGAATTCCGAAGACATGGGGATGATTTCTCCATTTCTGATGATTATGGCCCTGAAATAGTGAAAAATGCATTGTCAGCAGCCAATTTCATAAGTATTGTGACGAAGATCAACCACGGTGTGGTTCGGGTCACACACAAAATGCCAGGACCGGCTTTCTCCTCCCACCTGCGCTGCAATTCTGGATCCCCTGTGAGGTTGGAGGTATCTCTGTTTTTAAGTGCACTGCATTCTGGTCAGCTTATGATTACTTTGATTACTTTTTCTGCTGGCTGGCACTATTGCTTTAATGCTTGGCACCAAGCATATTACTTAGCACACAACAAATACTTGGTGAATAAATGGATGGGAATAAATAGTGAATAAGTGAATGGTGAATAAGTGAATGGTGCAGAGGCTCACTCTAGTCCAGGGTTATCTGAAAGGACCTTCTGAGATCATGGTAACACCCTCACACCATCACTCAGGGGTGCTATATCACTGAGTTATACCCATAACTCTTATTTTATTTTTAGATAGGACCTCACTAAGTTGCCCCTGGTAGGCCTTAAACTTGGAGATCCTTCTGCCTCAGCCTCCACAGTTGCTAGGATTATAGGTGTGTGTCACTGCACCTGGATGGTAATATTCTTATCTGTGGAGTCCATCATTGAAATAAGTGACTACTGAGCATTTGAATTGTGGTTAGTGAAGTCAAGGAATTAAATTTCTGACATTATTTAATTTTAATTAATTTAAGTAGTCCCCTGTGGCTAGTGTTCAATGTAGTGGATGGTTCAACTTCAGACCCTTGTTATTCAAAGGATCAATGGGCCAGGAGCATTTGGCCTTACCTGGGAAATTGATAGCAATGCAGAATCTTAGATTCCCCACCCCAGACTCTCATCAGGTAGTTCATAAGCACATTAAAATCTGAGAACATCTGGCCTAGATCTTGAGCATCCTTGGTAATATCCTGGATCTAGAGATAGCCACTCTCATCTTGTCTCAAGGATCAGAAAATTCACACTCTCCAGAAAAATGTGCTCAAGAGCTATTGCCCACTCAAGGACTTCTGAGAGAAGAGAGCTCCTAAAGCTGATGTCTAAAAGAGAGGTTGCAGGATCGATAACCATGAAGCAACTTTTCTTGGATCTCGTCCCAGAGGTGCCTCCCATTTTCAGACCTTCTGATTCTGAAGTGGCTCCTGACAGCCACTTTATAGCCACCGATCCATCAGTTGTGGCAGAAGGCTGTCGTTTTTGTGACAAATAGAATTGGCTTAGGGAACTGCATTTTATACCATCTGAACAACTCCCTGGCACCAGGGACCCAGAGACCTGAGACCTGACTCACTTCTTAGTGAGGACCCATAGACGTGGGAGATGCCTTCCATGATTTCAGCTCTGGTGGATGCCTCATTGATTCTAGGGCATGCTGCTTCTTTGTGCTACAAAGCCCACAGGCACCTCTCTCCCAACCTGGAGAGGCAGTCTCTTTCTTGAAAGCAGTCCCTAACTTGGAAGCAAGCCCTATAATGGTTCCAGCTATTACAACCCTGCCCCTAATCCTGACTACCTGTGCCCCAGTTGCTGCTATCAGAAACTGGTGTGGGTGTAGGCAGGGGAGGAGATGACAATGAAAATCTTGGGGGCTTTAGAGCATTTAGGGCTCCAGAGGTAGAAGTTTGAGAAAATGGAAGTGTAGGGAAGCTAATTCTGCAAAAAAGACGCCTCTTACTGTAATATTCTTTATCCCTTCTATTATTATACTGCCTAAAATGTGACAAATTTGATTCCTTCTTATAAGCCTATAACCACTTATAAAATGCAACCCCCTCACTCGCAACCCAAAAGATGATATTCACCATTCACAAATCATGGGAGTTGATTCACATGGTCACTGTCCTAATTATGAGCTGAGATTTACTACCAAAATAGACTAAGGGTTTGACAGAGGATGGAGAAACTTGGAGAATTTGAAAGGGTGCCTGGAGTCAGGAAGGTCTAGGTGAAGGCCTTGAGATCCTTGGAGCTGGGTTGAAAGTTATGTCATACATTCCAAAGGAGTCTTTTCTTTCAAAGGTTTGCTTCAAGCTAGTCTTACTTTGTTTTTTTCTTTTTTTCTACATGACCCCTAAATTTCAGCTGATTGCTGGGTATAGAGTAGGAAAGTGAGACACCCCAGAAGGAAGCAAAAGAGGATGAAGAAGAGAAAGGAAGGGAAGTCAGAGGTTGGGGTGTCCCAGACCCAGGAGAGGGTGATCTGATCACCACACAGCCTGGCCCACTGGGACAGAACCCACATCGTTCCACCAGGCCACGGAATCAGGACCTGAGTGTCAGGAGGTCAGGGGCTTTTTGTTCCTGAATATTCCAGATTTTTAGTATCATGTCTGTCACATAGCAAGAGCCCCATGAATATTGGCTAAATGAAAGAGAAGATGAGATGAGAGAACTTGGGAGACACTTTCTTGAACTTCAGGCAGAAGGAAAACAGAAACAAGAGGCAGCAGAGGTTCAGTTAAATAATGTGAGATGGACTTCACAGAGAGGACTTTGCCTGGAAAATCTACCTGATCCCCAAGCCATCTTCTCTTCCTGACTAGGGCTAGTTTGTCCATTACTCCTCACCCCAGAATCCTCCCAACATCAGTATTTCAATTTTTCTCTCCACTGGATATCTGCCTATAGTGCAAAACCATGCTCTACAACACTTTGTATGTATATGCTGGGTCTCTACTTCCTTGCTTCCCATTGATCCCTCAAACAGTGGTAGATTCATATCCTGCCTCTCTGTCCACCCAGCTGCTATCACAAGAATCATCAAATGACTCCCCTGTTGCTACGTTTACTGGAAAAAAAAAATCATCATTCTGATCTCTCTGGTAGCATTTGCTAAGTCTCTCCCAAACTGGCTCCGGGGGATCTCTTCCTCCTGGTTCTCCTTCTACCTCCTAGGACACCTTTGGTGCTGAGGATGACTATGTCTCACCACCCTCATACCCTGGGAAATCTCATTTCTTAGCCCCAAGGTTAGGTTCGACTCATCTCTTACATTTTTCCTTAGCCTGGTATTTCTCCTAGTATGGAACATGTCACATTTTGGAACTGAGGACTTGTCTGCCTTCCATGCTAGTGCGTAAGCTCCTAAGGCAAGGACGATGTCTGACTTGACCAAGAGTGTAGCCCCACCACTGTGCACAGTACCAGGCCATTGTAGGCAGGACTAGCTATACTACCTCAGGGTCCAGTGCAAATATATATATGTAGGACCCCTTGTTTAAAAATTGAGAGTTTCAAGATAGAAATGATAGGACACTAAATGGAATGTGGCTTCCTTTGGAGAATGGGGTACTGCATGACTATACAGATCACATTCTCACAAGCTGGCTCTCCTCACAAAGCTGGCCTTGATAGTATGCCCTTGATATTGGCTCAATGAGCTGACTTCAACAACCACATATGCCAATGATTTCAGATCAACTTCCCAATCAGCACGCTTCTGTTGTGCTCCAGCATGGACCAGCCAGTTACCAACAGATATAGCCACTTGGATTTTTGCAGGAATTGCAGACTTAGTGTAGTGTTCAAATTGATGATGCTGGGGCTGGGGATGTGGCTCAAGCGGTAGCGCGCTCGCCTGGCATGCCCGCGGCCCGGGTTTGATCCTCAGCACCACATACAAACAAAGATGATGTGTCCACCGAAAACTAAAAAATAAATATTTTTAAAAAAGATTCTCTCTCTCATTCTCTCTCTCTCTCTTAAAAAAAATTAAAAAAAAAACACAAACAAATTAATGATGCTGTCCCCACCACCCCTTCAAATTGGACTTCTAGAATTCCCAACCTCAGGGAACAACACTATTTTACACCTAGTTGCCTGTCCCAGACTTCTCTCACCCCACATGTCCAAATAGGCATCCAATCCTGTAGATTTCACCTTTTCAGTTTTTAACATAAATCTCTTTCCATGACTCCTACTATTGGTGCCTTGTTTCCAGTTTCCATCAGAGACTGCCTGCAGGACTCAGGAGCTCTCCACAGTCCTCTCACCTCTGAGAGTAGAGTGATGGGTACATTTGTGATGGGTACATTCAAAATCTTCTCTTATTAGCTATTTTGAAATATACAATTAAATGTTCTCAACTATAGATCTTCTATAGAACATTAGAAGTTATTCCTCTTCCATCCTCTTCCACCCTTCCCGACCTCCCTAACCACGATTGTATTCTCTACTTCTATGAGACTGGTATTCTCTAATTCTATGAGATTGATTTTTTTGCTTCCACACATAAGAACATGCCACAAGGTGATTTTAAAGCATCACTGTCACTTGCCACATCCCTAAACTAAAGCCCATTGCTGGTTTCCCAGACCTTCCGAGTTCCTTCATTATCTGGTTCTTGCCTGTATTTCTGTCGCCTCACTCTTGCTACTCCTTTCACATCAACTTCTCCCTTCTAAAAGCCAACCTACTCCCCTCTAAGCCAGTTCAGAGGGCCCTCCCTTGTCCTTCTGAGCTGCTGTGGATGCCCCTTCTCTGTGATGACATGGGGTGTCGTCATAGCTCCACCATAGCCCTTACGAGCCTTGGCTGCAATGGCTGGCTTCCAAACTTGTCTCTAACTACCCTGAGGATATTTTCCAGGCAGAGCCCAAGTCATTGTCTCAGATCTCCAACGCTCAGTGTTTGGCATGTGGCAGACATGCAATGGGGTTTGCTGAGGTGCCAATGAGCTGGACTTGGGTGGTGAGTGCAAGTACCAGAGACTCAGGCCATAAACAAGACTTTTCTTAATAACAACATTATTAACTGTAGAGAGTCTGAGTCCTCAAAAACACATACAAATTTCCACTGGTTGTTGGAAAAAGACAACAGGCCTAAGAAAATGTCATTGCTGAGAAGTGACTTGAAGGACATGGGGAAACGAGGCAGAGCTTCCCTCCTCAGGGGTCAGGGAGGGAGAATATAGCAAGGGCAGCAGTGACCACCACGTTTACCCTGTTTCTATATTTTGAATTCACAGACAAAGTATTAGCATTCAATTCCAATAACTGTTGGGGTAATCCTAGCTCATTATGTTCTTAAATAGATAATTATATCTAAATCCGTCCATGTACAGAACACTCTTCCCTTCTGTTTGAACTCCATGTTCTTGCTTTCTGAGGCTCCATGGATTAAAGATGACAGCGTGTCCGGCTGCCAACCTTTCCGGGCCCTGAGCCGTGGTGCCTCTTCCCATGTGATCCTTGGCTTCCTTTTGATCTCTCTCTCTCTTTCATCCCCTCTGATCTTGGGATCAATTTGTCAGAGTGCTGGTCTCCATTCTAGAGCCGGGCAGTGAGAGGAGAGGGGTTTCAAAGGGAACAGAGTGTAGGCGAAGGCCGACAAACCTCAGATAAGCAATCAATAGAGCGGAGAGATGCCTTTAAAGTGGCGCTCTCCCATCACAGACCCCTGAACTTCACATCTTCCTTCATTATTTTACGAGATGCTTCTCCTACAGAAAATTAAAATCAAGCAAAGTTGTGGCAGTGATGAGGGTCTAGGAGGGCTGGGTGCCAGCTCGACCTCCCTCCTGGGGGCTCAGGCCTCACCTGTGGACATTACCGTGGCGCAACTTGAATGGAGTTCCATTATCCACTCAGGGTGGAAAAGATGGAATGAGAAGTTCCCAGGTGTTGGGGTGATTTAATCAATTGGTAACTAGCCCCCACCTGGGACCCCTTACCCTGCAGAGGAGATGGTTCTGAGCATGCCCCCCAATGTGAAGGTGAGACTTTCATTCAGGTATATGTTTTCATGTTAATCCCAATATAATAAATGGGTGTGTCATTATATTGTGACTGAGGAGGTTTAATGTGTTTTTTTAAAAAATATTTTGTTTTTTTAGTTGTAGACAGACACAATACCTTTAGTTTGTTTATTTATTTTTATTTTTTTGTGGTGCTGAGGATCAAACCCAGTGCCTCACACGTGCAAGGCAAGCGCTTTATCACTGCTCCCCAGCCCCAGCCCCAGTTTAATGTGTTTTTATGAGTCATATGTAAGGATGGTGGAAGATGAAATAAAGACTGGAAGAGTTTTCCAAATGACCCCTCCCAAATAGTAGTCACCACAGAGATAAAGGCAAATTATTCATAACTGATGGGCAGTCTGAGTTTAGAAAATAATTCCTAGAAAATCCTGCTATTTCTATCCATCACTTTAGATATATTTTAGAGTAAAACACCCTGTTTTTTGTTCCTAGAGTTAGTGAAAATGTTAGGTAGTCAAGTGGAAAAAAAAAAGAAAGTAAAATGGAATGCTCAAATATTTGCTTGATTTTGCAATTTCTCTTAAGGAGATCACACCAACCCCTGTTATATCTCACCTCAGCGTGATGTCCTCAGCACAGTAATGACAGGCATTTGACAAACAAGTAGAAGAAAAAAAGCTGATAAAGATACCATTAGGCAATCAACAGAAGGGAAAATGCAAATGTTCAATGAACATATGAAAAGATGCTCAATCTTCTGCTAGTCCAGGAAAATGCAAATTAAAGCCAAAGTACCATCTAATTTTGTTCATCAGACTGGCAAACATTGAAAAAAATCAACACTACCTCATGGTTCTTATAGGGTAAGTGAACAAACTCATCCTCATAATTAATGGGAATGGTTATATCTTTCAAATGTATTATAACTATGTATTCCATGGTTGGGCGCTCTCACCTTTAGGAATACATACTTAAGAGATTAAACACTCAATACATAAGATACACAAGTGAGAATCCATGCTCTGCCATAATTTGTTGTGGGAAACACTGGAAATAGCCTTAATGTCAAAAGAGGACCTGCTCAACAACTTGTTTTGTAGTCTAAATTATATGGTTGTTAAAAAAAAAAAAGGGCCAAGGTGTATGTTTGGTTACTTGGAGGTCATAGCATATCATGTGAAAATAAAAAAAGTGAGTTATAAAGTAATGTGTGGTACAATCTTGTTTTTATAACAACAGAAACCATACATAGATAACCTGCATACGTTGAGTCTGATTCCAGGCCAAAATTCTGTATGTGGTCCTTTGGGTTGGTCTCACCAGAGACAATCACAAAGCCCTCTCCACCCAGACTTGGTGCTCAGCAGGTGTGCCACAGTCCCAGGGGACCCACAGCCAAGGACTACTCCTGCCCTCCCATGCCTAGCTGCCTACTTGGCCTCACTTGCTGAGACACTTCTCTGTGTGCTGTCTCAGGACTATTCCATCAGAGTCCTTTCCCTTCTCCTTCCTCCCCCACCCCAGGTCCATAAAATGGCTGGAGACTTTAGATCAGAGCTCCTGGGCAGTGATACTCTCTCCTGCCTCCTGCCTGAGCTGCAAAGCCTATGTCCAATGCACCTCGTGGGGGAGAATGGAACACCAGGGAGCTGGCTCTGTCCTTTTCCTTTGTCTCTTGCCTGTAAGACTGCAGTAAGTGAACGAAGGTTGGAAGATTCCTTCCAGTTTGTTTCACTGTCTCAGCTGACCTTCTTGGCACCTGACAGCTTGACAATCTAGAGTTATGTTTGAACGAGCAGTGTGAGAGGTATGGAAGTGGGAGAGATGGCCAGACTGTTACAGGAAATGTGTTCCTTTTGTAAATTCAAATTTGCTCAGATTTAACTGCATATTCCCTGGTCTTCCCAAATGTGAATTCATCTTTGCAATACTCCCAATCATCACCAACCTGGGTGCCCCAGGCACCAGTCCACAAGTTCCACCCCATGGCCCAACCTCTTAGAGGTCATTATATGGACCTTAACCATGCCTGAAAAAGTATCCAACCCAGAAGCCATTAACTAAGAAGCCAGAGGCCAAATTTTGTTATAGAAACACTGGCTGCACCTAAAAATGCTTGTGCTTTTCTCTCTCCCTGGTGTTTTAAGAGGGGTCCCATAAAAGTAGGTTCAGAACTGCCAATCATGCTCAAAAGTGAAAAAGCATAAAAAGAGTTTCTGAGAGATTAACTGGGTGACTAAAAATTTATCAACTTCTCTTGTTGATGGTCAGCTCATTCATCTTAGCCATGGGTGCAGCCAGGGCATTCACACTGGCCTGATAAAAACATTTCTCTGGGGATCTAAGAACTGACTCAAAACTTAGACATTGAAAGTATATAACCCTGCAGGAATTATTCAATGGCAACTGGGAAGTTTTCTTTCTTCTTCTTTTTTTAAGTTGATTTGTTCTTTTTAGGTATACATGACAGTAGAATGTATTTTAGTATATTATACATACACAGAGTAAAACTTCTCATTTTTGTGGTTTGGGAATACATGCTTAAGAGATTAAACACTCAATACATAAGATACACAAGTAAGAATCCATGCTCTGACATTACTTGTTGTGGGAAAGACTGGAAATAGCCTTCATGTCAAAAGAGGAACTGCTCAACAACTTGTTTTTGGGCTACCTCCCAACATGGAACTTACAAAGTTCAAGGCTCAACACAGCCACCTGGCAGTCAGGAGTGTCAGCAGGATGTGAGAGCCCACTTTCCCCTAGAGATTACTCCTGGGAGTAAATAGTACAGGCTAGGTCCCCCTTTGGGAGGTAGAAAACAGCCAATTATACCTAATATTGCTCAGAAGACCTTTCCCTTGTTCTGCGGCAAGCAAAACCCAAAGTGCAGCTGGCCCTCTCTATCAAGGGGTTCTGCATCCACAGGCTCACCCCATGGTGGATAGAAAATATTTCAGAAAAAGTGTTTGTACTGAACACATACAGACTTTTTTTTCTTGTCATTATTGCCTAAGCAATACTGTACAACAATTATTTATATAGCATTTATATTATATTAGGTATTATAAATAACGGAGACATGATTTAAAGTTTAGAGGAGGATGTCCACAGGTCATATACAGATACTACACTGTTTTCATGTAAGAGACTGGAGTATACTCAGATTTGAGTGTTTTAGTAGGGGGTGTCCTGGAACCAATCCCTCATGGGACTAAGGGATGAGTATTCTGGAGTGTGTGTGTGAACCCCTCTCCCAGAGGCATTGCTGTTGGAAGAGTCCTCCTTCTGCTCCCAGAATTTGAAGAGCAGCTTAGTCACACTCTTTCATTTCTAACCTTCACTAAGGTGTGATGATGTGGCCTCAGTGCCCTGCAGAACTCCTGTGTTATCAGCTGCAGCCATAAAGAAAGTTTCAGAACAAGGGAAGGAGAAAACAAATTGAATGTTAAGAAGAAGATGAGGTTTGGAGAATCAGGTAGGGCACATGGAGGGAACCTTTGGCTATACCCTCTTTCTGTTAACCTAAGCATCCCTGCTCCCCAGGGTGCAGTCCAGAGCATGCCACCTTTCAGCCCTTCTGCCCCTCAAGGTAAAACCTTTTGCTTTAAAACCAAATAAAATCCCCCAATTCACACTTGAATGATTTTATACATAGGTATTTGGTAAACATGGCATAAGGATAATCAATAAACATATTGCTTTTCAGTCTCAAGAGAAGGCCTAAGGGGGTACTTGAGGGGTGAGAGAAAGAGGTTAAGGGGGAGAAAAGAATGAGAAAGACAGAAAGCTAGTAAGCATGTGAAAGATATGCTCAAAAATAAAGGAAGAATCTCTCTGTAGAGCAGGATGGGAAAGAAATCTAAAATGGTTAGGCTGCTAGATTTGAGAAACAGGTGTTAGTGCCTAGGTGTCTGCTTTCCATGGAGTCAAAGGTATTAAAATGCTCTAAGTAAGACAAAGAACAGTGATCAAGCTCACACCTGACCTGAAGTCAGAATCCAAACCAAGTTGCTTCATGTGGTTGTACCTTGGGTTCTCTCTGCAACACAGGAAGTTGCTGGGCAGCAAAGCAAAGTGGTTTGAGGCTGTGGCTTGCAAGAGTCCCAAGAGGGCAGAATGTTGTTGTCATGCCTAATTGCTAAGCAATCGGCCAGTCCTGAAGCATGAGATGTATGGTGAAATGTGTGTCAGTGGGGAACACACAAACATGCTGGAGGAAGGCTCTGCAGTGTGTCACCTGTTGGGTCCTAAGTTCTGACAATTTACCTGGGAGGTGACAATGCATTGAGTGCCAAAGCATTAGATGACAGACTATGGAACAAAGACCAATTATCAAGTTCTTTTCCAGCTTCAAAAATTCCTGGCTTTGGAGGAAATTCAAGCACATGGGAATGATTGGTGGTAGTGAGGCCTGGGAATCAGAATTTCTAGATGGCTACTTTACCTTGGTGTTTAATTTGAGCACTGGTCACCCTGCCTATAAACAGAAAGGGTAGGGCCAGATGATTTGTTAGGCACCTTTCAGGTCTAAATTGAAATGCTTCTGAAAGGAAGCCTGACACATGACGGGTGGCGATATACCCACAACTGCTACAGTTACTGCTTTTCTTCTCAGGAGGTGACAATCACCGCAATTTAGATTCTAATAAATATGAACCCAATGCAGAAGCACCAGCATGGGACAAAGCACTCTTAATCAAAAAGGACAAGGAACCCATTATGGAGCAAGGTCCCCAGTGTAATTTCACTGTTGTCACTAGTCCCCTTGGAACCCAGAGCTACAAACAAAAGGCAGCATTGACACTGTTAAGAGTATTCATGGATGCCTCGATTCCATTACACACTTTTTCGGCTGGAAGTGATTTGAAACGCAACATTAAGCTGCACACTTCCAGAATAAAGGAGAAAATCTGGTACAAGGTGACACAGAGGAACCATTCAGAAAAATCCTTTTGACAGTGCATATCAATTCCTAGGTATATGGGGGAGGCATCCATTCCTTCCAGAACCATCAGACCTTGTGGCTTCTGTTCAGATGTGGCAGAATCGACAACCTCCTTCAGAAGAACTGGAGATGTGTTGCTGAGAAAGAAAGCAGGGCAGCCGACAGGACAAGCCAGGGTTGCCACTGACAGAGGACAGCCAGGCTGCGGATGCTAATTAGAGGTGTCAAAAAATAGCTGAAGGGAAAAAGTAATCCTACGAGCTGGGAATTAGTTTGGGTGTGTTTCTAGTCATTCTAATTTCAGAATGGATGCTAAAGATGAAGTTTGCAAGTGCAATGATTTATTTGCTGAGATCTCAAGTACACAATTAAGCTTCTCAGCAAAAAATATTTGTGAGAAATGAACACGGCAGAAGAATCCGATATTTCAGCAGCAGCAAAAATAAGCGACTACTCATAGACTGGTAACTGAGTCATGTGTTCCTTGCTTTTCTCACAGCCAGCCCAGTCTAGGTTCACAGCACCCAGAATAATTTCTCAAAGTCATAATTCAGCCACTTTCTACAAACATCTTGCTCTACCAGCAACATGCAAACTCAACACACCAGCACAAAATTTTCCAGTTCAGGTAAAAGCTGAAAAGCCATTAAAGAAGTTTTCAAGGTACTTATTCTTCCTTCCTTTCTTCTTCGTTTTGTGGTACTGGGAATCGAACCCAGGAGCCTTGTGCATGCTAGACAAGAACTCTAAGACCAAGCTATACTCTAGCCCCAAGATGCTTACTATTTAAACAAACAAACAAACAAACAAACAAAAAAGATCAAGGGGTGGTCCATTTGTAAATTAATGTGGGTGGCTCCCTGTTTGGGGAACATAATTTACCTATATAAAACTCACCCTTTTAAGCGTACAGGACAGTGGTTTTTAGTATAGTAACAAGGCTGTGAAACTGCCATCATTATCTAATTCCAGGACATTTTTCTCATCTCAAAAAGGATCTCCCATCCTCTGCACCTATTAGAAGTTACTCCTCATTTTTCCAACCTCTAGCCTCTGCAAACTCTAATCCATTTTCTGCCTTTATAAATTAATATATTCTATACATAATATAAATGGAGTCATACAATAATGTTTTTTTTTAAATTACTGGCTTCATCACTAAGAATATGTTTTATTTCTTCTTTCCTTTCTCTTCTCTTCTCTACCAGGGATTGAACCCAGGGGCACTTAATCACTTAGCTACATCCCCAGCCCCTTTTATTTTTTTATTTAGAAACAGTGTCTTGTTGAATTGTTTAGGGCCTTGCTAAGTTGCTGAGGCTGGTCTTGAACTTGCAATCCTCCTGGCCTCAGCCTCTCAAGCCTCCCAAGCATGCACCACTGCACCTGGCTTAAGCATATATTTTCAAGGTTCATCCATGTTGTAACATGAATCAGAACTTCATTCCTTTTTATAGCTGAATAATATTTCATTGCATGAATATGCCACTTTTTGTTTATCCATTTATTATTTGATGAATATTTGGGTATTTTTTGTATCACAAGTGATGTTGCTATGAACATTTATGCACATATTTTTAATTCTCTTAGGTATATACCTATGATTGAATAGCTGAGTTAGCTGAGTCATATGATAACTCCTTGGAAACACTGACTGGTTTTCCAAAGGGGCTATAGTTTTATAGTCCCAATTGGTGGGTTTTAAAACTTTCTCTTATCGGACTACAGAGTTCAAACTAAATTTATTTTGTAAAATCCCACAGTGAATTCTTACTCAGCACTGCTTTAAAACCACCTTGCTGGTAAAGTTTCGCCTGCATGCTTAGATGTCAATGCATACACTAAACACTTAATGCTTCATTTCCATTTGCGTCACAGGGTACATATTCTGTTTTTCTCAAGTGCAGGTTCAATGCTTAAAATCCACAGCACCATTCAATCCCCTAGCACAAACGTGTTTGGCCAATTTCCAAGTCTCAAAACAAGCACATTTTTCTCCTTGTAGCAAGTAGTCAGATTGGGTAAGGCCCCACAGGCATTCACTTTTTTCTCTACTGCCATCATTTTTGGAGTAGGATGACTTTTTCTTTTTTTTCTTTGTAAATGCTGATGACTACAATAGTTCACTGTTTGTGTGCCACGGCAGGTAGGACATGCAGAGTCTGGGAAGCAATCTCTTTACTAATACTCTGCATTAGTCACACCTTTGTTACATCTGTGTCCAATTCTGATTTCTTTACTTTAAAAAGGCACTGTGATGGGAGCAACTGATCAGAACCCCAGGAAGAGAAGTAAAAACAATTCAAGGGGTGAAAAGCCTATGCTTTGAAGGCAGTTAAAGAAATTGTGGTCTTTTTTGCCTGAAGGAAAGAATGAGGAGTGATTTGATCACACTTTCCTCCACATATTTGAATTGGTCTGGAATAGAGAGTGGTGGGTGACCAGCTCTTCATGCTCAGAGGGAAACAAAAGAGAGGAAATTCTATTTAAATCAAATCAGCAAGATTCTATGGTCTGAAATGGGAAAAAGAATTTCCTCATCTCCACATTCTACATTTGACAGAAGGCCATGGATCTCCATCCCTGGAATTCTTCAAAAGGATATGAAGGAGTCTTGTTCACATTTACCTGCCAAGAATCTTGAGCTATCCTTTACTGTTGTTTCTTTATGATGCTATAAATCAGGAATTATATCTGCTGCATGAAGGCAAAACTGGATCCACGAACAATTAGATCTGGACCGTATAATGGACTGAGAAAGTCTTGCAACCTTACTGTGAAAGTAAATAAGGCCTCTTCTTTGCTAGATACCTCTGTTGAAAATAAACTACATGTTCCATCTGGTAGGGCAGGTGGGCTCATCTGTGGTTCCTGGTTAGGTTACACAGGCAAGGTGCTGCTGCCAGTCAGACCTGTAAGGCTTCTCTGGCTCTCCTGGTCACAGTTCCCCAAGGCCTAGGAAGTCCATCTTTCACTCACTGAACATAACCTGTTCAGTTGGGTCTGGGAGATGGTTGGGGTGTAGTAGAAAGCAATCTAGGCTTGGAGTCCAAAGTCTAGTTCACTTTAGCTATGCTGCAAAAGGGAATCAATAAGACTCAATTTTACCCACTTCATAAATGGACAGTACTGTTTAGGATGGTATCAATTTATGTGCAAAAGGACTTCCTTCAGTATAGCTCTTTAGTGATACTGAATGAATCACTAAAGGAAATACTTACCCAAAAGTCTAAAGTAGAATAATCAATTACTTGGAACTTTGTTATTTTACACACAATGATAACTGCCCATAACTTGGATTGTAAGGAACTATATGGAAGAAAAATTATATTTAGTGACCTCACTTAGGCTTAAATGATGAAATATTATGGTAATTTCCATTCATGTGCTGCCATTCCCCCCACAAGACTACAGAAGAGATTCACAGGGCAGAACTGGGATACTCCTGCTTCTCTTAATTAACAGCTTTAAGACCCCATTACTACTAATGTTAGAATCTTCTTAACACCTTTCCAAGCATATTTGTAATTTATAATTTTGTTTTGATAAACAGATATATAAGGGTTCCTAGGTCAAGTCCCTTTTCCCTGCTGAAATTCTACTCGACCCATAATTTACCTAAGGCTCTGGCTATTGTCTAAATGAAAAGCGAGTCTGGACTATGTCTGTAGAAACAGAGAAAATTCTTAGAGATAAGATACATACTTTTTATTTATTTATTTTTTAATGAAGGAAATGAAGAAGAAACAGCCTGGGATCTACTGCGGTTCCCAGCTTGGTGGTGGAGGGTGAAGGACAGACAGACAGAAAGAAAGGCCAACGTGGAAGAGAAAACACTGTGTTTTGGACACAGTGAATTTGGGCATAAGCCTGGTGCCAGCTGAAAAAACAGATTTGGGAATAGTCATGTGTATGTGGTAGTTACAGCCATGGAACTGAAACCAGCGTTCCAGTGAACACATGTAGAAAAAGTCAGGATGAAAACACAGCTGAGAAGAAAACCAACATACTAAGTTGAGAGCAGAGCAGGATAGGTTCCCGCCCTCATCTACTTTCTCCCATGTCTACCTGGTGAGCTCTTCTTTTTTTTTTTTTTAATATTTTTTTAGATGTCGATGGACCTTTATTTATTTATTTGCAGTGCTGAGAATTGAACCCAGTGCCTCACACATGCCAGGCAAGTGTGCTACCACTGAGCTACAACCCCAGCCCTGGTGAGCTCTTCTTTATAGAAGTCAGTGAATTTCAATTGACCTCTGAATGTTTCTCATGGAATGTTCTTCTGAGTGATACACACACACACACACACACACACACACACACACACTTTGTTTTCAAAAGAGCTCAGGAAATGCTTCTCTTGCAGGACTTTTCTGAGCCTTTAACGTACTAAGATGTTACTGTTCTCCAAGACCAGGAGACCTACACAACAATGACTAAATATGGCTAGAAGAACATCTCCTAACATCTCTTCATTTTTTTACCACACATGGGTCAGATTAATGGATGGATGTCCTTGAGTGAAATATAGCTTAGGGACACAATGATGTCACTCTTGGAAGCCTCATCCCCTACTCCCAAAGACTTGTATGATGAAAAAAATCAGAGTAGTTCCCTCTTGGCAAAAGGCCCACTCAGTTATCTCTCCTTGATTCCATTTTCTTTGCTGAGATGCACAAGCAGAGGTAAAAGGGACAGAGACTGAAGTTGCAGGGAGCCTGGGAGAAAGCCAGACTAGGGTCTGTCTTTCCCTAATCTCGGGCTTTCTTTATTCTTGTTCTTACTAGTTTGCCAGGTAAGAAGGCTCAAGGTGTGCACCGTCTACCCTGATCCAATAGTTCTACTGTGAAGTTTGGGGTTTTATTATAGATTCTCATTTTGTGTTTGCATTGGCAGTTTCTCTGGAACGTTTTTCTTTCATCACCAGGATTATAGGGAAAGAGGCAATAGGTGTATTGGTTCTACGCCCTGGAACAGATTTGCGCTTAAACAAAAGAAATATACTTCAGCCTGCTTCATAAAGAACTGCACTGGGATTTAAGAGCAGAATGTTTTGCTTATAAAGTGTGTTCCTCTACTGTATCCTCTCTCCATACATTTCTCTGTACAACTTCTTGGGCTTGGGAGGCAAAGGAACCAGAGTTTATAACTCTCCGTAAGGGAAAAGGAGGAAGAGAAAATGAGGAGGGTGAGTAGCTGAATCTCCCAGAAGCTAACCAAAGGGAGCTGGAGAAAGATGATGGCACATGAAAAATGTACTCACTGTGGTAGCCATCTCTGTTGCCAGCTGTGGAGATGAGGGGGAGAGAGAAACTGGAATTTCTAACCAGGAACCAGTTGGACCTCATCAAGGTGGCTCAAGAGGTGGTTGTGATGCCTACAAAGATCTAACTAAAGTCAAAGAAAGCATCTCCAAGGGCTCAACGAAGACAAACCTCTTTTTTTCCAGAGTTCACAAAGGATACTCAGTGCTGCAACAGGTCCAGTTGAAAAATGAGGCTGGGAAGAAGACAGGTGACCAGAAAGTGATGACCCCACGGGGAGACTCCGTGGAAAGACCTGGTGCCAAAGAGGAGCCAATGGACACTGCCAGGGTTCTCACAAGAAGCCCCAGATGGATGGCCTCTTAATACCCATACTCCCCCATGCTCTGCTACAGCTGGGTTATGAATATGAATTATCTGTCCACGGACAGTAGGAGACAGGGAAGGGGGAAGATCATCATTCGTAAAATCAGGATTGTGACTTTGGCAAGTCACAAGTGGAAACTCGGCTCCCATGAAAGCGAAGGAATACCAGTCCCATTTTCAACACAAGCATGAATGGGGTGCTGGGCCTGGTGGTGCACACCTGTAATCCCAGTTATTTGGGAGGCTGAGGGAGAAGGATGGCAAGTTCGAGGCCAGCCTGGGCAACTTTGTGAGATTTTTGTCTCAAAATAAATAAAAGGGATTGGAAATTTAGTCTAGTAGTAAAGTGCCCCTGGATTGAATCCCCAGTTTCACAAAACAATACAAAACAAACAACAGCAGCAATAAAAATAGATGGGAAATAATATTTATATGTATGTTATTTACTAGTGCATTTGGGGGAAAAAGCCTTTCAATTCACAAAAAAATAAAAGTATCTAGTAACAACTAGTTACTTAGGGTTTAGGTTCTTCCTCAAAGTATAAAATACAAACAAACCAGTTCATCCCTACATGTTTCACAGGAATGAAGGGAGCGAAACAATGAAGATGTAAATTCAACAAAAGAAAACACACTCTGGTAAATCCACCAGGAATATCTTTGTCCATCGACTAATTCCAGATGGTCCTCTGGGGGGCAAAGTTCAAGTTGAAAGCCTGTCCTTCTAACTACTCTGGTGGAGAGGTACTTCTTCTCATAACACCACTACAGAACACACTCAGGAGAAGCACTGTTCCTCAAGTCCCATGTTTCTGTGTCCCAATTTCTATGGGCTTGCTTAAATTTACATTTAGCATCCGTTAAGAAGTTACACACTCCACAGAACAAGAGGCTCTTGTTCTTGGAACACGATTAGCCTATTCCCACTCGCTGGTCTTATTTGCAACCACCTCTCAACAGAGCAAAGCAGTGGGAGGCAAAGCTGGGTGCAATTTAGGAGTGAGGTTCAGAAGAAAGCAGAGAGGGCATCAATAAGGGATATTCGCCGTAATTTGAAACACAATTTCCTGTTCAAAAGGCTAAAATCTAGTGCTGAAAGCTCAGTGCTTAAAATTAGCACCAGATCCTAAAGTAACATGTCCTCATTACAATCCCATCCGTCAACCACAGGTGAAAAACTTAACACTTTCTCAGGTTGGGCTGATCATTCGCTGTAGTTGTGAGCTCTCTCTCATGGGAATCAGCATCTTCATTTGGTTTCCACATGAATAATTCTTGGAAGCTATAAAGTCTTTGAAGGGTATCTATTTTTGCCTTGAGGTCTGGTGGCCTCAAAGTTCATAGGAACCTCACAGATGCAAACTATCTAAGCGTGATTCATCTATGCCTACAGCGCTCTCACCAAAGGGAGGTCTCTGAGTGTGGGGGGTTTCTGTGTTTACACGGCTTATGTGTTTATTTGTAGTTAAAATTGTTTTCACAAGTCTAAGGAATTGAAAGATGATCTACAATGCAGATTTATGGAGAATTAAACCAAATTGTAGCTTCTTAACCAAATCAGTGTTTGTTGTACCTTGGCAGGGAGACATATGCTTTGGCAAAGCTTCAGACTTTGTATCTTTCTGCCTACACCATTGCAATCATTTCGCTTCCCACACTGACTACATTTTATTTAAATCTTTAAACTATGGAGAAAGAGAGGTCTCGCGGAGATGGGAGCCATATGACAGCTGGAGGGATTTCTTCTTCAGATGTTGTGGAGATGAGACCACCTCTCAGAATGGTTTTTAAAAATTACTTTCCCTATAAAAGGGGATGAATGGCCAAGTGACACAGACTGGTTCTAAGGGGTAAACACCAAGTCCCAGGTTGAAGCCTACGTTCTGACCACATAGCAGTCACACGCTGATCTATAAAAACCTTAAGTCCTTTGCTTATGGCCCTCTGCCCCAAACGTATACCCTACTTACTTTTAGTTTATTCACATGTGGTAATATGACTTTGCAAATAAAAACAGACTAGAAATAATACAAAAAAGAAGAAGAAAGTCCATTCCATGTAGGATCACTGACAGCAACAAGAAATACCCATCAACACAGAAGGCTGTAGAAGAACCAAGGAACCAAGGTTTTAAAGACGATGGCAGCCACCAAAATGCACCCTAAAGAAAGATCCTAAGGACTCCACAATTATGGAAGAGCAAGGGATGGAAGTTCTTGTCTGTTTAATGGTGCCAGGGATTGAATCCAGGGATTTGCACATGCGAGGCAAGCGCTTTACCACTAAGCTCTATCCTAGTCCTTTCATTTTTTATTTTGAGTCAGGGTCATGCTAAATTGTCGAGGCTGGCCTCGAACTTGTGATTCTCCTGCCTCATCCTCTAAATAGCTGGGATACAGACATGTGCTACTGTGCCTGTCTGGGAATGGAAGTTCACACACATGATTTGGAACCTGAAAGAAATGTGTCCATATACTCTCTGTTTCAGGAGCGAGACAGAAAGAGGTTCCAAAATAGTACATAGAATACCATGACTGGAAAGATACAACCAAAATTGTTTAAGTGTTTGGGGAGAGGATGAGATAACATGTAATTTTTCTTTTTTTTTTGCCTGTTTGTATTTTCTACAAGGAAGATAACATAAATATACATATAAATAAACACAAATTGTGTGAACATTTTATAATATATAGCTGTACCTCCCAAAATCAAGTTTTCATGCTAAAATGGGCTTACCTTTCATATAGAATAGAGATTTCTATATGTGTGACCACAGAACATTAGGTGGAGATTGGCCTGTCTAATACACATTACCCCCAGAGAGGGTACTGAGAAGTCCCATAAAAAAACAGTCATTTACATGGGTATTTTGTGAGTATGCAGGAAGTTCAAACTGTGGAGAAGGGATATTTAGGGATAGTAAGAGTCATTCTCTCTATAAGCCTTAGTACTCATAAACATGACCCAACTTAATTTTAGCTATGGGTAATGATAAAGCTTATAAGGCTTAGAGACAAAGACTGACCTCTGCCAACTAGTGTGAAGTAATGGTTGTGGCTCCCGGAAGGGGCCCTCTCCATTCCTGGGACCTGATCCCTGTAGCCTGCACCCAGAGACCCACATATAGGCAGAGATCCTCCCGGTGGGCCCAGTCAATGCCCCATCTGAAGCTCGTCTCTGAATAGCACTGCCCTACTGTGTCTCACAACTTGGAGTCACTGTTTTAGAGAATCCAGCTAGGTGGTCAGACTGGCTTCTGACTAACCCTGCCTGGCTGTGGTTTCTGTTAGGGGCCTTCAGGAGGTTTCTGTCTTATGAAGGTGGTCAGGTGGGTGTGCACAGAGCTCTGTGATCAGATCAGATGGTGGAGACATCTGAGGTGTACCTGCCCACAGCTGTTCTGTGCTGTGGAGTCTGCCGTGGTATCTGCCTAAGCCAGAGAGTCCTTCCTGACCTTCTGCTGGGGACCCTTGACAGACAAGGGGCTTCCCTGAGTTCAGAAGGACATGAAGCTGATAAGGAAGCTCAGAAGCTTGCCTTTAGCTCAGGATAGGCTTGCTTAGAGGCTCAGAAGAACATGCATTATGAGGTAAGAATCAAAGCAATTTAGGTAAGAAAAAGACAGGGGTGACCAAGATGGTAGCGGCTGGTATGGAATCCTAGAGACAATGCCTTTGGACTGGAAGAATCTTGCATGATCAATCCTTCTTCTCATTGAAGGGAAAGGAACTGTTCTTTTGTTTTTGTTTTTAAAAGCATCTGTTAAGAGGCTAGTACTGTCTCTCTCTTCACAATCCAAGGAGGCAAGTATAATTCTTACTCGGCCTTTGGAGAACCATCTCAGAGTCAAGTGATTTGCCTGAAGTCACCAAGCAGTTCTGAGAAGCAGGTTAACAACCATAGGGACCTCTGAAGTCTATAGATCCTTCCAAAGGAACCTCTTGCTTGGCCACCACCAGGAGCTATGTGGGTGGTGTCAGGTATAGGGGGGTGGAATGACAGTTCCTTCATTTGTCACCTTCAAACTTGCACTGACTATTGGAACCTCAACAAGTTTTCCTGAAACATGGCACCTCCTACATGCCAAGCTATGAAGGTCAAGTCAGTACCCATCCAGTGCTGAGCACTGACCGCATCCAGGAGGGGTACACAGGCGTGGGGTACACGAGCATGAGTGGGAGAGTGTCCGGAGCAGCATTCGGCTTTCAGATTACCTGCTTTGCAGTTGGCGGTCTGCTTTTCAGCTGTGAGACTAATTGCTCACCACTTGACAAAGGAGGTGAGGTACAACATAAATCGCTACAACCTCTGAGTCCTCAGCTCATTTCTTCATCAGCTCCTCCCCTCTCAGTAGGTAATTAGAGAGAACACTTGTCAAATATACAAAGTCAAAATCACGAATGTGACTCCAAAACTGACTACAGATCATTAAACATTTACGAGAGGTGCATAATGCAGAGATGTGGTAAATGACATTTCTTCACAGAGATTCTTGAGCTTAGAAATCTTATTAGTCCAACTGTTTCATTTTAGGGATGAAGGAATCAAGATCTGGGGAGGCTCACACTTTGGCCAAGTGCAAACCTGTTCATTAACTTTCACCTTAGGTTTCTTTCTTCAACAGGATGTGCTTCTTCCTGTTTTTAAACAACTAGGGACAGCTTTGTGACAGGGGAACACTCCCTGAGATATTCAGCCACTTTCCTGGGAAGGTCAGGATTCCTCTCAGGCCTCCATTTCTGCTTTGTTTTGTCTGCACTGGGTTTGTGCCTCAAAACACTGGGGACCACCTTCTTCCTCTCCTTCATAAAGTCCAATATGGGGCTGGAATTGTGGCTCAGTGGTAGAGTACTCACCTAGCACATGTGAGGTCCTGGGTTTGATCCTCAGCACCACATAAGAATAAATAAATAAAATAAAGGTATTGTGTCCAACTACAACTAAAAAATAAATATTAAAAAATATGTAGGTCCCCTAATATGTGGTTTCAGTTACCTGAGGTCCAAAAATATTAAGAGGAAAAGTCTAGGAAAAAAACAGTTCATAAGTTTAAATAACTTTTATTACAGTACATATTATAATGATTCCAGCTTATTATTGGTTGTTGTTGCTCTTACTGTGCCTAATTTACAAATTGATCACAGGTACATAGGTACAAGAAAAAAAACCCCAATATATAGGGCTCAGTTCTATCTGTAGTTTCAAGCATCCACGGGGAGGGGGTCTTAGAACATATCCCCCATAGATAAGTAGTGTTGCTACTATGTCACTAACAGTGTTGAACTCTGGTGAATTTCCATCCAGACAATTACCAGGGACAAAAATAGTGAAATGAGAACAAATGGGAGTGACCCAGAAGAAGAGAGAGAGAGCGTACACCCAGAGAGACCACTTACTCTGGAGCCAGCATGTTGAGAGGCACCGTCTGGGGACACTGAAGTCCCCTGGCTTATGTCCTACATTGCCAAGAGGGGAGACGTGCGCTGGAAATCTAGGTATGCCCTAAATTAGCGAATGGAGATCATGGCTGCAAATGCTAGGCAGAGCCAAACCACCGATCTGAAGCAAATCTGTCTCAAATGTTGGGTAACAGCGACACTGAACAAAAACATTCCCTGCAGATGGAGGGCTCAGCCTCCAAAGGAGCTTCAAATTTTTTAACCATAAAAATTGACTCAAATTAAATCCATGTGACCTTGAGTGTAATGGAGCCTCAGTAACACAACCCTTTTACCAATTGAATTAGAACTTCTAAGACCTTTCTTTTTCTTCATTTTCTTTCAGCAAACATTTTTCTTCAAGCACTTCCTTTGTGCCAGGCTCTCTGCTAGGCACTGGAATCAGGTGGGGAACCAGGCAGAACAGTACTTCCTGCGTGGAGCCCACAATCTTGGGAGGAGCCATGCTGGTCTAGGAAACGGAAGACCTGGAATGTAGGGCTGGGAGGGCACCATGAGGCATGGCGGGCCGGCCAAAAGGACTGGTGGGAGCCATTGCAAGTTCTGGGGGTGCAGGTCAGGCAGAAGCATTTGCCTAGTGTGAAGTCTGCCGGATGGGGAATTGCTGGGTGTGTGAGGAGCCAGATATGCCCTGTGTGGCTCTTCAGTGAGAAAGACAGTTGGCACAAGGAGGCTGGAGAGGTGGGTCAGGGCCACTTGGGAGAACCCCACATGTCATTTAAACAGTTCACATCATTCATCCGTCAGCTCTCAAGGGCTCTGAGCAGAGGACTTTACTTTTTCAAAGGTGATCCTTGTTGTGTGTGGAAACTGGATAGGTTCAGGAGGCAGGAGAAGGGAAGCCAGAGCCTCTGAGGAAGTTTAGTGAGAGAGGTGTCCGTGCCTGAGCAGGTGGTATGACAGAGAGAAGTGCTGTATTCCAGATGTACTTTGGAGTCCGCATCAATAAGACACGTGTTAGGATGGCGAGGTGGAGGCCATGTTTATTAAAGTGTCTCTGAGTGACACGAATGGGGTGGGGGGTTTTCTCCATAATTGGACATCTCTGTAATAGTCCAGGTCTCTGTGCATCCACCTTTAGTAGGGTCAGCTCCAGAGCCAGGACATCTACTTTCCCAGGGCTCTAAAGACAACTGGAATTGCCTGCGATAGTATCAACACCGTCACAGCATTTCCAAACAGCAATGCTATTTATAAACAGTTTTAGAAGAGCCTAAATAAAGTTGAGCCTGCTTCTGGGAGAGCTTTGAGGGGATATAAAATTGAGATTTGATTCCTGACACAAATGAGCTCTGTCCTAATAGGAGAGAGAGAGAGAGAGAGAGAGAGAGAGAGAGAGAGAGAGAGAGAGAGAGAGAGAGGGAGGGACGGAGGGAGGGAGGGAGAGACCCAATTATGCTGCATTGTAAAAGAGATGCAGTAGCACAGGGAAGGCAGACTCAGGGCCCTGCCACGTGGAAGGGGAACGGGGAACAGGTGTCTATCTGAGATGGGATGGAGAGGAAGGAAATCCATCAGGGAGAAATGACACTGAAGTTGAATCTTCTAGAAAGACATCTCAGGGTGTGATTGACAGAGGAGGAGGCAATTGGGCAGAAGTTGAAGCATGGTTTAAAGACAAGGAGCAGGCGCAGTTTAGTTCTGGGAGTTTAAGTACATGGTCTGGTATTGCCAGGGCTTGGCGTGTGAGTATAAGCAACGACAGAAGAAGGTAGAAAGAGATTGACATAGAAGACTAAAGAGTCTGACCTTCATTCTGGAAAACAGGAAATCAGTGAAGGGCTCTGAACAGGGAAGTGGTATAGCTACCTTGCATTTCTGCAGCCTTAGGAGCTAACCAGATGAGTAGCAGTGAGGTGGCGATCCACGTACAGAACCCAGGGGAGGCTGCCTCATGGAGTCTACAAGATGCAGGAGCTTCTGACAGGTAAGGGAGAGAGAAGGGGAGGAAGAGAAAGTGTTGGCAAATTGCTCTAGGTTTTTGGTTTGAGCACTCAGTGGTACCTTAGAACAAAATTCAGGAATTCAGGAGAAAGGGCAGCAGTTGGGAAAATAGATTCTTTTAGTTCTGGACATTTTAAGTGTGAGTTTTGTAGGACATCTTACGTATTCATACCTTATCTTGTTCCAGAAAGGATTTAAAGGGAGATTACATAAAGGCACACTAGATAAAAATAAATATATGTGGAAAATGAAGCCAGAAAGGATGGAGGAAGCTAGGAATTAAGGTAATGCCAAAAACATGCGCTGCAGGCCCTTCTGTTTACTAGAAGTGGGTCACAAACGCATCTCACCAGGCAACACAGACACAACCAGGATCAACTGACACAACTCAGGGTCCAAAATGGAAAAGTAGCCACCATCCTGCCCTCGACCCCAGTCTTTTCTTAACGTGCACTTAGGAGAGAAGTTGGTGGTGGCACTTTAAAACGAGGAGGCTGTGTGATAACATGAACAAGTTTTTCCTCAGGATCCTTCAGTGATACAGCATCACATTTCACAGAGCTGTCTCCTGCAACCTTCTCCAACGGAGACTCATGACGTAAATTTGGGAATTTTTAGAAGAATGCAAGGATTGGAAATCCTCCCTCTATACTGTCTCTCTGAACACAGCTTTTCAGAGGCAGCAAAGACAGGAAGCTCAGAGTTATCTTGCTTGAAAAATACCTGGACAGCAGCTACTCTTTGTAATAAGCCAAAGGTGGGCAAAGATGGTTAGACTTTGGGGTTAGGGGAAATGGAAGATCTCATCTGAGGGAAGTTAAATTCCAACCACACCATGTGCCTCACGGAAGCCCATGATGTTCTGTAGAGGTGGGATGGTGACACCAGAGAGGTGAGATGACCAGAGACAGGAGGTCGTGGACCGGAGCTGTGGGAGAGGTTGGTCTGGGCTTCCATATTTGGCAATGTCAGCACATACGTGGTTGATGAAGACGCCTGAGATGGCTCAGGGAAGGGGTACAGAGAAGTGGGCTGATGAGGAAACCCTGGGGTGGTCAGGGGCAGTGTGAGGAGGATCCATCAGTGAGGGAGAAGAGATGAAAAGAATGAAGAGAGAGAGTGAGATCCTGAAAGCTGATCAAAGAGATCATTTGGAGAAGAGTGTGTATACGTAGCAGCTGCCTTTAGTCTCTCCTATAAGTAATGTTTTAGTTAAGGGTAATAGTAGCTGCTGTAACAGGTAAACCATAAAAACCTCAATGATTTAACACAGCACATGCCTATTCCCCATTCAAAATACAAAGTACAAAGTCTGATTAGCTTGGAGTGAGGTGGGAAGCTCTGTTTCATGGAGTCATAGGGAACGAGGCTGCTGGGTACCCTGCCAACTTTATTATGTGCTTCTGAGGCCATCCCGGTTTGTGAACCTCTGGTTGATAGAAGGGGCAAGAAGGTAAATGGAGCATGTGATAGTTCCTATGAATGGTGTGACAAATTACCACAAGATTGGTGGTTTAAAACAACTGAAATCTACTTACAGGTTCTGGAAAAAGTCCAAAATTGAAGCATCAGCAGGGTCATGGTCCTTAGAAGGCTCTGGGGAGGAGTCATACCTTGCCTGTTCCTAGCTTCTGGTGGTTACTGATAATCCCTGGCTATGTCAGTTTAACTCCAATCTCCACCTCCATCTTAGCTTGGTCATGGCCCCTGCGTCTCTTGGTCTCTAATGGTGTTCCTTACAAGGACTCCAGTTGTTGGATTTAGGGTACATCTAACGCAGATGGCCTCATCTTATGTTACAAAGGTACTAGTGGTAGGATTTGAACATGTCTTTTTGGGGACACAGTTTATCATTGTACAAGAGGTCGTGTGAGTCACAGACCAGTTCTGCCCAAACCCACCTGACTGAAACTTAGTCATGTAGCCATACCTTAATCCACAACAGACTGGGGAAGGTAGTGCCCTGTGCCTAGAGGAGGAGGGACAGTGGCTGGAGGGCAGCTAGTTAGCTCCACCAGAAAGTAGGAAAAGGGAGATGGAGATGCATTACAGGAAAGTGGCAGGGACAGAATGAAGTCTGTCATGAGAGAAGAAGAGCCAAAGAGAACCTGGATGGGAAGGGAACCAGCAAGATGAGAGGACATGTCTACATGTTTGCAGGCAAAGAGGAGAAGCCTGGGTAAGGCGGAAAATAAAGATAGGTGAGGGCAGAGATGATGGGTATAGATTGTTTTTGGGAGGTGAGACCAAGAACACCAGTAGAAGAAATCAGTATATTCCTAAAGCTAAATATAGCAAGGTGAAATTCCCAATAATACAAGAAAAGAGAGTTGTTTTTTTTTCTTTCTTTTCTTTTTTTTTTTTTTTTCATTTTAAGCCCATTGCCGATTTCTTTTAGGCCCACGCTGGAATATATCTATTTTGCACAGCTCACTATACTTTTTCATGTGCCCATGTACCTATATTACATATAGATATGTTAGGAAACCCTATGAAGTTCAATGTCTCTCTTCCTAGAGACATTCCCAGTGTGGTGAGCCTGAGAGTTCTTGTAGAAATGTCAGCTTGACCAGAAGGCTGCCTGGTGGCAGGGTAGCAAAATAGTCATTAACACCTGGCATGATGTAATTACACATCAGCTGCAGAGAGCACGGTAGCCTGCAGAAGGGCAGTGTCTAGCACTTCTTGGTGTGGTGTCATGACTGAGAGGCTCCACTGTCAGAGCCCAGTGTTTGGGGGGAAGACTGTGTATGGGAGAGCTAAAGAAGACCCTTTGGCCCCCTTAAGCAGAATAATGATGGCTGTGACATGCAAAGATGGCCTTGATGCATCATGCTGTGTGTGAGCACTTGGTCCTTGAGCAGAGATCCAGGGCATAGGTGCCTACTCACCAACAGAACTTATACACAACTTGGGATAGTTGAGAGATCACTCATAAGCTAAATAGCTGAGTATCCATTCTAGAAAACAAAGATTCGTTTATTGGTCTTTTTGGACATATATTCAACATCTTCTGTGGACAAAAGCAGTATGTGCAAAGCATGCCTTGCCAGCATAGTACACCATGGAAAACCCATGGGGACTACTGATGGGGGATAATGTTACTAATAACAATTATGATTATTATTATATTAATATGCCAAGCACTTATTGAGTATTAACTACATACCAGATACAGTGATTAGCATTTTATATACTTTAAATCACTTAATCCTTCCATTAACTTTATTCTAGACGAGTCTCTAGTTCTTCATTTTTACTGATGTGAGAGACTGGGTATTGTGTTCAAGGTCACACAGCTCCATGATAAGTGGCAGAGGACAAGACCTCAAATCAGCATGTCTGTCTCCAGAATCAGTGCCATTGACCACTACATAAACTGCTCTGTACCACAAGCGCTGTTACCTATTTTACATACTAGGCTTCTGCTTTAAGATTCCATTTAAATAAAGGGTCTGCAGGTATGTAATACAGTCTAGCCATTTTTAAGACTACCTACTCACACTAAGGAATGAAATAGTCCATTTGGAAAAGGGACCACATCTCCTCGAAATATTGGTGGCAATTATGACCTGCTACCTCAAAATCATAAAGAACATGACTGAGAGAGGCAGGGAAAAAAGCCAGCTATACAAAAACTTTGACGCAGAAAAGCAGAAAAACAGGATTGAAAAGCAAGAAGAGAGATGAATCAGCGTGAAAATTAATTGCCTGAATCCAATTTTGTAGGCAGGCCTGGTGGCCCAGGGAAGGGAAAGAGTCCCTGCTCTGCAACTTCAAATGCCTCTTTATTCTGGGATGCCACTGGAAGAGAAAGGCAAGGGTCCAGAAGCTGGGTGGCAGAGCTCAGTCCAGCACGGAGCGCCAGGGGCGGCTCCGAGGCTGTGGGCTTCTTGCGCAGCTGAGCTTCCTGGGCAGCAGTGACCTTGACTTCACAGCTGACTTCACAGCTCGGTCTTGCAAGAAAGAGAAGGAAAGCAACAACAACAACAACAACAACAAAACTTGTGTGTTTGTCAAATGCCAGAGAGCCCAGAGGCTTTTTAAAGGGCTTTGCTGAAAAGGGACTTTTTTCTGCGTTACTTAGAGACAAACACTGCTTGCCAAAACACTAGGTTAAAAAAAAAAGAAAAGAAAATTCACTAAACTTGAGAGCAGGAGAGAATATTACGGGTCACCTAGGGTGCCCCAAAGCAACTAAATTATCTCTGTAAGCTATCTAGAGACATAGACACATGCTGTGTGTGCATTCGTGGTCCTATAGAGTGTGCTGACTTGAATTCAGCATGTTGTCCAGAACCAATTTAGTCAGAATACAGTGCTAGGGTCCAGCACTAATACTGGGCAGCAATATCAGTGGCTAAGATGAGTTACACTCTGCACTGGAGTCTGGAAGCAGCTGAGAATATAATCCGAAAAGTTCATACACACACCTGTACCCATAGTTCATGTTGCCCTTTTCATTTCAAGCCTTCTAGACCATGATGCAAATTTGATTTTACTTTGCATTATAAACTGAGATATATTAAAGTGTCAAACCTTACTATTTCTAGTAGTGGCAACAGCGGTAATAAAATTGATAATCACCATTACTAACTACAGCTTATTAAGCACTTTCCATTCAGCAGGGAGGTACTTACACAAACATTTTAAATGCATCCAATTCTTTTGTAATGTTTAATGATTTTACATGAATTAATGCTTTACTTATTTATTTTGAGTATCCCTCACATACACACTAAAATGCAAGCTCCAGAAGAGCAAGATTTTGGTCTTTATTATTATGTCTCTAGTTCCCAGAACAGTGCCTGGCACTCAATAAATATGCAAATTTGTGGGGGGTTTTGGTGGGGGGAAGGAGATACTGCAAATTAAATCCAGAAGTGCCCTACTACTGAGCTATATCCCTAGCTCTTTTGATTTATTAATTTACTTTTGAGACAGGGTCTTGCTAAGTTGCCAAGGTTGGCCTCAAACTTGTCATCCTCCTGCCTCAACCTCCCGAGTGGCTAGAATTATACGCATGTGCTACACCCAGCTGCAAGTATATTTTAAATTGAATTAACTCATTGACTTATATGTGGTCATACGTCCCCCACCTCTACTTTCTTTATTTTGTCTATTTCTTTCTAGTCTTCAACTATAAAAGGTCCATTCCTGGTTCAAGGCCTTTGGTATTTCATCTGCCAGAAGGCTTCTCCCCAGACACCTGCTCGGCTTCTGCCTCACATCCTTCAGAGCTTTACTCAGTCACTCCCTCTGTGGGGGATGCCCTCCCTCCGTGCCCCATCTGAAGCTGCAGCCCCTACCTGACTACTAAGTCCCTTGTTCTATTTTTCTCTTTAGAAACCATCACCATCTACTATACCCAACATGTCACTTATATGCCTTGCTTATTATCTACCATTCTAGACTAGTCTATAAGGGCAGGGGGTTTGTTCATGGCTCTGTTCCCCACCTGACAGTACCTGGCATGGGCTTCATGCACACTATCTCTAGTCTGAATGGCAACCCTGAAGAGCAGAAACCAGCTTCTTCCACAGAGTGGAAGGCAAGGTATTTTCTGTAGGAGTGAGGGCTAGCTCTTTCAGACTGCAGCATCAGGACTTGTCCCACTTTACTACACTGTATCCCCACAATGCTGGTTCACTTCCAAAAGGTGATACCTTCCTTCCTCACTTCTTGCCACTAGCAGCTAAAATGCATTTGGTCCTGGAGTTTATTGACTTGTTCACATACAAGAGGACCATGCTGAAAGTTCAATACTCGTGTTGTCCAGTTAATTTCTCAGTCTGATAACTGCAGACTGCACACCAGTGAGGACAATCTAGTGACTATCATAAAATAGGAATGACCTCCATGTTTCCTTTTCTGCTGATGACAGCATAATGAGGGTGACATTTTACAAAAAAAAAAAAAAAAAAAGTAGGGTCCCATCTAAAGTATTTGTACCACAAAATGACCTCTAAGTGCCAAAAAAACTTCCCAATGCTATTCATAACCACAACAACACTGGAATAATAAAGCCAGGGGTCCATATGTGAGACCCCATTACAATGGATTCTGACTTGTGAAGCAATCTTGTTGATGCAGTGTATCATCATTGCTGGTACCAAGGACAAAGAACCCAATTACATACATGCTTGAGCTTTTTCCCAGCCCAAGGCAGTCTTCATTAAAGTCCAGTGCTCCATCTGTCACCCCAAACACCTGCATCGACTCATTATACTGCATTGTAAATGTATATCTGCCTGCCTGACTTCCTGGGCTGTCAGTACAAAAAGATGGGGACCCGGTCTGCCTCGTTTGCAGTAGGTGCCCCAGTACAGTGAGCAACAGAACATCCCTGGCCAATGCATCCAAATAAATATTTGTTGAATCCTGCACCTCCTGAGGGAGATATAGAAGAGCCTAGGCAACTAGGGCAAGGTGGCGAGGGAGGAGGTTGGGGGCAGGGCCACAGAAAAGGAACATGGAGAGGGTCTCCTAAGGAGGTCAACTTCCTGCCTGACAAAAGTGCTTGTGGACACAAGCAGGAGACCCAATCAGACAGACAGACGCTTCCATTCTTGTGCTCCTAAGAGGGGGACCCAATAGATAAACTAAAACAGTGGTGTGGACAGAGGGGTCACCAATCAATAATAGTGAGGAGTGTGTGGACAGGAGAGGATATAAGGAAAGGAAGAAATTCCAGCGATCATAAAAATAACAGGCCAAAACTTCCCCACTGGATTCCCAGTTCTGGGGCTCCTTCTCTTAAGAGAGTCTCTCACTTTTGCAATAAACCTGCTTCGTATCTCTGTGTGTTATTCTTCCATTTTTTGCTAAATGGAGAATATGAACCTGGCACCTCTAGACGGTAACACTAACATGACATTTTACTCAATTTATATCTTTTCTTCACATTGGGGTTCCTAACAAATGCACAAAGAATTGAACAAATTCATCATAAATAAATATTAGATGAATTAAGGCATATTTATAAATGGTCCATTTATAGTAGTTACATCAACCCTATTAAGGATCACATCAAGAAGAAGAAATGAGTTCAAATTTAAAAAAATCCTGAAAAATAGTTTGAGAGCACATCACAGACTAAACTATACAGCTGAACTTGTATGTCGTTTAAAAATCTCTTGAATATAACATGACAAGCTAAAAATCATCTTAAAAGAACCAAAGTTGTTAAGCATCAGTAATCCTACCTGGTTAATGTAATTTTTCTTCTTTGAGCATGAAATGAGTATTGCTTTCTATGATGAACTTTCTAAAGACAAATATTTGGCATGCAGTCTACTTGGAGGTTTTTCCATTAGTGACATGTGCTCTTCTCGAACATGAAAGTAGATCATAGCAAGTTCACTCTTTCTTCACTGCCTTTGACAGTTAGAAGCTGAACTGATCTCTCTTCTAAAATGAACCGTGACAAAATTAAAGTAACAAAAGAGCTAACGGTGTTTGGGCTTTAGAAAAGATAGTGACATCCCTATTGTCGCTTCATTGGAACAATGGGATAAAATGTATCAATAATGAAATGAAGACACCATTACTAACTGAACCTCATGAATTCCCCTCCTAATGCCCACGGGTGGCCCAAACGGCTAATTGTGTGCCAAAATCAATTCTCTTGGGCCTGGGAATACAACTTAGATGACATTTCCCAGCAGCCTTCCTTGCTTCTCAGTATAGGCATACAACTGGATTCTAGCTAACAGAACACATGCAGAAGGGGTATGTGCCTCTTCTAGGCCTGGTCCATTAAACGGTTCCCTGTGTGCCCCTCCATGCTCTCTTTCCCTTGACTAGATGGAGATATGCCCAGAGCCAATGGAAGTCAAGTGTTAAAAATTAACAGAGCCTCTTTCAGCCTGCATGACACAAAGCCACTGCTTTTCTTAGGCCAGTGAAGTTTGGGGTCTATGATTTCCATAGTCAGCCTACCTGATACAGCAGCTTACAGCAGGGGACATGTGTATCTCTGCTGAATTCAGAGATCATTAAACTCTTATAACAAGAAAGCAAAATGAAAATAGTCACAAATTTTTTAAAGATCCTCAAAGTCATGGAAATGTAGTGCTGCATAAGGATCTTGAAAAATCAAATTACTGAGTACATCCTAGATAGGCGCTCCCACGGTTAATACACAAATATTTTCATAAAGAGAGAATCCACTGGGTTCTTTGGCAGCTTGCTCCCTCTCTGGTTGGCTCTCCTGATAAATATGACAATAATAATAGCAGCCTGCCATTACTGAGCAGTCCCTGTGGACTTGACCCCCGTGCTAAGGGCTTTTCTCAGCTGCAAGGTGGGCACTGTCTTCAACTCCACTTACAGCTGACAAAACAGGTCCTGAAAACATGGCACAGGCCCAAGGTCCCACAAAGCCAACAGTGGTAGAGCCAGGATTCAATCCAGGCAGCAAGTCCAGAGTCCCTCCTGTCAACACTGCCGTTTCCTGCACCTCCGTTACCTCTGTCCCAGACTCACAGGGAGCCAACTTCACTGCTCACACCTGAAGTTATCTTTTACATCAACAAAACTCATCTTGTCATTCTAGCTGTTGTGAATCTTCCTTGTCTCTCCAAATGTGGCTCCAAATCTCACCACTTCAGCTTCTTCGAAGGTTTCAGTTTTATTCAAAATGTTTGATTTGTGTCACCTACAAAAGGACTGAGGGGTCAGGAGACTAATAAATAGTACTCCCCAAAAGGGTTGGAGCAAGGATTAGTGAGTCGTCATTAAAGTCCTAGAAACTGGAAACAGTTCTTGGAACAAAGTGAGCCAATCAACACCCTAGCTAGGATTTGCCTTGTATCTCAAATACTGCAGCGTCTGATTGCAGGGATCTGGATCTACCTCACATTGCTGACCACATGGAATTTAATATCTGCCTGAACACATTTTTTTTTAAAAGGTACTGATAATCTATCTCTCACGTCCTGATATTTTTACTTTCTTTGCAATACGAGTTATACCTGGTTCCCCTGGTAAAGAAAGTTTTATCTGGTTAGGTTTAGCCCACACTCTGGGGAAGTGGGGTCTCTTTGAGGCTCACTACTTCATCTTACTGGGTTTCACATCATCTGAAAACCAGGTGATGTGGCCCTGAGAGTCTTTATCATAGCGGACTGGAGTGGATCAAAGATAGAGCCTTGGGGTCCTCCACTAGAAAGTTCCCTCCTGACTCTGATGTATTGTTTTACCCTCTTCTGGCACTCAGGGACAGAAAAGATCACTAATCTGATCATAACAGCCACATGCTGGCATTTCTAAGTGCGAGTCCTGCACTTTTACACAATTTCCACAAGACTTTCCAGCTCAGCCTCTCATTGGGCTAGGAAAAAAGAGAAGTGGAGGGGTTGGGTTGGGGACAAGAGCCACAGCTCCACTTTCTAAGGGCTCCACAATAAGGGACTAAAAGTTTACATGGATCTTGTCTGACCCATTCCAGATGAGGCTCAGCTAGGGTAGAATAGGACTTCAGAACCACCCAGCAGTAGATAGGTGAGATAGGAGCTGGATCATGCAAAAATTCTCACCCCCAAATCCCACTTTTCAAAGGAACAGGGCCACTGGGTACCATGGAGCATGCCTATAATCCCAGCAGCTGGGGAGGCTGAGACAAGAGAATCATGAGTTCAAAGCCAGCCTCAGCAATGGTGAGGTGCTAAGCAACTCAGTGAGACCCTGTATCTCAATAAAATGCAAAATAGGGCTGGGGATGTGGCTCAGTGGTCAAGTGACCTAAATTCAATCCCTGGTGGTGGTGGGGGGCAGGGCCAACATTCCTGAATACTACTGGAAGAAAAAAAAAGACACAGCCACAGGACAGGGGTGTAGGCAGCCCCCCACCCCACCACAGAGGCACACTGTGGACTGGACCTATGGGCTTTAGCTCCCCTGCAGAGTAATGTCCAGCTATAGCACCAATAGCTGAGACTGATGGTAGCCTCAGGCTTGGAACAGCTATAATTTTTAAATCCTGAGGACCTACTAGATCCTTCCTGGCTCTCTCAGATGCCCAGGAGGTAGACTATAGAGCAGTGATTTTTAAACTTAAGAATGTATCAGAATCACTTGGAGGACTTGTTCCAACACATGCTGCTCAGAGCAAGGGGTGAAAATATCCAAGGTAGGAGATCAGGAGGAAGTCCAGAGAGCAGGGGGCTCTCAGGTGCCCTCTGTATAGACAGTGAGTGGCTTGACAGGAAAAGAAGAGATTGTTTGGGGCTGTCACCTGGTCTCCAGGACTCTGCATGTATTTGTGATCATTTGACAATATTATTTTCTTTCTGCCAGTCCCTTCTACGAGCACGGGCACAGCTAAGGGATCATGTAAGAGGCATACAAAAAGATGAGGGCGGTACAGAAAAAGGCTGAAACAGCAATTTAACTATCACAGTGGAGACCGGTTGGTTAATTTGGTACCTCTGCATGCTATTTTTCAGATACATGTCAAAGAAAGTGAGAGGTGTAGTGAATTTAATGTAGTCAATGGAAGAAGATCAAATATATTTCTGAACTCAGAGGAAGGCTACTATCAAAGAGGTAGCTGACTGGCAGGGATGAATAGATGAACCACTTATGAGCAATGAGGAGCTTCAGGAAGGTTCTGTAATGGACATTGGTGAAATCGCCAACATAAGAAGGAATGAACAATTCTTTACATTCTCTTGGGTTTGGAGGCAGTTATATAACGTTTCATTATCTTTTCACCAACAAAGGAGAGAAGCTTGGGAGAGAAGACACCCCAGACGTATAAGTGGTTTTGAATTTAGAATTATATAAGTCTTGTTTAATATCTCCTATCCTCAAGAAAATTCAGACTTGCCATAGGAATTCATCTCTCACCTAATACAGAAAGGCTTCAACTTAAAATGGGGTCTTACTGGAAAACTAAGAATGAGTGAAAGAGAAATGAAAGAAAATCATCCTGGATGGACTCACAGGGTTCATTTAAACAATTCATGGAAGGTTTGTTCAGTCTTGTTGTACATAGTTAATGAACAAACACGTTTACCTCCCCACCTTTTCAAGCTATGAAGATGACTTTGTATTCTCAAGACTCTATGGGCTCATATTATATTAATAATAATAACAGCAATAATAAAAAATAGTTATTATTAATAATTATTAATAATAACAAATAATCCTGGGGTACTGGGGATAGAACCCAGAGGCACTTTACCACTGAGCTACATCTGCAACCTTTTTAATTTCTTATTTAGAGACAAGGTCTTGCTAAGTTGCCCAGGCAGACTGACTTTGAACTTGAAATCCTCCTGCCTCAACCTCCTGAGTTGCTGGGATTACAGGTTTACACCACTGCAACTAGAATGGGGAAAAAGTCATACAACTAAATGAAGGGTTTGACTTCATGGCAGTGACCACTGATAGAAGAGTTATCAGAAGATCTGTATGTTACTTCCAAGGCATCATCATGAAAATGGAAACAACACTTCAAATGGTCTCAAAACTTTGGGACCCTTGGAAGGAAATGGCAGCCCTCACTTTGGGAAAATACCTTCTTCTATACAATAAGTGAATGAGCTGGATCTCTCCAATCTTATTTGCTTGATGACTGAAATGCATTTCAAATAGCCGCTACACGTAGCTCTCCATGTACCTACACTCCATAATCCATTTTAGGTAAAATCTAAGATGCCATGGAATATAGTATGTCATGACTTTACGTACAAATAAGCAGGAAGGTAAGATGTTAATTAGAAATTCTTGCTTTACAAATGTTAAAATGAGAAACACACAAAATCCCAAATCTTGGCATGGATGGGAGATCCCGAGGTGTGGCAAAGAGATTGAGGACACAGGATTTTTGACTCCCACTCCTGGGCTAGATGGAAGCTTTGCTCCTCAGTAGCTGGGGGACTTTGAGCAAATTGCTTCACCTTGCTGTGTCTTTGTGTATTTTTCATGAACAGTATTTATCTAATATTAGCAAGGTCTTCTTATTAAATACAATCTATTACAGTATTTAGTATGTGCCTAGCATTTACTAGCTATCTTATTATTGCTATTACTGTAATTCTCACAAGAATGGAATTAAGAATTTAACAAATCTTAAATGGTTTCCTTTAATCTGAATGAACTCACCTCATCTTAGTTGCCAAACCTTCAGACATTGTTTGAAACAAGTGGTAATGGCTTAGCTTCCTTAGTGCCTTAGTTCTCTAGAAATAAAATGAAATCTTCTAAAATGGAGCCAAAGCACCGTCCTAAACTGAAAAACACTCAGCGCCCTAAGGAGCTGATGACTCAAACACAATGGGTGATAGTTTGCATATTGCTTTGCATGACATTTGCATGCTACTAGTTCATTTTTGCTTGAAGTGAAAATCTACCCACCATCTGCTTCTTTCCTAGTCCCTTAAGATTGCTAGGTATTGAATTGGCTGCCTTTGCCTGGGAAAAAATAAAGCAACTGGTGAGCAACATGCAGTGACTGCATGCATCTCTATGGCTGGTTATCTGGGAAGTCTGTCTTTGGCTGCAGATCAGACCTCTGAGGCTGTCACCCGCACCAGTGTGGACCACTTTACACAGAGGATGGCCACTGTCTCAAACACCAGTAAGCTACAAACAGCATCAGGCAGCATTTTCTGAAGACAACCCCTGAACACACACATGCCTGATGGTAAATATGTGGTTTAGTTCTTGATCACTGGTGGCCTCCAAATCAAGACAATGCAAAACTTTCCCATTTTCTGAATGTGAATAATTACAGGGCAATGAACATACAACAAAGATTTATTTTCACTCTCAAAACTGTCATGGTCTAAAGTAAACATATGACAGCTAATATCTAGAAATTAAAAAATAAATTAGCACTTCATTAATCAGGGCCCTGTTACCAGAATCTGTCAGCTTTAATCATGTTTAAACTAAACTCTTAAATTCCTGGACTGCTTGTCCTTAGGTGATAATAGAACTACATTTCTATAGATATGAAAAAGTTCACTTAGGTTGTTCTCTCTTGGGAATAACTGAATATTTTTAAAAAATCAATTATTTATAGTATATCATTATTATATAAAGTAGGCAATGATCCTATCATTGTATAAAATGATACAAAGTATCTATGGTTTATAAAAAAAGCTGTAACTAGCACTCTAATGAGTAAGTGTCCTAATGAATTACACAGATAGTTAATGGGCCTCAATTAGTGTGTGTGTGTGTGTGTGTGTATGTGTGTGTGTTTCAAAAATGTAAAGGCCACTCCATGAGGTTAACCTTTAGGAACATTCCAAATATTCCAGCCAACTCCTTTGTCCTAAAGTGATGGGAATAGGGAGGTGGGATAGATCCGAGTAAAGTCTACAGACTCAAGGGCTAACCAAGAGCCTTGAGAATTTTCTAATACTTATTTGGCATGGATTTTGACCAATATTCTCGGCACTTTTCCAACATCTGTCTAACATGGATTTTGATCAATGTCCCATATCCAGAAGCTATATATGCACCTAGACTATTATTTAAGTGGCAACCTGCCACCAGGTACCCTCTCACCACGTGGGAATTCTCTCTCTTTTCTTCTCACTAAATAAATCCTACTTCTTTCACTTGTGCCCTCCATTATTGCCTATGGCTTATATTGTGAGACAAGAAACCAGAAAGAAATTGGCATCAAGTTGCTAGGGTTTGCTGCAACACTGGAGGGCACAGCCTGTCACTAAGAGCTGCAATATGCCAATCAATAATAGTGGAAAAGAATCTACTTTTCTAGCTGTGACCTTTGTAGCTGATGCCAGTGGGCACTCCCTGCCTTGATTCGCTGCTAACACTAAAATAGGCTTTTTTGGCTGCAGAGGCCTGAAGCTTACACAGAGTCCACCTATCTGCCAGCAGAAGTAGAGAACTGAGTTTCATCTCAAATTGTGGTTTCACTATCAATGATCCATTTGATAAAACATACAAATGCCAATTTATATTGTTTATGCTTCTATATGAACTATGACCCACGTGGGACAACCAATTAATTATAAAATCCCAAATTCCTATCTGGATATGGGGGCCTGAATACTACAAATGAAATTAAGCTTATTAGGGTTTAGAGGTACTATTTTATCGTAGGTTAATTTTTATTTTATGCTTTACAGCTTTATTAAGGAAGAAAGCATTTGTTAGGTTTTAAAATTATTGGAAATAAATGTAGGGTGGGTGCAGCTCAGTGGTAGAGTGCTTGAGCAGCATGCACCACCCCCACAAAAAAATGAAAAAAAAATCATACTTTCCTAAACACTTAGAAAAACAGGGTCCTTAGTTAAAATTCCCAAAACTGACCCTTAAGAAACATTTGCTGTAGAGACCAACCTGTATAACACTAATTTACTTTCCATAAGTGTCACTTCCACAGGACAATCTTCAGAATGCCAGAAATTTTAGAAGTTATATGGCCCAATACAACCACCTGTATAGATGAGGAAATCCAGGTCTGGTCTGGAAAATCAGCTCTCAAAGAAAAAAAAAAGGATGGGGGTGGGGGCAACAGCCCAGGAGATGAACACAGGATAGGAGGCTCCGGGGCAGGGCTGGAACTTCTGGGACATAGAAACCATGGGTAGGCAAGTGTCTCTGGTAGGAAGTGTGGACCTTTGAAGAAAAACTTGTATAAAAATGAGGAAAAGGCACTGGGGAGAAATTCAGTCTTCTTTTTTTTTTTTTTTTTTTTTTTGTACCAGGGCTTGAACCCAGGGGCACTTAACCACAGAGCCACATCTCCAGCCCCCCCCCCCCTTTTTTTTTGAGAGAGAGAGAGAGAGAATTTTAATGTTTGTTTATTTATTTTTTAGTTTTCGGAGGACACAACATCTCCGTTTGTATGTGGTGCTGAGGATCGAACCCGGGCCGCACGCATGCCAGGCGAGCGCACTACCGCTTGAGCCACATCCCCAGCCCATCTACAGCCTTTTTTGAAATATTTTATTTGGACAGAGGGTCTCATTAAGTTGCTTGGGTCCTCACTAAGTTTCTGAGGCTGCCTTGAACTTGCGATTCTCCTGCCTCAGCCTCCTGAACCACTGGGATTACAGGTGTGTGCCACTGTATCTGGCAGGAGTTCAGTCTTGAAGGAGGATATTCTAACATAAAAATATTCTGGGCATGGAAGTTAACTTCCGAGTCTGGGGTCAGTTGGTAGAGGTGCTTCCTCATGGGTGGGTAGGGTGGGAGGTGGCCAGGGAGCAGGTACTGAGTTTGCTAGGAAAGCAAACTCACTTTAAAAGACATGGAACTGGACATGAAGGCAAGAGGCGGACGTGAGCATGGCTGCCGAGTCACTCATCCAGTCCTGTTTAGTCGGAACAGACAGGAATTGCTCCTCTGCTGCTCATCTCTCTCCCAATGATGTCATGATCCAGAACTGAGCAAGAGGCTGGAGTCAGGCCCTGCAGTGTGTTTGACAAGGTCCTGATTCCTGTCCAGAAGCTGCTAAACCCTGAGGCAGGCAGGGAAGGAAAGGAGGAGAGGCAGATATGCTATGATTTTCCTTTGTCCCCATCTTGAAGATGTAGCCTTGGTCTGTGTCTGTACCCAGGCAGGCCAACCTTGATGAATGGCACTCCTAGGACTACCTGTCAGCTGGCTTCCAGGCTGGGCTCAACAAATACGAAGCCCAGGCAAGAGACGAGAGGGTGGGAAGAAAGAATTTCTTTAATTTCTCCTGTAGCTCTTGCCCTGTGGCTCCTCATTAATGGCACCTACTCTTTTGGGGCTCTGGAATAGCATTTTTTTGGTATGTGTGTGGTCTCTGTAGGCCTAGGGGGACCAACTTCTTCCTGGGGGCCTCCATACTCCTGGCCAGTTCCCTTTTACTTCTTCATTGATGCAATGAATTGGAGTCTGTCTCCTGTCAGAACCATACCTGGGCACTGGGAACAGAAGCTATGAGAAAAAAGCATCTATATTCTATCATTCACTGGGCAAATGTTTACACTGAAACCGGAGCTATCTTACACAGTAAAATAGAAGATGTACTTATACTTTTAAAATAAATGTTCCTTCACAAAAAATCCATCCTTGTGGGGGAAAAGGTACATTCATACACTGCTACTAGGACTACAAACTGGTGTAACCACTCTAAAAAGAAGTAGGGAGATTCCTCAGAAAACTTGAAATGGAACCACCATTTGACCCAGTTATCCCACTCCTCAGCATATACCCCAAAGATTTAAAATCAGCACACTACAGTTATGCAGCCACATCAATGTTTACAGCAGCTCCATTCACAATAGCTAAGCTATGGAACTAACCTAGGTGTCCTTCAACAGATGAGTGGATAAAGAAAAGGTGGAATATATATATACAGTGGAATATTACCCATAAAAATGAGTAAAATTATGACATTTGCCAGTAAATGGATGGAACTGGAGACTATAATGCTAAGTGAAATAAGCCAATTCCAAAAAACCAAAGGTCAGATGTTCTCTGATATGCGGATGCTAACACACAATAAGGGGGGTGGGGAAAACAGATGTACTTTGGATTAGACAAAGGGGAATGAAGGGAAGAGAAGGTGGACGAGAATAGGAAAGACAGTAGAATGAATCAGATATTAACTTTCCTGTGTTCATATATGAATACACGACCTGTGTAACTCCATATCATGTACAACCACGAGAATGGGAAGTTATATTCCACGTATGTATAATATGTCAAAATACATTCTATTGCCAGGGCAGTGGTGCCCACCTGTAATCTCAGTGGCTCCAGAGGCTAAGGCAGGAGGATTGTGAGTTCAAAGCTAGCCTCAGCAATGGCAGCTCAGTGAGACCCTGTCTCTATATAAAATACAAAATTAGGGCTAAGGATGTGGCTCAGTGGTTGAATGCCCTTAAGTTCAATCCCTGGTACCCTCCTACCCAATTATATTCTATTGTCATGCATAACTAAAAAGAACAAATAAAAAGATTTTTAAAAAATCCATCTTCAAACTCCAATCACTGTTGCCTTGGCAGTTCTGTGTCCTCTGTTCTCTGGGATCTTCAGGGAAATGGATGGTATACTACAAGGAAGAGATACACCTCAGGCCTCAGTCTCCTGTTTTGCCCATGGAAATAAAACTGGGCTGCTTTTCCTGATATCCTCCAGGGGGCTGGTTTTGCAGGCTACAGAGGTAGTAGCAATGAAAGGAGATGGTGACAGGGAAAGGGGTGGGGGTCAGCCCTCCAGAAGGGCCAGAGTGAACAGGGGTGCTGACCAGAGGCATGGGACCTAGAGGAACGAGAGAATCCACTGCAGCCTTCACCAGTGAACTGCTCCTCTTCTGAAGACACTGTGTTTCGATTTTTGGTTATTTTCAGAATAAAGAGTGTTTAGGAAAAGGTCCTGTTATATAGCCATCTATTTTGTTATGAAAGCGAAGAAGTGTATAACACATAGTAGAACATTTTTCACCAAGTCTGTAATTTTAAAATTCCTTGCACTAAACGGTAAATAAAGAAACATCTCATTATTTAAAATAAAATTATGACACTCATTTATCATTTTCCCTGGCCGTGCTGGATAAAAGTAGGGTTAAACATGATCTCTTGGCCAAAGTTCCCTTTAACTGAACCTGGAAGAGAGGAGACTGCAGCCTCTAAGAATATGTGCATAAAGGGAGCAACTTCAGGGAGGGGACAGTGTGAAGTCATATGGGGAAGTGTAGGCAGCTGGGAGCCCCGTCTGGTCCTCCTCCAAGTACCCACTCCATTCAAATCCCCTCTCTGCTTTAAATATTCTGCCTCTGCTAACCTTTCATTGAAAATAAGTTTCTGAATTCAAAATAACATTTTAATACTACTGGTGTAAAGTAATTGCAGGTCTATATACGAACTGCTACTATGAACAATCGAAAGACTACCTTTAATTCCAATCTGATGGTTCTTAAATGAATCTTTATTAGGACATAGGTTTATGTTTCTTAATCCCGAATCCAAACAGGATTATTTTTATCTCTAATTCTTTAATTTTTAAAGAAAAGATAAAAGTGATCAGAAGGTATTCTAGGAATCAGACGGTGAATGCACTTACCTGCTGTCCCCAGCGTTTGCCACATACAGCTTCCCCAGAAGGCAGACCACAATAAGGGCCGTGCAGCCACCAGATATATTATATGAACTTCTCTCTCGTTCTATCTGTAGGTCCTGGAGAAGAAAAGAATGTTAGTGCTGGGTTGTGAGGAAGTTGTATCCAAGGCTTTCTTACCTCTCATTCCCTGGACACAGTCCTATGTGTCTGGATATGCTTCAAGAAGGGACAAGGACATCCTCTTTCCTACCACCTATTGAGCACTTCTGGGAGGGCATCTGTACCAGACCATCTGCACACCAGAGACAGGAAACAAAGGATGGCAAACAGATACAAAATTCTTCAGAAATGAGAAGAATAAAATGCCACTCATTATACATCACAGCTTCTGAAAGCTTGTGTCTTTGTATGGACTGCCTGAGCTGCTCGGCAGTATATGGATTAGAGAGGCTGGAGTGCTAAGAACTTGGACCTGATTAGTGTTTTTAACTCCAAAGTCTCAAAAAAAAAAATACTAGTTTCCTGTGCAGCTGTATAGGCAGCTTCAGCATCAGCAGGAGTCAACCCATGACTTATAGATAAAACAGAGAGGCTTCTGAACTTTGATCTGACTTTCCCTCTTCCCACAGCTACTAATTCAGAATGGTGACACACTCATAATAGTAACATCCAACATTCACCCAGAACTTTCTCTACATTGGGCAGCACGCCGAGCATTCTACCTGCACCACCTCATTTTAACCTCAGGATCGTTATTACCAATCTTGTTGTTCTGATGCAGGGAAGAGGGGTAGACTGCTCATATTTACCTGGTTATAAACCTGATTTCAACCTGGTTCTCCTCCAAAACCTTATTATCTGCCACTTAATGAGGCATCCCCAAGAAACTTAACAATTTTTTTTTCTTTAAAGTACTGGGGATTGAACTCAGGGGCATTCGGCCACTGAGTCACATCCCCAGCCCAATTTTATATTTTATTTAGAGACAGGGTCTCACTGAGTTGCTGAGTGCCTCACCATTGCTGAGGCTGGCTTTGAACTCGTGATCTTCCTGGCTTAGCCTCCCAAGCCACTGGGATAACAGGCATGCACCATTGCACTCAGCGAGACCCAAATTTTTATTGACTTAATGTGCATCATCAAGACAGATGCCTTTGTCATAAGACCCAGCTATACTATGCCTTGGTATTTACCCTGAAGAATAAAAGTCATCATACCACAGTGATATCATACAGCAGGCATATCCATGTTTATAGCACCACAATTCACAATAGCCAAATTATGGAACCAGCCAGGTGTCCATCAACAGATGAATGGACAAAGAAAATATGGTATACATACCAAATGGAATATTATGTAGCCATAAAGAAAAATGAAACTATGTCATTTGCAGGAAAATGGGTGGAACTAGAGACCATTATGTTAAGTGAAATAAGCCAAACCAGAAGGTCAAGGGTCCTATGTTTTCTCTCATATGCGGAAACCAGAGGAAAAAAGGAAAAGAAAAGTGGCAGTGGGGAGAATCTCAGGAAAATCAAAGAGAATCAGTAGAGGAATGAGACTAGGGGAGGGAGGGAGAGGTGGTGGGAAGTGATATTGGCCAAATTATACTGTTATATCATGTGCACGCATGGATTTGTAACAACAAATACCATCATTATGTACAACTATAAAACACCAATAAATGTTAAAAAAAAGATGTCTTTGTGAAATTCTATGTTAGTGGCCAGAGTTAAGTGCTCTGTGTTCTCAGAAAATTCAAATTGAGTGGAGAAGATACACTGAACACCAAGCTTGAAGCTATCTACCACTGTTGGGGCAGAGGGAGCGGAATTGAGGGTTGGGTAAAAATTACAAGAAGAACCGGAGCCCAGCCCGATTTTTGATGGTGCTGTTGGCAGATTTAGGACCAGGGCACTTTTGTGATTCTTAGAAACCCAAGGAGTGAGAGCTCAGCTGCTTCAGCCAGCCTCCTCATGGAACAGGAGAGAAAACTCTGTAATCCAATGTTTTACTAGCAACTGCTATGCTCCGGGGGCCAGAGATGGTGGTATAAAGAGATAAATCGCCAGTGGGAAACTGCAAGCAGAAGAGGCTCAGCTGAGGAAATAAGATTAGGAGCAGCATGGTTAAAGAGTAAATACAGAGAGACTCAAAGACAGGATGGAGGAGGAACTGACATACTGAGAGTGAAGTGGGCAAGAAGAGGGAGGGCTGAGGGCCATGGGGTTTGGGGGGCATACAAGGAAAGATTCTGATGAAGATTTTGGAGGGGGCAGCAGCACCAAGTCACAGAAGGGTCCAGCAGAGGACCACAAAGCCAGGACTACACTAGATATATATTTTTTCACATTGAACCTCCATATAAATAGACTTTCTTAAAGGATTGTCATAAGGATTAAATTAGAGGGCATATGCAGGGCTGGGGGAGCTTAGCAGTCCATATGGATCCTTCCTACAGCCTAGAAGCTTCATGATGGAAAAAAGTGATTTTTTTTTTTTTTTTTTGCTTACTTTAGACTCTTAATACCTACACAGGATCAGCTAAATAGTACTTTAATAAATGTTCAAAGGACAAATGAATATACTTTAAAATGCTTGGGTTTCCAGATTATCTCCCTACCACCTTATCTCTGAATTATCACGAGAAATGGATTCTGCATTTCACATATGAAAAGCTTACCACACGAATGCTCATGGAGATAACAATTAAGCAGGAACCTTTGCTTCAGTGAAATGCCCTCAGCGGATAAGAAGGAATGAATGATTATCAGCTCTTACAGAAAGAGGGTAGGAGGCTGGAGGGTAAAAGGAAGACGTAAAAAATGTCAGAGAGGACGGATTATCTCAAGGAATTAAAAAAGAGGAGAAAAAAAATCCACATATCAGACTTTTTGTGTTTAACCTCCAAAATACAAAGCCAGAACCAACAAACCCATCCACAAAAAAATTTTTTTTGCACTTAAATAACCATATAAAGTTGATATCAGGGTACATCCATATTCCATATATAATCAATTCCAAGTCTACAATCCAAAATTACTGGTTTTAATACATTGGAAGAAATTGCTCTAGAGCTACAGAAACTATCCCTTCTCAACCAGAATCAATATTTGTTTGAATACCTAAAGTCCGATTCAAAGATGATTTTTATTAAAAACCCAGAGCACCCAGCTGCTTGCAAGCTTGTGTATGGTGCCTGACCTGCATCTAGCGAATTATCAGTGCAATCCAAAAGGGAGGGAAGCCCTTAGGGTACACAAAGTCCATGTAAAAGAGCTGTTCTGAGGTGAAGGATTCCCTCAGGACTCAGATAAACAAGTTTATTTTGCATTTTAGGTAGGGGTATTATTTATCATGGTTTGTAACAGAAGAAAATCTAATTTTAAAATTACTGAATCCTTAGGGGGAGGAAAAAAAAAAAAAAAGACCGAGTGTTCAACACCAAGATATTGTGCTATGGTGTTCGTAGTCACAATTCTTCTTGAGTGAAAACATCCCAGTTCCTAAGCTGAGTTAATTCCTTAGTATTATATTAATGGTGTGGCTCAAGATTCTTTTCTAATTAATTATATTGTTTCTTTCATCTTTTCCTATGTTTCAACTACATTCCCTCCAGTAGCTGCCTCCCAATAAGGAATGCTAAATCTGGTAGTGCTTTCTCACCAAGTGTGGACTCCAGTGTAACTATTTTTTATCCAAGAAACTTTCTAACTCAAGCTTGTTTTTTTTTGGTCCCCTCCTCCACACCCATGTGGGACTATGCATACAGGCACAGAACACACACAGGCACACATTAATTACAAGTGTGCTCTCTGCAGTCGCGGTGGCAAGCATTTGAAAGAAGTGTTTCTTGCAGCCTTCATCCCCCTGAAGGATTCACTGACATTAAAACACACTCTTCTACTTCTTCTAAAACCCAGCACAACTAGAACAGATTTCTAAAAATAATTGCTTCTTTCCCCTCCTCCCTAGAAGCCAAAATAGCACATTTATTTTTTCCTACTTACACCACCTACTCCTCTTTAAAAGATGTTTCACCAAATCTTAGCACTGAAAGGAACATTAAAGCACCATCTGGGTGGTTCTTTTACTATCAGATTAAACATGATAAATGAAGTCAATAAAGATATATTTACCATCGAATTAACTGCCTTTTCCCTCGAACCCTTCATCTTTCAAATTAGCTTAAGCTTTTTACACTCTAGGTAAAAAATAAAAATGTAGGACTGTTTTTTAAAAAACCTTCAAGTTCTGGGAATTTTTTTTCACAAATCAATGAAATTGTGAGAAAAGCTGCCTACTGCTTTGTGCAAAGCAATAACTTATTTGCAATGTTTCCCCATTTTAGCCTTCAATGAACTCCGAGACATCCAAGACATAAGTCTAGAATAATTCACTAGCAAAACACATACTATCATTCCTTTCAAGTGCCTCTAAAGGATCATGTAAATGACTCAGAAGATTCAATTAACAAGATAATTGGTTTATCTGCTCAATCAAGGGTCCTGAAGCCCTCTCAAAGCAATTTTCTGCTTAGCAGGACTGAGTTATTCTGGGCTGTGTCTGCTTAAATATTACATTTAAGCCAGACTTATCTCTAAATCAAAGAATAGATCCGATTTTTAAGACTGGGATTTAATTTTACTTCTTTTTGTTGCAAGGAGTGGGAGCAGAGAAGGAATGGAGACATGTGTGTGAAATGAGGCTGATTCAACAGGAAAGAATTGCAAGGAAAAAAATCATATTGCCCAGAATGGTTGTAATTTGGTTTGGAAGTCTCACAGATGATGCAACTCCAGGGTCAGTCTTTGTTTCCTGCTAATTTCAGGTTGCAAAAGGAAAGCAAGAGCAATCTGCACAAGAGAGCGCGGGTGTTGGGTAGTTTCAACAGGACGTGTCAGCTCCCACTAGCTGGGTTAAAATATGGTTCTGAGCACACTGCTAATAGTGTCAGTCACAAATAATAAGATTCTGCATGGTTTTAGTATCCGGGTCTCATCCTGGTTTATTCTGAGAACAAGGCCATCTGCCAGCCAGGCAATGAGGGAAAAAGGGAAAGAAAAAAAAAAAAAAAAATCCAGTCCTGCTTACTATTGCCACCTGCTGGCTGCCATGAAATCACATGCTTATTCCTTCCTGAAGGAACTTCCCATTCTAACAAAAATGAAGACAAAACAAAACTGAAGCTTAAATAAAGGCAGACATCCAAGTTCCCAGCTTACCATTAATATGTTAATTTTTAAAGTGCTAGGATTTATAAACTATGAATTAGCTTTGTATTCATTCTCTCCCTTTTTTGTCCCAATGTCACTATTTATATAGTTTTTGACAAAACCAAGCTGGTATTTCCAAACACCCTATAATAGAAAGATGTATGGTGATTTTACAAGTTAAAATATTTGCATTTTCCCCTTTTCATAATAATCAAGTTCCTAGAATATTCCTCACAGTGGCAGGAAATCGATACCCATAATGAAAAGGAAACAGAATTTCAAATCCTCCTGGCTATGTCCAGAACTCCAGTCCAGAACTCCAATCCCAGAGTGATAGGCTAAAAGGCTAACCATGCTGGCTCGGTTCTGATTCCTGCCACAAGCCTCCTATAACTACCCTAGCACTGGAACTGGCTTCCTCAGAGAGTCTGAAATATTGAGTATTCAAACATTTTTTTTTTTTTCCTGGAGGGTGAGGAAGTAGGGAGTTTTGAAATAAGGACTTAGAAGACATATTTTATGCATCTGGATTGTTTGTCCTGGACCAAGGAACAACTTAACCAAGTGATAAAACTTGGCTGCTGACCCAAGTTGCTGCCAAGTATTGTTGGGAAGAGAAGTCAGTTGAAAGGTTTCTGTGGTTCTGGTCCTTTAGGAAGGCACAATCTGTTTTTCATGGTGGACACAAAGGGGACTAGGCACACAGCCTTCTTACTAGGAATGAAGACCCAGGATGAGACACAAGGGAGTCAGGGGTAAACCTGCCTCTGACAGCTGCACAGTAAGTCTTAAAGACCAGAGGTCAGAAGCCACCTTCCCCACAAGCCCCACGCAGTGCCAGGCAACCCAAGGATCAAAGATGAAAAGCCATGACCTCAAAGAAGCATAGTGTTTGATGAAACCACCAACTTTCTGTATTCAAAGCACAGCTTCCTCTCTTCTGTTAGACTATATTTTGCAAATTGTCCCTTCTGTTTCCTAGAAATAGGTACTACTCGTTCTGGAGAGTGTTTCTGAGTATCTTTACAGATAGTCCATTACTAGTGATATGAACTCACTACCTCCTTTAATGTCATTTAGAACATTAAAATAAATGAGATGTGGTGCCTCTCTATATTCATATAATGTATAAGTACAAATGCCCCCAAATAAAAGATCTTACCTTTTATTTCTGACTTCCGTGGTGCTTGGAAGAATGTTGATTGTAAAAGGTAAGCTTAATAAAAACCAGTGATTGAGAAAAGAATTGTTGAGAGAGAGAGAGAGTGTGTATGTGTGTGTGTGTGTGTGTGTGTGTGTGTGTGTGTGTGTTAGAGTTCCAGGGATTCTCACTGCACATTACTGGACTACTATAAGTAAGGCAAAACCCTTGGAAAGGAAACACTCCACCTCTGAGGGTACTGCACCTGACATGCTGCTCCTCAGGAGTAGATGTTGCAGAGATGGATGTCAGTGAGGCAAAGTAGAGGCTCAGGTGCAGGGGTTCGGGGACTGCACTTTTAGGGACTAAAAGTGGAAGACAAAGCAAGAGAAATGTTGATATGGAAATCTTAGTGGAAAATGAATTTTCCTATTATGGATCAGAATGGCAGAAACCTGCAATATCCAAAGAACATCTGGAAACAGAAAGTGGTTGGCTTTGTGGGGAAAAGTGTTCAGGAATGGCTTGGAAATTCTAAAGCTAATTCTCCCTATAAGGGCTGGAGAGGAACCACCTGATCAGGTCAACAAGTAAGGAAACTGGCTGTAGCTTGGGCATTTCAAAAAACCCCAAAGCTTTGCCTTGAGACAATGACTGTCAAAAACCTAATACTTAGAGGAGGAGGAGGGAAAAAAAAAAAAACTTGTTTTAATATGAGTTGGCAGTGGCCTTCCAGGCTGTTATTTTGAGAGGATGTGATGTAATTTCTGTGTTGCTCGTTCTGAAGCACACCTAGAACAACTAAACGATTAAGCTGGCAGGCTTTCTGACACTGGAGTAGATGTTTCTGAAGTCCCTGACAAAGTAAAGAAAAACAAAAGTACCTCTTTAGGATGAAGGTAGATATAAGCTTATCATTAAACATGGACACTTCTGAGAATGAAAGAGGACAATATTAATAATTACCCTGGGACTACAGGCATCAAGTAGCTCAGTCCCTGTCAAACAGAGCATGAAGTATGGCAAATTTATCAAGCACCATGAGAACCAAAGAACAGATGGCAGTTCTCACTTAATAAGGCCAACCATGTGGTGCAAAGTCCAGGTAGACAGTAGGCATGTTGAGGCTGAGAAACAACCTGGGGGAAAATGTGTGAAGAGGAAGCTGGGGTGGGATAGATTCAGTAGGAACAAATATGGAAAGGAGGTGAGGATTAGAGCTGGAAGTACATCCAGGTTGAGCATCTCTAACCCCAAAAGCCAAAATCTGAAATGCTCCAAGATCTGAAACTTTTTGAGCACTGACCTGACACCATAGGTGGTAAATTCTACAAATAGAACTTTGTTTTGTGTACAGTTATAATTATACACAATTATCTTCAGGCTAGGCTTATAAGGTACACATGAAATTTAAGTGAATTTCAGGTTTAGACTTGGGTCCACTTCCTAAGAGCAAATATAACAAAAGCTGAAAAAAAAAAATCCCAAATCTGAAACACTTCTGGTCCCCAGCAATTCAGATAAGGGATACTCAACCTATAATATGCCATACTGAGTCCCACACAAGATGGGTTCCAGACCGTCTCTCCAACTCACCTTGCATCATTTCTATGCTCAAAATCTACCTCCTCACCACAGCAGATATCAGTTTGCTGCTTCACCTCATCTGGGTTCTCTCTCTCTTTTGTGATGCTGGTGCTTGGTCTCAGGACATGCTAGGCTAGTGCCCTACCACTGAGCCACATCCGCAGCCCTAGGCTCTTTCTTTGATGTGGTTCTTTGCAGTTTCCTCAGCTCAGAGCACTCTACTAGCCACCCCCACCCCACGGGGTTTTGTGTCCTTACCTTCCACAACTCCATCACCTCCCCTTTGTCTCTTCACCAGACCCCCCACTTTGCCTTGGATCTTCCCTCCTCAGGTTCTTCCTATTTATATTTTATTTGTTGGATACCTATCTTTTCCTAATTTGTTCAATGCTCTATTTCCATTCAGGCCAGGCTTATAATTCATTCTCAAAAATATTTATTGACTGAATAGATTACGTAAAAGTAAAGCAAGATTCCTGCTCACCCCACTCCCCCCCGCCCCCCCAAAAAAACAGTTTAAGAAAAATTCCAGGTAATAAACTGCCTAAGCCTGAAAAAAATTAAAAGACAAACATGAAGCTCATTATTAGGTTTTTTTTTCTTTTTCTTTTCTTTTCTTTTTTTTTTTTTTTCTGAATGAACATCTTAAGTACAATTGCTGGCAGCAACCCTGAGCCATTCATGTTTAGAAGCAGCCCAAGACCCTTGTGGAAGCCTGAGTCAATGTGACATTGGCCTCTAGTGGATGAAATTGAGAATACAGCCGTTCCTAGTCAAAGGTCCTTGTAGCCCTAGCAATGACGGAAGGAAATGAAAAATCCCATAGTTTCCTTTATTTTTCTCTTCTACAGTGTAAACTGAGATTTTTAAAAGTTCTTTTCTTCCTTTCTCCATTTCAGGGAAAACACAGCATCAAATTCCTGCCTCAGTTAAATACTTAGCATTGGGAACATTAGTGTCTAGAAGCACTTATTCACATCACAGCTTCTCTGAGAGAAGCTAAGTGTTTAGAGTGTAAGGTTTTATAGCAAGTGTAAAGTTAAAACCATATATATATATAATACTTTTTCTTCCTTGATCCCTTTGTTCCTAAGTGATATCTCACCCAATATCTATTGGGATTGTAGGGTTGGAAGCTACCAGACATTCCCGAAACAGAGAGAATTTTAAACCATCTGCTAATCAAAGGGTAAATATAATATGTATGACAGGAGTGAAAAGCTGAGACCAAAGAAGGGATGAATTTAAATTAGAAGCAGATGGCAAGGGTGTGGGGGGAAAAGGTACACTGATTCACTGCTGGTGGGATTGCAAAATGATAGAACCACTTTGGAAAGCCGTATGGAGATACCTAGAAAATTTGGAATGGAACCACTATTTGACTCAGCTATTCCACTCCTAGGTCTATACCTAAAGGACTTAAAAGCAGCATGCTACAGCGATGCAGTCACCTCAATGCTTATAGCAGCTCAATTCATAATAGCTAAACTTGAAAACAGCCCAGAAGCCCTTCAATAGATAAATGGATAAAGAAACTGTGGTATATATACACAATGGAATATTACTCAGCTTTAAAGAAGAATGAAATTATGACATTTATGGGTAAATGGACAGAATTGGAGAATATCATGCTAAGCAATATAAGCCAATCCCCCAAACCAAAGGCCAAATGTTTTCTCTGATAAGTGGTTGTGGATCCATAATGGGCCAGGGGGGTCAGCAGAGGAAGAATGGAGGAACTTTGGAATGAGCAGAGGGGAGGGAGGAATGGGGAGAGGGAGTGTGTGTGTGGGAAGATGGTGGAATGAGATGGACATTATTACCCCTAGGTATGGGCATAACTGCACAAATAGTGTGACTCTGCATTGTGTACAACCAGAGAAATGAAAAGTTGTGCTCCATTGTGTAAAAATAATACAATAAAAATAAAAAATAGTAAAAAATAAATAAATTACAAGCATGTGCAAATTTGAGGTGCATATACATGAACTGTTTTTTTTCTAAACAAATTGAATGATAATGCTCATTATTATTTACTTTTCCCCTCTTATTAGGTAGATGACCTGCCATGGTAAAATCCGGGAATGGGCACAGTGTACATTCAGTCCTGGTGAGAAGCTTCTCTTGCTCATGGAATAGCCTGTCATCACTTTTCAATCTCTAGGTTTTTAAGGACACTACCGCCCACTTGCCATACTCAAATACTTAATAAACATCCTTAAATTTTTCTTTACTGGTATGCAGGCAGCTGCTGCTCAGGAAAGAAAATCTTTGCAATCAAAATAATTGCCTCAATAAAAAGGTGGCTCAAAGAGGAGAGGAGTTGACACAGAACAGAACAGAGGGGGCCTTCTTGGTGCATTCCTGACAGGCAGCAGGACAGCAAGGGTCACCCTTGAGAGCTGCTATTCAGTCTGCCTCAGTACATTCTCCAGAGCAAGGCTGGGAAGGATGCTGAATTCTCTGATTAGAACTGTTCAAATTCAAATGTACAAACAAATCATGCGCCAGGTAAACAAAAGATGCTTGGATACCGGCCCCCGTGGTCTCTGTTTTCCAGCCAAGGCTCCCTTTTCACTAGTGTGAATCACATGATCAACCATGGTCAAATAGCTGTTCTCAGATCAGAGTCGACTAGGAAGCGTACTTTTGAGCACTTTACTGAACACTGTTTCCCCAAACACCTGGACTTCGTACACATGTGTAAGACAGACGGCAACCCGCTCACATTTCAATCAAGTAGAACTGTGCCAGCCGGCATCAGTATGAGTCTGATGAAATGGAAGTGATAAGGCAGAAGACATCTAATAAGCCGAGGACCTCGTGTGCTGCTAGAGCTCCCTTTCCTCTTCTTTTTAATTTTTGCAAGCACTTGGGCCAGGAACTCTATCTGGCTACCAACTTTTGCTGAGAATGGACGCCCAGTTATAAAAGGGACACGTCCGCGTGCAACAGGCGGTGCAACCAGGTCCTTTTGGACCAGCTTCCAAGAAAGAAGGCTTTGAGTCAAGTGACCCCCGGGGGCCCTGGTGCCCTGGACTATCCGCGATACCTACCATCTCCTTGAAGGCGCTTTCCAGAGCCCCGATGACCAGGCACTCGTGTGGGATCTTCTTCTCGGTGAAGAAGCGCGTGGGCGGGGTGCTGGGGGAGCCCGGGGCGCCCACTCCTCCGCGCAGGGAGGCGGCGCGGGTCAGGGTCCGGCTGTTGGCGGGTGTGTTCTCAGGCTCCTCTCCCAGGCAGGTCGGGGGCAGGACAGCAGAGTTCTTCAGGATCTCCACAATGTCCTGCAGCTGCTCTGTGACATGGTGCTGCAGCAGGTGCGATGCCACCACGGCGGCCCCGGATCCTGCATGTCCATCAAACAGCGACCAGTAGTGGCAGGAGACGCCCTCGGATTCCTGGTGGGGTAGGGCGACAGGGAGGAGTGAGAAGGGCAGTATAGCCTTGCACCAGGACCATGTTGACACTGCTAGGACTACGGGACTCTGGGTCCACTTGGTAGTCTCTCGTCTGAAGATGACCGGATTAAAACATGGCTAAAATGCTCAGAGAAGGGTCCCCAGATTAGTCACTGCTGTGACTGCCACCCAAGAGATGAAATGTCCCGCCTAGAGAAGCCCACATTATCACATACGTGGTTACTACTTGGAAGGCAAGATCTGCTTTTCAATTCCACACACATAGGGTTTTCCATACAACTCCATACCAAGAGTGGAGGCCTCCAGGAGTCCTGCTTTAACATCTAACTTCCCATCTCCCTGTGATTTCAACCCCAGATTAGGTTTGGTCTGGAATCTTTGGAGAAAGTTTGACCTTTTTATAGACAAGTAGACTTACCCGCCCCCCCCACCAATCCCCCACACTTTAGGACCCTTATACTCAGATAATTGTCCCATCCTCCTTCGTCTATATCCTGAGTTCTGATGACATGTTCTCTTCCTAGTCAGAGTCTCCTCCAGGTCCCATGAGATGCAGCCAGTTCAAATCTGCTTTCCCTGTCTCCCTTGGTTCTCCAGCAGTTGTCACTGACATCCTTCTTTTCCCTCTTCCTTGAATTTATGCACAGTTTAAATTGCATAAATTTAATCCCTCCCCCGTGATGGACCAAACCATGTTTAGGTTACACACACCTAAGATCTTGGCTCTAAGAGTAAGAGTTGAACTATGATTAAGTGAGACTAGAGAGGCCCAAAATAAACCCATGTGATAGGGTCAACTAAACTTTGCAGGAAAGCCAAGAATACACACTGGGGAGAGCACAGTCTCTTCAATAAATGGTGTTCAGAAAACTGGATATCGACATGCAAAGGAATGAAATTGGGCCTTTACATCATATATAAAATTAACTCAAAATGGCTTTAAAGGCATAAAGGGAAGACCCGAAATCATAAAACTCCTAGAACATAGAACAAAGAAACTCCTCAACAAAGGTCTTGGAATGATTTTTTTGAATGACACCAAAGCAAAGAAAAAGAAAAAAAAAAAAAAAAGAAAGCAAAACAAAAACAAGTAGTACTACAAACCTAAAAGCTTGCAGAGGTGCCAATCACCAAAATGAAAAGGGAGCTGATGGAAGGGGAGAAAACATTTGCAAACCATGTGTCTGATAACGTATGAAGAGCTTGAACAGACATTCCTCCAAAGAAGACATACAAGTGGCCAACGCCTGTATGAAAAAGATGCTCACCACTAACCATGAGGAAACAATGAGGTGAGAATAAAGGAGACCTTCGCCAGGCATGGTGGTGCATGCCTGAAATCCCAGAAACTCAGGAACCTGAAGCAGGAGGATCCCAAGTTCGAGGCCAGCTTCACCAATTTAGAGAATCCCTAAGCAACTTAGGGAGACTGTGTCTCAAAATAAAAAATAAAAAGGGCTGAGGATGTGACTTAGTGGTTAAGTGCTCTTGGGTTCAATCCCTGGTACAGAGAAGGGAGGAAGGCGGGGGGGGGGGGGGTGGACACCCCTTCCATAGTCAGATAAAGAGAGTCTACAAGAAACCTACAGCTAACATCAGACTTTATGGTGAAATACTAAGTACTTTTCCCCTAAAATTGGGCAAAAAAACAAAAAATGTGCTCTCACCACTTCTATTCAACTCTGTACTACATACAGGTCCTATATAAGCTTGAAGACTGTAAAGGAAAGTAAAACTAAATTTAAAATTGAACAATTTGATTATGGTGTGCCTTGGTATCATTTTATTTGTGTTTTGTGTTCTCAGTATTTGTCATTTTTGAATCTGTAAGTTTATAGCTATTTTATCAAATTTAGAAAAATTTCAGATTGCATTTCTTCCTTTCCTCTCTTTTTTTGAGGCTAGGAATTGAACTCAGTACATTGCCCATGTTTCACTAGCACTTGCAAGTGTTCTACCACTGAACCCTGAGCTCTGCCCAAAGCCCCTAAGCCATTATTTCTCTCTTCTTTAAGAAATCTCATTACACACATATTAGTCTACCTAGATGTCATCCCAGGTTTAGGAAGGATGCTTTCATTTTTAAAAGTTTCATTTTGGCCAATTTCTATTACTATGTAAAGTTTACTAATTTTTTCAACTTTTTCTGTTTTAATTTTAAAGTGAGAAAAGGATTGAACAGATTTTTTTTCAAAGGAAGATTTGCAAATGGCCCACAGGAATATAGAAAAGTGCTCAACATCACAAATCAACAGGGAAATACAGATCACAGCTTCATGCCTATCAGAACTGCTACTACAAAAATATTAATAAAAGATAAATGTGAGTAAGGATGCGAAGGAAAGAAAAGCTTTGGTTTTAGGAATGTAAATGGGTATAGCTATTAGGAAAACAGTATGGAGATTCCTCAGAAAATTAAAAAAAAAAACGAAATTACCATATGATCTGGGTTCATATCAAAGAAAATAAAATCAGTACCTCAAAAAGATATCTGCACTTTCAAATTCACTGTGGCATTACTTATACTAGCTAAGATATGGAAACAACCTAAATATCCACCCATGAAGATGTCATAAGGACATGAATGGACAAAGAAAACATGGGATCTTATTCAGCCATAAAAAGAGGGAAATTCTTCCCATTGCAACAACATGGATAACTCTGAGGATGTTATGCTAAGTGAGATATGCCAGGCACAGACAGGCAAACACTGCATGATTTTCCCTCTATGTGGACTGTAACACATCCAATTCATAGGAACAGAGAGAATCATGATTTACAGGAGCTATGGGATGGGAGAGATAATGTGGTCAAAGGTTATAAACTTTCTGTGCTAAGAAGAAAAAGAATGTTATTCTTATAACACAATAATGTACACAATGCGACCACAGTTAACAATACTGGATCACATATTTCAAAATATCTATGAACTGGTAGTTATGTGAGGTGACAGATGTCTTCATTAACTAGTGGAAATCATTACAAATCATCACACTGTACACCTTAAATACATATAATTTCAGTCACATATCTCAATACAGCTGAGGAAAAATTTATATGTGAAAAAAGTATGCTATAAGCCAGAGGGTTAGGATATTAAATTCTAAGATTAAGTAAACATTTGAGATCTTTATTTTCAGAAAACTGATAAAGATATGGGCAAGGTGCATATAACATCGATTTCTAACTAATAGGTCTATCTGACCCACAGTAACAAATAATGAAGTCTTTTCAATTTTATTTTTTTAAGTTGAAGTCATCAAATAAAGTTCTTTTGGTTCATCTTAGAACAATGCTAGAATATGCTGTGTAGGGGCTGGGGTTGTGGCTCAGCGGTAGAGCACTTGCCTAGCACGTACGAGGCACTGGGTTTGATTCTCAGCACCACATTAAAAATAAATAAATAAAATAAAGGTATTGTGTCCAACTACAATTAATTTTTTTAAAAGAAAATTCTGTGTAGTTAGTGCTCTTTCAAACACTGTTTTCATTTAATTCTATGCTAGGTAATGAGATGAACTCATTGTTTATTAGTTAATAAATATTTACTGAGCACTTTTTATATGATAGGCACTATAGCAGACAGTGAGATTAAAAGACTAGTTCAAAAGATATCAGACAGGGGCTGGGGCTGTAGCTCAGCCGTAGCACACTTGCCTGACATGTGTGAGGCACTGGGTTTGATTCTCAGTACCACGTACAAATAAATAAAGGTCTATCAACAACTAAAAAAAGAATTTAAAAAAAGAGATATCAGATATAACCTAGTCTTAACAATCCAGTAGAGAAGATGCTAATCAAATAATAACCAAAATAAATGGGAGATCACAAGGAGAGGTTCTTGGTGCCATGAGACCAGCCTATATTGATGGGTACACTGGAGATGATGTCATAAGGACATGAGGATCAGGCTGAGGGCTGCATGGCAGTTCACAAGATGAGGAGAAGAATGGAGAGACTGCCAGACAGGAGCAATAGCAGGTACAAAGGCTCTGTGGTGGGAAGGTGCATGAAGAGTTAAAAGGTGACTAAACCATGGCTCCTTGGCTCAATGTGGGGAGTAGACAGGAAAAGGGGGAGGAGGAGCAGGAGGAGGAGGCTGGAGAAAGAAGTAGTAGTTAGACTACTCAGTCCTTACAAAATGCATGAGGGATCTTGGCCTTTAGTCCGAGAGTAATAAAAAGCCATGAATTGAGTGAGAATGACAAAATTGATTTGTTTTAAAAAAGACCACTCAATCCATACTGTGAGGATTAAGAGAGAAGAATAAAAGTGAAAGTATCAGGAGATAAATCTTATTCTAAAAGAAAAAAAAATGAACCAAATTCAGGCAGGAAAAAAACACACAAGAATAATAAAATCACCCTAAAGCAGGTGACCAAACTCAGAGGCAAGCGAAGTGGAAAGAACAAGGACTTCACTATTAGGAGGTTTGGATTTGAATCTCATCTTCCACACCAATCAGCTGAGAGGTCGGCAGTGCCAGGCTAGGGCGGCAGCAGGGGCTGGACCCTGGCTGGGTGGGGTACCAGCTGCTGCCCCTGTTGCTTAACAAGTCTCTGCCATGATTTCCGAACATGCAAAATGCAGGTGGTGGTTACCTGATGGGGAGTGTATGGGAGGGCTAAAAGGCAATTTATGTCAAGTGACTGGCTAAGCAGCACGTGGGGAGCAGTGTGCAGGTGTGGCTGCGACCACTGCCATCAGGACAAGGTCTGGGTAAGTCGTTCTCTGGACTTCAGCTTTCCACCGAAAGGCGGGGCCACCCAAAGGACTCCCATGTGTCTGCTGATTCCAAGTTTTCTCCACTGAAGAAGTTGGGGAAGAACTTGGGCCTTGAAGACAAGACAAACACAACTGGGAAGGACTGCAAGGTGACATGGAAGGCAGCACACTGGCAGTCCAGGAGTGCTGAGTCCTAGGTGCTTAGGTGACAGGAAAGAATCTGGTAGTGGCTCACCCAGTATCTATGCCCCCTTCATGTTACTGCTGATTTCTGTTTGGGGCAGCAATGTGCCCATTAAAAATATCTCCCAGACTCCCTTGCAGCTCTGTGTTGTCACATGATACACTGGCTGCAACTGGGAGTTTCCTGGATGAAACTTCCAGGAAAGCTATCATTTTCCCTGATAAAAAGGATCAGCTTGACTGGCCTAGTCCCTTTTATTTTATTTTATTTTTCCTATTTGGTACCAGGGTCTGGAGTGTGCTCGGCAAGTGCTCTACTACTGAAGCCGCACCCCCAGCCCTTTTTGAAATTTTGAGACAGGGTCCTAATAAATCACCCAGTTGTCCTTGAACTTGCTCTCCTTCTGCCTCAACCTCCCAAGTAGCTGTGAATATAGGTGTGCACCACTGTGCCCATATGGCCTCATCTTTGGTCCTTTATTCTTTCCTGTCTGAGTGACAGAAGCAGTACCTGGGGGCAGAGTAACCCCCCTGCAAACAAACAAAGTCTAAAAGTGGAAGGTCGTGTGATGGGCCCTGCTGCCCTGCCTGGGATGCCACACAAGACCTGAGCGGTTTAGCCTCTGGGCTTTTTGTCACGTGGGCTTCATGACGTGGATAAGCCACAGTTGATAGTTTTTGTAACAAGATCCAGGGACATGGGACTCATTGGATGCACAGGAGAGAAAGCAGACTGCTAGATAAGGCAGGTGCAGGCACAAAAAAGAATGAGAAGTAGGTAGAAGTGGGTATCAACCTGGAGCAAAGCTGGTGCCAGAAGCCAGGGTTCTTAATTTAGGGCATCTGTGAATAGGATTCAGGGATCTTTATTTTCACAAACCTCTGAAACTTAGTATTTTGGGCTGGGATGTAGGGATGTAGCTCAGTGGCAGAACTCTTGCCTCGCACATGAGAGGCCCTGGGTTTAATCCTTAGTGCCACACAGCAAACAAACAAACAAACCCCTGAAATTTGGCATTTCCTCCTATTATGAATATAGGGAACAATTATATCAGCAGTACCTGTAACTTGGTTTTCGATAGAACCAGCGTACTGCTATTCCAAATATCATGAGTTACTGTTTGTGCACACTACCACTTTGAAATTGCAGTCATTATTAAACCCTCTACTAGCTCTTTTTGTTATCTTCTGCATTAATAAATGTCATATTACAAATTTGGTTGAATTTTTGATAACCACTTCAATATAATTCATTTCCTTGATACTGTATGCATTTTTATTTATTTATTTTTGCATATAAAAACATAACCAAGATGAGTCAATAGGCTTTGAAGTCTGAGCACCAGTCTTCAACTTCTGTGGAAGATGGGCATATGGGAAACAGGCTGTGCTATACTCCCTACATGACCTCTGTCCAAACAGTGATTTTCCTTCATGCAGAAGGGATATTAACCAGTAAGTCTGACCATCTAGTGGATACATCAACCCTGTCAAAAAGGAAGTGATCCAGTCTGCATGTTGAACATCTGCCAGACTGTTTTAGGGGGGAAGAGTCCTTCTCTCAGGCTGGATCTCCCTCACCAGGGTATAGTGTCTGAAAACATCCTCACAATCAGGAAAAAGTGGTAGAACAAAAGGATTTCTTGGGCTGGGGTTGTGGCTAATTGGTAGAGTGCTTGCCTAGCATGCGTGAGGCACTGGGTTTGATTCTCAGCACCACATATAAATAAATAAAGTCTATAGACAACTGAAAAAAAAATAGGATTTCTTGCTCATTAGACCTAAGACCCCAAAGGACAGAAGGCCACCAGACTAAATCCTGCATGTACAACCACAGCCCTCTTTGACTTAAGACCCAGCAAACCTCTTTTAAGGGCACTACCACAGGAGCAGATGAGAGATGCGGTGATAGGAATATCAGTGTCCAGGCCCGGATTCTGTTATATGGAACGTTATCATGTTTCCAGAGCCATGGTTAATAAATCCCATAAAATGAGCCATAGTACAATTGGGTTCTATCAGCTTTTTTTCTTCTTCCTTTTGCCCAGGGCTTCACACATGCTAGGAAAGCAAGTGCTCTACCACTGAACCACATCATCAGTCCCCAATACAGTTTTTAAAAGGCAACTTTAAAGTTCTCCTGACAAGTAATCCACCCATTTCCTTCAGCGACGGGAAGCAATCCACAGTCACTGCAACAGTACTCAGTTGAGGAAATATTTCAGGACCCTGGGTTTAATCGTCAGTGCCACACAAAAAAATATTTTTAAGTGGTCAAGAGGAAACTTGACTGGCGACTCCAAAGCAGAGAACCCCTTTGCATGATGGTGCCATAACTGGTACAGCCTGTTTTTTAATACAATCAGTAATTCTTGCAGGTAACACCTGGAAGGCTTTCTTTTTCACAAAGAAAGTCTGTTTCTTATTAAACACGGAATAATCCAGCTGTGGCACAGACCAGTTCAGCCAGTAACTTTGAAGGTGGGGCCCTGGCACTGATTCTTTTAAAAACTCCCCAGAGGGTTCTAATGAACAGCCAGAGTTGAGAATCCCTGATCTTAATGGAGGGGGGACTGTTAAGCAGTCGGGAGACCCACACTGTAGCCCCTAAACTGCCATCTGTTCTCTCTGTGCCCTTGGTAAGTCACATCTCCCAGAGCCAACCAGAACAATGAGGTTCACAGTGTGTTCCTTTGGTTCTGAAATGTTACCTCAGGAAAGAGGAAGTGCAGTGGTTGTGTAAGAGGTGAGTCCCCTTGACCTTTGTTTCAATCACAGAAGCATAGCTTTATTAGTTATAAATGTAAGGGCTTTACCAAGGATTTTGGTTGATGAAAATACTTAAATGTTTTTAAAAAAACAAAAACAACAACAAAAAAAAAAAACCCTGAACTAGATAAAATTAAGTTCATCAAGAGTTTTCAAAATTGTCAGTGTACTCCTAGGACATTGAGAGTGATGTAGGATTTGGAGAACTATAAACACAAAATGAGCTCTCCTTACGTGCTTAGGTTCCAGCTTAGCTGTTCAAGAGTGAAAGACCCTAAAGTCAGAGAAACATCCAGCTATGGGTCTAGAATAACCGACCTACCATTTAATTGGGTTGTAGTAGTAGGCAACATTCGAATGCTTTACAAATATGAACTCACGTAATTCTTCCTCTAGTCTTACAAATAACTACCCTGTGAGGTGTGGTTTTCATACCCACTTTACACAGTTGGAAAATGAGGAACTGCTCTAGGTCACCAGCAGTGAGGTGGCAGTACCTTCATCCCTGCCCTCAGCCCTCAACACCACCCCCTACTCTGCCTGCCCAGAGGGAAAGCTCTCCTTAACTTGCACACACTTGGCACAGTAATCCATTTCTCTACACTGGAATTTGAGTTGCAACCATTAGGCTTTTTTTCCCACTAAAACACAAAACTTGATCATAGATATTTCTCTTACTGGCCTAACAGCCTGCTCCTTGGGCTGGCTTCTAACTGTGGGCCCTCAGTTTGAAATCTCTGCTGTAGCCTCTGATGGTCTCTTCATGTTCCAGCTCTTATTCAAAATCTCACTCACACCAATATCCCACCCCCACTCTCTACCTCTTTGCCTAACTTCCTCAGTACTCAGCTCAAATGCCACTCCTCCTGGAAGTTCTTGGTGATACTGACACACTAGGGACAGTGGCCTTGAGGTCTAGGTAAGGCTGGGGTGAGAGGTTGGAGACAGAGGCCTCAATCCACTGGCTGGCCCCTCAAGCATGGCACTGGCTCTACATCAGACAGCACCACAAAAGCTGTGCTGCCAGGAGGTCACTGTTGCAGGGCAAAGAGGGCCCAGGTTAGAGTAGTATCAGTGTAAAGATGGATGAATGGCTTCAGGAGACAGTTTAAAGAACATCAGGACTGCTGGTCGCTGTGACACATGCTTATAATTACGGTGGCTTGGGAGGCAGGAGGATCAAAAGTTCAAAGCCAGCCTCAGCAAAAGCAAGACACTAAGCAACTCAGTGAGACCCTGTCTCTAAATAAAATATAAAATAGGGCTGGGGATGTGGCTCAGTGGTCAAGTGCTTCTGAGTGCAATCCCTGGTATGCCCCCCCCCACCCCCGCCAAACAAACAAACAAACAAACAAAAAACACTAGGAGGCTGGAGAGGGTGATAGGGTCTTTGAAATGTGACCAACACATTATGGAGAATAAAAATGTGACCAAGATATGACAGAGAATAAAAATCTGTCTTCAAAAGTAGCATGATCAGGCTGGGAATATAGCTCAGTTGGTTGAGTGCTTGCCTCACACGCATAAGGCCCTGGCTTCAATCCCCAGCACCACAGGGGGAAAAAAAAAGCAGCATAATCAACAGGATGTGCTGTGCGCTTATATGGAAAAGGCTGTGAGGGCTGCTCCTCTCTCAACCTCTCCTCAAAATGATGCCATCACCTGCTGCAAGGTAAGCAGATGGTTTGCTTCTAGTCAGACCCGAAAACCTTGAGGAACGAGTGTGTCTCCCCAGTGTCACACAGCATTGAGGACTTCATCAACATCAGGGGTTGAAGCCAGGAGTAAGGCAACCAGAGTGACCCAATTGTCACCAGCTGTCACCAGCTATGAGCCTCAAGACAGGCTTGTAGAAACACCAGGTGCAAGAACATGATATTTCTATAGCATCTCAAATCTTATTTCTCTGTAAACACACCTGTATGGCTTTGTTGACTAGAACCCTTACTGATTTTCTCCTGCCCTTAAACAACCATTCAGTGTCCTGGGTGCTGACGTCGCTTACCAGCTTGGAATGATCTGGCAGCTACTCACACTCCAGCGCATCTCTTGCTCCTCATCAGTGATCCTGAGCATCCCTCATTTCCTTTCTTCTAACCCTCAGTTACCTCTAGAACTATGTTTTTCTTCTGTCTGAAACACTCATTCCCAATTCTCTGCTTTGGGAAGTATTTTCCTCTAGTTTTTGGTGGGAACATGATCTCCCCCTGGCCTCTGCATGTCCCCTGCCACAGGGTTTATCCCATGGTTGGTGGCATTGCCTGGGCAGGTCTGTATTAGTCTTAGTCACAGAGACTCCTGTGTCTCTCACTTGCTCTGGAATTCCCAGGGAGTGCCTGCTAGAGAACAGAGGCTCAGCAAAGGACACCGGCAACACAGCATCACGCCATGGCTACTTAAAAGTGGGGTGATTTACTTAGGCAATTGCAAATGAGATAAAATAATTCTCTCTCTCATGGTATGTCTTTTTTTTTAATTTTTTTAAGAGAGAGTGTGAGGAGAGAGAGAGAGAGAGAGAGAGAGAGAGAGAGAGAGAGAGAGAGAATTTTAATATTTATTTTTTGGTTTTCAGCGGACACAACATCCCTGTTGGTATGTGGTGCCGAAGATCGAACCCGGGCCGCACGCATGCCAGGCAAGCGCGCTACCACTTGAGCCACATCTCCAGCCCCTCATGGTATGTCTTAACATAGAAAAACCACAGGCTGCAGGTCAAGACAATCCTGAGTTCTGGAATTTACTATCATGTGATCTTGGGCAAGTTCTTTAACTTCTCTCATCTCCTTATTGAAAGAAGGATAATAGCTGGGGCTGAGTTGGAGCACTTGCCCAGTAGGCATGAGGCCCTGGGTTCAATCTCCAGCCCTGCAAACAGGACAGACAGACAGACAGACAGACAAACAAACAAAAACAAATACTTTGAAGCTCCCCATGCTTCTCTTCTGTGTGTATGCTGGCAATTAAAAAAAATGAACTCCAAAACTGCTTTTTGAATAACTTTTTTTTCCTTCTTGTCTTTAAGGGGAAAAAGGAGGAGGAAGAAAGAAGAAAGAAAAAGGAAGAAGAGGAAGATAAAGAAAGGCTGAAACTGAGGCACAGACAGTAAGGACTGATTCCTGTAAGACCGGTCTTGGAGTCTCCCCTCCTATATGCCAGGCTCCCTGTGGGCACTTAGGGTAAAGTAGGGAATAAGATATAACAGTTCTCAAGCTCTTGACACTAATAATCAAGAATAGGACCATATGAAAAAGAGGACAAGTGTGACGAGAGTTAGGAAAAAAACAAACAAACAATTAAAAAAAAAAACCACACTCAGTGCTACAGGAGGGGACAACATGTATTCAATATGCAGATAACCCTGGGTTAGAGGGAATGGGGGACTAGAAAGGATGGCAGGGGAGAGATGTTGTGATGGAACATTGATGGATCCAGACAGCAGTGGTGATTATTCACATCCATGCACGTGTTAAAATTCACAAAACTGCATTCCCAAAGAAAAAGCTAATTGTACCGTATAATAATAAAAAACAAATAAATGAATGTGAAACACCATGACAAGAGAAGCCAATGCCCTGAAGCAATGGTGACTGCCTTCTCTCACTATCATACAGCCTGGGGGACGCCAGGCAGGAGGGAGGCCAGGCTGCCTCTTGAGCTCTTCACTCTTCACCCTGCAAAATAGGGTGTTCATCTTGCCCCACTGTGGGACTCTTGTTTTCAAATTACTTCCCCTCTACAAAGTCCCAGTTCAGAGGATATCTACTGAGCATCTACTGTATTTAACCTCCCTAACACCCCCATATAACAGTGGCCATTATCCCATTTTTTTACTGATGGTGAAACCAGGGCATGGACAGAGGTAGGACTTGAATCCAGTTTTTCTGACCTCCACATAAGGGACCTTTCCAACTTCCCAATGACACACAACTCTGTGTAACCTCCCTAGTTTCCATTATTCTGAGACCTTTGGCATGTCAATGTTGCCTGCATTATTTCAAGCTGGTTTGCTGCTTGGTAGTAACTGTGTACAGGTCCTGGGTCATCATTTGATGGCTACAACTTTTCAGCACTGACTCTGCATTACTCTCCTGATGGTATCTAAAAACATCTCTGGGCACCAGCTTAGAACCAAGCTCTATGCCTAAAAAACCAGACCCTCCAGATTTACAGCAACATGATCTAGACAAAATGAATTTCAAATTTACCAATATTATATTTAAATAAATGTTTACTTTATTATTGCTTCAGATTAACATGAGTGAAATATGTACTTTACTTTTATAAAAATTTACTGAACAACTTTGGTAGAAATAATTTATGACTCACATCCCACCCCCCCCCTCCCCCAAAAGGTATCAGGGATTAAATCCAGGAACATGCTACCACTGATGCACATCCCCAGCTCTTTTTTTTTTTTTCTCTCATTTTGAGACAGTGTCTCACTAAGTTGACAAGGCTGGGCTCTGACTTGTAATCCTCCTGTGTCAGTCTCCTCAGTAGCTAGGATTACAAGCATGTGCTAAAAATTAAAAAAAGAATATTTAATTCAAATAAACATATAATAAGCAATAAGCAGCTTTTCAGTTATTCTAATTTATTTCATTTACCAACAAAATTAGTCTTCCATGAAATTTACAACTTGCATACCCTTCTTCGGAGGATTGTATCTACAATCTGATAAAGGAAGGTTCCAGAAGGTGACAAATAGGTATTTTTAAATTGTACAGTTTCTCTTAGGCTTTCTCTAAAGTAGGCCCAAAGTTACATTCTCTTTTCTCAGAAGTCCTAGAAACAGCTGCTTAATAATATGGCTTATTGTCTTTTCCCAATTTTCAAGATCATCTGTAATGCTGGAGCTTATTATGTCCCAAGTGGAAAGGGGTCCTGGGCTTTTCAACAAATATGAGTGCTCTGAGCAGAAATCTATCACTGATCAAGGAGCTAATTCGAACTAATTTCCTATATAAGTAGGTGGTGTCCATTTAGCTTCTGCTGTAACTACACAACCAACCAAAAATGTCAAAAATCATCTGTCTGCATTTTAGCCCTATCGAAACAGGAGCCTCACCAGGTGCACCTTAACTCTGAGGAATCCACAGACCCAAAAAATCAGAGACCCATGTGGATGGCAGTGAGGTACCACCACCTCCTGAGAAGTGCTGGCAAAGAAGATGGGGGCGGGAGGGGGTGCTCTAGACAACCTCAGATGTTTCCTGTGCAGCAGGATAGAGATACTGAGATGCAAGGCAGGAAGCATGGAAAAACTAGAGTGAGGTTTAGGTATTCAGCAGCTTAAAGAAATGAGGGCTTTGCATTCTTCCAGTCACTGCATAGAGTTCTAAAGGTTGGAAAACCTCTTCATTCTGCCTCCTTCCCCCAGGATGCTCTCCACAAGGAGCACACAAACCCCAGGGGGTATTAAAAACAATCAATCAACACATTGGCATCCTTTCACAGTTAAAATGCAGAATTTAAGCTTTACTGGTGTTTCTCATAGACTCTGACTCTGGCGCCCTCAGGTGGCAGTAAGCGGGACATCTGGGGGCATGTGCAGCTGGGGGTGCTCTGGTGTGTACGGTGACCCACCCTGTTTCCAGCTACATGGTACAGAACAGTATAATACTAATTTTTAAATGAAATTATGCCTTGCAGAGTGGACAGCAGATTTTAGAAAAACATTTCCGCAAAGAAACTGCTGACTGAAGAGATGAGCACATAAAGATCCTGTCCGCTCTGGCACTCTTACTCCCATCAATGACAATATAGTCATGTCTGACAATGATGATATTCATATCTAGTCAAAAGAACTGAAACTCTCAAAGAGACAGCTGAAATATGGAATTATACTCGCTATTGTTACTGGTGAGCTGTGCCTTGAGACATGAGCTAATGATAGCATGAAGGCTTTGCTCTCAGCAAGATGGTAAATGAGGTGCTGCGGGTGGCGGGGGTAGAGGTGTTGCAGAGGGTGGGACTCAGAACAAACCTGGAATATAATTAACACCATAAAATTGTCGGCTGCTATTATTTGAAAATAAGGCCTTTGAATTATTTTTAAAACTTTAATGGTATTCTTTCAATTGTAAAGTAATTATATACTATATGGATATATAGTAGTAAGGTTATGTTTCAATGAATGAAAAGCACATTGAGGATACATTTCAAAAACTTGTTTTTAACCAACAGTCTGGAGACTGCTACTATCGAAATAACTGTGTTGAGGGGGAAGTGGTGTCCCCTGGATGCCTTCCATTGGGGATAGAAGTACTCCATGTGTTCTATGACCCTCTTCTTTTCCCTACCACATGAACAAGGAAGGGACTGTATACATAGAGTAAAAGCAGAATCACAAATGAGAGTTGCCACCTTCAAATCTTGAGGTTCATTTTACAAAAGCTGCCTCAGGGGTATGGTATGCAGGTGCCTCCCTTCTTTCGCAAAGTCGGAGAAATGGGATTAAGTCTTTCTTATTGAGGAAACATTGAGTACACGTTTTCTTGGTTCTCACTAAAATCTATTATATGGTTTGATTTGCATAACATTTCTGGCCACTTTTCAAGGGGTCACAGCCAACATGATAATTCAGGGTCCAAAATTATCTGTGGTAGGTCTTCTGTCCATAAAACTTTCAATCTCTTATTTCTAACTGGATCCTCACTGTCACACATTGAGTGCAAGAATAAAGTCAGTGAGGAAGAAAGGTGAGGAAGAATTTGAATAACTAACAAAGTCCCTTCTAGGGCCCACATTTTATTGCTGTCCACTTGGAACCTTGACCATAGTTTGCTTCTTTACTATACCTCTCTTTTTGACTTATTTAGATATTTTGCCTCGCACTGGGGGGGGGGACACCCCTTAATTTTATATACTTCAATGAGTATACTGTTTCCTTCTCATGAGACAATAAGATATAGGATAAGTTTATTTTTTATTTTTGAATTACAATTTTAATTTATTTATTTACTTACTTATTTAAAGAGATGGGATCTCACTATGTGGCCCAGGCTAGGCCCTAAGTCTCAGGCTTAAGCAATTCTCCTGCCTTAGCCTTCCAAGTAGCTGAGCACATGTCACCATATCTGGCTTGTCTCATATTTTAAAACACTATTAGATACATACCAGAGCTAGCAAGTCTGAAGTTTGCAATAGTTTTGTTGCAAAGTTGTGTTCTGGTTTATTCTAGAATCAAATTATCTTAGGAATGTTCTCAAGCTATCACCTTATACATCAACAAATTTTCCCTAAATTAGTTACAAAATACCCTATAAGTATTGTATGATAATACTGAAATGCAGCTGTAAGTGCTGCTATTATAATAATAACCACACCGGATAATTTTTGTCAAGCACCACTTGCCAGGCACTATTCTAAGCAATTTTCATATTTTTAACACTATGAGGTAGAAACTATTATCCCTGATTTACAGATGAGGAAAATGAGGTATTGGTGAAGTCAAGAAACTTGCATAAAAGCAGCTCATCAAATAAGTGGGAAATCCAGGATTCAAACTGAGATACTTGTTATTAAATCAGGTTTTTTATCCTTGTCATGGTTTATGTGAATGAGAGTCTTTTAATCTTTTTGTAATTTAGCAAGAATTATGTACTCTAAGGACAATTCACTTCACCTGTCAGGAAGAGCTGCTACCCAATTTTGAAGTCAACAAGGGACACCTCTAACTTAACTCACAGATGAAATGAGAAATGACAAGGAAAAGGAGAAAATATTTAGTATCAAATGGTATTGAAATAGACATATCAGCCAGGCACAATGGTGTATGCCTGTAATTGCAGTGGTTCAGAAGGCTGATGCAGCAGGATCTCAAGTTCGAAGCCAGCCTCAGCAACTTAGTGAGGCCCTGTCTCAAAATAAAAACGAAAAGAGAAGAGAAGAAGAGAGGAGGGGAGGGGAGGGGAAGAAGGGGAGGGAAAGAAGGGGAGGGAGGGAAGGAAGGGAGGGAAGGAAGGAAGACATATCAACATTAAAAGTTGCTACATTTCTCAACTGCTAATGTATAAAGAGACAGCATGTTTCAAATCTGGACTCCCAGGCCAGACTGCCTGGGATCCGTGCTGTCAATCTCTGACTTCAGTTTATTCATGAGCACAACAGAAATAATAATAGCAATACATATTGACTTCTGTAGTCTGAGGTTAAGTGAACCAATGCTGGCAAAGTCCTAAGGTCAGTGTCTGGCACATGAATGCTAAGTTATTTATTTGAAAAACAAAAGAAGACTCTGATGAAGGAGAAGGAAGGAAGAAAGAAAGAAAAAAATCTTAAGAGTTATGGCCCTTTCCAGCATTCTTCCCACCTAACGCTGTGGGAAGTTAGACTACAAGTGAAGCAAGGAGAAGTTTCCAGCTCAACATTGTTTATTTATTTATTTTTTTGTAGCCTGAAGATCTGCCACAGTGAAGAAATCTACTGTGGAAGCAAGTTTTAGTTGTGGTCTCAGCTACGGCATCTATCTTGGTCAAACCTGGCCTTCAAGATAAACCAACACCCACGGAGGTGGGAACTTTTACAGTTACTCTGGCTGACATACATCAGCCTTGTTGATTCCTGGTGGTAAAGTCATCCTTCTTAATCACTGGCAACAATTCTTCATCCCTGGGCCCAAGAGATAAGAGTTCTAAAGGAAATCATTGCCCTCCGGCTTAAAAAAAAAAAAAAAAAAAAGTAGAGAAAGTTTACATCTTCTTGACACACACAGAACAAAGTGAAAATTTAGAGTAAACACGTAGAGATGAATAAAAGGCCACTCTTATTGCTTTTTATAGCTGACATGGTCTCAAGGAGCAGACCAACAGATATGAGTGTCCAGTGTTCCAGGAAGACTGCCACGTGGAACCAGAGGCAGCTTTCCTTTAATATTCTGGAGTTGAAAGAGTTCCTTTTTCAGAAAATGGATGGAAAGGCGGCAGACCTTTAGTTCAGAGTTGAATGAGCCCCCTTTCCCTTCCCTTTTACCTCTCCCTGTCCCAGTTTGGTCCTGCTTGCCTTGAATTCCCACAGTGCTGCCCTATGTGCTGCTGAGAAAGATAATCAGCTTCCCTCTCCCCTGCTGATGAACTTGGCCTGATGCTGACACAGCCATCTCCTGTTATTGTAATCAGACACTGAACTAACATACTGAAACCACACACTTTGATGTGTTTTGACTAAAACAGCATAAGGGTACTCACAAAGAGATAGACTTGGAATGCATGGTCCATGAGAGTCTAGTCTCAAGCCAAAGACAATATGTTCCAAATATGGAGTCACTCATGGCAGGGGCGGGGGTGTTCTGGTGACTGCCACAGTACCCTGACTATTCCCACCCAAGCATCTCACATACAGACATACACTTCTTTTTTTTTTGTGGTGCTGGGGATTGAATCTGGGGCCTTGTGCATGCAAGGCAAGCACTCTACCAACTGAGCTATATCCCTAGCTCTGCACTTCTTCTCTTAATACTAAGGTTGTAACATACCCATAAGTGTGAACTCTCTCCTTCCTTACACAAATCATCTCTTGGTTTTCTCCCCTTTTTATCTCATTCTCAGAAGGACTAGATAGTTGGGAACTGAGAAGCAAAAGCTCTTGGAAAAGCTCTGACTACTAGTGCGTGGTATTCACTATGATAAATAACTCTTTATATCCTTTCAAAACCAAAGGAAAGAAAACCTAGAGATGCTCATAAATTCCCACAGGTCTTGGTCTGTGCAATGAAAAGGCTTTCAGTGGGAGCAAGAGGCTACTGGGAACAGTGTGTTCTCCTCAGTTAGCTTATGGCATCTTTCCTAAGGGACAGTCTTATGAAAGTGACTGTGGGAATGCTAGCATCTTAGATTTCCTTCCTCCTGGTTACTCACCCTACTCCCCAAGTGAGTAACCAGAGTAGACGAATGGTTAAGAGGCTTATGGCTCATCACACATAAAATAGCCAAAATTAATTCAGGCACAGGAAAAGTTTCACCTTCACTTGTCATTGAGAAAAACCTTCTCTACTGTACTGTGCATCCATATGATCAGAGATCTCAAAACCCATCTACCTTATTCCTCAAAAGAGATGCTTTGACTTATTTCTTATGAATCCTATCACTAATCTCTTAATTAAAAAACAACCAAACTTAGATGGATTGCAGAGTAGTTGAAAGGGAAAGTAATTCAACCATAGCTCCTTGAGGCTATAGTACTACTAAGCTGAACACTTTAAAATTTTTAAATTTGTTCTCCTTTTAAGTTTTGTGACTTCTTTAAAGCATTTACCTTTTCAACCCCTGACATTTTACTTTTCATGTAGATGGAACTTGACATCAATTTGTTTTCTTTCTTAGAAGTAAGGCAGTCAAATACAGGAAATGACACACCCCCCCGGACATCCTCACCAAAGTCAGGAGAAGCAGAATATAATGCTTGATTATTTTATCCACCAAAATATTTTTAAGAGGATTGTATGTTTTAAATTAGAAGGCTTAAGTTGACTTCTTAGGCTAAAAGATGGCTTGTATTCATGGGATAAAACATCCATGAGTTGGCATGAGAAATGACTTAAGGTTGCCTTAAAATCTTAATTATCAAAATGATAATTATCTGTAGTTGAGAGTCACCTCATCACTACTTAGCTACCCTGTTGCCACTCAGTGTAAGAAATATCATCAAATATAGTCACACTTTTGCTGAATTGTTGTGCACATCACTGATAGTTCCTACAAAACATTCCTATGACAATTCCTTTCACTGTGAATTTTATGTTATTTGACAGGAAATTTTAGGTTTTCTATAATCATTCATGAAAGAAGTCTTATGGGAATACATAATATGATTTTACTAAATTTGTTGGGAACAAAGAGGTCAAGGAAGGAGGAAGAAATTTTGCACATGTCTCCAGGATAGAGCCCACCCATCTTCTTTGGCTATTCTTCAAGGCCACTAACTGTCTTCTGGTAAGTTGCTATTTGTCCTGTTGTTCCACTTTTGCTCATGATATTATGTGACAGCTTTCCCATCCTTATCTTTCTTGAACTTTCTGTGGCCCATGGCAGAGTTGCCCACCTCCTTACAACTTCCCTCACTTCTTGGAACTTCTAGAAAGCCCTTGGCACCAGATTTTTACTTTTTATTATTTTTGTTTTTGAATTTTTCCTGTTTTGTGATATAAGTCACATCTTCAACTTCAACTCTTAGAACTGCTGAGATCTAAACCTCTTTAGATATGTTCTTAAGCTCCAAACCTTTATTTCTTCCTATGAAACACTTTTGCCTAGAAAGGCAGAATTAATATCCTCAAAGTTCTGGCTGCCCTCTCTGCACGTCCCCAACCTTTCACCTGCACCTCCTCTGGCCCAACATACACTGCTTGGGGCCTGCCATCCTCACCTCCTCCCTGCCTCAAGCAGCCGGCCAACTGGTCCTCTCAATTGCTGTCTCTCACATCATCTCTTCTGAGCCTGTCCCTCACTTCAACGCTGCCTCATTTTAAGCCTTCATCGTTTCTTCTCTGGATTTCTGCACCAGAATCTCCCTCTCAACTGGCATCCGCACCTTCCAGTCTGCACTGCTAGACTTCCCAGCTCAGCTACCCACCCCAGCCACTACTGTCTTAATTTAGTGTCCCCTTGTCTAAAATCATTTGGTTAAAACTACAGATTACTACAGCATCTGGTAACTGTCATGTGTGAAACTTGCTTGCTGTTTCTGCCTTACCACCCTCCAAGTGACCACATGTGCTCTGAAACAATAGAAGATATGTGTCATGTCTCTCATGCCAACCTGCCTCTGCCTAGGCATGTTCCTCATATCAGAAACTCCCTTTTCTCATATTTGCTTGGTTAATATCTATTCAAATTTCCTTTTTACCTTTCCCTTTTTCTTTGCAGTGCAGGGCTTTCAACCCAGGATCTTGCACATGCCAAGCAAGTGCTCTTACCACTGAGCTACACCCCAGCCCTCTTGTTCACTTTTTAAGACCATAGCTTTTTTTTTTTTTTTTTTTTTTTTTTTTTTTTTTTTTTTTTTTGCGGGGGTGGAGGGTACCAGGGATTGAACTCAGGGGACCCGACTTCTGAAACACATCCCCAGTTTTATTTTGTATTTTACTTAGAGACAGGGTCTCATTCAGTTGCTTAGTGCCTCACTGTTGCTAAAGCTGGCTTTGAACTCCCTGTCTCAGCCTCTAGAGCCACCGGGATTATAGGCGTTCACCACCACGCCCGGCTAATACCATGGCTTAACTCACTTTTTTTTTTTTTTTTTTTTTAGGAAATCTTCCTTAAACTAATCTATCTCTCGACTGTTCCTAAAACTACCAGTTCTTGATGTGAGGAGGGCTTCCATACAAACTGGGATTTTTATCTTTATCAAAACTCACCACATGATAGTGTCACTGCTTACTGATTTTCCCCTCCAGCAGTAGGCAGACTGGAGCTGTATGGAGCTCATCTTCTTATCCCAAGGCTCAGTATGCAGACCCAGTGCTCAACTGTGTTTGTTGGGTGAAGGAACAGATTCAAGGGGGGAACCTGTGTCCCATAGATGCTTTTTGGGTCTGAGCCTTGTAACTCTGAATATCCTTTCTTTAAGCTGTTTTGAAATACATTGTACATTATCATTATCTATAGTTACCTGACTGTGCAAAAGACCTAGGCCCTGTAATCTCACTATGTTTCCTTAAGTGCTACCGCATTTGAGTTTTACTTTTCAGGGGACACCTTCTAGGTGGGAAAAACTACTGGCCTCTTTAAAGAGAATATCCAGTTGGGCTGGGTTGTGGCTCAGCGGTAGAGCACTCACCTAGCATGTGCAAGGTCCGATCCTCAGCACCACATAAATAAATAGAATAAAGTTATTGTGTTCAACTACAACTAAAAAATAAATATTAAAAAAAGAGTATCGAGTGTCCTTTGCTAATAAACCGTTCATTCAAAATAGAAGCCCCAAACCTGACCATGACCTTCAAAGACCTGCCAGATTGCTGCACCCCACTTCCCTGGCCTCCTTGCTCATTATCAAGAACACAGGGCCTGCTCCCACCTCGTGGTCTTCATAATTGCCCAGAATGCTAAAATGTTCTTCCTCCAGATAGATGCCCATGTTACCTTCTCAGCATTGCCTTCTACAGCTCCCCCTAGAACCTCATAATTCCTAGAATCCTGCTTCCATGTTTCCCCATTTCCTAGAGTCCTGCTTTCCTATTCCATTTCCCCCACTGCATCTGTCATCTGGCACACCGTGTATTCCAACCATTTCTCTCAATAGATGTCAGCGGCCTGTGGGTAGGAACTGTAGTCTGTTTCATTCCCTGCTGAACTCCCAGCATCTCATTCCTCGTACACAGCAAGTGCTCAGTGATTGATCTGCACACTAGATCATGGTCTGCAATATTTTAAAAAGCAAACAGAAAAAGGACAATCCAACTAAAAAAAAAGTGCAAAAGAGTCGAATAGATGTGTCTCTAAAGAAGGTGTATAAAAGGCCAATAAGCACACAAAAATACATCATGTATCATGAGGGAAATGTAAATCAATTCTATAATGAAATATCACTTCATACCCATTGGCAAAAGCATTATTAAAAAAAATAGAAAATAACAAGTGTATGTAAGAACCCTTAGGCATTGTTGGTGGGAATGTAAAATGGTGCATCGACCGTGGAAAACAGAATTACCATAAAAAAAATTAAACAGAATTACCACATAACCTAGCAATTCTACTTGCCTCCTATGTATGAAAGAATTGAAAGCAGTAACTTGAAGAGATATTGGTGTACCTATGTTCATAAAAGCCTTATTATTCACAATAGACAAAAGGCGAAAGCATCTCAAGCCTCCATGAATGGATGAATGGATAAACAAAATGTGAGATACACATAAGATGGAAATTTAGACTCATGAGGCAACATGGATGAACCCTGATGACATTATCCTAATGAAAAGAGACAGACATAAAAAAGACCAATATTACACCATTCTACTTATGAGGTACTTAGAGTGGTTAAATTCATGAAGAAAAAAATATAAAAAGTGGTTGTCAAGGGATCAGGGGAAGGAATAATGGGGGTGGTTAGTGTCTCAAGGACACAGAACTTCAGTTTGAGAAGAGGAAAAAGTTTCGGAGTTGGATCCTGGTGATAATGGCATAAATACGTGGATATAGTCAATGCCACTAAACTGTACACCTAAAACTGTACACCATACAATGACAAATTTTATGTATGTCAATAATTTTATGTATATTCATGCTGTATACCACAATGAAAAATAAAAGGAATAAAGATAAAAAATAAAAGCTCCTGCCTGAAACTCTAATAAGAAGCCTACCTCATAAGGCAGATATGAGTGAAGCTACTGAGGCTGAGGCAGGAAATAGAGGCCTAGGCTCTGCTCACTTTGCTCAGTACCTCATTGCTGCCTCCTGGGGCATGGACCCCCACAGAGATTCAGAGCCATCATAGAGCAGGGAGAGGGCTCCACCCTAAAGTTCATCACAGTAGCTCCACAGTTCTTATGACAGGAAGGTAAACATCACCCTTGGCTCCATTTCTAGAAGGAACTTAGTTAGCAAAAAGGAAAAATGCCATCACTAACTGGCCTTAGGACAAATTCCACATTGACTTGTTTTTAGAGAAATCACTGTATTTCCCAGTGGCAGGGAAGAAATACCAGAGGAAAGAACAACATTAAGTCACTGACACTCACACTCCATAATCATTAATACCTTACATTTTCTGAGCCCTTTCCCATAACAGCCAAATTCTCAAAATAATCCTGTCAAGTAGGAGTGAAGGGAGTATAATCTCCAATTCACAAGTGAACAAACATATGAAATTCACTGGACCTTATCCATGCAGTGACAGAAGAAGAGTTGCCCTTGGGATAATCGTCACTAACATTTATTAGGGATTTATTAATTAAGACACTGGCTCAAAGTTTTCCACAGACTATTGAATTTCATATATTTAATCAGCCTGTTAATATCCCTATTCATGCAATAGAAAAGTAAGGCTCAAATAAGAAATAACTCTCCCTAAATTAAATAGCAGATAAGTGGTAGATTTCACCGGGCCATCTTATCCTAGAGCCTGTATCCCTAGCCATGATTATTCTATCTTGCCCATTAGCACCATTGATTCTGGTTCTTTGGGATGGGCCTAACACAATGTTTCCTTCAGCCCTGACACAGTACAACTGGTGAATCCCTTGGTCACTGTGTTTTCCAACTCTAAAATGGGCTAGTACTTGTAAAATTAATCAGTACTCTTATTTTCTAAGCCTAAATGTAAAAAGACACCATTTTTTTTTAGACTAAGAAGAGATTCCTAGATCTTTTAAAATTATATAAAATTTTTTGTACAACAATACCCTTAAGATTATTAGAATAGTCACATTTGGGTTATTTGGTTCACTGTCCCCTGGTTTTCCCAGGGAATATTTCTCCATAGGATTAATAATCTGTTGATAGACAGAGACTGTTAATAATCTGCTGACTGTTCTCTATCCTTTTTTGAGGGATTCTTCAGAACTTTCTGAGGATATGTCTGCTTTATTCTCCAGAAACTAGAGAGAGGAGACATGCTTTGTGGTTGATTAATAGGAGGTCATTCAGTCTGCAAGGCCACCCCATGGGCTGCAAGGGCTTTAGGCCAACTGAAACAAATATTAATTTGGAACAGTGTCAGGCACAGGCTCCAACTGAACAACTCTAATGAATAGGCAACGGAAAGAAAGGGGCAAAGTTGTTGCAGGGCTCTGAGCCAACAGCTGGAGCTATTTCCACCCCTCATGAGAAGCTTCTGGATAACTGCTTTCACAAAGACCTAGAAGTGGCTTCTTTGAAACCACCAAAGATTAAGTATACAACTCTATATAGAAAACCTATATAGAAGGATGGTGATTTATTTACTTTGTTACAAATATAAACGCCAGCTCACTAAACTAGTGCTACCCTCCTGGAAGGTGTGATGCCCTGAGCATGGACCCAGCACCCCACTCACTCTGGGATGATGCTTTTCTCACCTCCACTCCTCACCTTGATTAAGCCCTGACATGCTATGGTGGGGCTGGTCCTCTCCCCTGAGAACCAAGGAGGGGGGGTCTTACCGAGTTCTCCTTTAGCTGCAGCCCTTCCCCGTTAGGAAGGGAGGACCGTCTCTTGGAGTTCCTGTTTGGGGTTGAGGTAATGGCCCCTGCTTTCTTCTTCACAGTGAGCACCTCACAGCTGGCTTGATCTTCATTGTGTGTGCTCTTCCCGGCATTGATAACCCTGGAGAAGAAGCCAGAAAAGCTGATCAGACAGAGTGGTTCCCGGAAAGCTGAGCATCTCCCTCTCAAGGGTCAGCCAAGGGGTCTCCAGAGCTGGCAAAAAAACTAAAGCACCACTTAAGGCAAAGGACCTTATGGTCTCTATATTTTATCCTCCTGAATAAACAGATTTTTAAGAAATGGAATTATATTAGCCCCCACTGGAACACACACTGAAAAAGTTGTTCTGAGATTGGCTCACATTCACAGGTGTTTGATAGACGTGATCAACTCCACGACCCATTCTAGTCAACACAGGAGGCAATCACTCCTTCAGGTTCATTTGGAGCCTTAACATTGTGGCAGTTACAAGGATGACAGACTGGTTGGCTCAGGGAATTGTGTTTCCTCTAAGTGATAAAAGAGGAAATCCACCTTCGATCTTAGCAACCAACATGGTGGCAATTTACAGCACGTTGTGAACTCTGAGCAAATAAAGAATCACACTTCACTATGCTGTGTCCATTTTACTCACACCCAGGGAAGTGAATGGATCAAAAGTGTATTCTTTTAAAAGCATTAAATTTTTAGTAACTGGGGATTGGATGCTGGCCTTGCGCATGCTAGGCAAGCTAAATCACCAAGTTAAATCTTCAACTCTTTTTTTTTTAATTTATGTGTTTATTTATTTAGAGACAGGGTCTGCGTAAGTTACTCAGGTTGGCTTTAAACTTATAATCCTTCTGCCTCAGTCTCCCAAGTCACTGGGATCACAGGTGTGGTGCATGGCTATTTTAAAAGTGTTTTAATCCTCCATCTTTTGTCCTGTAGAATAATGCTCATCACACTGGGCTATAGCACATTCTGGTTTGGACACTAAAACACCCATCATAATAATAATACCACAGCAGGTAGACTTGGCCTTGTCTAATTACTAAGCACAGGGATGCTTCAGAAAACCACAATGTGTCTTCCATACACCATCCCTGTGTTAGGCGACTGAATACTCATCTTCAGCACCATGATGTTATTAAACAATTAAGCAGCAGCTAGAATAGATTTCCTGAAAGACAACTCTCCTTGATTTGCCATTGGTTGTGTTTCCTTTCTGAAACTTCAACAAGGTCAAAGTAGCCAACAGTGTGGAGTTCACAGAACTCAGTGGCAAGGAAAAAAAAAAAGGGTGGTTTTGGTATTGTTTGTTTTCATTTAAGGTAAGCCAAATGGAAATTTACTCTGTGAGTGTGGTGTGTGCACTGCTCTGTTCATACAGATATACACCCTCCTACCAGTTAAGTAAAAAAATTATCATTCTCAAATGACTTTTAAAAAAATTCCCCCTTAATTATAGACTCGAATAAGCTGCGGAAATAGTAGAGTCTTATGTACCATCTTTCCCCAGTGGTAACATCTTATATAACTATGGTAAAATATCAAATCCAAGAAATCCATGTGGATACAATACCATCGCCCAGACTACAGACTTTATTCAGATTTCACTAGTTTTTCCATCAAATACTTTTGAGTATTAAAAATCATTTACCTTCTGTCTGTCCTCTCCTGTCCTTGGTAGTGACATTAAACTCCAAAGCTGACCTAACTTCACCAAGAGGTCCCAGAAACCTTACTTTATGCATGAAAAACCCAGGGCCCTGGGAGACTGTGACCCGCACAAGGTCACAGGGCTAAATGCAGCAGAGCTGTGAACACACTTCCAAGTCTGGAGCTCTTTCTGCCCCAGCTCTCCGTTGAGTTATTTTCCTACTGTGCACCTATTCCTGGCGGCACGTGGTTCAGAGGTCTGTGCTGCTGTGACTCATCAAAGCAGGAGAGCCGTGAAAGAAAAATTACTGGTGACCTTACTTTGCGGTATCACACTGAACACAGCGAAATATCAAAAAGCCAGAACTGCCTATCTAGTGGCTACATGGCAGCCCCTACCCTACAAACCTGTCTGTTTAGTCAGACAGTTGATTATTATCCAGATAATAAAATACTAACAAATATCATTATCAAAATATCAATTTAAAAATCAAGCCCTTTAACACACACATAACTCTTATCCACCACCACCTCCTACCCCCATCTTTTGTGTGGTGCTGGACTTGAACTCAGGACCTTGTACTTACTTGTTAGGCAAGTGCTCTACTACTGAGCTACATCCCTGACCCCTTACCCCATATTTTATATCATTTCAAATTCCATACTCTAGACAACTTTATTAGAAAATCCGGATTCTTCTCAATTGTGTTCTCCAAAGTTCAATCACTATCAACTCAAACATTTTATTTTGCTCTTCAAAGGCAAAACGCTTTTTTATCAAGTGTAAAGAAAATCTTTAATTCATCTAAAAATAAATTGAGGAAAACTTGTTTTCCCAAATTGTGGAGTTAATACACTCACTACTTGGCATTTGTATCAGTAGCTACATTCTGTTCTTGTCTTTTGCTTTAGTGTGAAATTGGCGCTCCCTTGAGAGCAACAGGTACTTTTCTTCATCTAAATCATACCTGGCGGTGATGCTTATTTTGAACGCTTAAAATGTACTGAGACATGAATCATCATACTTTTGGTGATGTTATTTTCCAATCTCTTACAAAGAAGGAAAATATTTCCTTTGAAATTAAACTAAAGGTAATGGACTGTGAGATGAAGAGCCCGGGGTCTCTCTGCAGAACATGACACATAGCAGGCGCTATTGATTAAACGAAGGAATGAACCAGACAGAAATTAACCCTGATACTTCCTGATGGGAGAATGCCACAGTCTGGCTGGGCACAAATCACGAGTTACTCAAGCAGGAACAAACTTTATTTCCAAACTCCACCAGCACACTCCACACTCCCCCGGAACTCTCCCGAAGAACTCCCTCTCCCGGAACTTCCCCAACCAACTCGAACTCCCCAGGCAATCCTCCGAGAACTCCAAAGTAGCGGGCACCCGCACCCAGGTGGACAGTAAAGGTCTAATATACAATTGAATCAATCCAGCATCATCTTAATGGCTCGCCTCTCAACCAATACTATTGGCAAAATGCCAGGGGCCATTCCGACTCTGCTGTGGCTCTCAGCAGGAGAAGAGTTATGTTATCTTAAACTTGTTGAAGGCTGTCTACACGCCAGAGATCATTGTTAGCATTTCATATGTAGCAATTACTCATTTCATCCTCTTGACAACTCTGGTAAGTAGCTGTCACCATTAGAGTCTTTTAAAAGATAAGCATAGTTAGTGAGTGGCAGAGTTTAGTCAAGTTACTTCTGCAAATCTCGGTCCTTAGGTGTATTTCATGAATCAAATTCAATGAACTGCTAAATTTGTGTGTTGGGCAGGAGGATTTTTAGTCACTTAAAGAATTAGGTAATTTGAACATTTTGACCCAGCTATCCCACTCCTTGGTTTATACCCAAAGGACTTAAAAACAGCATACTACAGGGACACAGCCACATTAATGTTTTTAGCAGCACAATTCACAATAGTTAAGCTATGGAACAAATCTAGGTGCCCCTCAATAGATGAATGGATAAAGAAAATGTGGTATATATACACAATGGAATATTACTCAGGCATAAAGAAGAATGAAATTATAGCATTTCTGGCAAATAGATGGAACTGGAGGTTATCATACTAAGTGAAATAAGCCAATCCCAAAAAACCAAATGCCGAATGTTTTCTTTGATATAAGGAGGATCCTGATTCATAATGAGGATGAGGGGGAGCATTGGAGGAACAAAATTTAGATAGGGCAAAGGAGAGGAAGGGATCAAAGGGGGCTTGGGGGTAGAAAAACAGCAGTGGAATGAAATGGACATGATTATCCTAAGTACATGTATAAAAACATGAATTGTGTGACTTTACTTTGTGTACAACCAGACACATGAAAAATTGTGCTCTATTTGAGTAATATGAATTAAATCACATTCTGCTGTCATATATAACAAATTAGAATAAATAAAAAAAGAAAAGAATTGTGTAAGTTGAAGTTAGGACTAAATTAAAAAGGAAAAATGTTAGACGGTGAAGGGGAAGGAAAGCTATTGTCTCACAATACAGAAAGTTTATACCCACTTTTTTTTCAAAACATAGAAGAACAGCACATATCTTTCTGGGGAGAGAGACAAGTAGCAAACTTACTTAATTTGTGTGTTGTTTTAACCTACCAACCTACCTTCAACTGAATCACCCCTAGGTTTTCTTTCTGTCCTTGTAAAAATAGGTAAACAGAATTTCAAAGACTCAGAAGTTAAAAGTCTTATGTGTATGTGATAGATGTAGCTTAAAGTTATGACTTACATACCATGTGACCTGGAGAACATAAAAACAGCAGCAAGTGATCCATTCTGCACTACTCTCATATCCTTGGGAAACTCGTTTTCCTTCTTTCAATTGGTAAAGTACACTAGTCCCTTATTTTGATAACCAGCTCCACTTGAATTTTAGCAGAAAATTCCTGCTTTTAATTGCAATTTTTAAATTATGAAGTTATCTGATTTCTCAACTTTTCATAAACTTGACTTCAAGGACATTCATCTGATATGAGAACTTGCATCAGGGTCCCCATACCTAAATACAGGCAAGTAAATATCCTCAAGAATTCTTAAATTGTGAGCCCTTGCCACAAAGATCACTGGACCGAAACACTCATCATTGTGGCTGTTTTCAAAAGGATTTGCACACAACAGTGAATCAACAAAGACAGTCAATCATTGATGTGGTTTGAAGGATCCTCCAGTGCCACCTATTAGGTGTCAAATCATTCATCACCAACTCCTCCTTCCCCTCCAGAGGCACCCAGAAGAGCAGGGACAAACTAGTTCAAACTTGCTCTCTGCTAATTCCCAGCTCTAGCTGTGGGTTCCTGGGCAGGTTACTTTGTCCCTCTAAAAGGGAGATGCTAATAATCACTTCCTGTCATGGAAGAGTTGTGAGAATTAAATGGTCTAGCTAAGAGCACTCAACAGTGCCTGCATGCTGAGAGCACTCAATATGCTATTTAATATAAAAGATCAAATACAAAAATAGCTGCCTCTTCTGTTGGACCCAGGGGACTTTATACAGCCAGGGGACTCAGAGGAGAAACTCCTCCTCCCTCCCTCCTCTTCCATCAGCTTCCCTTTGCTGCCTCAAGGACACAGGCCACCTCCACACATTCAGAACCCTTCAGTGGCAGTGGCATGGCAGGACACTGCCCAGAGCAGGGGACCTGGACAAGGCCACTTGCTCCTGAGCCCTTCTCTCAAGCCACATGTGATGGTGCTGAAAGAATCCCACATGATTACAAATTCCCAGCCAAAGCACCTGCACCAGACCCCAGTATCCTGGACTCAGAAGCTCAGGTCCCAGGTCCCCAGAAATAAACAAAAAAATAGAGAATTCACTTTTATTTTTAGAGGAAATATAAAGACCTGGAGAGTTTAGGCTTAAAAATTCACCCTGTTGATACTGCTCAGCAGGAGTAATTACACTAGTTAAGGAAGAGCTATTTTATAAGGGGCATCAGGTGAAGTGAAATATTGCTGATTCATATACAATTGAGACGCAGATAGAAAACTGCTTTATGGGGGAAATGAATCTTTTACGGAAGACAAAATGCAGCCACTGATTATGACAATTCTCTTTCCCAGGTAACCTCTTAGGCCATGCTTTGTGTTGCTCTCTGAAGCAGTTGCTGATCACACAGGTAGGCTGGGGCAGAAGATAACTTAATTCCTAGCTCCTGGGGAGAGAGAATAATGGCTCTTTCTTAGGGTACTGGAAAATCAGGGCTCTGACCAGGGACCTAATCCTTTGATAACAGCCATCAGCTAAACCAGCCAGAGGGTCAGCGGGAATTCCCTAAGGAATGATGGCTTCTGGCTTCTACTGGACAGTTCCAGCCAACTCTGGGTAGGAGGGAAAAATGGTGGTCACCCTCACCTAAGCCAATGCAGTTAATAGCAGTCAGGTGTCACCAAGGTGGAAAAAAGACAGGATGAAACAAATTTGCTGTGGTTTTGGAAGGTACCACTTAGCAGAAGAGGCAGCCGGTTGAAAGCAGAATAAACACACCCAGGGAAGTGTCCTTCTCTCAAGGCACAACCCCAGGCCGCCTGGCCCCAGGCCCTATCTGTGGCTAATGAAGGGCTTAGGGTTTGCAATCAGGGGTTACAAACTGGGGTCTCAAAGGTCACATTCAGCCTAAAGATAAGCTGGTGTTTAAAAAGTTTTGTTGACACGTTTTTTTTTTTTTAATTTAAAAAAAAGGTAAATTAGTTGCCAATATTTAAAGCTTGGTTTACATTAAAATAAATTTTCTCAATTCTCTTAAAAACTGACTACACTTTGTCACATTACTATGTGATAACAATCAGCTGGACCTGAGGGGAGGCTTTTCCATGATGCTTATAAACAACGTTAATTTATTTCTGACAGTTCTGGATGCTGGAAAGGCCAAGTACAAGGTGCTGGGAGATTCCCTGTCTAGTAGGTTCCCCTGGTTCACGGATGGCTGTATTCTTGCTGTAATTGCATGTGGTGGAAGCAACAGGTGGTGTCTGGGTCTCTTTCATAAGGACCCAGAGGCTACACCCTCATAACTTAACTCCTCCCAAAAGATCCAGCCCCTAGTATCATAGCTCTGGAGTTGGGATTCCACAGTGAATTTCCGGGGGACACAAACATCCAGTTCATTGCACCTTCTTACAAAAAAATCAGTGTTCTCAAACCGATGCCATGGTTGAGGTTTGTATCACAAGGGAACCGAGAACACGGATGAGAAAAAGCTACAGGAGTTGCAGAAAGTGTCACGGGTGAGATGGCATCTGAGTTCCATCTCTCAGAAAATGTGTGCTGACCCCTGGACTTAGACTGAATTCTCTGAAACTATTTTTGTAGATCAGAAATGGCTTCTTCATACTGGTTGTTTAGAAATAAACTTTAATGTAATAAAAGCAAATATTAGAAATATTAGAAAGTTTCCCGTAGATAATGAAAAAGCCAAGACTGTGTGTGTGTGTGTGTGTGTTTCCCAATTATATCCATGCCGCACCCCCCTTGGCAAAATCATTAATATTCTCAATGTCTGACTTCCATATTTAAATAAGGAAATCTGTGCTCTGTCAGATGCTGAAGTGATCCCCACACAAGGCCACAGCACTGACCTATGCAGGGCCAAGTGAGGTCAAACTAAGAACCTACCCAAAAGGAGCTAAAATCTTGAGGATTTTGCATTTGTAACAAAAAAATGCCTTTTGCAGGCTCACCCCAACATTGCTGTTAGTGTCTGTTGGCCATTAAGGAAAAAAGTCAACATGTTACTTTTATAAATAAGCCTACTATCAGCAATGTGAAATATATATATATATATATATATATATATATGAACAGCGAAAATTCTTTTTTAACATGTAATTTAAAAACACAAGCCTTTTTTAAGTTCAAAGTGAATAAAATGAATTCAGAAATCAAAAGAGAAATATTCAAATCTCCACAGATATCAAGTAAAATAATTTTTTTCTTTAATCAGCAGTTTCCTTGAAAAAGTCCCAGACATGATCTTGGCTTTTCCCTTGCTGTTGGATAAAGAAACTACTAGATTCTCTACGATGCTGATATTTCCCTTATAAATCTTTAATGCAATACAAGTGGAGCAATGTTAATAGAAGAGGGCTCTTTGGTGGAGAGCAGGTTTACACTCCAACTTGCTTGGAGTTCCAAGTCCTGGCTTTAGATAATAAGTTTTAAGAATGTGCTATCAGCCTTCTCATAAGAGAGAAGCCACTCCAACTAAACAACAGAGCAGGAAACACCAGGTGGGGAAAGGCAAGCGAAAGGATCTGCAGAACTTTTTTTTTTTAAAGAGAGAGTGAGAGAGAGTGAGAGAGAGAGAGAGTGAGAGAGGAGAGAGAGAGAGAGAGAGAGAATTTTTAATATTTATTTTTTAGTTCTCGGTGGACACAACAACTTTGTTGGTATGTGGTGCTGAGGATCGAACCCGGGCCGCACGCATGCCAGGCGAGCGCGCTACCGCTTGAGCCACATCCCCAGCCCAATCTGCAGAAAATTTGAGCAGAGAGACTGGAACCAGAGTCCCTGTGTTTGAATCCTAGATCAGTCAGTTGGTAGCAACGTGACTTTCAGCAAGTTAACTCTTTGTGCCTCAGTTTCACATCAGTAAAATGGGGATAATCCATAGTACTTTCCTAGTAAGAGAGTTGTCTGACTGTTGGAAAACAGAAATATTCAAAGTGCTGTACATCTAATAACATATAACTCTAAGCATGAGGAAAGGTATTATCATTGTCCTCATATTATTAGCCCCATCAGTATCAGGCAAAAAGACTCAATGAACCATCCTAGACAAGCCATTCTGGCATTTCCTCATAGCAACAGAGATTTTTAAATGATGTATTGTGTTCACATGGATGAAACTCTTAAAATTATGCATACAACAACTAAATGGAACACAGGTAATGCAGGGTATATGACAGGCCACACAGTTTCAGCACTCCAACTTATTTCTTTCAAAGTCAAACCTAGTATTGCCACAAATGTACATTAAGAGCAAATTTTCCCATCATTACTTCAGTCTTTTGTTTATTTATTTATTTTGGGTACCAGGTATTGAACTCAGGGGCACTCAACCACTGAGCACATCCCAGCCCTTTTTTGTATTTTATTTAGAGACAGGGTCTCACTGAGTTGCTTAGCACTTAGCTTTTGCTGAGGCTGGCCGTGAACTCTCAATTCTCTTGCCTCAGCTTCCAGAGCAGCTGGGATACAGGCGTGGGCCACTGCAACTGGCCTTTTATTTATTTATTTTTTAATGCACTATATTTGAAAATAATCTGTTTTGGAAAATCTTCATTCCTGGGTTAAGTAACTTGCAGAGAAAGTTTCCAGTGTAAGGTTTGAATAATATACCAAGTAGCCTGTTGAAAACTTGTTGTTATCTGATCAAACATTTTTACCTTTGTCCCCAGAACCAGGGCAAAGCTCAGTGAACAATCCAAATCTCCCCAATTTACCAGGGAATGAACATGACCATTTAAGCCTTGAGGCCCCAGAAAGGCCAGTCTGGGTTCCATTTTAGGCAAATTGATCTCCTTACTCTCAAAAAGTAAGAAAGGACAATGAGATCTGCCCAGGTCTTGAACAAGACAAAAATCCATAAATGTAAACTATTTTAAATTGGATATCCAATATCATGTTCAAATAAAAAGGACAAGGTGGACTACCAATATGTTTCAGTTAGTAAAAGGAAAATATGTTCCATAATGGTCTATGTTTACTTTGGTTATGTTTTCCCCAATCTCAAATCACTCAGCTGGCAGTAGACATTCAAATATAATGAACAAACAAATTCATTTTTGCCATAACACCCCATGGAATAAACTAATGAATGAGTTCTAACCCTGCCTATTTGTTTGTTAAAGCATAAAATATTTTGTCTGTGGTTTCGCATCATTGGTGCCAAAAAAAAAAGTTTCATCAAAATGATTTTAATGATCAAATTAGCTTTTATTGGTGATTCATGAATCAGGCTAAATTTCATCTAAAATTAGAAAGGTACTCTGATGGACATGGCAGAACACTCAGTTTTTAAAAAGTGGTTTGAACAGAAACAAGGAGACAACATGATGCACAATTGAAAAGCAGATTGGTTAATGTTAATTTACTTCTTTTTTGTTGCTATTGTTGTGTTTTTTCTTTTATCTCTTAGCACAATAGCAACAAAAAAGTAGCAAATTTTTGAGTTATGAGCAAGAAGAGCCAGTGGGGTACACATCTGAGAGCCACCGTTCAGGCATATGTAATCACCTGAATATCTTTGACTTATTATCACCTGAGTTAATCATAGATTATTTGAGGGGAAAAAATAACTTGTAGTCTATGAATAAATGTTAAAGTCTCATGGAAAACTATAACTCTTGCCACAAAGAGAGACAGGAAGTCATCAGAAATCTAGCAACTGAGGAAACAAATCACTACCCCCCACCATGACCCTGAGATATGAAAGACTCAGATAAGTCTCAGAAACCATTGGAAATTCCACAGACTTGAAATGAGGTAAACTGTTTACCTTCCTTACTGCATTTCAATCTAGTGATTAAAATAGATCTCATTGTTCTAGAATCCTGGCTGTAATAAGAAATAAGTACTCCAAGGCTGAGAATGAATTTTAATAGCAGAACCAGGAGCACGAGAGGAAATCGGGAGGAAGAATTTTTCATCGTAAAAGGGCATGAGGGTAATTTTCATTTTGTTAAGTTTCTAAATTGCATATATTTTTGTATGCTGGTTGCAACACATCCTTTCTGCTTTGACACAAAGTATAATTAGTAAATAATAAAAGTAGTATAAAATCCTTACATCTTACATTTTCTAAATACTTTCTATCTTACTAATGCATTCTTGAAAGGACCTTTGTCCAAAAGTTTGTCAGTAAGGTTATGAATCTACTAGATATACAATTTGACCTAAACCAACAACAAGTAGTGTTAGGCTTACCTGGAAATTTTACTAACTCAATAAGTATACTAAATGGCTACAATTGCAACTTATGACAGAGTTTCTGTGTTAGAGTACATTGATAATTCCAATCTCTGCTGTCTAGAATGTTCTCAATCTCCCGTGTGCCCACAAGTCACCTGGAGGACCCCTTAAAGCACAATTTCTGGACTCCACTCCAGAGATTGTGACTCCGAGGTAAGGCTGGACTTGAGGAAAGCCCCATGAGGTTGCATTACTTTCGGTCACTGATGACAACTGAGGGGAACCTGGTTCGATGAAACTTGACTGCTTTGCTTTAGCCAGGGAATGGAATTTTCCAGCACCTTCAGGCTCATTCCATGGGGCTTCAGGAGAGCCCGTAGTACCCCTAGTTTTCAAGTCCCTCCTGGTGTTACTGAAGCCAGAATTTAAAAATGCAGTCAGTATGGATAGGTAAATGGAGGTATGTCAGATCAAGGAGGCCAATTTGGGTCTGTGAAGTTGGAGAGACTGAAATGCTAATACCTTCAGAGCCCTTCCTTTACCCTAATCAAGATAACCTGCCCCTGCTCCAACCTGTTGCTAAGGTAACCTGTCCCAGGGATTATCCCAACAGATAGTTGTTAATTACACCTGGTTCCTCCTTGGCCCCCATCTGCTTCTCACCTTTTGGTCATCCCACCTGAGTATCTCCTGGGCCTAGTCACCTATGCAGAAAGGACAGAGATAAGGGGAAGAGATCAGGAGAACAAAGAAAGCCTAACACATATATAAAAAAAGGCAAAACCTATCACTTCTTGAGATACCAGGATACTAGCTATGGCCCCCTTCTCCCTCCAGGGAGAGTCTATGTCACCCCTTTTTAAATAAACCCCGCTTTTTATGCTTGCATCTGCACACTTCTCTAACGTTATACTTCAACACGTGAGGGAGCAGAACTTGTCACGGGTAACGGGCAGCATCCTTACCCCTGTCAAGGTCAGAAGCTCAAGAGGCTTCTAGGGCACGAAAGGGGATCCCACTGCGGCACAGTGTCATGGTGACAGTAACATGAACTTGGGGGCGGAGAGGACAGTCACCAAGAGTGCCAGGAGCTTGACTAGGGCAATGGGATTCCCAATGAAGGGGCTGAGAACAAAACCAGGCAGAGTTTATGAGTCACAGAAGCTGCAAGGGAAGGGGATTTTGAATAGTGGTGATTGAGTCTATTACACAGGGCACTCATGTTAGGAAAAGAAATGTAAGGAGGTGGGGGGAAAGCCAAGACATAAGAAGGTTGTTTCCCATGGTAGACTTGGCTGCAACAAAAAGGCATTTGGATTATTTAGCATATACAACCTGGAAGGTAAATTACAACCTGGGGCAACTACTTTCATATCCAAGAGAACTATACTCTATAATCCAAATAATTAACAAGATACTTGTTACTAGAACGAAAAAATGACATAAATGACACTTGTAAATACTATATGATTTAATTGTTAAAATATCTTATTTGAGCCTCAACAACAAGGTAGATAGGAGAGGTATTATCTGTCCCATGTAATAAAAATCGACTCCAGAAATTTAACTGACCTGGGGTCAGACAGCTACTGAGTGGTAAACCTGCCTCAGATTCCCAAGCCCATTCCAACCCTGCCCTAAAATGCAAAGAAAGGAAACTGAGTAGCTTTCAACCCCAGAAGGAAAACAGGTCAACTGGAATCACAGAGGTACAGCAGCAAGGTTTTTAGAAAGGAAGTGTCCAGGGCTAAGGAAAGTTCAAGTGCCCTCTGGATCTTGCAATTATGAGGTTACTGGTGGCCACTGTTAAGGATCATAGAACTTGAAGTACTAAAAATACTCTTCCCTCTGAAAGAAAGGAAAGTTGTGTGGTGATAAAATGTGCCAAGTCTGAGACTTAATGCCCTAATTTCCAGGAAAGTATTTCACATCTGCCTGCCTTCATGAATAAAGTAAAAAACTTAAAACAGCATCCATGAGCCTCCACAGACAGAATCTGTAACTCGAATCCAAAGGCGATGCTTTCAAATGACTGCTTCAAAATGCCCCCATAAATTTCTAAAGCTTAATAGCAATGGCTAGAGCAACTGAATAAATAACTGACAATGTTTAAATTAGCTTTAAATGCTAATGCTACATAGACATCTCAAAAATGCAAAGTATGTATTGCTGTAGTTGAAAGATTTACTGATGGGCTGGGGATGTGGCTCAAGTGATAGCGCGCTCACCTAGCATGCGTGAGGCACTGGGTTCGATTCTCAGCACGACATAAATGTGGAATAAAGATACTGTGTCCACCTAAAAACTAAAGAAATAAATATTAAAAAAAAGATTTACTGATAAGTTATGAAAGTTTAAAATTTTCATATTATTCTTTTTTTTAAATTTTATTGTTGGTTGTTCAAAACATTACATAGTTCTTAATATACCATATTTCACAGATTGATTCAAGTGGGTTATGAACTCCCATTTTTACCCCGTATACAGATTGCTGTGTCACATCAGTTACATTTCCATTGATTTACAAATTGCCTTTCTAGTGACTGACATATTATTCTTTTAAAGCTCAGATTCAACTTCTGCTTAAAAGGGCTTAATAAACATTTCATGGACAAAAGCTTTTTTAGCAAATCTATATTCTTACTGTCATTTCCAAGATATAAAATGAAATAGAGCAATAGTGTACTCTCTTTTGTCTGAGAAAAGAATACATTTGTATATATGTGTGTATATGTGTGTGTATATGTATATATATATTTACTTATTTATACATATATGTATACACATATATAATAAAACACTGAAATGATAAACTGGAATCTAATGAAAATGGGTTCATATAAGGGCTTTTTTTTGGTAAGTACTGGAGCAGAAATAATAATGGCAAATAACTTTCCTAACTAAAAAGCAATCATAATTTCTGAAGATTAAAAATGAAAAAAGCATATCCCATAATTGAAAACCATCTCAAATTGAACTGCATATCAAATTGGTAATCTAACAATACATGTTATTGCAAGCAACTTTTAAACAACTACAGGGTAAAATATAAAGGGAAAAAAAACCATAACACACCGGCATTTGTTCAGAGTTTTAGTGAATTACTGTTATTGAAAATTTGAAGCCACGGTACATGTACTCTCAGGATACAGAAAATACTGGTGTTATTTATTTAGTGTAAGGCAATAAATACAAATTAAATTCAAGTTAAGGAAAACCTTGTGATGTTAACTTTGAATCACAAATATAAAAATGATCTCAACTGTTGAAACTCAAATATTTTTATAAATTTGTCTATTCAAAGGGTATGAAAGCAGGGACTGTAAGCATTCTGATCTCCCAGACATTGGTTTCTAAATACCACTCCCCTGAAAAGAATTTCTGGGCAAAATGGCCTGGTTCCAGACACAGGGACAGAACAAAGTGAGTCAGAGGTATCTTGTTGGGCCAGAGGTTATAGAAGTATTCAGAGACAGCAGACCACTTCAGAACGACACAGGAGTATAACTGGTTAAATCTGAGGCAATTTGAGCATCAAAACCAAACTGATTTTAGCAGAGAAAAAAGTTCCCAAATCCATAGTGATAGTTGAAAAGGAAAAAAAAAAAAAAAACTAAACAAACAAACAAAAAAACTAAATTGCCACCACTGGAGGTAATTGTTATATTAGCTTCTTATCCTGAAAATAATTTAAGAAACTAAACATCAATTCTATTTTATTCCCAGTTCATAAAGTTCTATGAACCGAATGTTTGTTTCCCCATCAAAATTCATATGTTAAAATCCTAACCCCCATGTGATGCTATGAAGAGACAGGGGCTATGAAATGTGTTCAAGTCTTAAAGGAAGAGCCCCCATTCATAGGATTAGTGCTCTTATAAAAGAGATCCCAGGGGAGGCTCTTAGCTCACTTCTGCATGTGGGGATGTAAGGAGAAGTCAGCTGTCATCAACCAGAAGGAGGGTCCTCACAAGAACCTGACAACACTGGTACCTTGAACTTCTAGCCTTCAGAGCTGTGAGAAGTACATCATGTATAAGCCACCCAGCTAATGATCCTTTGCTATAGAAGCCTGAACTAAGATATAAAGAAAAGTCCTTCTTTACAGAAAAATGCCATAAAATATATAGAATTGATCATTAGAAAACATTCTTCAAATGATAAAAATGGATTGATCAAAACTCATTCACAGATAACAACACTCTTAGGTCAAAGATTATTGTCCAAGGAATTTGATTATGGTTTCAAAGTATCTTTCTTTTGCAAAGATTGCCTGTGAATTATATGGAGAAAAACATACCTTAACAATACATGTTGATTGCCACCTTCACCTCTCGACAGCCTGATAATACAAATTGGGTACTGATGGGAAGCAACAGGAAGCCGGAAAGTACCCTCCCAACCTAACCAAGACTTTAGTTATAAATTCCAGTATATGTGTACAAAAAGGAGAGAGAAATGGGCTAAATAACACAAGGAAATATGCATAAAACCCTAAAACATGACACAATGTTGCAAACTAATTTGGTTTCTTCAAGAAGTTAAATAACAAAAAGGCTTTAGAAGAAATTTTTGGGATAGTGGGGGAAAATGTAAAGGTGGACAATATATGCTCAATGCCCCAGCACATGGAACACTTGGTGGTAATTATGTTTCTGTGCTATGTAGGACTATGTGCTTGTTTTTAGGTGATTCGAATGGAAATATCTAAGCACAAAGGTATTTTAAAAGGATTCAGGAGAAAAATATATATTTAAAGAGATAAAGCAAACTGGTAAAATGTTAATAACTTCTGACTCTAAGTGAAAGGTACTCAGGTATTCATTGAATTATTCTTCCAATATTTTAGACATTCAAAATGTTTAATAAAAAGTCGTGAAAATAATCTAAATCTCACTTTAATCCTACAAGGAAATGAAAAATTTTTATGAATGCATGCAATAAGATGGTGAAAAATACATATGTAAGTCTCCAGATAATGGTAAAAGGAATAAAAGAGAAGATCATGGATGGGAAAATTTAAATGCCCATATGCTGGCTATAGTGCAGACATTAAAATTAAGCCTCAAATGCAGCTCTCAGTTTCCTCATTGCCACAGCAGAATGGGAATTGGGGTCACTTTCTAAACATTCTATCATCCAAAGGCCAAGGGTTTGAGTGCCACAGGGAAGACTCACTGACAAAGTGAATATCCTCATCATCACCCCCGTAATAAGTGCAAGAGGAAGGGAGGCCATTCCCTTCTGATATTTCTCTCTATATAACTAAGAGGGTGCTTTCAATGTCAAGTGCATTGAAAGAGCTCTGGGATAAGGAATAAGGACAAAGTTCACAGAATATCACAAAAATGGGCATTCAAATTAACTTTCACAAGTGCCATTTGCTCCAGAAAGGCTTTTGCTCAACAGCTACGCTGCAAACAACAACAAAAAACCCGGCAAGAACCAACAAAAATTTTCATTTTCTGTTTGCTGCTCGTATATAGAAATAAAAATGATGTTTTTCGGGCAGCACAAGATTTCCTGTTATAGTCTGGCAAGTGCACACAGTGCAGAAGAGCTAACAGACTTCTGGAAAGACTAGAGGGATCAGGTAACTATCCAACAGATGGCCGCCCCACCTCCACAGGACCAGCGTTTTTCTAAAAAGTCACTTTGGTTTGCTGTAACTCAGGAGTGATCTAGATTCTAGAAAATCTTACAAGTTCAATGCTGAAAAATAATTTCTCCACATGAAAATGACCCAAACGGTGATGGTCATTTCCCACCAATTTCCCCCTTTTAACCTTATCCATATGCCATTTCTAATCATTTGGGGTGGGAGGTAGGGGCAGAGGTGACCTTGGGCGAATTACTTGCTACTTAAATTTTCCAGCTTCAAATGAGGATAACTTAGCATTTTTATCTCTCAGTGTTTTAAAGAATAAACGAGTTTTATTATAACCTATGTAAGGCCTGTAGAGACATCATAATGACCCACTTAGTTTGTCATCCTAAGTAATAGCCATGAAATCACATGCATCACATGGAAGCCTTTTCTTTTTTTCTGAGAGAGATTGAGATCCTGTGCCTCCTAAATGATTTGTATCCATCAGAAACTGGCAAATGTTCCTCTTTATGTCTTCTGAAATGTGGGATGATGCACAGGAAATATAAAAAAAATGGAATAAAAATTTGGAAAGTATGTGTGTTTGGGGAGAAAAGAGGAAGGACTGAAGATCTCATCATAATGGTAAGAGAAGTTCCCAGGATCCTGAACCTCACCCACAGTGGATGTCTTCAGGGTTTAGGTATCTATTAATATAAGGTCCTCTAAACAAGCCACAGTCAAATATAAAGAAAGGTCAATTCTAGTCACTTGTTTGGATGTTCTTGAAGAATTTCTCCACGTGAAAAAGAATACACTTACCTTGGTCACTAGTCAAATTAAGTTAAGGTAACCCATTGTCCCTGCCTGCCCAGGGCTGTCCTGGTTTCCTGAAATCCTATGTTCTCAGTCCCTAGCATAAAGGGCTGTTGGTACTCCTCCTTGAAGCTCACTTGCTCCTAATATAAAACATTGCTCCAAGAGACCAAGATGGTGTTTTTTGTTGTTGTTGTTTTGTTTTGTTTTTAAAGTTGAAACCAATATACACAATTGACTGTCCAACAAACTGGAGCTGAAGCTGAGGAAGGCAGAAGTGGATGAACTATATCTCTGGGATAACAGAAGCAAGTTGTCATGGCGCAAAGTCCCAGAATCACTTTGGACTTTGAACACCAAGGCGGCAAAAGTGCTAAGGTTTTAATTAGTACTGACAAAAGATGACTTCTTAGGATTCAGCATTCAAAGGGCTAATTTGTTACATTCACAGCTGATTCCTTGGATCCCTGGGATTTCAAGGTTGTATGAATCCAACCTTTCAGATGGCAGGGGGATGTTGAAGACCTCCATCTATGGTACTCATGTTATTCCAGGTCACAGGGTCTGTGCAGGCACGTCAAGTGAAAGCCAACAACGGAGTCACAGTCCCCTGCTTCTTTGCATGCCTGGTAATTTTTTTTTCTTTTTTCTTTTTTTTTTTTTTTGTGCGTGTGTGTGGTGCTGGGGATTGAACTCAGGGCCTTGTGCATGCAAGGCAAGCAATACTGAACTATATTCCCAAGCCCCTTGCCTGATAATTTTTGATTGGATTATAGACATTATGAATTTTACCTGAGTACCAATTATTTTTGTATACCTATCAATATTCTTAAGGTTTGTTCTGGGACATGGTTACTTGAAAATAGTTTGAACCTTTCAAGTTTTCCTTTTAAGATCTGTTAGGACCAGAGAGTGTTTAATTCAGGGCTAATCATTCTTCATCAGTTCAAGCAAATCCCTACTGAGTACCCTACCCAGTGTTCCATGAATGATGAGTTTTGGCTGTTGGGAACCTGATTCTGTTCTTGGCTCCCGAGTAAGCACTGGGTGATTTCCCTCTAATTCTTTTGGATAGCTCAGTTAGTTTCTTTACATGAATGTGCTGATCAGAAGAACACTCTCTTCAGATCCCTGGAACTTTCTCTCTCTTCTTTAGTTTGCTGTTCTGTAAAATATGGCCTCCTTGGTCTTCTCAAGATTCTCAGCTCCTCTTCAACTCAGGGAGTTTGCTTGGTTCTACCTGGGTTCCCCTGTCTCAAAGTGAGGACAATCGGGGATCCATCATTTGTTTTCTATCACTCAGAGATCACTGTCTTTCGTTGCCTGATGCCCAGTTTCCCCAAATCACCTCTTCCTATATTTATGTCCCACCTTTGGGTTACTCCAGGTGGGCTGGCTCATTCCTCCTGGCTGGTTGCAGACATGTCCCAGGCTCATTTTCAGGACAGAACCCTTGTCAACATTGTAAAGTAAACTGATGCCAAATAGGATCTGATGGTGTGCCTGGCACTGTACCAAAAACAGTATTTCAGAAGTAAAATAGTACCAGTATCAAGGAATGGTCTGGGAGCTCCCAGGAGCTGGGGGGAACCTATAGCTTTCCAGGTTACTAGGCACTTGGTTGTTTCATCATGATAACCTACTTCGGCTAGGTTAATATCTTAAAGTACCTAAGAAATATGTTCTGTCTTTTCTTAAGTTGGCTACACATCAAATCCGAGTAGAGGCATGGAAGAGTCTTTGGCAATCAAAATCCCTTTCTGCCTTTACCTTCAGTGCAGACAGGAGTTTAACGTGTGTATGTGTGGAGAGGGTGGAGGAAAAGGGGACGTGTGTCTTATTGATCTCAGCATCCCTAGCACCCAGCAAGAAGGTTGGCACAAAGGCTGCACTCGATGTTAATGAGTGACAGCATGCTTCGACTTTGAGAAACTAAATGTATAACCCAAACTCCTTCTAGTGGTCCCAAGCCGTCTTGGATAAAATGCTTCCCTTGCTTTATTCAGTGGTAACATATATGACTGTTTTTTACAGTTGTTATAAAATTTCCTTTAAAAATTCTTTTTTGTTATCCTACTTATTCCCACAGTAGGCAAGACTAAAAAAGCACCCCAAAGAGATAAAAGCTGATTCTAAAAAGCCTCAAAATCCATTTTATAAGTGATTTCAAATTAGAAAGTCTCTTGATACCTTTCAGACAAAGCCTCAAGAATGGACTCAGGTAGTGTTTATCTGGGTTCAAGGTCCACTGGGACTTCAAGCTTTTTATTTTTAAGTCCTTCATATGAAAAGGTCAAATTCATTTTATCGTTTGTCAACTGATAGTCCTCTTCACCTGCCTCTTCTCCACATAAGACCACCCTTTCTTGTTTTTTCTGCTTGTCCCTTTACCCCTCGAATTCTATAGAACATTTATTGTACTGCAGATATTATACCTTATTGTCCTCATTTGAAGCATACCACAATTCCTTTATGAGGGTTATGTCAAGGCAGAACAAACCCAGGACAGCACATGACACAAATTGTTATGTAATGGTTATCAAATACATAAACGCTTGTCCATTTGTCATGAGTCTTCAAACTCCTTTGCTCCATCTTTTAAGCCTGAACACGCATTTGTTATAGATGCTCCAAATGGACCATGACCTCATAGAAAAGAATTTCACCCATTTTTTAAATTAATTACTAACATAAAAATAGTGTAATGAATAGTGAATTTACAAGTTCCCTTATTTAAGAAAAACTTTTACTTTCCAAAGTTATGTAATATAGTCAGATACCAGACAGAAGTAAACCTGTGGTTTTCCTTCTTCTCAAAGTAATAAGAACAGTATGTCCTCGTGGCTAGGCTTAACTACTTTTATCCGTAGTCTTTGTTGAAACTTTTATATTATATTCACCTCAGCACTATTGTTATTCAAGAAAATTTACATTAGATCAAACGTTTGAGGGTAAAAAATGATATAAAAGAAGTGAAGAGGAACAAATCCTGTTTTACCCTGTGACACATGTTTATCATAAAATCAGTGATTTCAAATAAAGTAATATTTATTTTATAAACATGAGAATAAGTGATCAAAATCAGTGTTTCTTGGGTGGGTGGGGGGTCCAGCTCAGCAGCAGAGCAGCTGCCCATCAAGCAGAAGGCCTTTAGTTTGATCCCTAGCACTGCAATCAATCAGTCAAGCAATATTTCTCCATCTTTTCACTACTGCTTCCTTAAGGAGAAAAAACTGAATTTAAATTATTCCTAACAAGATAAATTAAATAAGGAAAAAGACTCATCAGATAGGGCAACCACACTGTAACATGTAAAATGTTTCTGTGTCCTCCCCCTTAGCGTACATATTTTTTGCACTAGGGTATCTTAATATCAAAATACTCCATGTTTTGGCATCAGGGTCCGCACTCACTAATCAAGCACATTTAATATGTTCCATGTGGTAGATAGAAGTATTACATTCCCAATGCTTTCCCACTTAAAAAACATTCTCCTAGCATTTAGCCAAATTACCCCCAGAGAATCTCCCTCACTTATACCATGGGACCCATGGATTTTACATCTCTTTCAGGGGTTGCCACAGAACACTTCGTATTCTGATATGTAGGCAGGTATTTTCTACCCTACTAAGTTGGTAAGAACCCAAAAAATCAGAACTCAGAATAGTCATCTTTAGGATAAATTCAACAGGTTAGTACACAGGTACTAATGAATATATTTTGCTATTAGTTATTATAGGCACTGAGAGAGATTGACCAGGCCTTCTCCTGGGGTTTCCTGCACAGCTGGCTTAATTGGATATCTTATGCTCATTTATCAGCCCTGGGATATGTAATTGCGAATTGGGAAAGCTTTTTTTGCACATTTGTTTTTCATAAATGACTCTAAAACTTTCCTTCTAAAAGTTTGCTATTCAGAAACTACCTACAAATATGCCATCTCTCTTGTCTGCTGTCCCCACCCTCATAGAGAAAAAAATTACAGGTAAGCCACCATTCCTGCAGTGTCCCACCAGTTCTAGTCATGCCTTAAAAGCTGTCCCTTAACTTTTCCAGTCATGTTTTGCCATTACTCACTGGCAAAGAAAAGCAAACTATTGTTCACCTACTCTGAAGATGTTAATCAAATAAGGAGTGAGGGGTAAACATCACTGGGTAAGTCAGTGGACAGTTTCAACCCAGCCATAACGCCATTATGTTGTAACTGCATTGGTAAAACCTAGGAGCTTTGAATAACTCCCACTCTGCCAGACAACAAAGAAAAGCAGGGAAGGGGCACTTTTTAAAAAATTTATTTATATATATATTTTTAAACTCATATGATTTCAAGGAGAATATATCTAAAACCCAGTTTAAAGTTTTTATTTTTTTCCTTATATCTATTAAACAGAAAGTATGGGAGGTCACTGTTTTGGGCTAAGCTCCTGCACTAAATTCCAACAGGCCAGATCAAACCAAAATACAGTCACTCCCACCAAATGTCACATCATCAAACTGAAAGTTTAGGGAAATAGATTGATCTCAAAACAAACCAGTTTTTCCTGAAAACAGGAGATTATAGTCCACACAAAACACTGTAATAAAAAGGTCTCCTCTGCTTTAACTGAAAAAAAAAAAGTAATCTAAGGTTAACCAGTCTTTTTTTTTCCCTAATTTTCACCTTGTTCTGCTAATGTGCTCTGGAAGTTCCTATTCTATTGTGAACTGAGACTTAAATCCATATCTGTATTAGTTCTAGTTTTGACTTTTTTCTTTTTCTTTTTTTTTTAGTTGTAGGTGGACAAAACCCATCTAATTTATTTATTTGTATGCGTTGCTGAAGATGGAACCCAGTGCCTCAAACATGCTAAGTGAATGCTTTACCACTGAGCCACAACCCCATCCCTAATCTTGACTTTTGACACCTCAGATTTTCATCCATCAAAGGTACCTTAATTTCTCATCATTTGCCTCAAATTGCATTACAAACACAAATGAGCCAAAATTCTGTCAAGTCAGAAGCTAAGTTCATAGCAGCAAGTTGACGATTACCGTAATGGGAACTACATAAATTCCATAACCAGTTACATTTATCTAGCTTCAGCATGACAGCAAATCATGTCTGGAAGTGACAGGGGAGGTGTCTCTTAAGGAAGTGGCTTCATTAGGAAGCAAGCCTCTAAAAAGCACGTGGCCTTCAATTCTAGTTCCTCATTAACATTCATCCAGAAAACAAGGGGGAGGAGTACATAAAAAGCAAGACCTCCAGATACACGGAGGCCACAACTTCACAACTAACTATAGAATCAGAAATTTGTTCACATTTCTGACCCTCTTCCTGTTCCACAGGTAAACCAAGAGGTTCAAGTTTCTATTTGCAAAATGAACCCTGCAGTGACTTGCATTTTAAACAGCATGGTGCATTATCTTTAATAATAGCACTGGCCACATTTTGGAGGAAGTTAACTGTCTCAGCAAATGACAGAAAATGATCCTTTCACATCTGCAGCTAGTAATCTAAGCTCTGAATAGCTGCTCATTCACATCAGTCAGCCAAGCAGTGGCCTAATTCCTCTTCCAAATTTGTAACTGCTCATTGTCTTATGGAACAATCACACATGAACAGCCTTCGACACTTTGCAGTCCAAAAATCTGAAGTTTGGAAGTAGATCACCTGAGGGAGAAGAAACAAAGTTATTTGATGTCCAGGCTTGGCTCCAGGTTCTTCCAATCCCAAGGGACACGCTCCTGCCCATAATAATGCTAGGAGGGGGTCCCTTTTGTTGCTGGGGGCCCCTCTAGCTAGGATTTCTTCAGTAAGCTTTGCTTTCTTAAAGGACACTCTAAAGTCAGAGGCATGGAATTTTCAAAGGAATTAAGCATGAACTCACAGAAAACTTTTTAAATCTAAGAGGCTAAAAAGGAAAGGGTAGTGTCTGTGTTTGTCTTCTGGGGAGGCGAGGACAGGTTGTAGAAAAGAACCAACAGTGGAACCCTTTGAAAGTGTTCCTGACAGGACTAAAGACCTTGATAAATATTCATCACAAAAACCAAGAAACCAACAAAACAGGAACACAGCTTGGTGTCATTTAAATTGATGATTGTGGAAAATCAGAGCTGGAACATTGGAAATGCTTTGTATAAACTGACTCATCTTTCAGATGAGGAAACTGAACTACAGCAACCATCCAAGTTGTCCAAGATCACATGGTGATGATCCTCACCATGGAGTCTTGGATCCCTGTCTAATAATGCTGTTCCCACCACGAATGCTAGAAGGCTCAGCAGGTTTCAGCACTCTTCCTTACAAACATAAAGATTAAATCTACCACAAAACCCCAAACCTCTGTCTTCTGATGGGTCCCATCCCAACATCACCTCCACCAATTTACAGCAGTTTGAATCACTCTTCTTAAGTTTCCTGGCCACAGAAAAATGGGGCTGGTGGATGAGCACAGTATAACATTGGTGGACCAGATGGGGGAAGATGGAAGTGTGTCCTCTCTTCTAGTTAGTGTCTTGTCACTTACCCAGCACCTCCGTAGCCATCATCTTAGCGAACGCTCCAACAAGTCTGCAAGGCCAGAGAGTGGGCATCATACCTCCACTTTTCCAGATAAGAAAATGGATCACAAGACCAATAATATGAGTAAGGGGATACTGGAAATGTACTGAGATAGACAGTGAGGTTTACTGGGAATCACATCAATATAAAAATCAAATTAAGACTGGGCTAAAACCCTACCTTGTCTCTTCACTGGCAAAATAAGTTATGGACCTCATTTCTCTCCTCTGTGAATTGGGGCTACTATACCCACCTTCCTTTTCCTGGCTCTTATGAAGGAAGATTAGACAGAACTTCTGCACAGTGTCTGGCACTCAGCAGTCTCTCAAGTGAGTGCCAGCTAACATTACGAAGCACTAAAATTAAACACTCTAACAAATTACAAGTCTCAAGTCATTGAAACTGTAACTAGATAACAGAGCAGTTTCATTAAAACTGGAAGATCTTTAGACATGGAGCTGACAACAGCTGATTAGCTACAATGATGCTGGTAGCTACCCCTTCTGTTATTTCTTGCCATATTGACTTTTTTTTTCCCACCACAAGTTGCTTTCCTATTCTCCCAAAACATTAAGCTCTTTGTATGTCTGAATACGTCTTACTCTTCATTTTACTCAGAAAAAAGATCTTCTAATTCCTGAAGAAAAACCATACTGCTGTAGAGAGAGAGAGACAGGTGAGAAAATGAGCTCCACTGCTAAGACTTCTTAGAAGGACTTGTCAGGGTTTTTACCCCCTTAGAGGAAGGCTCAGACCCAAACGCTGCCTGGGCTAGAATGTATCTAGGGCAGGTGGTGCCACCAGCAAAATGGAGAGCATGTGCCCCTTCTAAAGAGGGCAGCATGTACCCAGCTCCAGTTGATTATAGGAATATGGCTTAGAGTTGCCAAGTATCTTGGTATTTTAAGAAGAGCAAAAAAATATTATGGAAAATTTCTAGATTTTGAAAATATTGAGTAGGTCTAACTAAATATGCTTATGTGCAAATGCAGTCCATTGGTCACCAATGCTTCCAGGGTTGTCTTAAAGCCTTCTGAGATACATTATACTAAAGTGCAGAGACATGCTTGGGTTTATACCTGGAAAGGTAGGCAGAGAGCAATGATCATGAAAGGAATAGAGAGTGGGCTGCTGAAATAAAAAGATGAAACCCTGAACAGAATCCATCAGAAAGCATGCAGATCAAGAAGTCAAGGATTAGCATAATAGTAAAAGCAATCCTCAGAAAGAAAAGCAGGAGGCATCACAATACCTGACATTAAATCATACTACAGAGCTATAGTAACAAAAATGGCATGATATTGGCGCCAAAACAGACATGAAAACCAATGGAACAAAACAGAAGATACAGAGACAAACCCACATAAATACAGTTATCTCATACTAGACAAAAACACCCTGAACATACATTGGAGAGAAGACAACCTCTTCAACAAGTGGTGCTGAGAAATCTGGACATCCATATGTCATAATATGAAATTAGACCCCTATCTCTCACCCTACACAAAATTCAACTCTAAGTGGATCAAGGACCTAGGCATTAGACCAGAGATTCTGTGCCTACTAGAAGAAAAAGGAGGCCCAAATCTCCATCTAGTCAGCTTAGGAACCAAATTCCTCAATAAGACTCCCAAAGTCCAAAAAGTAAAATCAAGAATCAATAAATGGGATGATATCAAACTCAAAAGCTTCTTCAGAGCAAAGGAAACAATCAAGAATATGAACAGAGAGCCTACAGAATGGGAGAAAATCTGTGCCACCTGTACCTCAGATACAGCATTAATCTCCAGCAAATATAAAGAACTCAGAAAAATTATCACCAAAAACAAAAACAAAACAAAACCCAAACAACCCAATCAATAAATGGGCAAAGGAACTGAATAGACACTTCATAGAAAAAATATGAATGGTTAACAAATATATGAAAAAATGTTCAATATCACTAGCAATTAGAGAAATGCAAATTAAAACTATGCTGAGACTTCATCGTATGCCAGTCAGAATGGCAATTATCAAGAATACAAGTAACAGTAAATGTTGGTGAGGATGTGGGGGGAAAGATACACTCATACATTACTGGTGGGACTACAAATTGGTACAACTACTCTGGAAAGCAGTACAGAGATTCCTCAGAAAACCTGGAACCACCATTTGACTCAGCTGTTCCACTCTTTAGCATATACCCAAAGAACTAAAGTCAGTGTACTATAGTGAGGTGGTCACATCAATGTTTATAGCAGCTCAATTCACAATAGTTAAGCTATGGAACCAACCTAGGTGTCCCTCAATAAATGAGTGGATAAAGAAAATGTGGTATAGTTTACACAATGGAATATTAGCCATAAAGAAGAATAAAATTTTGGCATTGCTGGCAAATGGATGGAACTGGAGGCTATCATGCTAATAAGCCAATCGCCAAAAACCAAAGGCCAAATGTTCTCTCTGATATGCAGATACTGACTCATAATAGGAGTGTGTGTGTGGTGGGGTGGGTGGAGGTTCACTGGATTGGACAGGAGATAGAAACCATTGTTCAACAAGTCAACAGAACTGAGATGTCTTAATTTCATTCTGATTTTTTCCTCTATTGAGGCAGCTGATAAAAAAAAATAAACAAAATAATACACAAACCATGGAATATAAGGGCCTTTCCAGCGCCACTCATATGCTTCAGTGTTATAATCTTATTTTCCACATTCATCCATGAACACCAATGTTTAGTTTAGACATTCTGGGTACAGTAACCAGGTGAAAGGGTTCTATCTGGCAAAGAATTCATGTAATTAACAATTTAGTCATAGAATTGGAAACTCCCTTGCAGTTTAAATGGAATGGGTAGAAGCCAAGGAATGCTGTTCAACATCCTGTAACATCCGAGGCAGCATCCACCACAATTATCCCACCTGAAATGCCAATACAGTCAAGATTGAAAAGCCCTGGGCCAGAGGAAATAAAAAAAAAAATTAGGCATTTCTTCTATAGAGCAAGTTTGCATTAAGAAAACTAGATATGGTATTACCAGGGCAGCATGGTACACGATCTGTAAGACAAGGGCCAATACTGGTAAAGAGTCTGGAACAGGCATTATAACTAAAGATATAAGGCAAATTTAGAGTATATGGCCACTCGACTGACACTCTCTGCTCAGGATGTGCTCCATGTTTAGCACCATTCTTATCTATTTAGCATAACCGATTTACTTTTGTTTTGCAATAATAAAATAGAATTACATAAAGACTTTTTTCTTACTGAAATCCACGTGGGAAAGTAAAGGTTGCAGATCTAAACTCTCTTCACCCCTCAGCCCATGCTTGCCCCGTCCTGCCTCAGGGTCACACACAGTGGGCATTCCAGAAATGTTTATTCAAGAGCTCCTCTGAGTCAAGCCTCAGCCTGTGGCTCATTCACAGCTCAGAAAAAAATGCACCAAAAAGTTGAATTGCCTCCCGAATGCTCACAGAACTTAAGACTGAGCCTGGTAATTTGTAACCTGCCTTTTCATTATGTAGGGTTTATTATTAATATGGGCTCTGGATTTGGAGCATTAAATTGGGCTCAGACTTTTAATCTGTCTGTGCTAATTTAATGCTAAACCTTAGCTTCAATGCCTTTATCTCCACGGTGCTCATTTCAGATCATCAGTCATTTACTATACATTAGGAGTGGCAAAATTCTATTTTACCCCAGATCAATGTCCCCTCAAGCTCTTTATTCTAAAACTTGTCCCTCTGATTGTTTTGCCCTCTTATCTACTTTCCTCTGTTAACCTTCCTGCCTCCTCCCACAGACCCATATTTGTGCTAAATATAACTCTAGGGAAACAAAACACTCTCTGACGTGGTCATAACTGATACAATTACTTTAAACCAGCTTCCTCTTCTGGGAAGGGCTTAGGAGTACATGTATTCAGCAAAGAAAGCAAACATTCTTTTGGAATTGTCTTATGATGCCCCCCAAACTAAACACTGTTTTTGCCTGGGGGCAACACAAGCTGGTATAAATACCCATGTTAAGATTTGGGTGGTTCCAGGGGTTGGTTCTGATTCACTTTGTCTTCAGTTTCTCACCACATCTAACAAGATGAAATAGGACTATGGGGCTCTGACAAGGTCACATGCAGGGTAGGTTACCAGAAAGCTGCCAAATGCATGATGATTCTCTTCTGCCTCCTGCCTGTCTTGACCTAAATCTGTAGGGAGCTGTTAGGACCCCAGAATGTTTTTTTTTTTAATACTGCAAACAATGCAAGGCTAATCAGACTTCTTGTAAGCCAGGAATATGAAATTGTGAGTCTCTTCTATTCAATAAAAATCCCCATATAGATCCCCTTAACAGAACCTGAAAATTAAGGATACATGACAGATTCCCTCTAAGGACCACGTACATCTGAGTTTGCAGAATGTGTAGGTCCCTGCTGGTGCCTACCTCCTGTCTCATTGACTCAGGCTCAATGAAGGGGAACCTGGGCTACACAACAATAGCTCCCACCTCTGCCCTTCCTCAAAATTAAAAATCCCACAGCTGAATTTTAAAAACTAAGTTGGCATCCACTCAACACTACCTTATGGACAGTTGCCTAACATTTACTGTTTCTGTAGCAACCAATCTTAGCAGGCAATGAACTGAAATTTTAATTTTTTCCTTTAAATGCCATTTTCACTTATATCAAGAACATGACAATATATCATGTGAACATCCCCAGGAGATGGTGCCTAGCTTAGGCCATGGGAAGTGCAAATAAGAAAAAGAACTGACCCAGAAATGAAGAAAAATAACATCAGCAGCCACTTGCATAGGCCTGAGTGCTCCTTGTGGGGGTAATGGGGAGCAAAGTGTTCTTTGCACATTATCAAGCAACTCCTTCTATGTCCAATGAGTTCCTGAGGACTCCTAATTCCTCATGTGAGGAAGCTGAAGTTCCTGGAGCCTGTGACATTTGCCTAGGGATGCCCAGCTAAAAACAGCAGAGCCTGATCAAAGCCAGAGGCGAATGACTCCCAGCCCCTGGTCAGAAACACTCACTGTGCTATACCTACTACATGCTCCAAGGTCCACGTGGTCACACAGATGACAATGTGACCAGAGCCCCTGGAGCCACACCCCATAGTATATGATGCTGTCCTCAGATCCACCACCACACTGTCTCTGGCTCCAGAAATTAAGAACAAGGGGCTGGGGTTGTGGCTCAGTGGTAGAGCGCTTGCCTAGCATGTGTGAGGCACTGGGTTCGATTCTCAGTACCACATAAAAAAAAAATAAAGATTAAAAATAACAACAACAACAAAAGAAATTAAGAACAAGGGTATAAAAGCATCCTGAAATAAAAACAACCATCTTCCTAGAATTTCTCCTATAGTTTTGTTTTCACAGTATTTTCATTTTATGCCTTTATTTGTCTATGACAAATAATATTCTAGTAGATCAGCTGGTGCTGGGATTTGTTCTATATTCTTTGCACATATTAACTCTTTTAATCCTCAGAACTCAAAGGGCATGTGACATTAACGGTCCCACTTAATAGATATACAAACTGAGGACTGAAGAAGCTGAGTAACTCTCTCAGGATCCTGGAGTCACAGGGGGACACTGGGATGCAAGCATCATTACCCAGAGTCCACATCATAACCGTAGCCCACATCTCTGTGCTGCACCCTTAGATGTTCCCCCAGGTGCACACCTTCAAAACCACTACCACACAAAAGATCTCCCTGGGGATGCACTAACTTCAAACAGGAACATGACAGAGTATTGAGTTTCATTCAAAGTCCTTTTAATGGTTTCTCAGTGCAGTTGAGATAAAAATCTAAAAAGTTTTTTAACCTAGCCCAAAATCCTTGTGTGGGCTGATCCCTCCTTCTCTCTAACCAGTCTAGAGAATGCTCCCTTTGAGCATTCTGTCTGGTCTTTTTCTTCAACACAATATAGTCATATTTTTTACTTCAAAACCTTCAAACTTGCTGGACATATTTAAACCATTCTTGCCTCCAACTCTTCTCAGCTAACTTCTGCTCAGTTTTACAAGTCATTCCTAGTGCCTCAGAGAGAGGCCTCCACAGCTTCCTGTCTGCAGGCAGGACCATGTGTAGGGTCTCCAAACACCCAACAAGGCCTGGTACATTTGGGGCACTCAGTAGATATTTGTTGAATAAATATCTGATGGGTTACTCTATCCCAGAAACTACCAAACTCAGAAAGCCAGAGACAAAGACACAGAGAGACACAATGATTACATGATGCTCTGAAATAAGAACATGGACAGATATTACGAGGGAAGAGAAACAAAACTGAGATTGGAGATGACTGGAATCAGAGAAGCCAGTCTTGAACTGTATTTTGAAATAACTTTGGACCAGTAAAAAGGCAAGGATCCAAAGCCTTGCAGGCCCCCTTCAGGCATGTAGCTATTACCCTACATCCTTGGGTAGCCCTGGAAGGATGGTTAGCAATCTGTTTTTGCTTCAAACAATATAGAAGAGAGAGGAGGAGGAGGAGAAGGAGGCTGTAGGAAGATCACAGAGATCATTTTAGTTTTTTAGGAGAGGTGAGAGGAGAGTCTGAAGCAACATGACAACAGCAGAAAAGGAAAAAAGGAGAGATCTGAGAAATATCAAAGAGGAAAAGTCCACAGGACATGCTAACAGACTAGAGATACTGAATGGTGAGAAGAGAGGATTCCCAGATCCCCTGCAACAGAACAGAACAGTGTGATTCTGTTCACGTGATAGGTAGGGAACGATAAAATGATAGGTTGGTTCTTAGTCTGGGGAACACTCAGGGACTTCATGCCAGTTTTAGGTTCTTAAGGAACACATTGGGCAAAACATTTGAATAGACACTTTTGCAAAGTAATATACTAATGGCCAATAAATACATGAAAAGATGTTCAATACCTTTAGACACTAAAGAATGCAAATCAAAATCACAATGTGAGACCATATACCTACTAGGATGGGGAGAGTATAAAAGATAGACAATGAAAATGTTGGTGAGGGTGTGGAGAAACTAGAATGCTCATATATTGGTTGATGATGGGAAAGTAAAATGGGGTGGGTCACTGGAGAAAATAGTAGGCATTTCTTGAAAAAGTTAAATATAACCCATAACATGCAGCAATTCCAGTTTTAGGTATGAACCCAAGATAACTGAAACCATTATGTTCACATATGAACCTGCACATGAATGTTCATAAGAGCATTGTTTGTAACAGTTAAAAAACAGAAGCAACCCAACTGTCCATCACTGATATGGGTAAACAAAATGTGGAAAACCCATACAATGGAATATTATTCAGACATGAAATAAAAAGGAAATACTAATTCATGCTACAACAAGAATGAACCTTGAAAACGCTATGCCAAGTGAAAAAATCCAGAGAGAAAAGCCACATATTATATGATTCCATTTATATAAAGTGACCAGAATATAGGCAAATTTAGAGATAGCAAGCTGATTTAGTGGTGAGGGGATAGAGTATGCAGAGTCATTGCTAAAAGGTATGGGGTTTCCTTTTTGGAGTGATGCAAAGGTTCTGGACTTAAATGGTAATGGTTGCACAACTCTAAATATTCTGAAAACCACTGAGATATACATTTTAATTGGGTGAACTATATGGTAGGTGAATTATATATCAATTTTAAAAATCCCATATAAATTACAGAAGGCAACCCTTGTATCTATAACTTTTATTATATGGGGCACGGAATTTAATATTAGTTGTCAGGATTTGCAAACACCTTCTATAAGCTGGGGGCAGTGGTGCATGCCTGCATCCCAGCTACTCAGAAGGCAGGAGGATCACAAGTTCTAGGTCAGCCTGGGAAACCTAGTGAGACCTTGTCTCAAATTTTTTTTTTTTAAAAAGAGTGTTTGCAGGAATAGGGGATGTGGTAATGGAGTATAGTTTAGTAAGAGAGAACTCCTGGGTTCAATACCCAGTATTAGAAGGAAAAAAAAAACAACAAAAAACAAAAAGCCTTCAAGCCTCTACAGGCCCTTACTAAGCTTTTGAAACCTGGATTTATGGAAATCAATGCAGCGTTTAGTTTCTTGCCAAATGTATAGCTTTTGCAATCTCATCAGAATTTCTGAGATAAGGTATAAATATGTTAATTGGAAGAACGGAACTTTAACGATTTTCTGTTCTACCCTAAAAATGCACATGCACAGCTGGGATTGTGGCTCAGCAGTAGAGCACTCGCCTAGCACATGTGAGGCACTGAGTTCAATCCTCACTCGATACCACATAAAAATAAGTAAATAAAATAAAGATATTGTGTCCAACTACCACTAAAAAAATTTAAAAAGAAAATGCACATGCACAAAGAAATCTTTTGAATTCATAACAAGAGACAGGGCTAAAATGTTGAAAGCAACACTAGTACCATCAATTGAAGTGTTCTGAGAGATACAGGACATGTGATGGCTCTTGATGCTGCATTACAGCCTGCTCTTAACCTCCAAGTTGCTAGGAAGGACAAGACAGGGAATGTTCTTAATTCTAAGGTTTGTTTTTAATATTTAAATTCTTTTGACATCAAGATGAAATAGAATACAATGGTTACCTTTTGTGCTAAAACATAATTATTAAAATTTTGGTGCAGTTTAAAATCAACGGATATATCAATAGGTAGTCCAATCAGATGGTGTTGGCTGGAAGCACATTTCCTAGTTTGATTTCTCTCTGAGACATTTATACCCCATAGGCATGATTTCTAAGTTAAAAAGAATAATTATATTTGCATACATTTTAGCAGTCACCATGTAAAAACAGTGAGGTACTCTCTTGCTAGCAAATGTTGATCAAAATATACTACCCTTAAATCAATCAGGATGTATGGAAGTTCTTTTCCCTAAAGGTTTTTCTACAAATCCATGAATAGCAAGTTACCGCATTCATAAGCACTCTAGCTGCAAGTGAAATTATTTGACTAAAATATATTACTAAGAAATTTATGTATGAAGTATGTGCAAAGGAGGTACTTCAGACAGTTATTGGATGGATTCTTCCACAATTTTTAATTTAAGCACTATTATCTGCATATTATACCTTATATATTTCCAAAGTGTATTGTATGTTCTTTCATTCAACCCCTCCCCACAACAGCCCTTTAAGATTGACGAGAAAAAGACAGTACTGTTTTTATTTCTAGTTTATCATAAGAAAACAAAGGAACAGAGGTTAAATATGTTTATAAGGCTACAAACCTCGTTAATGGCAGGGTTAGAACTTTCAATACGTCTCTCTTTGAGTTGGGAATCTTCCCACCATGGTACATGACCTACACATGGAAATGGTACAGGAACTGGTACGAATAAGCATCAGTACCTATCTCACATCCTGAAACATACCTAAGGAAACTAGGCACAGACTTTTGACAGGGATGACCCATGAAGCTTTGCACATCCTACCTCTACACACACACACACACACACACACACACACACACACACACACACACTTCTGGTGCCTGGCATCTGCTCCTTCCTCCAGCCATCATGCTGGCCCCATTCCCAGCCCTTCAGTTCCTTTTATCCTCTGCTAGTCACGATCTGAATTATCACAAGACAATAGACTTTAAGGACAAGTATGTGCTCTGTTGCTTAGTTCTGAGCCCATTCAACCAAAAAATGATTAATTTGAGCTTACAACAGCTACCCAAGACAGGTCAAGATCTTGATATCTTCAACTTAAACAAAAGATAACTGCAGGACAGAAGATCAAGATATCTATCTAAGATTATGAAGCTGATAATCAGCTGGATGGAGCTTGGAATCTCATCTTTTTATTACCATGCCATACCATTTTTCATTTTACCACTTGGGTGAGGTTATGTAGTACTAATTCATTCTCCTACATATTCATTCAACAAATATCTTTTTCATCTTTTCAACAAATATTTATGATATACTATGCTTTAGGCCTTATAAAAGGTTGTAGGGAAAACAGTAGAAAACAAAATAATTTCCATCCTCCTAAACTTTATAGCCCGTGGAGACAAAGATTTAAGGAGATAATTACAAATTGTGATAGCTGCCAAAATAATCAAGAGCCACTGAGAGAATATGATAAGAAGCCCTCATTTAGATGAGAATGCTGGAGAAAATTTCTTTGATGAAGTTACATTTAAACTTTGGCATAAATTAACCAGGAGTGTGTGGGGGGGTGAAGAGTGGTCTTTGTAGAGGAAAATATGCAAAGGATCTAGAGCAAAAAATACCTTGGAAGAAGGATCATGTGCCAGGTGACACAGCTGATGTGATATTCCAGAGGTAAATCTTGGGCCTCATTCTACAAAGTAAATAATTTTGTTTTGTCCCCAAATTCCAAGTGGTAGCCACTGAGAGGTTTTAAGCATATGGATGCTGTGGTCTGACTTAGACTTTTAGAAGTTCCTTTTAGCTGATTTTCAGTCCATAAAATGAACTAGAAGGAGATAAGATGATAGTGAGAAGACCACTTACACCATGACGGTGTCCGAGGAAAGATGGTGGCTGCTACAGGATGGTGGCAATGGAGACAAATAGGAGTGACTGTGAAGGGACAATGAATGAAGCCTCATTGGCAAATCCAAAGGGTCCAAGAGCCAGATCATTGTCTGAGAGGCCAAGCATTCACATTTAGCATCCTGTCCTCAAACAAATCTCAAAAACAGATCACGAGTCTGAAGTGAAGAGATGGGAAGGTTTTCCAGATGGTTGTGGCAACTAGCTACTTTTTTTTTTTTCTTAATGGTTAGTTGTCCAGACTTCTTTGAGTCAAATATGGAAGCCACTTCCCAAAGATGGCTGCGACAACCTTCTAAGCTATTTCCAGGACTTGGGACCTGGAAATAGATATTGGGCCAATGCTGAGAACCACTTTCTAAGGTCAGAGATTATTTCTTGTTTAGGAAAGTTCAAGATCCGAAGTGATAAATATTCTCATCCATAGATGCATACTTTCAAAGGTCTTTTTCCCAAAGAAAATTAAGATGACTTTATCTTAAGAACAGCATGAACACACTTCTATAGCTTCTGTGCTTTACGTTAATTTAAGAATAGAAAACCGCCTTGCCATTTTCAGTCTCAATACTTGAGTTGTGTAACACTTGAACACTCCTTGGATTCTACAAGATGAGAATGAGGAGAGGAAAGAATGCGTAGGAGTAGAAGGAGAGTCATAAAAACTCACAGATAAATCACAACTACTCTGAGGTCTGTTTTGCGAAAGGGCAGATGGCCAAAGCTGAGTTCCCATAGCACTGATCAGGGCAGGATGGCTATTTAGTACCTGTCCATCGGTAGGACTCTCTTTGGTATTTATACATGGGATTCAGGCCTGGGAGAAATCTTCCTATTGTTTACTGAGAGACCATCAGCTTGGCTCTCACATCCAATGAGTAGTAAAGCTTAGGTTAGAAATTCTCAGGCAACAAGACATGGTCATCAATGCACAATTAAAAACCAGAAGAGTGTTCACAAAGGGGTAGAAGCTCTGACTAGGCAATGCCCAAAAATTCTATGAGAAGAAAAAATGAAGGTTGCTGTGGAAATCAAGGAGGTTGCTTAGATCTCAAAATGTCATGCTCAAGGTTTGAAAGCCAAATGGAAGGAAAGGCAGTTGGGGTGCCTATAATACAATGGAGTGGCAGGTAGTGTTCACTCAGAAATCCAAAGTCCAGAATAAATCGGGGATTACAGAGCTCACACAGACAAAGGAATTAGGCTTTGGGGACAGGCTCTTTTGTTAAGATCTCATAAATGTTTTTAAATAGCAAAACAAGCCTGGGGTATTTTTGGTACATGAGGTATAGGGAATTTATATTTGGCCTCAAGAATTTATATTTGGCCTCTTTAAAACGAATTTTTGCCTGGATAGAAAAGAACAAATGAACATTGATAAGGTGGGATGAAAATCAAAGATGAATAAAAAGATCGTAAAAAAGCAATTAACTGGTTCAAAATGGGTCAAGTCATCTGGCATGGTTTTATCCTTCATTCCAACAACTTAAAATTTTTACTGCTGATCCACTGTTGGCGAATATCATCAGGAGGAACTGGGCTATCCTACAGCCTCTGGGTGGTTTACACAGTATTCCTACTGACTAGGTCGTAGGTGGGGGAGAGCAATCTGCATGTTAATGAGTGGTTCTGTGCCTGGCAGGGGCAGGAGGCTGGCTTGTGCCCCTCAAAGACCCTTTCATTGTGCTCTTGCCCAAAGGGCAAGGCCTGTGCTTTGAAAGGTGATAAAGAAGGCAAGTTATCTATCACATTTGTGGTTGGGAGGAAGCCAGGGTAATAGTGAATTTCCTGGCCCACTGAATCAGGATTTGATAATTTTTACAAGCTGAAGAAATAAAGCAGGGATCAAATAACAGGTCTGAACTTGGGTTGTAAAAACAAAGTATATAAATACAGGAAGGAGAGCAGACACTTAGGAGATACTAAACTATCAAAAAGACAAAACAAAACCACCTCTATAGATTTTAGCTGACAAGCAAGCTCACTATGTTAGTACCAGAAGCTCCTACATGAACAGAGCAAGTTTAGAAAGATGAAGGTGAAGATTCCTAATCTTGCTCCATTCAAGGTCAATCAGGACACTTGTGGAATGATTCAGTGCTTTCGCTACCCAGAAGAAGAGCAGGAAAAAACTAATGCATGGAGACAAGTTATCAAAAGAGGGCAAAAGGTCTTGAAACCACAATATAAAAGAATACTCAACTCAAGGAAAAGAGAAAAGCTGTCATGAAGAGACATACAGATGGAGAGATTGCATACAGAACCTCACTTCCATGCTCCCATGAGGGAGAATCAGCCCCAAGAACAGAAACCAGCTGTTCAAGGCGCCAAGGGGTTGCTCCCAAGTTCACCATAATTTGAAGTTTCGAATGGAAACTGGACGCCACCTGACAAAATCAATGTAGAAATGACTGGGTAGATACCCTTCCTGGTCCCTTACAAATCTGACATTCCATTACATAAATTCAGTGACTAGTTCCCAAGTGGTGCCCAGTTGTTAAAGGTGCCAAGTCCGATGATGTAAATGCCACCTACCATTTTTTAGCACACACCCACATGCTAAGGCTTTCTTTTAGCACAGGACAAGCTTGAGTCAACGCTTATGCCCATCGTGAGTAGAAGTTTAAGTCATTTCTGCCCTTTGAACATGCTGCTGCCCAGTTTATTTCGTGCACTCTCTTACCTCCAAAACAGGCATATTGTGTTCCCTGACCTAGGCTTTGTATATTTTGTTCTAATTAGACATACAATCTATGCTCAGTCTAAGATAGCCATTCTGGAGGTATATTCTTGGCCAAAGCTTTTGAAATCTTGGCAGTATCTTCCTCCCAGGGCTCATACTGTGTGAGCAGCCTGCTATTATGGGCTATTCTCATAGCTGTGTGTCCACAGATGCAGCAGGCCCATCTGCAAAGGGACTGCACACTGACTAGGGGATACTAATGAGGTATCCTCATGCAGCGAGGCACTAAGCCCTTTGCAGAGAGTGGCCCCCACCTCACCAATGCAGCAGTTAATGTTCCTGGCCAAGCTTGCAAAGTCTGCTCCTATCACTGTCTACAGTCCTGGCAGCCCTGTCCCTTAGCGCTGGTCCATCCTTAAACTGTCCTTCATGAACTCTCATACCCCCTCATCTTTGTCAGGCCTGTGAATCTGAAATCCCTCCCTCCCCCCACCCTCCATGCCAATATACTCTCCAGCCTCTGCTCTTCCCAGGCACCTCTCGACCAAGCCCCCCCACAGCAGAGCTCCTGTCATGCAGTCTTGCTGCACCATAGCCCCTGTGCCAGATTTTGGCCCACATCAGGTTGTCAGTAAGTATTTATTACATGAACTGATAATTCCCAGTAGCGTTTTCCACCTCAATTATAAGCTTCTTGAGGACAGAGGTATTTTGTTCCAAGGTGCCACACATTAATAATAGTAATTAAAATCAACTGAACTTATCATGTGCCAGGCTCTGCTAAATACTTTATATGAGACAGATAAGCTGCTTCCTATTTTGAGATAAAGAAAACATGTAAGGTCATGCAGCTGATAACCATCCGCTGCGCAGACCCTAGATGGCCTGCAATCTTAAGGCATGCTGTTCCTAGCACAGCAAACCTGGGCGAATGAATGATTCACATCCACGTCTGCAGAGTAAAAACCCTGCAGAACACACAAGAATGGCTAATACAGTGGCTCGGGAGACTGAGACAGGAGGATCGTGAATGCAAACCAGCCTCAGCAACAGTGAGGTTCTTAGCAACTCAGTGAGACCCTGTCTCTAAATAAAATACAAAATAGGGGTGGGGATGTGACTCAGTGGCTGAGTGCCCCTGAGATTAATCCCTGGTACTAAAAATAAAGAGAATGGCTAATAGGGGTTTGCTTGACTAGACCTTACACTCCCAGTTGATACTACAAACTGATTACTGTGGCCAGGCATGGTGGCACATGCCTGTAATCCCAGCTATTCTAGAGGTTGAGACAGGAAGATAGCAAACGTGAAGCCAGCCTTGGAAACTTACTGTGATCCTGTCTCAAAAATAAGAAGGGATGAGGATTTAATGCAGTGGTAGAGTGCCCCCGGGTTCAATTCCCAGTACCACAAAAGAGAAAAACAAAACAAAAACAAAACCTGACTACTATTATTTTGTCTTCGCAGAGATGTTGGACATTTGAAATAGTGAAGAAGGAAAGGTTAAGTCAGATGGGCTCAATGTGAATGTCTGATATTACATTTTACTTACTTCCTAATTCCTATTCCATTTAAAAAATATCATCTATACTGAGAGAAAAAAAACAAAACATTTTTCATCCCCTTCTGGGTCCCCATCAGGGTGTGACATACTGTTGAGATGGAAAGATGATGTTCTGAGGTGGAGGAAGCCTCAGGCGGAAATAATAGACCACGGTTTGATGGCTCCTTATAGAACAGCTAGTTTCAATTTGATACTATTTTTGCTAATTTTAGCTTTTACTAAACACAGAAGTAACTTTAACACTTGATGCTTTGGTTTTTGAGTTATTTTGAGGAAACCTACTGCTACTAAGAAGGGTCTCCAGCGAGCTGGTGACCAAAGGGTAGGTGTTGGGGTTCTAAGATTTAGTCTGAAATAATGTTTACATGGTTTAAAAAAACAAAACAAACAAACAATAACAAAAAAAAAAAACAAATTGAAAACCATTCCCTCATTCACATCCCCTAATGACAGCTGGGTTCTGCTTAGTCGAAACTAAGCTTTAACATAGATGTCTGTTTTCACTGTACACTCTGACTAGTCATTTGTACCAAAGTCTGACCCTCTAGGTGAGAAGGGGCAGGAGGCATGGGCAATGCTAATGAGTCACAGTTTAGGGCAAGTGCTGCTTAGGCTGTGTCCTTATCCATCCTCAGAAGCCTGTAGTGACACTCTTCTCCCTCTCCCTAAGTAGATGTCAATGGTATGATCAAAACCCGGGGTAGAACACTGGCTGTGCCTTACTTAGTATTTAAAAACAGTATTGCTGGCCAGGTGCCTCTGCTGATCAATTAAATTGAAATCTCTGGGAAGTAGGGTCGGCTTCGCATGTCTGAAAAAGGCCTCAGATGACTCCACTGGGTGGCTGGGATAAACAGCCTGGATTAGACATTCTGTTCGGTGGTCATTTCTGCCACAGGGTTGAGTTCAGAGGTCTGTGAAACTTTTATTATCAAAGATCTTTATTTCTCAAAACTTTAAAAACTGAACTTTGGAGAGTAAAGTGAATTTTACCTTGATTTAAGCACGCTCATGGATGAAAGGAGAGAGGGATAAGTTGCTAAAGATGGAACAATCACACATACATCCATGTCACACATATAGACAGACCTATAACACACACACACGCACACACACACACGTATAAGAGCTCTGTGGTATAATTTAGATGTAAGTTAGTAGCTGTTTCAGTCAGCTCTGTTACAGTGAGCAAAATACTAGATAACAACTTAGAAGAGGAAGAGTTTATTTTGGCTCAGACAATCAGAGGTTTAGTGCAGGGTAGGTAAATTCTATTGTTCTGGGCCCACGGTGAGGCAGAACTTGATGGGAGAAGGATGTGGTGGCAGACAGCTGCTCTATTCTTGGCAGCCAGGAAGCAGAAAGAGGGGCAAGGAGCTGTGGGGAAGATATACTTGACCCAAGAAGTGGGTCAACCAGGGCATGCCCCCAGTGACCCACTTCTTCCAGCCATGCCCCACCTGCCTATAGTTACCACCCAGTCAAAGGAGAGAGGGACAAGTTGCTAAAGTCACTTGAAACTAGGATGGATTGATTAGGATCCAGTTCTCAAAATCCAATCATTTTACCTCTGAATGTTCCTGCAATTACACAGGAGCTTTTGGGACACACCTCATATCCAAACCCTAACAGCAGAAAACACACATCTTCCTAGTCAAGCTTAGACTAGGTTGTGAAACACTATTCTAAAGAAAAATGAATTCATCAAGATCACAAGATCACATATGGCATTTATTTTTTTTTAATTTTTTATTGATTATTTAAAGCATTACATAGCTCATGATATATCATCTTTCATACATTAGACTCAAATTGTGTTTTGAACTCCCATTTTCACCCCAAATATAGATTGCAGAATCACATCTGTTACATATTCACATTTTTACATAATGCCATATTAGTGTCTGTTGTATTCTGCTACCTTTCCTATCCCCTACTATCCCCCCTCCCCTCCCCTCCCCTCCCATCTTCCATCTAAAATAAATAAATAAATAAATAAATAAATAAATAAATGCCTGTTAGGAAATAAAGTGAAGGTGTTGAAGGGCAAAGGACATATGAGTCTAGGGTTCAATGGAAAGACTGGGCTGGAGATACACAAGATGGCAGTTTACAACATTGAATTAGATGAGAGTTATTGTAGGTGGAGATAAGAGGTTTGAGGCCTGTGCAGTTTTGCAGTCAGGAGTGGAAAAATGAGGAGCAAGGAAAATGGAGAAGTAGCGCCATTGAGCTGGTAAGAAAACATACTTAAAATCTCAAGTGAAGGAAGTATCAAAAGCTTCTGAGTAAGATGAAGACTAAAACTTGACCATAGGAACAGGTCCACTTAGGAGTTACCAATGTGGCTAGAAAAATCACTAAAGAGCCTTATTAGATAAAAAAAGTGACAACAAAATATATAATACTATAAATAATTATAGAAAATATTTTTAAAATAATAAGATTATGAGCAACTTATAACAATAAATTTGGGTGTTGGCAACTTTATCTATCTGCCATAGAATCTTCCTTTGTCATGTTGTGTCTCAGTAATTTTGTGAACAAACAAAACAAAAAATATCCTTTATATTTTTATATATGGATAAGCAAGAGAAAGGACTAAGAGCAAAAATACAAAATATTTATTCTTGTTGAGTGTTGGTTGCTTTGGAGGGATGAGCCTTTGGAGTAGTTTGTGGGAGACTATTTGGATTTTCTTTACTATCTCTGTGTTGTTTGATATTGCAATGAGCTTGTATCAAAATTGTAGGATAAAGTAAAAATTATGAAATAGATTTTATATAATAAAAATAAAGTGTCAGTGGTGGCAATATAAAAAAAAAAAAAAAAGATCACATATGGTCAGGATCACTGGGGGAAAAAAGGTGCCACTCCCCACACACCAACTTTTTGACCAATTCCTACCCATCCCAGTGGTCATGACTTTTGTTATTTCTTCTGTGAAGCCTTCTGAGCCCCGAGACTGGATAGAGTCTTCTCCTTCTTGCTAGGACCCAGCAGGCACTTGCATTCACAACCCCTAACTTGGAGGCTACACCCAAAAGATGCTTAGTGTACTTGAGGGGTCACAATCTGCCACGATCACTCTTGTCAGAACTCCCAGTTACATGTCTTCCTCTGACTATGGATCAGCTGCAAAGTTGTCCTCATCTGCTATTCCAGGCTAGAAAGAGAAAACCATTACCACTCACGGACTTAAGCCTCAACTATCCTTTCACTTATACATGCTCAGCTCCATCTCAGCACCTTTGTAGATCCATTTTTTGGACTCCTCTTCCCTCTTCAACTCCTTGGGTATGCACATTCTCTGCTCTGGGTGCTCTCCCTGCTTCCCCTAAATAATCTAGAATAGTCACTTGGTTCTAGGTACCATGCACATGTTGGGGACCCTCATTGTGTCTTCAGCCCAGATCCCTCATCAGTTCTACCAGAGATAGTTTTCTGGTATCAATTTGGCTAGGCTAAATTATACTCCCTGAGTCCCCTTCTAGTGTGTTTCTACTTAGAGTGGGCTAGAAGACAACCTCTCATGAGAGGTGGAGGATGGGAGAGAGGCACAGCCATCTTACAGCACATTTACACTCTCCCAAATACTTAGTCTAACATAAATCTAGGTGCTGCTGTGAAAGGATCCGGAAGATACAAGTGTTAGTCAGTTTTTCATCACTGTGACCAAATACCTGACAAGAATAACTTAGAGGAGAAAAGCTTTATTTTGGATTCATGGTTTCAGAGGTCTCATTCTATGGTTGGCTAATTCCATTGCTTTGGGTTTGAGGTGAGCCAAGTCACCATGTTGAAAGAAAATCTCTACTCATGGCAGTGAGGAACAGAGAGGAAGGAACCAGGGACAAGATACAGTCCCCAAGGGCATGACCCTACTGACTTACTTCCTCCAGCCAGGCCTCATCTGCCTAAAATTACTATCCCGTAGTCCATTCAAATGATTACTGCATCAAATGGGTCAATCCACTGATGAGGTAACAGCTCTCATAATCCAATCTTTTAACCTGTGAACACGGTGGCACTGCCTTACCCATGAGCTTTGTGGAAGACATTAAACATCCAAACGAGCTGGGTGTGGTGGCACACGCCTATAGATTCCAGCAGCTCAAGAAACTGAAGCAGAAGGATCACAAGTTCAAAGCCAGCCTCAGCAACTTAGCGAGGGCTCCATCTCAAAATAAAAAGATAAAAATAAAAAAGGGCTGGGGATGTGGCTCAGTAGCTGAGCACCCCTGGGTTCAATCCCTGGTAAAAAAACAAACAAGCAACCAACCAACCAAACAAAAATCCATCCAAACCATAACAATGTAGTTAAAGTCAGCTTTGAAGGAAACTATACTGGGGAATACTCAGTGGAAAGCACAGAGGAATAGAAGGACAAAAAGCAGGAGGGAAGGAGGAGGAGGGGAGTGGGAAGAGAGAAGTGAGAGACGGAGAGAGAGAAGGAAGAAAAGGAGAGAGGGGAAAGGCAGGGGAGCAAAGAAGAGGGAGAAAGGGAGAGAAAGAGACTTGACTCCCACCTGTGCATAACAAGTTTCAGCTTGAGCCTGTGGGGTTCCATGTGATTCAGGGAGCCCTCAATTGCACAAGCCAGGTCCTTGTAATAAATCCCATCAACACACACATACCTATATACCTACTTACTCTCTCAGGACCTGCTTATTCTGCTTCTACAGTTGAACCCAGACCTTGAATTTACCTCTTCCCTCATCTCAGCCAAACTTAAGTAAGTTTCTCATTCAATTTCTTCATTAACATGGTCACTACCTTAGTTCATGTCATCTCTTGCTTGATATTTGTAAAATTAAGCTAACTGGTCTACCTGCCTCTGGTTTCTCTCTCCACCAATTTACCCTCCAGATTATTGCTGTTCAATATGCTTTTCAATAGAAGCTTCCATAATGAAAGAAATGTCCACCGGAACTGCTCAATAATAGCAGCCTCTAGCTATATATTTAATAGCAGCTTTTTTTTCCCTTTTTGTGGGGCTGGATAGAACCCTGGGGTGCTTTGCCACAAAGCTACATCCCTAGCCCTTTTTATTTTGAGATAGGGTCTCGATAAATGGCTGAGGTTGGCCTTGAACTTGCATTCCTCCTTCCTCATCCTTCAGAGTCTCAGGGCATTGGTTTTTAGAGAGTTTTAAAGTAAAGTAACATGTAATTTTATAAACTATGCACTTAAAGCCCCTTCAGTCCCAGGCATACTTTTAGTGGTTGCTGGGATTACAGGCATGCACTACAGTTCCTGGCTTAACAGCACAATTCTACACCAGCAGTTATTTTTCTTAAAAAAATGCAAGAAATAAGCCAAATAATACAGACATTTCTCAAAATGAAGCAAATACAATGTTGAAACATGCTCAATACTTATAAATAAAATTAAAATAAATATATGCATATGTACAAGATGAGGGAATATATCCAGCTATTTACATCGATTTTGCAATTTGAACTGCAAATCAATTGGAACTCTCCAATTCACTTAATAATAATTGCTGAGTATTTACCCACTAAGTGCTGGGTGTCCTGCTAGATTCTGGAGACTACCAACAGGACAGGCTTAACATCTAGATTAACTGTGCAATGTCTACCCTGGGTGGTGAGAGGTGTAGCAGGTGCCAGAACCAAGGCAGGCAACTAAGGCTTTGCTCTAGGGCGCTGATTTTTCAAAAGCCCCGAAGTGAAATAATATATAATTTAAAAAACTATGTGCACTTAAAGTCCAGTCTCAGGCTCTCTAAAAACCAATATCCTCAGATTCTGAAGGATAAGGGAGGAGGAGCGCAAGTTCAAGGCCAACCTCAGCCATTTATCAAGACCCTATCTCAAAATAAAAAGGGTTAGGGATGCTAGGAATGCATGGGGCTATTCAGATCAGGGGCAGACTGAGAGTCCTTGAAATGAAGGCAGGATGAGCTATCTTGCTGGTACCTCATCTTGATTTAAAGGCAAATGTTTTTTTCTGCTATGTGTTCTAGGTTCCAACATGGCAAGTTAGGTCCCTCGGGGTTCTATGGGAGCCAAAGGATGGACCAATGCAAATTTCCAAACCAATGGGCAAGCAAACTAAAGGGACTTCTATTCCCATCCTCCTTCTCCAGCAGGATCTCCTCTACTTCCTCCAGCTTCTCTGCCAGACATGCAAGGGAGGAGAGATGCTACTGTTTCCTCTGAGTACACCAGGCTGACTGGCCACACTCCCAGCCATGAGATGACTCCGTCTTATGAAGCAGGAATTCATGACTGCCAGCTGAACCAGTTCTGTCCCTATCACTGCCTCTGGCTCCCTGTATCTGGGTAAGTAAAGCGACCCAGTGGCCTTTAACCAGACTCTGGTGGGGATACTGGAAGCTTTGGATATTTCTCATAAAGAGCTCAATTCTCACAGTGGAAAGCTGCCCAGAGCCTTGCAGCAGAGTGTGGTGTAGTTGGCAGGGTTCAATATGAATGTTTCTGGTCTTTGGATAAATTCCAGCAAAACAGCACCCAAACCTCACCCTTGATCTGTAACATGAGCATCCAGCAGACCATGTGGGAAAAGGTTAATATGCTGACAGAACAACATACTAGAAGCAAGAAGGCCTAGATTCCGGTCATGGAAAACTCCCCGTGCACCTTTAAACCTAACAGTCTCCTCTTTGTCACCTGGAAAATGAATGCACTGAGTATAAGGTCACCATCCTGGTTCTATGGCAGCTGGAGCATTCAGAAACATCTTGCCAGGCACCAAACCACCTATTCAAAGTTCAAGAGTTAGAGCCAGCAGGAGGCATTTCCTCACACAATCGCATCTCTTCCAGACCGCTGGATCCTGGGCAGTAAGAAGAGGTAAAAGGACATGAGAGTCAAAGGCTTATTTCTTAGCCTCCCAGCATTCTGTTGCATCTCTGCTTGTACCTGACAGATCACCTGGAGAGGTCCCTTTGACAGAGACAGGATCAACAGACAAAAGAACTCCATGTCCTGGAGAGAATTGTTATTGTGACCAAACATGAACTCAAATATTCTGAATACACTCCCTCTTGGTTCCCCCAACCCCAATCCACAGCAAGTCAGTGAAATGAGACATCCTGCAGACAGTTGATTTGCAGAAGTTGATTACTTATCATGAGATGTCAGGTGGAACTTTCATCCTAACTTATTCAGAGTAAGAAGGTTAAAGGATCAAATTTTGAGTGGGTCCTAGGACAGAAAAAGGACAACAGTGGGAAAACTGGTAAATCTGGACAAAACTTGTATTTTAGTTAATGATGTGGCGCTATGTATTATTAGTCTTCTATTATAACAAATTACTATGAACTTCACACAACACACTTTTATTCTCTCTAGTGTTTGTGGGTCAGAAGCCCGAGGGTCAGTCTTGGCTCCTAGTGACCACCCTCAGGCTTTAGCCACATGGCTCCTTCCTTAGGGCATTCACAGCAGAACTGTTTGTAGCAAGAAAGGGATTGCAGCTGCTTCTTGCCTCCCATAGGGGCCCATCTGCCTGGGTCAGGCCTACCCAAGGGAACTCCTTTCTTGATTATTCCCAGTCAACTGATTAGGAACATTGGTTACTTGCATCACGATCACAGCAGGCTGTCCCATAGCGACAAGTCTTGTGTACACTCCAGGGAAAGGGATTACACAGGGCATGAACACTCGGGTATTGGAGCTTTGGGGTCAACTTGCAATTATGCCTACCACAATGTTAATTTCTTATTTTGGGGCATTATACTATGACTACGATCTTAACAATACTAACTATGAGTAAGACCTTAACAATTAGAGAAATAGGAAAACAACTATTTTTTGCAATGCTTCTGAATTTCAAAATGAGAAATTTAAAAACATGGAATAAAAACCACGTGCTTTGAAATAACACAATCATTTGCCAATCTACGCCATCCTGTTCTCTGGTCTGTGTTTCTATGTTGAACTTACCAAAAAGGAAGGAGTGGTGTCAGGGCTGTAAAACTTCAAATTATTGGTGTAAAAACTTTAGAGCAACACAGTGCTACTTCTTTACCTTCAAATACAAGTGAATGGTCCTGAATTTAAGATAACCCCTCCAAAAAGGCAATATGAAACTACATGATACATCTATAGCCAATATTTACTTCAAGTATAAACATTGCCCATTGTTGAACTGCCTTTAGTTAGGTTAATTTATGTTTTGCCACTATTGTCTTTGGGCCTTTATATCTTACATGGCTTCTGGTACGCTATCACTATTACGATCTTCACCAAGCAAGCACTGCATTAGACACATGCTCACGCAGTCTCCATGTAACTTTTGAGTAAGGAGTCTCCATTAACTATAGATTAAACACTGTGCTGGTTAGCTTACAAACCTATGTGTATTGTGACCAAGAACAAGGTATTCATCCAAGTTATCTAGTAGATCTAGTATATTTTGGTTAAAAACAATTTCTTAAAAGTGGGTTTGCTGCTTAAAGTTGTATGACTTGAAAAATGTAACATTTTAAAAACCGTAAATAACAGAAACTGAACAGTGGCACTAAAAGCACATAGTCATTCTGTAGGAAATGTCTACACCCTCCCACAGAAACATTCATCAAAGCATAAACCCTTATTTTCTAACTTTTCTGGCAGTTAGACGTTACCATAAATGTCAATCAAAGAGAACTATATTTCACAAGACTAACAGTTCACCTCAAGATATTTTACCAGAAGCAGCAAATTAGGGGGAGCAATTCATTACAAATATTTCATCATATTAAAGTCTTTAAATCCCTATCACAGAAGAGTCGGGATTTTCTAGTCTTTGAAAATTCCATTTATACAAAGAAATGTGTAGAAAGTCCAGTCAGATCAGGAACTGTTAAAACAGAGGGCTTAATCATGGTGGTTTTGATTTAACAAGCAATGGAATCATGCTGGCACTTTCAAAGGGAAGACTAACACGATGGTGTAATGGAGTGGAAAGAGACAGAAAGACCAGTTTGACCACCTGTAAGGGAACAAGCCAGAAAGGAGGAAGCTGTGGACCTTGCTGCTCTTAGGGAACTACTTAGGCCAGAGATGGGCAAACAAAGCCCCATTTGACATTCCAGGTAACAATGGCCAGTGTTCACTAAGCACTAAATCCTGAAAGTGGAGATGCAGCCAGGATTAGAAACTTCAGGGAGGTTCTAGAGCTTCCATTCTTGAGTACGGACTTGAAACTTCAGGCAGTTGAATATGACCTGAAAGAGGGTTTCTAGTGACCTACGCCATTGCTGTCAAACTGAACCACCCAGAATCCCCAGCAACACCTGAATAGAAGTCATGGCCAAAACTGCTGAGTCAATTGTAGCCTGGCTACCTGCAGCTAAGGCTGCAGTGAGTCAAGACCCACTTCCATTCCAGAGACAGAATTTCAAAATCAAAATGAAAAGGTTCTCAATATCACCAATATGTCAGGTTTTTTTTTACAAGTTGATCTAGAGATTTCATGTAATCCCAGTCAAAATAATACAAAATCATTTTTTGTGTGTGGATTGTTGATAATCCTAAAGTTTGAGAGGAAAAAGATCTGGAATAACCAACACAGTATTGAAGGAGAACAAAATTGAAAGAGTGATGCTTCCTGACTTCAAGACAAAAGCCAAAGTAATCAAGACAATATGGAATTGGTCAAGGAACAGACAAATACAAGAAACCAATGAAACAGAAGAGAGAGCCCAGAAATATAGGCTCATGTAAAATATAATTAACTGATCCTTGATAAAGGAGCAAGGGCAAGATGATGGAGCGAATATAAATCTTTTCCATAAAAGGTAATGAAACAACTGGATATCTACATGCAAAAATAAAAAAAAAAATCTAGATGTAGACTTTACATATTTCACAAAATTAACTCCAAATAGATCACAGACCTAAGTGGAAAATGGAAAACTTTTTAACTCCTAGAAAAGATGACATAGGCACAAACCTAGATGACTCTGAATCTGGTAAAGACTTTTTTGGATATAACACCAGAGGCACAAACTCTCAAAGAAAAGAAAATCTGGACTTTATTAAAATTAAAAAAAAATGTCTGCTCTATGAAAGACACTGTCAATTGATTAAAAAGAGAAACCAGAGATTGTCAGAAGATATTTGCAAAATATGTACCTGGTAAAGGACTGTTACCATAAATATATGAAGAACTTCTAAAATTCAACTATAAGAAAACAGCTTGATTATAAAATAAGCCAAAGACATTAACAGACACCTCATCAAAGTAGATATGCAGAAGACAAATAAATATGTAAAAACATGCTCCACATCATATACATCATCAGAGAAATGCAAATTAAAACAACAATTAGATACTACTACAAGTCTATTAGATGACCAAAATCCAGAACACTGATAATATCAAAGGCTGGTGAGGATGTGGAGCAACTGAGACTCTCATTCATTACTGTTGGGAATGTAAAAATGGCACAGCCACTTTGGAAGACTGTTTGGGGTTTCTGACATACTCTTACCATATCATTCAGGAATTGAGCTCTTTGGTATTTACTGAAAGGATCTGAAAACTTATGATCACATGAAAACTGGCACATGGATATTTATAGCAGCTTTGTTCACAACTGTTAAAATGTGGAAGCAACCAAGATGCCCTTCAGTAGGTGAATGGGTAGACTGTGTTATACCCAAACAATGGTGTATTCAGTATTTAAAAAACAAAACAAAACAAAACAAAAAAACTAACAAGCCATGAGAAAGCATGGAAGAGACTTAAGTACATATTATTAAGTAAGAGGATCCAACTTGAAAAGGCTACATACTATATGATTCCAACTACAGAATTACCTGAAGTACCAGAATTTCCAGAATTGGAATAACTAGACAATTGTTATGGCACTTTTAGTCACCAAAGATATGAACATTGGTTATCTCGATGAGGAAAAAGTGGTTGTCTGGGTTTAGAGGGGAGAGAGGAATGAATAGGCAGAATACAGGAGTTTTTTTTTAGAGCAATGAAACTTCTCTGTCTGGTACTATTTAGACAAATGTTTAATGACACAGGGTCATCAAACATTTGTCTAAATCCATACGATGCAAAATATCAAGAATGAACCCTAATGTGAACTGTGGACTTTGGGTGGTAATGATGTGTTGCTGTAGATTCATTATTTGTAACAAATGTACTACTCTGGTGAGGGATGCTGACAATGAGAGAGGCTATAAATGTGTGTGTGTGGCGGGGGGTGGGGGGGGATAGGAAGGCTTTGTATCTTCTGCTCAGTTTTCTTGTGAACCTAAAAGTGCTTGAAAAAGTAAAGTCTATTTTAAAAAATAAAACAATTCTTGAACATTTGTTATCTCTAGGCATCATGAAAACAAGGATGAGTTTTAGCAGCTGCTAAAAGGGGAACAGCTATTATCAACTGAAGACTTCATCTTATTTTAAAATCTTTCAATGGTTATTCATGGAGTCTATACAGTAAATTCAGCACTTATTGATTTGTTGACAATATGTAAATACACATATGAAATATCAAGAAAGTAAGTCTAATATATAATTCCTTTAAGACTTGGCTGTTAGGAATCTGAAGTATATTTTTTTTCATAAAAGTTATATAAATGCTTCATAATCTTGCTCTTATGCACTCTTTCTGGGAAAATGAATTTCCACATTGGAACTTGGGAAGAAATATCCCATCAAACCTAGACTGGAAACATGAAAACATGAAACAGCAACTTTAACATCAGTGCCTGGCGTGTTTATCTAGTCTAAGATGCAACTGATTATAAGATGAACCATTGGTCTGCACACATCCAAAAAAAGATGCTGCCAAGTAAATCCTGATGTGATGCTTTCTTGTCACTTACAATTATTGGAAAAGCTTTTAGAAAAGTTGGTCTATTATCAATCATGTACCTATGTAAAAATAAACTGACTTAGATATTTATAACACATCTTCACGGACCACATTTGACTGTTTCTGATGTCCATTTTCTTCCATCTGATGCTCTATTATTGTTTTGGGGACATTTTTATCTAGCTACTCTACATTTAGCACACCAGTTTTGAGGTTGCACTTTCTTGTTGTTACCTGGTATATCAGAAGAAGGCTTTTTAGATAACCAAGGCTCTTATGTTTTTTTAACCGAAAGCGTCACAAAGATAGCAGTTGTCTAGTTTTGCCAACAGAATTATAGCAGGTCAATGTACTTTTTAGTGAGTTTACTCTTCACAGTTCAGATACTCATCTATGAAAGGAATCAAGAACCTACTATATTCTGGTGGGCTTTGCAGGGCTCTGGAATGGTTTTTTCAAACAATTTTATTTCTTCTTCAGTTTGGCTTAAGTGTGTATGTACATGTGTGCTTGTGCACAACAATTTTGGGGAGGAACTCTTTCTTGGGAATTGTTCTGTACTTTAAGATTATTACGGCTGCACATTCCACCATCAAAAATGCAAAGTAGAACTGTAGTAACTGTTTTTCATAACCAGTGCTCATGACCTTGACCTCCTTTGGTGCTTTTAACATTCCAGAAAGACTTTAGAGCCATGAAAAAAAAAACACTGAGTCTTTCATCAGCGTTTCCTTTCTAACTAAATTCAAGTTTTGCTCAAGTAAGTCACAGATCACTACAAAATAAGGAGCAATAACAGTCCAAAGTGTGCTGGGGATGTGGCTCAAGCGGTAGCGCGCTCGCCTGGCATGCGTGCGGCCCGGGTTCAATCCTCAGCACCACATACCAACAAAGATGTTGTGTCCGCCAAAAACTAAAAAATAAATATTAAAATTCTTAAAAAAAACAGTCCAAAGTTGGTGTAAGTTTGATGACTTTCTGTTCCATAGCTCGATGATAGTCTTATGCAATTTAGGAACTGGACATACCAATCTCTTATTGCTTTGAAATTCCTTTCATCTCTTTCAATGGATCTACCAATTTCTCCTAATTTTAGTTGCATACTTTGTCATCTGGGAGGCTGTGCTTTTGCCTTAATTGTGATACAACTTTACCTCCTTATTTTCTATCTTAGTTATCCAAAGCTCTTGTTTCTTTGCAAAACAAAAGAGCAACTGAGGTCATTTTAACAAAAATGTGCTTCACTAATATCAACTATACATCTTGTCACTGTTTCTGTAACTTTTTATTGTATACAGCAACTTTGTTCTAGTGTTGAATCATAATGTTTTTGAGGACCTTTTATAAGCAATTAAGCTCAACACATGGCATTACCAAGAATATATAAACACAATTGCTATGTCCAAATTTGCACAAGTACAGATAACAAAAAAACACATATCAATACTGGGTAGCCAGGGGTAATCAGATGCTGTTGACAGTAAGATACATCCTAACCTCAGAAATCCAAATGTGTGGGGCAGAATGTACATCTCAGAATCAATGGACATAGTGAGACATAAGTGAACACTGCTTTATTTTATGTAAAAAATAATTTCCAAAGACAGACACTATTCATGCATGCTACTCCTCCCATCCAGAGTTAAAAGTTTATCCCCCTCCCTTAAATATGGATCAGCCTTATGACTTGCTTTCTTTGTCAGACATGAAGTTCTGAGACTTCAAGCTCAAGTCTTCACCATCTTCCACATTTTCCCTCTTAGTAACCCACTCCTCATCACCCAATGTTGGGCTGGGGTGCAGCTCACAGAAGAACACATGCTTAGCATGCCTAAGGCCCTGGGTTCCATCTCCAAAAACACAAACATAGAGAAAAGGAAAAAGCCTGTGTTAAGGTGTAATGAGGGGTTATCAAAATATGGTCAAGTGGATCAAATATGGCCAGAGGCCTGTTGTTATATTGTTAAAAAGTTTTAGAATAACAATAAATAACAGAAATCTTATGTGCTCCAAAGCTATGAGGCCAAAATATTTCCTAACCAGCTGTATTTATTGCTAGGGTTGCCTTCATAAAGTATCACGGATGGAGTGGCTTCGACAACAGAATTTATGCTGAAACCTTGAGGGAAAATCTGAATAAACTCTAAAGGTTATTTGTTTCTAGTTGCTTATCACTGATGTTAGAAGCTTCTTAGCTGAATAAAATGTAATATACCCCTGCTAGTTTTGCTACAGATAACACTTCTGATATATGGCTACTGTGTAACAAGTCAAGTTGCTTCTTCAGGAACTTTGAGGTGACCTTGTCTAGCTCAAACTGGTTGAAGTCACTGACCTGGTCACCTGTCCCAGCACAAGTGGCTGATGAGTGAACTTTTGACCTCAAAGGGCCAAAACTACACCCACAGATCATGCTAATGCTGCCATTTTCTGAACATGGGTCCTATGAAGGATTATAGCCACCTTTGTGGCCTCACTCGTTAATTTCAGCTGGAAAAAAAATGTCAGCTGGGTCAAGTAGATTCGCTCAAGACTGTAAACCAAGAAACACAGGAGGGATCTGCCAAACAGCTGTGGGAGCTGAACCAGAAAAGCAGTGAATTCTTGGGGCTCCTTAAGAAGCCATGATGGGATCCTGCTGAGCTGAAGTTATGTGGGAAACAAGGCACAAAGTTGTGGAGAATACATCAGGGGTGCAGAGGGAATCAGAGCCTATCACTTGCAGCACAGAAAAAAGAAGTGACCAAGCTCCAAGTGCCCAGTGGATCACCAAGCCCAGCTCAGGAACAGCAGCTCCTCCCCTCTGCTGCCAACCACCAGCCATTCCTCACAAGCAAAAAAAAAAAAAAAAAAAAAAAAAGCCAAGCTATAACATAGAGCACAGCATCACCCTTGAATGGGTGTGCAGCAAACACTTCTGCATTTCCTTGTCTACAGAGGCACAACGGGTGCAAAATGTTTCCCAGGTTAATTAAGTGGATTACTGTAGATACATAAAATGAGGGTGAACTCTGTTATCATTTTTTAAATGATCCATCTGCTTATCAAGCAGTGTTTTCTAAGTTAATTAAATATGGAGCAGAAAGTCCTCCAAGCAGACACTTTTAATTAATTTTTAATTATAAATGCCCACATAAGTACTCCAAGTGGCAAAAAATGTAGGATAGGGAGACAAAGAAAAAAGGCACAGAGGAGGAAAAACATTCTTTGCGTTTTAGTCACATTTATCAAATGTTAGCTTAAGAAATGCCTACCTTTAGGGCGATTTTCAAAACAATGAGAACATACACAAGTCACAACACACGTCTTACTTAATTTGTTCCCTAGTTCTTGCATGTTGCTAAGAGACTGTCTTTTTCAAGGTTCAAATACACAGATTTTTCCAAATTTAGAAACCAGGCAGACTTGTAAAGAAGCTTCAAAAAGGCTGCCAGATAGAGGCAAAAATTTATTCGGTAATGATCAACCCACATTTCTCCAAACAACTTCCTGAAACGCATCATTGAATGCTTGGGTGACTCACACCGACTTCAAAATTTATCATTTCTGGTTATGTAGCAATCTGCCTTGTTAGTTTACACACATTCGAGTTTGTGATCTCTGCATCCCTTGCTGAAGGGAAAACAGAGGAAAGTCAACCTTCCACTCAAAGAGCAACAGCCTTCAATTGGGGTAAACCATTTGGAGCCCACTGACAGGCCCTAGGTACACCATGATTTTTTTTTCATGAGTTGTCAGGAGACCTTGATCATTATCAGGGCCAAACTGTAATCAAGGACCAATATGTGGAGATGGGGATGATTCCAAGTCACATATTGATAGTAATACACCTGGGCACGGTGGTGTACATCTGTGATCCCAGTGACTTGGGAGGCTGAGGTAAAAAGATGGCAAGTTTAAGGCCAGCCTCAGCAACTTAGTGAGACCCTGTCTCAAAATACAAAATTTAAACAAGGACGACTAGGGATGTAACTCAGTGGTAGAACACCCCTGGTTTCAATCTTCAGTACTACAAAATAAAATAAAGACAGTAATACATCCAATAATAGTAATATTTGTGTTCCTTAATTTAAAAATCAGTGCACACATGTATCATTTTGTTAAAACAGATAAAGCTCAAATGCCCAAGAGTTCCCAGTGAACTTGTGCACATCCCCTGTCCCCTCTCTACATCTGTAAAGCTATACAACAGTCTTGGGTAGGGCTATGAAGCTCTGAGCTTGCAATGCACCAAATGTTCATGTCCACCTAAAATTCATATGTAAGATGCTAACCCCCAATGTGATAGTATTGCAATGGGGCCCTTGGGAGGTGATCAGGTCATGAGGGTGAAGCCCTCATGAATGAGATTATGCTCTTATAAAAGAAATTCCAAAGAGCTCCCTCTCTTGCCACCATGTAGAGGACTAGAAAGAGATTAGCAGTATGCAACCTTCCTGGGCCCTTACCAGAACACCACCATGTTGGCACTGTGATTTCAGACCATCAGTCTCTAAGACTTGAGAAACAAATTCCTGCTGTTTATTATAAGCACCCAGTCTGCAGTATTTTCTTATAGCAGCCCAAATAGCCTCAATTCTGCAACTCCGGCAAGTCATTCATTTAATTTCTCTAATATTTCTCTAATTTCCTTATCAGGACAAGAGAGGAAAGACGTACGTGGAAAGGGTTGGTGAGGGGCATTAATGTCTTCTGAACGTCTTCTCTGTGGCTGGCATATCCTCATGTCATCTAACCTAATCCTCACACCAGTTCCTGATTTTACAAAACAGGACCAGAGGCCAGGGAAGGAAACTGAACTGGGTCACAAGGGAAGTAGTACAGAATGGATTAAATCCTGGTCTCTCTAGCTTCAAAGTCTTCTTGCCTGGCTGTCATGATGATCTCACCAATCAATTCTGTTTCCAGAGCCCAAGGACAAATATGAGCATCCTCTTGTCAATGCTCCCACATATTTCTAGCTCCATATGCTGTGATGTAATTTCCAAGTCACATCACAGATCTCATCCTCTCCAGCCAACTCCCTGGCTTTTCTCTCTTACCTTCACCACCACTTAAATTCAGACAAGCTCTTGGGGCACAGAAAAGTTAGAGGTTAAAAAATGCCCGTCATTCACCTCTATTTCCATATAACCTGATATATTTTTGTGAGATGCAGTTTGCTGAAAACAAAGAATCCAGTCCTGAGAATCTGTGCCTTCCAATCACTGTGGAGAACGCTCAGTTGCACAATGACTGTTAGTATTCACTGATAGCATATGTCCCTGATGGGCACCAGCCAAATCCCCAAAGCCACTTTTTCAAAACCCTTAAGAGGTTAGTTTACATTTAAAATGACGGAATGACAATTATCGGCAACCGATTCTAATTAGTTCTCATATTTCTATTTTTAAATTTCTTGAACTAGAGAAAAAGACGGAGTATCATTAATAATGGAACTTACTGTCTAGTTTCATAAAAATCTTGCCACTTCATATATGAAATCTGAAGCAAGCCAAAGAGAAACCCTGGCAGTTTGTGCCTTCAGGCAACAGAGGCCTTTTGGGTAACATTATATTTTTGTGCTGATGGGAACTGCCAGTAGTACTTACTCTAAAATTGTATGTATCTTTATAAAATCTGCCTCTACAAAAGTGCAACCATGCTGATACACTCATGCTTATACCACGAAGGCTATCAAGTTGAATGGTAAGAGCAGAGCTGTTCTCTGAGACTTGCTCCTAACAGGTGAAGAAAATCCTTTCTATACAGGATAGCTAACTAATAACTATTAAAATGCTTCAAGGTGCCATGGTAGCAAGTCCCTGACAGATAAATTTGACCAGAAAGAGCCTCAGCTCCAGGCATCCCTGGGGCTCTTGATTGCCACTAACCCTTGAAGCTGCAGGGGGAAAGGGCAAGATTCTGCTTCCAAATTAAGACAAGGAGGATAAAGTTCTACCAGCTACAATTCTGACATAAGCTTCTCAGATTAGAATAAAAATGGGATGATAAAATAGAAAACAAACAAGAAATAAACTAACTGTAACAGTCTGCTTACTCTAAAGGATTTCTCTAAAGCCAATTCAGAGGGATGATTAACCAATATATGAAATGCTTTTAAATAAGCTTTTAAAAATTGGGGGGATTTTACAAAAAGTTACCAAAGCAGACATACTCTAGCACTGTCAGTGACTGCCCAACATGCGACCATTTTCCTGACAAAGTTCACAACCTCAGGATTCATCTCAGTCCATGTTAGCACAGCCTACTAAAAGCCATGCTCTACTGGGGTACCCCACCTCTAGTGACAGCCTCAGGGGTTAGAGTCTGTCTCTTCCTCTTGTTGGCTGGGGCACTGGACAAATTATTTGACCTCTCAGAGGCAGTTCTTCATCTATGGTAAGGTTGGGGCCTTCTGGAAAACTGAGGGAGTGCAAAGACCTGCCCCCCCACCAAAAAAAAAAAAAACCCACTTCAATTCTTGTAATCAAGTTAGAAATATTTCAGACATGTTGCTCAGAGTAATGAGTATGAGTTTATTGAAGAGATAGGAAAAGGGAGATACTCAAGGGAGAATAGGTCCTCTTAATAGAAGGACAATGTGCCTCTCCTGCACTCTAGTTTTATTGGAGATTCCATAGAAGTTTCCAGAGAGTCCCACCCAGGTCCACCTCTTGACTTTTGACTGAGAGCAGGATGAGATCAGACTTTCAAATCCCCACTGCCATGACAACTCTAGGTCACTTGGCCCATGCTGACTGGTTCTAATTAGATTCTTAACCATAAATTCTTATAGATTTTATGGTTAGGAGGAATTATCCTTATCTCCCTCAGTTCCTGAATCTGGTCTGTGAAAAGGATCACAAAAGTCTCCCCCTCCCGAGTTCCTCTTACCGACATTATTTTGGACCTGCATTTCTTCTGCTGATAACAGTTTACTGAAGAATGTGACATATCCTGTCCACTTAAGCCAGGCAGGGCTGCAAGTAAATTGCTTCTTGGAACAGAAAGCATGTGGGGGTCAGCATTGCAGGCCCATTTTATAAAATTATTCCTGTACCTTGTGTTCCCACCACACACATCTGTCTGTCCCCTATCAGTAACAGTCCTGACACAGAATTACTTTGAGGATTAATTAAGATAATAAATGTACAACCCTTAACCCAATGGCAGCACACAGGAAGGGCTGAATAACTAATTGAGGTTCTATGATTTTAATAATTATTATTGCTTCCAAGCATGATGGAATGGTAGTGGAAATGGAACCAGTGAGAACCTTCTTTAGATGGAGGCCTTTCATGATCTGAAACATCCAGCCACAGTTTAGAGACAATCATACCAGTGCAATAGCTATGGCCAGTGGAATACCTTCCCATCAAGTGGGCTGAATGAATCCTACTAGCCTGAACAGTTCATCACTGCTTTTCTATGGGATACTTAGTAAGTAACCAAATTGTGGGTTTTTTTTTTTTTGAAGGACACAGATATACTGCCCATCATGGAGAGTTTACTTTGTACATAATATGAAGGATATTGTCAACCCCCTTCTAACTAACAAGTGGATAGACCAGGAATTATGCTGGAAGAATGAAGCTTGATGGCCACTGCACTTCAGACACCACAGATTCCAAATTCCTCCCACGAGAAGTAGGAGTGTCATCCATTTCTTTAGAGACACTTCCATCAACACAGAGTCTGAAAGCCTCTCTAATGCCTTAAGATTAACACGAAAACAGCTGGTGAAGGGGTGGAAGCCTGTCAATGGCAAAAACTCGAAAAGGAGAATACCTAAGCAACAGGAAGTCAAGCTCATGCTTGACTGGATTATTATTTAAAGACTTCCACCTTCCATGTAATCTCATTTTACTTGATTGCTTTTGTGATATTTGAAGAAAGAAGCAAGAAAATAATCATAGAGGATAAAATGAATTCTGTTGTTAAATAACAACTGGGCCTAAAGGCCAGGTGTCAACCACAGAGGATAAGAACTTTACAGTTTCAGATCTGGTCTGAGAGAAAATGATAGCATAGCTATTTACCTGTCATGTCTACATTAGCAAAAAAAAATGAGACATGAATAATCAACTTAAGATTGGTAAACTTCATATAGTTCCAATTAACTAGCACCGGGTGCCTAGTTGCCATCTCAGTGCTGTGTGTGACAGGAGGTAATGTGCAGAGTTCAAGTGAATAGAAGACTTTCAAATTATTACCCAGTAACTAGATTTTATGTGAACATTTAGTCCAAACAGACTTGGAAGGGAGCCATCCATTTCTGAGAAGTTTAAGGGCAACTCTTAAAATCTAGTGTACACTGACATGTTCATATTCTACCCAATTACTGGGTAATATATTTCTGAGTTTCTTTCTTTTGAAGTCATCCTGTGATAAAGGATCATAGTGGATGATAAAACCTCATATTGTAAAAAGAATAGAGTATAAAAACAAAACGCAAACTGGCATTGGTTAATACTATTCACATTGTCACCATCTCCGGGGCAGTGTATGCACTGGTGGTATTTCTTATGTGGAACTGAGATACCATTGGAAAAGACTTCCAAAGGGGCTCAAGGAGAGTCAGCATTGAAACAAGAAGTGACTGTGTACACAAAACACCCACAGAGGGGTGGGGTTCCAAAGTGGTTGTCAGCAAAGCTGGCATTTCTTGTAGATAAAGGACCACAGTGCCCCATCTTCCTACAGTGCCACCACGGACTGCTTCCTGGGCCCTAAGGAAGAAAGAAACTCATCAGTAGATGCAACTGTGCATGTTTTGTCATGAGACAAAACAATAGGATTGCTGTCGGATGCCAAACAGCGAGAGCACAGGCGGGAGGAACTGCCTCTCTAGTTAAGGATGAAAGAAACTTCAGGCACCCAGGGCCATCGCTATGAACACTGTGTCATATCTGGGTTGGCAATTATCTTTCTTCCTTTCTGACATAAAACAGCAGTATGCATAATACTGATATCTTGGTATTTGAAATATTTACTTCTTGAGAAAAATGGAGGAAAACCTATGCACTTTACAAGAAATATTTTCTAGGCTGCCTTTGAGGGAGCCCAACAGCTGCAGCAGCCCCCTCCCCTGCCAGCAGCTCTCCCTGGTACTCACAAGAAGCAGGATCAGCAGCTAAGAAAAGACTTCATAGCCAGACTCCTTGGGTTCAGACACAGGCTGTGTCACTTACTAGTTGTGGGGCCCTGGCCAAGTTATCTTTCTGGGCTTCAGTTTCCTCATCTATAAAACAGGGTAACAGTATCGGCTAGGGATCTGGAATGTTCCCCAAAGGCTCCTGTGTTGAATGAAGGCTTGTTCACCAGCCTGTGCTGCCCTTGGGAGGTGGTGGGACCTTAGGAGGTGGGACCTGGAATGAAGTAAGGTCACTGGGGGAGTGCCCTTAAAGGGGACATTGGGACCCAGGCCCCTTCCTCTCTTTGCTTCCCTGATGCCACCAAGTGAGCAGTTTCCTTTGCCACATACTCCCCACCAAAAGGCCAAGGGACCATGGGCTGAAACTGCTGAAACTACGAGCCCCAATAAACCTCCCTTTCTTTTACTTTCTTAGGGATTTCATAAAAGCAATAGAAAGCTAACACAGAACCCATCTAACAAGGTTGTTACAATAATTAAAGGAGACAGTACTTATAAAGAGCTTTGAACAGTATCTGGCATACAGCAAGCATCATATAAGTACTTGTTAAATAAAACTAGCAGCCAGATTTTGGTGTCAAAAGGCTCTCCAAAGAAAGGAACCAGGGTTTCTTAGAGGGTAAGTAATTACATATCTTGGGGCAAGAAAAATGAGGGATGAGCAAGGCCCAAACTGTGATTGGCAGAAAGGTAAAAGGCATTCAAGAACGAGGCTAATGTGGAAAAGACTCATTTTTTTCTGGCTAAGATGGGACACATGGGTATCAAAAAAAGAAAAGCAAGCCAAATGTGAAAGGCATGATTTTGTCATGATAGTACCACCAGAAGAGTTCACTAAATTACACAGTGAGGTGAAAGCATGCAAAAGAAGGGAAAAGGAGTATCTTTTGATTTTTGATTTTAAGAAATAGAAGAGTACTAGGTGTTTTGTTTTTCTATTCAATAAATATTTATCTGTTTAAGTAGAGAAGGGTGAAAGCAGGGAGCTTGGTAATATTAGTTGCAGCAAAGGTGGAGGGCACACTCATAACAGAAGGCCTTAATACATTGAACAACCAGGGGAAAGAAAACTGAACAGAGTGTCAAAATGATGAATGAGCTAGATATCATAAGAGGTGCATTAACGGCGGACTTCATCCCTCGTATCCTAGGAGATGATATCCTTAGATGGCCTTACTGATTGGAGGGAGTAATAAAGTATGTGTTAGCTTCCAATAATGCCAAACTATAGGCAGACCTGACTGTGATGGACAATGGTCTAGAAAATGCCAGCCGAGCAAAACATGCAAACAAAAGCCTTCTGGGTTGAGTACCTTGCTGCAAGAATTAGGACCTGTATGCAAATCCTGGCTCTGAAATCTTGTTTCAAATGGGGCTTAGGCTTAGATGACCAGTGGCTTGGATTTGATGACTATAGAGGTGACGAAAAATAAATTAGCTGATAACTATATCCAATCACCTCAGCTGGTCATACTATTTTCCTGGCTCCAATAAGCTTCTGTCATTGTGGAAATATACTATTGTACTACTGTATCCCTAAGAAAGTCTCAAAATGCACCTTGCTCTAACACTAGGAGTTATCAAAATATATGTTGCTGCAAACCTACGAAAGTAAGAAAATTTAAGAACTTCCATGGTGCTGGTGTTTTAGAACAGGTTTAAATGTATCATATGTTATCTGGATCTTTGTGCATTGTTTCCAGTGTTGAGTGTTCATAAGAGACATCACTGTAGTTTACACTTTTCAAAGATTTAAGTCTGCAATCTGTGTTTAAATAGATTTAAGAAACTGACTTTCAGAATTCGTTTTTAGATGATTTAACAGTTTAAGCATAAAGCAAAAATAGGAGCAGGTGCTTCATGCTTCTCTCCATGAACAAACACTCCTTGGATATTGAAGGATGCATGAACTGGGTCACCAACAGAATGTCTAGAGGATGTAAATTGCATTTCTCCACATGAAAGACCATTTGGAAATACAGCAATCCACTCCTTCCACACCAATGACCACCAAAGGAAACAAAAGATAAAGGTAACAATAGAAGAAGACATGAAAAAGAAATGCTACACAGTCGATCCAAGTTCTTCCCCACAGTTTATTAAAAAGTAGGACAACTGGAAATTAACCTCGACAACCCTGGCTTCAGGTTACCACACAAATGCAATCGGACACATATAGCCCTGTGACACCTGGCTTCTGTTTCAGCTTTGAAACAAGGTGAATCTGAAAGGACAGAGAAGGCAAAAGTGTTCAGAGCAGTTAAATATGATCATGATGTTTTAGATGTGGAGAACATGGAGCTGATAATCACTCTAAAGATCCCCTGGCTTATTTCTCCCTGAAAGGATTAATCCAAAACAGATCACCTTCATATCCCTGGGTCTGTCCATTCCTGGAAACTACTCCTATTATAATGTTTTTCCTTTGGAAAGGTTGGGTGTCCTTCCTGCTACAACTCTATGTCCTTGTCTCCCACCCCCAACTAAGATATGCAATCGGAATGCTCACTAATGGGAGAAAGGCAGGCCGAGAATGGCATCATTGGGCACCAATGTGGGCCCAGCACCGTGGAGGGAAATTTCCATCATCTAATACCATCATCATGACTCTTGAGAGCTGGGTGTCATCACCTGAGATTTAGAGATGAAGAAAATGGAGCTCTGAGGAAATGCGCAAAGTGCCCAAGGTCATCACAGCAACCAAATAAATATCCTGGCATGTGTTCAGGTCAGCCAGCATGCTCTTCCTCTGACCCATGCTGCCTTTCGGTTCTCTGTCCCCCTCTTCCTACTGGGCCTGTCTGTCTACAGCTGTTTCTCAGATGAACTGCCCAATCAAAAACCTTGGTTCTGAGGCTGGGGACATAGCTCAGTGGTAGAGCACTTACCTAGCCTGCATGAAGCGCTGGTTTCCAACCCAGCATAAAACACACAGAAAACCTGGTTCTGAAATCAGCAACCAAAAAAAAAAAAAATCATAAATAAGATCTGATCTAAGTCTCATTTGTTGATCCAACAAGTACTTCCCTCATTAGGGGCTATATCAGCCCCAGGATGGATCACAACAGCTTTATGTGTGACCTAGAGAACCTGACTGTGTACCTGTGTCAAGGAAGCATGCGTGCTCATTCTGTTTTCTAGCCAGACCCGTGTGCAGAACTCTTCAGACTCATCTGCCCTTTGAACCCAGGTCTGGGAAGGGTGCCTAGCAAGGAGCCTAGGTCCCAGAGATTGACAAAGTACCACCCTCCTCCCCTTCATGACTGTCTCCACAATATTACTCTACATTTAATTAGGGCAGAGTGTAAAGGCTTTAAACCAGACTCTAAATCTATTAGGGCAACAGCAATTAAGATCATTTTTTAAAAGCTCAAGGAGGAAAAGAAATTCACATTCCATTTATTTTAAAATGTAGTGCACAAGAGGAAAATAAGTATTGAGGACAAACAGAGGACAATCTATTGAATTTCTTACAATTGTGCATATGTAACAGGTCATCAGGAATTAAGCCTTGCTTATTTTTATTGAAAAAGATCTGAAGAGGCAAGAAAAATTTATATCTACTAAATAAAATCATGTATTACCCATACCTTGAATATGTGTGTGTCATTCAGCTTTGCATGGCTGTGACCAAAACATCTGGCACGAACAACTTAGAAGAGGGAGAGTTTTCCTTGGTTTACAGTTCAGAGGTGTAGTTCATGTTCAGCTGAGTCCATTACTCTGGGCAGCACATCATGGCAGAAGGGCATGATGGAGGAAAGCTATTTCATTCATAGCAACCAGGAAGAAGAAAGAGGGAAGAGGAGAAGGGGCCACAGAGAAAATGTTCCCACCTACCCACCTCCTCCAGCCCTGTCCCCCATGCCTACAGTTATCACCCAGTCTATTCAAACTAAGATAAACTGATTATGTTCCAGCTTTCACAATCCAATCACTTCAGTTCTGAATATTTCTGCATTAACACAGGAGCTTTTGGGGGACACCCATGTCTACATCATAGAAACTTGCAAAACAACCAAGCAAGCCATATAAGGTTGGACAAGGTGTCCACTGCATAAATATGCTGGTTTAGAAAGCAAAGTAGATAAGAATCATAGCAGGCGTTGTAACTTTTTGAAGGATAAGATCCTTTTAAGTGCCCCGCCTATGCTAGAGCTGGGAACAGATCAGTAAACCGCTACAGACATATCCTTAAGGAGCTTCCAGAGTAGGTAGATACCAAACAATTACAATTAACAATATAACATATGACTTAGTTCACTTTCTGTTGCTGTAACAAAATACTTGGGACCAGATAATCTATGAATAAGTTTATCTGGTTCATGGTTTTGGAGAGCAGGAAGTCCAAGAACATGCCGGCATTCATGAGGGCTTGTTTCTACATAATTAACAGGTGGAGGGCACCAAAAAGCAAGACAGGGAGGTGAGGCAGCTTGGGTGGTTCTTCTCTTGAAGCCAATCACGTTGTCATGGGGACATCCTTCAAGTCCTCATCTAATACTAATTACCTCCCCAAAGGCCCTGCTTCCAAATACCATTCACACAGGAACGTGGGGATTAAGTTCCCAACACATGAAGTTAGGGGACCATGTTCAATACTTATTTGATCCTCACAAGCACTTATGAGATACAACCACTCTGTGGTCCATCTGAGGAAACCTGTATCAAGTTATCAACTAGAAGGGGTTGGGACTGGAACTTGGACCAATGAATCCAGTTGCCCATTTCTTTAAGGACCAAATGACACCAGTTCCTCCCTGACCCAGGCTCCCTGATTTACACTGCAAGTAGAACCACCATTCACCCAGCTTCTCAGACCAAAACACTTTAAAATCACCCCCAACTCTTTTTTCTCACCAGTAAATCTTTCCACCTTTCCTTTCAAGATAGATCTAGAATCCCTCTGCTTTTCCTTCCTCTCCTACTACTACCCTGACCCAAACCATCATCCTCTTTCTCATGGAGTAAGCTGTTGTGGTTTGGATGTGAGGTGTCCCCCAAATGCTCCTATGTTAATACAGAAGATGACCCAGTTAGATTATGAGAACTATAACCTAAAATGTGAATTAATCCATTTAAGGGATTCATAATTTGAATGAATTACTGGGTGGTATATGTAGGGAGATGGGGCATGGCTGGAGGAAGTGGGTCACTCAGGGTGTGTCTTGAGGTAAGCAGTTTTTTTTTTTTTTTTTTTTTTTGCACCATGTCCTTCCACCATGATGTTGTGCCTCTCCTCAGGCCCAGAGCAATGGAGTCAGGTGACCATGGACTAAAAATCCCTAAAGCCATGAGCCACAATAAACCTCTCCTCTTCTAAATTGTTCTTGTCAGGTATTTTGGTCACAGTGACTGAAAGCTGACTAACACAAACATAAAAATTTCCAACTAGTTTCCCTGCTTCTGTCTCTGCCAGCGACCATTTATGCATTAGACAGTGACCAAAACAATTCCTCCAAAACATAATTTCACAACTTCCTGGGCTGAAAATCCCCTACCACTTTCCCACTCAGCCTCTACTGGCCTTGGACCTCGGTCCTCCTGTGCTCTCTTCTACACCCTTCTCCATAGCCACCCTGACTTCCCTGCTGGTCCCGGAACACACCAAACTCATGCCTATCCTGAGGCCTCCACAGCTGTGGTTTCTGCTGCCCAGAACACTCTTAAGGACCCAGCACCCTCATGGCCACTCTGTCTTTCACTCAGATCTGTGCATAGTCACCTCTTTCAGAGGCTCTTCCTGACACACTCTGAGCAAACACAGCTGTCTTCTTTCTCTGTCTCCTAATTCCTCCCAGTGCTCAAGGCTATCTGCCATAGTGTGCTACAGCTATTTGTTTATTATCTCTTTCCCCCACTAGAATACAGCTCACTGTGGGTAGAGGCTGCTTTATCCACATTTTCCTAGACCTCAGAACACTTCCTGGCATGTGGTAGTGAATGAAAGAATGCATCTTAAAATGTAAGTGTGGTGAATTCATTAGTACGTATCATAATGGATAACATCTAAGAATTTAAAATGATCCAATTGTAACCATGGCTATGAAGAGTATGGGAAAATAAATGAAATATAAATGGAGTAGGCAGTCATGGGTCCTGGGATGCAGTAATGACCTTTAAAAGGTCGACTATGCAAGCTCAAACCTGAGGCTCAAGAATCAATCCAACTAAGCAGGTGAGAGTGTTAGGAAGGCCATTCTTCACAGATGACGTCACAGACTTCAAATATGTAGAAAGCCTGGAGCTGAGAAGAAACATGACTTGGAGAAAAATGCTAAGGGATGAAAGTGGCTGAAGCACAGGGAGGGGAGAAACAGGAAGGAACCAGGGGGCCCAGGGTGGGGGGTGCAGTGGGTCATATTATTAAATAAAACCCTATTATGCCAGATATGGCGGTACATACCTGTAATCCCATACTGTGAATTCCTCCTGACTCTGGAGGCCAAGACAGGAGGATTGCCAGTTTAAGGCTAGCTTCAGCAATTTAGTAAACCCTAAACAACATAGCAAGACCCTGTCTCAAAAAAAGGTGGGGGTGGGGATGAGTGGGGGAGGTTGGAGATGTAGCTCAGTGATAAATATTTCTATTTGAATCCTTTTCTAGGATTAAAAATAATCAATTCCTCAAAAGAACTTTCCAGCAACAGAGTCAAGTGCAGGTACTGGAGGTGGGGCTCTCAAGTGGAAAAGGATACTAATTCCTTGGAAATTTTCTTCATTTTGTCCTTATTCGTAGTAAGTTTGGGACGTTTACATAAAAATAATTGAACATGTTGGATTCAGAGATCTGATGCTTGTGATAACAATTTTTAATGGGAAGTTCTGATCATATCTTCACCCTTTCTCCAGCCTAACCCACCTTAATTGAGAGGATTATCTGATGGAGAAGGGCTTAGCAGTGGCTTAAAGATGTCTCAGATTATAAAAATGGCCATCACCTCCCACCTTCCATGTGTGTTAGCAACTGTTATCTCTCTCTAGCAGTACTAGTTTATCTGAAGAATCAATCCAAACCATCTGAGCACAAGCCAGCAAACTGTGAAGTACATACAGCACAGCAGCTGAGATGACAAAGAACTCACAGGCGAAATGTCAAATGATTATAAAAGGTGCACAGTGGGCTGTGGACCTCAGCACAATCATGATGGTGCTGATCAAGAAATTGTAATTTACATCCATCCCAAGTTGTAAATGCTAGTCTTTCCTTTTTCCAACAAAAAGACCATTGACTTAAAATAGTAGTACAGATTCAAACAGAGCACTGTAATCCTGGCCCGGGAGGCTGAGGCAGGAGGATCATGAGTTCAAAGTCAGCCTCAGCAATGGTGAGGTGCTTATTAGCAATTCAGTGAGACTCTGTCTTTAAGTAAAATACATAATAGAGCTGGGGATGAGACTCAGTGGTTGAATGCCCCTGAATTCAATCCCTGGTACCCCCAAAAGAAAAAAGTAGTAATAAAGATTCAAGACAAAAAAGTAAAAGAATTACATAAATATTTCAGCATCCCAGCTGAAGATATGGAATAGAAAATCTCCAAGGGTCATTGTCTTATCCCAACCTTCTTCACAGACACTATAAAGCAGATAAGCAGATTAGTAAAATAAAACAAAACAAAACAAAACAAAACAAAACAAACAAAGCCCAAACCCTGAAGAGCTGAAATAAAAATCACCAGAATTCTTAAAGGTAGGGGTGGGGGTAGTGATGTGGCTAATTGTTATACTGTCCCTAGAGAGCATTCAAAAGAATCAGTAGAGCTAGTAAAACTGAGCATTTTGACTTTCTGGTAATCTGAAAGGTATTTTCCCCAACAGTATTACAAGTTGTAAAATTACACTGGTTTTGACAACTTTTAAAACCAACTATGTAAAAGTTCTTATTCTTCCAAAAGACAAGTTTAAAAATCTAATAATTTTTAAAATCAAACATAACATTCAAAAATCTGTAGTTTTTTGCTGGGTGTGGCGGTGCATGCCTATAAATCCCAGTGGCTCAGGAGGGGAGGCTGAGGCAGGAGGATTATGAGTTCAAAGCCAGCCTCAGCAAATTAGCGAGGCCCTAAGCAACTTAGTGAGAACCTGTCTCTAAACAAAATATAATTTAGGGACAGAGATATGGCTCAGTGATCAAGTGCCCAGTTCAATCCCTGGTATCCTCCCCTCCAAAAATCTGTGGTTTTATAGTTGTTTCATTAGATGTTATTTCAGTTCAATCCCTGGTACCCTCCCCCCAAAATCTGTAGTTGTGTTTTATAGTTGTTGTTTCATTAGATGATATTTATCCAAGAAATTTATCCTCTTGCACAGTTGACTTCCCAGCCTTAATTCCGTCAGCATGTCATCCAGCGTTACTGAACAGTGATATGTGGAGTTCTTCCTGTGAGCCAAGCCATTCTCTCCTGGCTCCTCTTGAGCTTCAACTTCCAACACCAGTATTTATTTACTCTTCGACTTCGGCACATTGGTTTCCATTTTCAGGGAATGTGTTGGCTAATTCCTGCTCATCCCCACTCCTCCTCCGTCAGGTCTCAGGTCTGACCATAAAGTTGGCAGGGGCGGGGGCAGGGGAGACCATGCTTCTCTTCTCTATCCCCAACATCTACCACATACCTGGCACCAAGGAGATGTCTCACAAATCTTGGTGGAACACATGAATAGTCACCTCTCCAGAACTTCTCCTAAGCTCCGATTTGGGTGGCCCTCCTATCCTGTGCCTAACAGGCTGTTTCCTCCTCTGATGACACTTGCCATGTGAGACTATAACAGCTGGTTGATCTTCTTTGCTAGAATAATCTTTCAAACCCCAGGTTCTTGTCTTGGTCACTGTTAATTCCCAAAGTCTCCCACAGCACTTGAAAGCACTTGTTGACTGTCTTTATTAAATCTGTGAGGAACATACTTGTTTTGCTTTTTCAATTAAAAAAGGTAAAGATGACATCTATTTCAGACTCTCGTGAGTCTGCAAAAGCCACAAAATGGTGATTATATGAAGATATTGTAATTAGAAATTCAGATAAGTGAAAACTCACTTGTCAAGCGACACAACTCACTCATTTCCTGGAGAAGTATTTCTTCACAGTTCTAATTAACAGTCTGGGGAGGTAATAAAATCTAGAACCATCTCATTCCCAGGGCAACCATTTACTTTTCCAAGTATAGACAACATTTTTGGAAAAGCATCCAGAAGGATGGGTTACCTCAGAGTCAGTAACAGAGGTGTATTTCTCATATACTCTACATATCCATTCCAGGTTGGTTCTGTCTCCTCACTCAGGGAGGGCAGAGTGTCCACAATTTAGATGGCTACCAGTTGCTGAGACAGGAGAAGTGAAAAGCAACGTAGGCAGAAAGAGAAGTGGAAGCCATTGGTGAGCAGCATTGATGGCCAGAACAGGAGGTTTGGCAGAAATAGAAACACAGTATAAAAGTAGCTAACATTTTACCTATGGCACCCCAAAAGGAACTCTGAATCAAGACACAAGCTCCATCAGTTTTTTTTTTTTTTTTTGCTTTAGCAAAGCTAATAAGACAAATGCCAAGTATTAACTTGGTATATGGCAATTTTCCAACAAACAAACAAACAAAAAACACCTACAACTGAAACATAATTGAACAAGAAAAGAACATATTTATGTTCTCAAAACCTACATAACAGCATTTGATTAGCAAACCAATGTGGCTCCAGAAACTAAAAGCAGATTTGTTCCCCAGCTGTTCCGAGGTATTGACACAGGGAGGGCTCAGCATTATCCGATGGCCTCCACCTGGCCCTGTCAAAAGCCATTAGCTTGCAAATGATGCACGGGCTTGAAGCAACCACCACATCCTCTACAGCTCCTGTAACTGACGCTCACATTTCAAACAGATATAAACTCAGAGACTCATGTAAACATACACGATGAAGGAATGATCACAGCAGAAGGGACTATGTGGAGACTTCAGAAGACAGGCGAGGCTGCAGATAAACTCAGATTCCAAAGAAAGTGGTGTGGATAAAATTGTTCATGGTGAAGAAGGGCGGGAGGGGGGTCTGGAAAGCTTAGGGAACAGTAGTAGTTAAGTAAGAATTGAGAAGAAAAGGGAGGGTGATGAGAAAATCAGAAAGGAAGAGTTTCCAGAAGTTAAGGAATAAAAGAATTCACGGGCCAGAGCATGAACATCAAGAATCACTGCTGCAGCGAGGATGCAGAGCATGAGCAAATTGTCACAATGTCTCTTTGAACCTGAAAAGTCACTGGGACCTCTGGTGAGCATTTCCCTAAGTAGCACTAAAACAGAAGCAAGATGTGGGGACCACAGTTTCTGAAGCAACCCCCCACCCTTTCATGTACCACATGGGCTCTCCTCTTTAGCCCTCTGCTGGCTGACTTTTCTAAGGGCCAGCTCCAGTCTCAGGTCCTGCACATTGGTTTCCATTTTCGGGGAATGTGTTGGCTAATTCCTGCTCATCACCAGCCTTAGGCTTGGTGCCCCATGATGCTCTGTGCTACACTGTGGTGGCTGGCCTGTGTGGTTGGGTGGGACTCCTACTGGACAGTTTCAGGGAAGAGGCCTATCTTATTTATTTCTGTATCCCTTGTCCCCAGATGAGTTTTTGGCACAAAGTAGGTATTCAACCTGCATTTCTATAAGGAAGGAAATAAAGGAGAAAGGGTTAACAAAAAAAGAGCAGAGTTTGCAGGACATATCCAGGCCAACCTACTAGCCATGGGGAGAATAAGTACCTCCTCATTATGACCTTTCCTGTAGCAAAAGCTGTAGTGTACAGTACAGTCACCTTGGGCCTCCATCTGTGACAAATCCCAGCAGGTTTGATATGAGAAGCAAAGTCCCTTCCACTTCCCCTTCAATCTTCAATATTATTATTATTATTGAAGATAATGATTCCTTAACCCAATCCAGAAAGATTCCTAAATACTGAGGAATCTCTTTGATGCAAGTCCTTCTTCCATTGTGAGGGAGCACAAACTTATGCGGAGGTTCTGGAGGCCATACTTGGCCCACCTAAACAACTATCGATTCTTATTGGCACTTATATTTTCCATGAGAAGAAAGAAACGTGGATGTCTAGTGCCAGGTGGTTCAGCACCGATGTGGGGATTACGTTTTGAGAATTTCCTACAAATGAATACCTACAAATAGTCACAAAAGATTATTCTAATCTCCCCAAATAGTTGCTTTCCCACAGCCATGCTTTTATTCATGCTGTTTTCTCCCTCACAGGCCTCCTCCACCTACCACCCACTCCTCAGGGTTAGATCAAGGTTAGCTTTGCTAAGCCCCTTTCCTTTTTCCCCAAACTCAGCAGAATTTATCCCCCTCCCTGACCCCATTTGCTGGGTTCCCATTTCATTTGATTAATTCCCACATCCCAGTAGCTCACTGGATTCCAGTTAGACATAAAATCTCTCCCCTACTGACCTGTGAACCTCTTGAAGATAGGGAATGCATTATTTTGTAACCTTCAGGACCTTATACTAAGTAGGGGTTTAATAAACGTTAACAGACTAAAAACTAAATTAACCTAATGCTTTTTGCTAACCTGGATGTGTACCTAGTACCCCAGTATGATTTGCTAAAATTGGGCATTGTTGATCATACATTATTTTCTTTATAAGTATAATTTTTATCAAACTATTCACTAATACAACACAATCAAAACATCTTTTGATGGAGTTCTGATTTCTGTCAAGCTTGAATATCACAGAATGAGATGAAGATGGCTTTCAGTCTATAAGTAACTATATTTACTGAAAAGAATAACTAAATCATTTAGTTTTCTAATAGAATTGCAAACTTAGCCTCACAGATGAGGTAAGTCACTACTTTGAAATAAAATAAAATTAAATATATCTCAGGAAAGTTCAAACACCAAGAGTATTTGTTTGTTTGTTTTTTGTGAGAAAAACAAATTGTGGAACTGGCTGTTTTAAATAGATCCTATTTAAATCAGAATAATCTGACCATAGAAATGGATGCTGAAGCAGTTCTGCTATGAACAAAAGTATGGAACAACAAAATAAATCAATCCTATAAGGGTATCAAAAAGCACATTAGGAAGGAAGCTGATGTAAGCAGAGTCTGGACCACTCATCCTTAGCTACTTGTCCCTGATGACCTTCAGGGAGCTATTGATGCTAACTGCTGGTCACGTACCATTGGAAATGCACAGATGGCTAGGTATCTTTCACTTTAGAAAAACAAAACCTATGAAAGATCAACTCACAAATAACGAATGCAGATTAACAGAACTGTTCTGAACATTGGAAAGTATGACCTGCAGTGACATTAAGTAGAAAGCTTCTCAGTGCTTTAAACTACAAATTGACTGATGTGAATTTTCAAACTTAAATCTCAAGACACTGTGTCCTTTACTTTTAGGTTAGAGATGCTCAGAGCAGTACAGTGACACAGTGGCTGCAGGGCCACATGGAAGTACAAGGTATTGATTAAAATTACATCAAGTATAGCTGCTTTCAAAGCAATTTAACTGCCAAAGCAGGAGGACATTAGCTTATGCCAAGTGACAGCACAATTCTGAGAACTATGGAGATGTCTTGGGGTCACATGCCTACAGACAACTTGGGGCTTACAAGAAGGACTAAATTCAAAACTATTTGTGATTTCCATTCTTTTTTTTTTTTTCCTTGAAAGAATAAGTAAGAGGTTTCAACCAATTTTATTTTTTTTTTCAATTTTCAGTGGGCCCTATTTGCACATCTATATATAATTTGACTATAACAGAATCATGTCTCAAAAAAAAAGGACACCCCAGAATGGAACTAACAGCTCGTCATCATCATGATAATTTTATCTGATTCAAATACAACATTTTGAAGCATCTGACCTTCTAGAAAAACACTGCAAGTCACCTTTCCTGTAGTGACAGCAACACTACTCTAAAAAAAAAATTAGGCGGCGAGGGGGGGGGCGTTTTACCATTTTAGCCTTTTTAAATTCAGAGTAGGCTTTTATTAAAAAGTTTACTTTTTAATAATAGAGTAGGCAGGGAAAGGCAGGCCACCCTCTAGGCAAAAGGATTAGTTATCAATATACCAGTTGGTTTTCACTGTTGTTATACTTAGAAATTTGAATCATTAAATAAAATATAATTAGATTTTCAATTCACTTCTACCTCTTATTACAATGCATATTCAGCCAACAGATTTTTTTTAAAGATAAAGCAAGGCAGAGGAAAAAACATTCATTTTTAGTGAACTGTACGTAAGTATCCTACTTAAAAGTCAGTAGAAATTAACCAATCTGTGCACAACTTCATATTACCATGGCACTGTATAGCTAGAGAGGACCAAGATAATCACCTAAATTTATAATAAATATAACTGAGGACTGAAAATGTGAACCAGCTTGCTGAAGCCACGGGCTGGCTAGGGGAAGAGCCAAGACTGCTTCCAGCTGCCTCTTCACATTCTCATCATGGAACTACCCAGCACCATGACATTCCACTGTCATGCTGTGCCCATGCTTTCCTCTCTTCATGAATTTACCTTCCCCCAAATAGTTAAACCCCTAAGGTCAAAAGCTCTATCTTTTGTCTCAGTACATGTGAAGTATACAGTCAACGCATGATGATAATATGAAGAAAACCAGTGCAATATTACGACTAAATAATCCTAGAAGTGCCATAAACGAAGTGTTCAAAGATATGTCCTTTGGCTCTGACTAATGAACTCTGGCTCCTATCATTTTTGTCATTAAAGACACCCCTTCTGATTATCTAATAGCCAACAGCCCAAACACACATGACATATAAGCCCTGTGGAGAAGATCAAGTACTCACTGCTATTTGAAAAAGAACACAGGGAGGTGGAAAAGTATGTACCTGAATCAAGGCAAACGTTCAAGGTACAAATGGAAGAGCTGCATTCTGACAAACTTTTTGAACTGATTTACATTATGCAACCTGTAAAATATAGTTTTAAAAAATAAGATAGCAAGCTCTGGTAGCAAGCACCTATAGTCAGGAGGCTGAGGCAGGAGGATCACTTGAGCCCAGGAGTTTGAGACCAACCTGGGTTACATAGGGAGTTCCTGTTGAATGAATGAATGAATGAATGAATGGGATAAAAACTATTCTAACTCTCAATATCATAAGCCACACCAGCATTCTCAAGAGTATGGTTTGGGTAATCCTTGGAGGTCTCTAAAAGATACATTCAGTGAAAATTACTTTCACCAGCATAATGTTATTTTCCTTTATAACTCTCATTCTTTCATAAATGGAGTTTTCTTGTGATGGTGATAATACAATCAATTGATGTGGAAGCAGATAAGGATCCAGCTGTCTACTATTAAGCCAGATGTTAGAGACTTGCAAGTTAGAGGTGCCATTTTTCTTACTAACTTTGCTTTTGTTTTGGAAAATATGATTTTTCATTAAGAATATGTTTACATATTTATTAAGTGAATTTTTAATATTCACTTACATTTTTAAAATTTAAAATTTTAATACAGTAAATAGTAGATACAACTGATAAAAACAAAAGCTCTCAGGGTTGGCTTCAGTATATATAATTACCAAAATTTAGTCCAGAATTCCTTGTTCTAAAATCCTGTACATGATTTTTAGATAAGAAGATACTAACTTGGGGTTGGGAAGAGAGGGAAAAGAGACTTAGATAACTATAAGCTTTTGTTTAAAAAGCAAACTGCAAGCTTCAGTATGCACAATTCAAGCCTAATTTAATAATACTGTTGCTTGGCCACAAAGGATTAATGGTCAGGTAATTTATGAACATAGTAGTTCCCACCTTACCCATGAGGAACAAGCTCTGAGGTCCCCAGTAGATGCCTGCAACTGAAAAAGTACCATACATATGGTACTTTTTTTGTTTTTTTTTTCTACACATACATATCTGATGAAGTTCAGTTTATAAAGTAGGCACAGAAATAGATTGACAATAATTCTAAATAAAAAAAGAACTATTATTATAACCACTACCTATGATAACAGTTATGTGAATGTGATCTCACTTTCTCAAAATATCTTATTGTACTAAGCATATATTATATTTCTTGTGACATGAGATGATACAATGCCTATATGACAGAGGAAACGAAATGAATGGGGTATGCCTTGTGACATAGACTAAGGCTGCTACATAAAGGTGACTTGAACACAAGCACTTTGATACAATTGATCTGATAACTACAAAAACTAACTACTGGTGATTTACAGGCAGGTGGCACAGGCACTGTGGATATGCTGGACAAAAAGACCAGTTATGTACTAGGAAGGATGGAACAGGGTGGTGCTAGATTTCACTGTGCTACTCAGAAGGCACACAATTTAAAACTTATTTCTGGAATTTTCCATTTAATATTTTCAGACTGTGGTTGACCATGGGTAACTGAGACCACAGAAAGTGAAACCATGGATAAGGAAGAATTATTCCATATCTCTTCCCCTCTCCTGGTCCCAATTTTTTTTTAACCATATAAAGAATAAGACAGTGGGAGAAAGGCATAAAAACCAACCAACCAACCAACCAACCAACCAACCAAACAAACAAACCCCACAAAAGTTGAACAAGTGAAGAGGGCAAAGGAGGGATTGACAAAGTCCAGAAACTTCAGTGTGCTTCTGAATTCAGAATCCATGCACAAGATGCACTTTTCATTCACATAAACCAAGAAACAGACTTTTCCCAGCAGGAGCTGTTCTTACCTCCCTCTCGTCTGCGAAAGAGTTGGAAAGCACAACAGGACGAATTTACTTTCCCCACAGGCCTGTCCAGATGCACAGCATACCATGTGATGCCACCAATAAACATTTATTGAGCAGCATGTCTAAAGCCTGTAGGAACTGTGATAACTGCTACATTCCCAGAAGCTGAACACAGAATTTACATTAGCCAATAGCAAAAAATTCCAACTGGAGTTTGAAATTTTCATTTGAACTTTAAAATACTATATTATGTTTCCACTGTTTCAGGTCTATAGATTTAAGCATTATGTTCATGGTTCTATATAAATATTGGAGGAGAAATACACAATAATACCCACACCTCAAAATTATTCATTAAAAGTTAAATAAATAAAAACAAGAGATGTTTGGGGGGTAGTGGCACATGTCTGTAATTTTAGCCACTTGGAAAGCTGAGGCAGGAGGATCACAAACTCAAGTCCCGCTTGGGCAACTCAGCATGACCCTGTCTGAAAATAAAATTTAAAAGGGGCTGAGGCTATAGCTCAGAGACAGAGCATCCCTGGGTTCAATCCCTAGTACTCCAAGAAAAAAAAAAAAGAGTGTTGAGGCGTGTGTGACCCATTGCTCTCAAATGCATAACAGCCAAGACGTTCCTTTACCTCTGAAGACAGACTCATTGGGCAATCCTACAGAGTAGGGTCTAAAACTGTCCCATAAAAGATATTTTTCTGAAATTCAAAATTTAAACTTAAATATTAAAATAAAACAATGGGGTTTCTTAACTCAGTCACTACGGTTCAATAAAACATTCAGTCCCTATGGTTCAATAAAACATGACCTTGTTAAAGTACTTTCAAATAAAGTCCATAGCAGACACTTCCCAAAGTTTTATTTGAATATGTTCCCCAGAAAACTTTTTTTCCGCCATTGCTCATTTTTCTTCTTTTTTAAAAAAATTAATTAATTTATTTTAATTAGGTATATGTAACAGCAGAATGCATTTTGATTCATTGTACAATTCTGTAGCACAACTTTTCATTTCTCTGATTGTATATGATGTAGCATCACACCATATGTGCAGTCATACATGTACCAGGGTAATGATGTCCATCTCATTCCACCATCTTTCCTGTCCCTATGCTCCCTCCCCTCCCACCCCTCCCCTTTGAAAATGACACTTTTGTTAGTTATGTTTTAAACAAATATTTTTATCTGTAAGGATGATCCTCTCATGCCTGTTTTTAATAACAAAAAAATTGGCTCCTATCAATGAAAGAACAATAAATAGAATGCAATGCTGCTATTAAAAATGATGGAGTAGAATATTTATTTACATGGACAGACAGTCACTCCATTTTAAGTGAAAAAGCTACTGATCAGTCTGTAGAATTAGCCCATTTTTAAAATAAATACATATGTACTTAGAGATACGCAGAAATTACCTCCTGAAGCTGATAATGAAAATGAGGGACAGAATTCATGGATGATTTCTCTGCTTTTCATAGTGCTTATGAGAATCTGAAATGCCTATGATAAACACATCAATCCTGGAATAAGAAAAAAAGTATATCATTAAAAAATTATTCTAAGTTCCTGAGTAGTCAATACCTTCCTCCACTTTGACAGTTCAATAGACATCTAAAAATGATTTTAAGTTCTTCTCATTCAGGGTTAGAGAACGATAGAAGTTTTTATAGGAAAAACATTTGCCCAAGGGTCAAACTTTGCTAGAAAAATAATATTCTCAGCACGAGTTTAATTAAACTTGTCGCTGACAAGCATCAGGCCTCTCGGGCAACCTGCAGCACTTTGGAAAGCGAGAAAATAAAACTATTAAAACAGAGTTTGTCAACAAGAAAAAGGGCATTGGGGACTTTGGAGTAATGTGCCTGAGGAAGACCCTCCACATCAGAATCCCAAACAAAAGGATCTTGACACTAATCTGAGCACACCTGGCTGAAAACCCAGTGGTGGTGAGAAGCCAAGCCTGCTGGCAGATCCTGATGTGTGATCGAGGCTCCTCAAGGATGTGGGAAGGTAGCAACAGGAGACCTAAGCTCTTCTAAATATGGGCCTGGGGTGGCGTGGGCTGCTGGTGGGACTAATAAAAAATCAGACTGCAGGGCTAGGATTGTAGCTCAGTGGTAGAGCATTTGCCTTGCATGTGGGAGGCCCTGGGTTCGATCCTCAGCTCCACATAAAAATAAATAAATAAATAAATAAATAAATAAATGTATTTAAAAAACCCCAGACTGCAGGCAGTAAGGACTCAAGGATAACTGAAACAAAGGCTAATCCTTTGCTTTTGACTGCAATGTTATCAGTTCAGTGTAATCATCACCATATCCTTATGCTTAGATATGATGTGTCTGGTTAACATTTTTAAATAAAGAAATTTACTTAACATAGCTTGCTCGACAGAATCGTTCCCAAGGAATCCATCCCAGAAACAAATAATGCAAGGGTCCATGATGGTGAGACTGGGGGAATCAGGACACGAGGAATCCACAGCACAGGTGGCTATAGTTTGGATCTTAAATGACCCACAAAGGCCCACGTATTAAAGGCTTGGTCCCCAGCCTGTGGTGCTACTGGGCGGTGATGGAGCTTTTAAGATGTGCAGCCTAGTGGAAGGAAGTTAGGTCACTGGGGTGTGCCCTGGAAGGGTGACAGGGCTGGGGCCTTCTGAGAAACAGGCAGTGCAAAGACAACCCCCACCCCCCAACCCAATCCTTGTGAATCAATCTTGTCAGATTTCAGACATGTCACTCACATTAACAGGTTCAGAGTTTATTAGAAGTGATAGGAAAAGGGAAGAGGAGACACTCTTGAGGGAGAGAATGGGTTTTCTCGGAGAAGAAAGGGACAGGTGCCTTCTGCACTGCAGTTTTATTGGGGATCTCAGAGAAGTTTCCAGACAGACCCACCCAGGTCCATCTCTTGACTTGTGACTGAGAGCAGAATGACATCAGACTTTCAAGTCCCCACTGTCATGACAACTCTAGGTCACTTTGGTCCATGCTGACCAGTTTTCATTGGATTCTTAACCATAAATTCTTACAGATTTTATGCTTAGGAGGAATGATACTTATCTCTCTAAGTTTCTGAATCTGTTCTGTGAAAAAGGTCATAAAAGTCTCCCCCTTCAGGTTCTTCTTATTTTGTTCCTCTTGACATTATTCTAGGACTGAATTTCTTCTGCAGATAACAGGTAGTCTGATGGGGAATGTGACGTCTCCTGTTCACTTAAGCCAAGCAGAGCTGCAGATAAATTGCTTCTTCGAAAAGAAAGCATGTGGGGTCAGCACAGTGGGCCTATTTTGCAGAATTATTTTCTTAATCTTCTATTCCCACCACTCACATCTGTCTGTCCTCTATAAGAAGAGGATATTGGGACACAGTCCTTCTCTCTCTTTGCTTCCTGGCCATCATGAGGTAAACAGATTTCCTCTGCCACATGCTCCTAAGGAGACCTAAGCTCTTCTAAATATGGGCCTGCCACAGGCCAAAAGCAACAGGACAACTGACCATGGGCTGAAACCTCCCCAACTATGAGCTAAAATTAACTATTCTTCCTTATAAATTGACTTATCTCAGTTATTTTGTTTCAGTGACGGAAAGCTGACTATTACACAGGTCCTAGTGGAGCCCAGAATAGGAGACAAACCACATCCTGTGTTCCTCTGAGGAAGGCAAAGCAGGAAACAGGGCTTCCAATGCTATGCAAGGTGCAAAAGGTCTATGTGGCCAGGTGGCTCATGTCAGCACTAACCTGATGACCTGGGACACAGGGAGAAGAGGAGAGTCAGGGCTTCAGGTATGGGCCTGTGTGATTCCCATCTCTGTGCCAAGTTACATTTTTTAAATAAACACCAGCTGCTGTAGTGCAAGTTGCCAATTCTTCTCTTCTTCCCATTTGCTGTTGAACTGAATCACCAGCTCAGCTCTGGACACCTGGTTCTAACAACAGGGCAGCATGGCCTTCAGTGGCTTCACCCATTATTGATAATCATAGGCAGAGGTGCCAAGAGGCCATCTAATCTGACTCTTTGACTCTACTCCAACCCCTACCTTATGGAGAAACATTGTTCTGAAAGGCTGATTCCCCAAACATGTATTTCCCCAAATTATATTCCCCAAACATAAAACAGTTCATTCTTATAGGCTATTTATTTGCTACCAAACATTATATCCATTTCCTCTTTTATATTAAAAACACTCAGTTTGGTTTCCCAGCTCCACTTCCCCTGACAGCCTTTTATAGGCAACTCACATTCCCTGCACCTACTAAAGTTTCTTCCTACTAAACGTTTACATTCCTCTTTATTTTGGCTAGCTATTATTGCATTGTAAACACATTTGTCAAAGCTCACCTTAAGAATGACTATGAACACACCATAGCAGACCACACAAATACATTAATTCCATAATCTGCTGCATTTTTAGTTTTTAAAAAGTCCATTTATCACTTGAGGTCCCCCCACCCCGCCCCCACAACACTCATATGAAAAAGGTCACATGGTAAAAAGGCATCATTTTTAAAGCTTAAACCTCTATTTCTCATTCCCTGAAAGGAAAGTAGAGTCACTTTGGCCCTCTAAGCTTGGCGAGTAATTCAGTTCTCTGTCTGTGCCAGACCAGCGATGATTCATTACACTGCCCATCCAGCAAGGTTCATTAGGCTTGGCTTGTGCAAGTCATAGATGCAGATGCGCACACTGCAGGCCAGTCCTTGCAGGAGCACATGCTGCCTAGCTCCAGCAAATGGATGCTGCTCTCAATACTGCCAGCCTGGTTGATGCCCCAAATTCATGAACCTGAAAAATTCTGGCTAAAGTGCGACTCTTCTTAAGTAGGAAATTACCTCCAAAAGTCAATTTTAAAAGGGAATCTCATAAAAATCTAATTTATAATTTCAGCCCCATTATTAAGAATTCCTAAGCATTATTTCCTCATTTCTAAGTATCTGCTGATAATAAAACACATGATCTATTTATTAACTTTAGTAAAAAGAAACACCACCATATGAAATGCATATTATTTTTTAAAAAAATATATTAATTTTTTAGTTGTAGCTGGACACAATTCCTTTATTTTATTTATTTATTTTTATGTGTGCTGAGGATCGGACCTATGGCCTTGAACTTGCTAGGCAAGAGCTCTACCACTGAGCCACTCCCCGGCTTAATAAACCCCACATAAATTGGTTTTAAAGACTTACTGGGTTTCCAAAAACAAACTAAACAAAAACACTTTCCAGTCAAGAAAATATGATAATTTTAACAAAATTCAGATGGTTATACTTAGGAACACGCAAATACAAAAGTTAAGTTATAATTGATAAAAATTATTACACTGGGATTAGTGACATACTCCTATAACATCAGTGACTTGGGAAGGTGAAGTAGGAGGATTGCAAGTTGGAGCCCAGCCTGAGCAACTTAGTGAGACTCTGTCCTGTCCCTGTCTCAAAATGAAAAGGGTTGGGGGTGTAGTTCAGTGGCAGAGCATCCCTGGGTTCAATCCCTAGCACTGCAAGGAAAAACAAAAAATAATAAATAATAAATAAATAATAAGTAGACTAATATATTCAATAGGATTATTTTAAAGTGCTTTGAAAATCATCCTTTCTAACGAAATCTGATGTGTTTATATGTCCTTATCTAATTTAAAACCACCTGAAGATTGGGCCTTAGTAGTTTCCTTTGAGTAACAAAACACATTAAGCTCTCTTATGTGGCATTCTGTTTACAGGAATAGGATATCCCTTGATTGATGAATAATTTTACACAATGATCGATCCAGGTTCAACTGACTCAATGAAAGTCACTAGGGTCATGGGACAGCATGAGAGTCTAAAGTAATCTTCCTTTTTCCTCTTTTACTTTTTCGGTGTTTTTGTTTGTTTTGTGGTGATGGGGTTCTCTTTTCTTAAACATGGATAGTAGATGCTTATATTAAAGAATACATGGCAGGGCTGTAATAATCACACAGAGCCATATAGATAGAAGTAGGTAGTATCATTCTTCTCTCTCATTAGTAAGATAGCATAAAACCCACAGGGAAAGAAAATACAGGAAAGCATTTAACTTCTATAGACATTTAGAGAAAACTAAGTCAGAAACAGCATAAATAAATAAGCATAAATAAAGCACTGCAGAGTTACATTCCAGGAGACACAAGGGGTGACCATTCCACAAAACAGTAGTGGAGGTGCTGTCTTCCCTAATCTTCCTAGTAAGGAGTCTCTAAGCTCAGAAGGGAAGCACAGTGCAGTAAGGTCTTGATTCCTCATGAGCACTTCTCAGGCAACACATTCTGAAGTCTTTATTAAACAGAGTGCTCCTTGGGTAGCATTCATGGGACCAGCTGCCAGAAAAGGGGACTGATGCAAGCTTAAACAAAATTTCCACTGATTTAATTAAACAAGAGCATAACAAAGAGATCCTGTCCAATTTGACCCTATGTAAAGCTCTCCAATATGTGAATGCCAAGTTATGGAAAGTTTATCAACTGAGTGAGCATTTGCAGGGTGCCAGTGTTGCAAAATCAAGTCTGGGGTTCCCACCTTCTGTGCAGGAGGACCTAACGTCTGTGGGTTTCTCAACAGAGGGTGTCAAAACTGTTCAAACCTAATTTAAAATTTATTGTGAAAAAAGCTTAATAGTATAAATTAAAGTCACTGGACTAAAACAAACTTAATAACTCAAGAATAGATTGATGGATGGAGAGAGAACTGGATACACAGGAAACCAAATGATACAGCAAATATAGCAAACTCTGAATTTCAGGCTCTAGATGATGGGAATATGAGTGCTAAGTACAGAATAGTTTTGGCTTTTCTGCATGCTTGAATATTTTCATGATAAAGTGTTAGGAGGAAAAATGATTTAGAATCATAATCACAATGAAGGAGGCAGCAGGTCCACTGTGAAAAACTTCAACCTTGAAGACAAGACACTTGGCTCTTAGCTGACCCCAAGGATTCACAGACTTTAGAACTGGGAAAGGCTTTGGCCACACTCTAGGGCAGGTAACACATGGGTTTACAAAAATTTGGGGAAAACAGTAACAATGTCATAGTGTTTTTAAAAAAACTGAAAATATGCAATTTAAGAACATTCTTTTTGGTGAGATTATATGCCTATATACTTTTGGCTTTTAAATACAATCAATATGTTGATGATAATCAATGATAAATTTGATGTCCTCCTAGCAAAATAGAAATAACCCTGTCAGTCTTCTCAATATTTTTGAAATGACAATTAGTTTACAAATAGAAAAGTCCAGGAACTAACAATCCAATCCAATCTCCCCAATTTCTAAGAAGAAACTGAGGCCCCAAGTAAAATTAGACAGAGTAGTGGCTAAATGTACAACTCTGGGCAGTTTACCCACTCTAGAAGTCATAAAGTGATTCACATATTATAGGTGGGATGTCCATCCAAAGGACAAGTATCAGGTTACACATATAGGGACAGGGGCCTTTTGGTAAGAGTCACTAAGGTGGTTGACTGTTAAGTGTATGGAACAAAGAATCTCTCGTGCCCACATTTAGAGCAACTTTCTTGCAGAAATCAGTTTCTGAATTTTGATGTTAGATTTTCAATCATGCTTCCACAAATCTAGCTTAATAATGGCACAGAGTATATAAGGAGATGCAAATTTACCACTTTCAAGATGATCATTTGCCAGTCTTCCTATCTCAAAGATTTCTCTTAGCCAAATGGCCAGCATAAAATGTTATGAGGAATATTCTGAAACAAACAGAATGTATTTCCTTTGTAGGCTTCTAATATTCAGAAAGATTCAAGATGACATTTGTGAATAATATAAGCAGCAGCTACAAAACCTCAGAATGTACTCAGTAAATCTAGATGTAAACTGCAAAAATAATATGAATAGATAAATACCAACTTGAAACCATCTCTAGTGAAGGGAAATGGTTCATATCTTGGTGTCATAAAAAAGGGAAATTATAAAAGATAAGTTGAACTTCTGTTTTATGAAACAGATTAGAAACCCCATTCATCCTATCTCTCATTACCCTAGAGCTGTCTAGACAAGGAAGATGAGGAAAATAAAATAAATAAAAATGACAGGGAGCAGAGCTGCTGTCTGTCACCATAACCAGGTTAGCCAGGGCTATACTGCCCTGGCTGAAAAGCTATAACACCTGATATGATTGTGTATTGTAAGTTCATGGAGACAAACCCTCAAACCACATTTAATTCTAAAGTTGAACTGAGTTGTGATCCCGTCTAGGGTGGAGAGGAAGATAAAAAGAACTAAACTCAGACTCTGGGGGCTATGTACGAGCAGATCTAGATCAGTAGCATAACCTCCCAAGGGCTACAAGGCAGGGTAGCAGGCATATTCCAGCACAGACACTATTTCAGATGCTTATTTGTGTCTGAAAATGACCAAGTGTACGCCACTGCATAAAAGACTGAAAGACAAAACAATACTTTTACTTCTGAGGGCTGCTCAGTTATAACGTACTTGGGAATGCTATAAAAACAAGGTGATTTCACCTTACGATCTCCCAACAGAAGCCTGCAATAAATAAGACTCAAGTATTTGTCTCTCAACGAGTCACCTATAGTAGAATCTTCTGAATCACCTGCCAGACCAAACTACCACCAACTCCTTGAAGAACTGTCTGTTCTCAGGAGTTCCCACATGAAATGCTGGGTCCCTAGCCACAGTTATGCATGCCTAGGGAGTATATCTGACACAAAGTGAACCAAATGTTTTCTTTCTCAAAACTCAAATTTGGAATTGAAGACACAGTTGGTATGGTCTGGTTGCTTGATGGTGGTTTAAAGAGGCAGATGTGAGGTCCTAGTAAAAGACTTAAAAGTTGCCACTTTGTTCCTAGGTGGCTTTCTGGTGCAGTGTTGCAACTCTTTCTGAATTACAACTACATTGCTATGCTTAGGTTCCATAAGAAGAATGGCAATTCTCTATAACCCCTCTTTCCTGCCTCTGTTCTCAGTGAGGTTAGCTCAAAGGCATTTCTATGACTTGCAAAGAAACAAGAGGAGTAAGTAGGCTAAAAGGACTAGTAGATGGTTATGTAGTATTTTAAATATTTCAAATATAATACTAAATATAAGCTATAAAGAAGATTAGATATGATCACCTAAAGATTAAATTTGCATTTATAAAGGGAAAAAACAAGAAGTTAAAAAGTGAATATATAACCAAAAAAATTTCAACATAATAGGCCAAAAGTTAATAGCCTTAATATATGAAGAGCTGTATAAATAAGATTATTCCAAGAGAAAAATGGACAAATCATATAAACCAGAAAGTCATAGAAAGAGATTAAAATAGCTAATTTACTATATAAACCTATATGTGATCATTGAACCTCTTTAAATAATCAAACATGAACTATTATAATGGTGTGGATTTTCATCTATTAAATCAATGGCAAATATCAAAGGCTTAATTCTAAAGTAATTTCCAAGCACACACTATTGGCTGGAGTGTGAATTATTAGTTAATCTGATAATATATAATTGTGAATGTACATAGCTTCTACCCACACTTTCCATGTCTATGAATAAATCATATAAGGCTGTACACTTAAAACCTAAGAGTAAATCCCAGGTGGGATGCCTAATGGGGGGCTCAACAGTACCTTCTGTAGAATATTAGGCAGTCACTCTGCTTGCCGACTTGGAGAAGAATAAAACACATATTGTTACTTGGAGAAGAATAAAATATATATTGTTACGTGAAGAAATGTTAAAAGACATATAAAAGTGTGGTCCACTTTTATTTTTTAAAAACTGTTAAAATGAAAATATCTAAAGTATTAACAGTGGTTGATGGTTTTACAAACAATTTTCACCTTGTTCTTTATAACTTCTATATTCTGTACCATTTTCCTTTTCTATGATAACTATTTTACAGTAAAACTTTTTTTTCAAGTTGTTCATTGAAAATACTATGAGTAAGGGGAAAAAGAAAAGAAGGCCTACAAAATTTCAAGCAGAGAGAAAGCAACATCTACAAGACAGTTTAAAACCAACAGAGGAAGGAGTCAGACAGAAGTAGGTATAAGTCTTAGAGCTGCCACTTACTAATCTTTATGACTTTGAACGAATTGCTTACCTGTGTTGCATGCATCTCACTGCAGTCACAAATAAAGTGCTTAGTACAGAACTGGCACGCAAGAATACTTCAACAAATATTAACTATTGCACTTAGTATTTTTTCAGCATGTAATACAGCATAAACAGTGATAGGATTAGATATATGAAGATAGGCCAAGCAAATCAAACGCTGTCCAATTCTTAGGTTACTTTCAAAGTATCTACTATAGTCCTAAGTTGGAAAACTAGTGAAAATATTGAAACAACAACACAGGAAAGGTTACTCAATTCTTTACCTTAACATTAGGTTATAAAATTAAGTTCCTGCCTCATTGGAACTATAATTTAAAGACATTTTCTCCTTACATGATGGGTATGGACACAGTTAACTATGGAAGGTCACAGAGGCAACACACACAAATCAGAATCAAATCATGGCTAAATAACTGCAATCCTGTCTTCTTCTCTCCCCTTCCCCCACTTTCAGGGATGACAAAGAATCATGGACCAAACTTCAGTCAGGTTTCTCTGAGCTCTTTTCTCTACGAGGCCATGACTTTCACCCCAATCCTGTCCTCTTAATAAAAATTCTGCTAAGTGGGTTTAGGAGGAACCCCAACCTTGATATCTGATCAAACTCCTCATCCTTCACGTTTATGTACAGGTCTCTGGCCTGCTTTCTACAAGAATCCTACTTCTTCAGTTCAGTTTAGTTTGATGTCTCCTCTTAGTAACTTTTCATACTGACCCCCTCCCTCTGCTCTTTAGCTATCAATCCCCAGCTGTCAGGAATCTTGAATAAAGTCTTCCCTACTGTTTAAACAAGAATCAAGATAATTTTCTCTTAACAGTGGGTATGTCTAAAGGTCTTTGGACCTGCAGGTACAGAGCTAATCACAATGCTGTCTGGAAAAAATTAGTTTGCATCCCTAGTGTGACATAAAAGCAACAAATTCTAAGATTCAAAATTGCCCAGAAGCATTCAGAATTAAAATCATAACAAGCAAAACCCTCCTGTGAGCCCCTTTGAATCATGAATCCATGATTCCATTTTGACTTAATTTCAAATACAGAAAAGGTGAGTAGGAAGACTATGTTATCAAGTTTTCTTTAGGATGATGACAACTGTATCTTATTATACCATAGGACCAGCATTGCACCAATGCCTGACACATAGTAGGAGTGCTATTCATTTCATCAACTTCATGAGAGACATAATGGAAGCAGATGAATGATGTTTATTTTCTGGTAGAGTAGGGCATAAATTCAAGGATGAAAAACATCAATCCTCTGTTTAGTTAAATCAAAAGGCCTAAAAGGTCCTTGGGATTTTTTTTTTTTTTTGGTTACTTCTACCAAATATCAAAAAGTAAAACTACGTTTTATTGAAAAATAATATGTTTACAGGAAATAATTTCAGTATACAGTTTTAAGTTATCAGTTGGTATTACTGTAACCCTAAATAGCAAATGCTGTGTGGTGAAGAACATCAGAGATGATACTGTCTATCTAAACCAGAGCTGAAACACAGGGTACACACACCATTTTGAATGGTTAAATCCTGTTCCTAAACCATGGTAGGACATTGATACCTTTCCCTAAGAAAATGGGTACCTCAGGAAGTCTGAAAAAAGATCTCTGTAAAAGGGGTAATCTATGCCAGGGGAGATTAGAAGGGAAAATGAAAGACCAGGGGACTTCTGAGCTTTTGGGCAAGAGAGAAATAGTGGTTTCTGTCATTACTACTGCACAGCCAATGGATGCTATCTGCTGGTTATTGGTAATTAGCAATGACCAAAAGAGACAGAAAAGCTATAGATTCCAAAAGAAATCCAAATACTTGTGGATTGGGTGCTAGACTTAAATAAGATGATTTTATCAAAATTTCACAGTTTTGAATCTGTGAGACACAAAGAACTTACATAACATAAATTTAACAGAGGCTCTTGAGGCTCTCAAAGTAGCTTTTTGTTTTGTTTTGTTTTTTGTACCCCCATCCAGGGTTACTTTTATAGGAAGGTAATAGAGGAAAAACAGATTTTATAATTATACCTATAAACTAAATAAAACTATACTGAAATTCTTTCTTTTTGAACCAAGAAATGTACCATTGATAAAACTTAAATATCATGCTTTAATATACAAAATAGTGTCACTCAAAATGGTAGCATATTCTTTGGCTTTTTGTTGAAGGCCCAAACTCCATGCATGCCTGCATCTTTAAGTCCAACCGCTTATGAATGGGAGAAAAGTTAGGCAAACAGAACAAGAAGGAAGAAAAACAAGAAAGTCAGTCAAAGTGCATTTTTAATTCATTAAAACAAAATCAGGAAACTGACTTTCAGGTGTCTGTAGTATAGGGATCACTTGGGTATTTGAACTTGTAGAAAATTAGCTGCCCCATGACTCTGGGTCAGACTGTTGCTTTCCTATATATGTTCTCTGGGCAGACTTCACATACTCAGTGAATTCAAAGCCACATTTTACAAAAAAACCTGTTAATGCATATTTCTGAGAAGATTTTAGTTTAGTGGATATTGCCTTTAACTGCAATGCTTTCCAGGACTGTATAACCTAATAAATTCTACTTAATTAAGTGGCACTTTTTTTTTGCCACAATAGGAAGCTTTTTGAGGAGTCAGGAAATATCATCAGTGCAATGTCAATAAATACTGAAAAAGTGAATGACTATCTTCAGTTTCTGTATCCCAAGTTTTATACAGATTGCTTATAGCTTATTCTCTAATTTATAACATAGACTATATCTCTTCTTGAAAAGGATTAGTAATATGTGGCAAAAAAAGAGGACCATTTCTCCTTAATTTTTCTACCATTAAAAAAGGTTGGTGATCAACCCCTTTCTTGGATCTTTCAAGCCCATACCCAGTGGAGCCAGTTCTTCCTTCCTAGGAAGGCTGGAACAGACTCACTTTCAAGAGAGGAAGACAAGGCACTTCTGATTAGACCTTGGCTCACCAGCACCCTTCCTATCTCTACTAGGTACCATCCAGCACAGAGAAGAGGATTTCCTCTTCTCAGCTGATCCTTTGGGCAAGAGCAACATTACTCGTGGCCCCTTGTGACTATGGCCACAGTTCCCACTTGTCTTTCTCTTCCCTTCTCTATTTCAGCCATTTTGGTCACTCAGGGTGTATCTTTGTAGGAAGAAAAACTATAGCCCAAGGTTTGAGGAAGTGGTACAATACAATATCTGACAAGACTAGGAGTGAGAAGAAAGAGGTGACAAGGCAATGTTAGCTATTCATCCTGGGTTCAGATGCAGGTTTCATAATTTAATACTGAAGACAGTGGAGTTCAGTGTTGTCTCTGGGCTCTCCTAAGATGTGTGACCCTGGGCAAGAGGTTTAACCATTCAGTGATTCTGTTTCCTCATTTATAAAGTAGAAATGGTAGTGCCTACCCCCAGGAGATTGTTGAGAATCAGATTACATAATGTGAATTTGAAAACAGTGGAAACATTAAAGAGTAAGCATTAACTATGTTAGCTATTGGAAATACTATGTATACACAGAGTTGTAAAAGGAATGTGGTAATTCTACTTCTATTTACTTGGGATAGTATCAGTGACAAAGTGTTTTGTGAAAATGCTATAGAATAATATACTTAGTATGAGCCTGTTTGGAGAAGAAAAAAAGAAAGAAAGAAAAGAAACCAGTAGGTGTTTATAGGCACCCAAAGAAGTCTAAAAAGGCACACATCACCCAAACACTGACTACTGTTATTGCTAGAGAGAGTGATAGGGGATGAGAGGGAGTGACATTTGTGTACAGGTCTTTCCTTGAATTAGCATGCATGGGCTACTTTTATAACTAATTTTAAAAACTGAAACTTTTTAATAGCCTTTCTAGCCAAAATTAAACAACTCTCTGTTCTAGTCTAGGAAAAGATAAGCTTCTTGGAGATAAGGAAACCGAGAGTCAGCAAGTTTGAAGTAGAGCCCTCCACCTTCCTGACCCTCCTACTTTTCTCTTTTCAAATTCCTTTCTATTCTTCACAGTCCTTGGAACATTATGTTCCTAACCCTGACATATCTAAAACATTCTGAAATTGTTTTTTTTCTTTTCCTTTCTTCCACTCATATCTGAGTTTTCCTTTTCCTGTATCCAAGTGGCTTCCACCTTCAATGTCTTACTATCTTCATTCCTCTCAGTATTTTCTGACCGTATCCCTGCATCCCGTGTGTTGTGTGGTTCAAGCCCAGGCACCTCTGCCTTGCCAAACCCACTGAGTAAAAATAAACCCCTACCTTTCAGGTGTTGGGCAGGCACAACCTCCCCAGCCCAATCATATAATGGAGTATCCCTCTAAGTTGCTTTTTGTCTTGCAAAGGGTCCAAATGGGCTTTTAAACATTTATTATTATTTTTTTTAATGCAAGAAGCTGCTTTATGTGTTTTGGTAGGCACTTTTTTCTTTATACAGGTGTTTTAGTTCTGTTTTGGCCTTTCCTTGGACATTACAATGCTATTTTGATATATCAGTCAAGCATGGGAAGAGGACGTTGATTACAATTACATATAAATATATATAAATTATGTATAATTTTTTCCTGTTGACGCACCCCCACTCTCACTTCTGTCTCCTCACATTCCAGTTGTCCACCCCCATTTATGCAGAAGCTCATGCAGGACCGGTTAAAGGATGATGTGGGATGGAAACGAGAATTCGAGATTCTAGGCAGAGTGCCTTTCAAACCTTCTCTTGCCCCGGAACCTGGAGTGAAGATTCTGGTGCCTCGGGGTATCCGGGCCACCAGAACCGGGTCAGCATCCCGGCGCCCAGGCGTAGGGGAACCTGATTGGTTTGGGGATGAACCAATCAGCGAGCGAAGCTATGCACGGGTAGGGGAGGGCCAAGATTATAAAGCGGATGAGGTTAAAGGAAAAGAGGCAGGTATGATAGGCACCCGGGTTTAGAATGCACTTTTTGCACCCATAGTGTCATTATAAACTTGAGAGTTCTGATCTAAATACTGTCTCTCACTTCCAATTTCGTAAAGCTTAAATAGTAGATGGGGCGGGGCGTTACTTATCCTACCATTCATAAGATGGGCTATTAATAGTCAATGGAGAAGTGGTCATCAAGTAAAGGAAGGGCAATAAAATCTTCACTCCCTCCTTTCTCCCTTCCACTCCAGGCTGTCAACCTAACCCAATCAGTGTTTAAAAGAGCAAATCACTCAAACGCTCACTTAATCGCCAAAGCTGATTACCAAAACGTTGTATTAGACATCTGGAATAAGTTTCCATCCTCTCCAAGGACTGGGGGAAATAGTATTGGCATTTGCCGAACGCCAGCGTTAACTACCTGGTCAAGCAGAATCCAACGAACTCAGGTGGACCTGGTAGAAACTGAGATCTTCCGAAATGTACAATCACGCATATGAACACCGCCACCTCCTGAATTCAGACACCCGCCCCCAGGCGCGGCGACAGATCTTTCAAGCCTCTACCCCCACAAACTCTCCACAGGGAGGTACAAGATTTTTTTTTTTTTTTTTTTTTTTGAGGGTGGGCGCACAGATACCAGATTCTCCTACTACGTTTTAACTTCAGCAGAGCTGTTCTGGCCACTTTTCCCCCCAAGTGTCACAGCCCCCGGATTCACGGACCTGGTCAACCTCAGCTTTCCCACGGTCCAGCAACTGCTACCCTCTGCTTCACCACCCATAACTAGGGTTGGAGAGACGCCGTGTCCTGGGGGGTGAGGGAAGGGGGAGGGGGAGAAGAGGGAAATGACCAGTTAAGTAAAGCGGTCCCCGCCGAGGCCTGGATTGCGGCAGCCAGTGGGGAGCCCTGGATCCCAGAAGCAGGGAAAGGCTGGAACCGTGCGGGGAAGGGCCGCGAGGAGAGCAGGGGCGCCGCCGGTGTCGCTACACTCACTCTGCGTAGCCAGTGGCCCAGGGCAGCCGCCGGGTCTCCTTGAGGATGAGGATGGGGCGGGCGATGTGGTCAGCGCTGCACTCCACTTCGTCCTGAGACAGCCCGAGGAACTCCGGCCGCCCGTAGGGGAAGCGCAGGGGCAGGTCCGAGCCTCCGCAGCCGCCGCCGCCGTGCTCAGAGCCTGAGCTGCCAGCCATGATGCCGCCCATGAAATTGGCTACGGCAGATTTCACTCGAGTTAGCATATTACTCCGGCGCCCGGCAGCAGCGGTGCGAGCTGGAGGCTGCAGCGGCGGCCGGGCAAGGCTCAGCGCGGGTCATGCAGGCTGCGGCGGGCGCCGGGCGCACGGGAAGCCGGGCCGCTGGGGCGCGCCGCACGGGGCTCCTGGAGCTTAGTGCTGCAGGGGGCCGAGCCCCGGCCTCCTGTACTCGGTGCCGCCGCCGCCGCCTCCTCCCCCAGCTACACTTCCGCAACGGAGCGACATGGAGCGGGCGGGCCGGTCAGGAGAGACACCGAGCGCTCCGGGAGCGGCCGGCTGGCCGCCGCTGCAGCAGGTCCCTTCCCCGCCCCCTGCGCTCAGCTCCTGCGTGCGCGGAACTGAGCCCACCCGGAGAGCCAGCGGAGCCGCGGCGGCTGCTGCCACGGCTACCGCCGCCGTGTCATGTGATAATCAGGCTGCAAAGGCTCAGTCTGCGGCTGTGGCCGTGGCTCAGCCCCTCCCCTGCCGGTCCGAGAGAGGCTTACACCAGGACCTTGACCTCCTAAGGGAGAGGGAGACCAGCCGGGTCGGTACCTGGCGGAGGGGTTGGGGGCGCTGTGAGCCGGTGGCAGTACAGGTGTTAGGGGTTGTCACGTGGCTCGCGGCATTGGGGCGAAGCCAGTTGAGGCATCCACTCCGGGAGCAAGACTGCCTTTGCCCTCCGGAAAGGAAAACTTCGGGATCTGGAGAGGAAAAAGGAGACAGGTACAATCATGACCGGGACCGCTCCAAGTCCTGCGATGGAAATGAGAAGAACCACATGGTAGAAGAGACTGAACCCCACACCGATTGCACAGAAATCATTAAAAGTGTCCCCCCCACCCCCACGCTTTGTAGAATTACTTTTGTTTTTCTTTCATTACCATCTCATGCATCATTTCTGAGGAGCAAACCTGTTTCGAACCTACAATAAGCTCTCTAAGAATAAGATCTCTAAGAAATCAGAAACAAGCACTGTTTTAACCCGTACTCAGTTGTTTAACAAATTTGTATAAGTATTTTTCCCCAACGTAGCAACAGAAGTTATCTTTTCAAAGCTGATTCTGTTTACTATGGAGCTACTTACTGTAGCTGTATTTTATTTTCTTTTTAAAAAACATTCCAACAGAATTATCAAAGAGCACGTGTAAAGCTAAAGAAACAATGCAACAACTCAAATGCTAAAGTTAAAAAATGATTAGGTTCTTGCAATGATAAAATATTTTTGGTAATTTTATATTAAAACTAAACAGAAAAATGAGGGTGAAATAGTGAATGTGCTTCATCAAGGATAACATTTGTTAAATATTGGCCTTAAGTTTTTTTTGTTGTTGTTGTTGTTGGAATTTTTGCATTATTAATACTAGTATCCTATTCATGTTTACTTATTCCATATCCTGTTCCTATGTTTACCTACCGTTTAATTTGCCAGGACTCTGTGTTACTTGTGCAGTTATGCACTGAACAGCTTCCTTGGAGTTGGGGAGGGAATACAGACCCTCATTCTTCTCAGTGAGTGGCCCAGGTGTTAGAGAAGAGGCCAATTCCCAGAAGAGGAATCGGAATTCTTACTGTTATGGGAGGCCTGGGCAAACCGCACTGATCTCCTCCTCTTTCTCCTTCTTCGTTTGTGTTTTCTTTTTTGACTTTTTCATGAGCAGGTATTCAAGTTCAACTATACACCAAATAATTATGAAAAAGATGGCAGTATTTCAAATGGTTAGTGAAATGCCATTACTGTGTTCTTTTAATGCTCTCATAAGGCAGAAATGTAACTTTATCTTGATTCCCTTTTCCCTCTGTTAAAATGGGGGCAGGATTTTAAATGGTGCAGTCTTATTGATGGCATAAAATCATTTAATAAACAAAGCTATAGTATTACGAGTCAAGCAATGAGATTATGTTGTTATGAAAAGCATCCAAGGTCTATATGTAAGTATTTCCAAAATGAATATTCCATTAAAGTATTCAAACTCACAAGTTGAATGAGGGATTGGGGGGGGGGGTGACAGGACTGACTGGGCCTTATATATAGTGTGTAGCACTTCAAGGGTCTCTCAACTCCTGATCACTGCATCATTTGAATCCAGTAACACAGATCTTTCCAGAAATTATACCTGTAATAGGTGTGAAAGTCACTTATTCTCAGGGATCCCTCTAAGAAGGACGGCTACCACTCATTAAAATCAGAAACCATATTTCCATCTCTTATTACAGAAATAGTCTAAAGAAAGTATTTCTGTTTGCAGGTCAAAGTTTGCTGTGCAAAGCTAAATGACAAATCAACACTTTTCTGTGGTAGGAAAAAATTAGGTTATGGAAAAGCAGAAAGACAACTTCTTGGAAAACATTGGTTCACAAATCTTGCTAATATTATCAAATTTAATTATGCCAAATGATTAAATAATTAATAATTTGTGCTGTTTGAGAGGGGAATGGAAGCCTGTGGAAATTGTTAGTCTTACTTTTTTGTCTTTATGGCTCTGTATCATTGGATTTTATCTATTTATAATATACCATTATCAGGTACTACTTTTAAATTGAAAATCACAGATCAGAATTTTTAAAAAAATCCTACTTAATGTCAATACTAAAACTTTTCTATTAAGTGAAATGAAGGGAAGACCATATTAAATTCAACTCAATAAAATTTAGTTACCAAAATATACAAAACACAATGTTAAAAGGCAATTGTTCACCCGGCATGGTGGCTCACACCTGTAATGCCAGCAGTTTAGGAGGCTGAGGCAGGAGGATCACAAGTTCAAAGCCAGTCTCAGCAACTTAGTGAGGTCCTGAGCAACTTGATATAAAATATAAAAAAGTATATAAATAAAGTATAAAATATAAAAAAGGCTGGGGATTACGTTGGTTCCATAGTTTAGCTATTGTGAAATGAGCTGCTGTAAACATTGATGTGGCTGTCTCCCTGTAGTATGCTGTTTTTAAGTCCTTTGGGTGTAAAGAGAGGAATAGGATAGCTGGGTCAAATGGTGGTTACGTTCCAAGTTTTCTGAGGAATCTCCATAATGGATAAAGAAAATGTGATATATATGCACAATGGAATATTACTCAGCTTTAAAGAAGAATGAAATGATGGCATTTGCAGGTAAATGGATAGAGGTGGGGAATATTATGCTAAGCAAAATAAGCCAAACCCACAAAACCAAAGGCTGAATGTTTTCTTTGATAAGCGGATACTGATCTGTAATGGGGGTTGGGGTGGCGCTTGGGAAGAATAGAGGAACTTTGGATTGGGCAAGGGGAATGAGGGGAGGGAAGGGGATGTAGGGTGGAAAAGATGGTGGAATGAGACGAACATTATTACTCTATATGCATGTATGATTGCACTACTGATGTGATTCTAATCATGTGCAGCCAGAGGAATGAGAAGTTGTGCTCCATTTGTGTACGATGTGTCAAAATGCATTCTACTGTCACGTATAACTAATTAGAACAAATAAAAAAGAAGATATTACACACAGTAAAAAAAAAAAAAAGGTGGGGGAAGGGCTGGGTGGTTTAAGTGCCCCTGGATTCATTTGCTTGTACAAAAAAAAAAAAAAAAAAAAAAAAAAAAAAAAGCAATGGTTCTACAACAAAAGCTTAAAAGGGATATTCTAATCTTATCCTAGACATAATGGATAACAGAGTGTGTGCTGTGTTAAATGTTTATGCAACACACCTACATATAATTGGAGATATCTCATTCAGAAGTTTACAGTTTAACCAAGCAGAGGTTAAGGTGACACGTATTAACTAACATCCTCTATCCCTGACATGATGAACTCAAAAGAGTCATAATCTCAGTATATTCATTAAAAAATTAGTCAAATCTCATCTGAGGATGTTCTAAAAAATATCTGACTCAGTGTGTTTAAAAGTGTCAAGATTCTAAAAGGCAGGGAAAGACTGGAACTGTCACAGATCGGGGACCATGGAAACAAGAACTGAAATGTAGTTCCAATATTAATTTCTTAGTTTGGATGTTATCATTGGGGGGAAGATTGGTGAAGAGAATAAAAGGAAGAAAAATTAAACACATACACATCGGAGGCATTTTATTTGTTTCAAGAAGAAAGGGAAAGCTCACATGAAAATCAGTCCAGAGGAAATATAACAGATGCCTTTCCAGAAATCATCCCTTCCAAAGCTCTAGATTTAAGCTTCTTTTATGGTGGTAACCTTCCTGTGTTGTAATTAGAGTTTACATGTCTTCCCAGTAGAAATCCTACAAGGTAAGAATATTCTTGTCCATGTTTGTATTTCTAGCACCTATCATAACCCTAAAAGTAGTAGAGTTCTGATGATAAATTAATTATTTTTTTAAAATCCCAATAACTAGGTGTGCTGGTGCATGCCTGTAGTCTCAGCTACTCAGGAGGCTGAGGCAGGCATACCTCTTGAGCTCAGCAGTTCTGGGCAACATAGCCAAACCCTGGGAAGTGGGGGCAGGATCTCATTCAGGGAAGGGAAAAGCTAAAATCTCTTTAACTTGATCAAATCTGTTATTTTGATACACTACTCCTTTCTTTAATGGAGTTGGGTCTTGAATCCAAGGGCCACATGTGTGCTAGATAAAAGCTCTGTCATGAAGCTGTAACCCCAGCATGCCCTCGATTTTTCTTAAGACCTTGCTAGCTTTATCCTTTAAGATCTGTTCTATCTATAAGCATAACTTTCACCACTTGAGGTCTGATAAAAGGCTTCATCAATTTCAGTTAATATTCAGATTGGTAATAATAAGGATACTAAATCTCCTTTATATGAATCTAGTGACCTGATATAGATCATAAACCAGGGTAATATTAACTTGTTTTTGCTTCAGAAATAGTTTGAATTCTGGTTTAGTATGAAGTAATGTATTATCTGGAAATCCCTGTTTTATTGAAAGGGATTGGCTACTTATTTCTCCAAAGAAAACAATACTGTGTATTTATAAGTGTCAGTTTTCTTATAAAACAAGAGTTTTATGTATATCAAATATTTAGTAAGGTTATAAAGTGTCAGCAAAATACACACTCATGAATGCAAACATTCCTTAGATTATAAACACTTGGTTTAGGAATAGTTGGTCCCTTCAATCAATAGAGTACACCTGACTTTCCCATGACTTCTTATTGCCCACCTTCTATGGACTATCCTCTCCCATCCTACATTGTCCGAGAGACAGGAATCACAGCTTTGTAACTGATGTGGGAATGTATGAATCAGAATCTCTTTCACATAATTCCTTGTACTATACTATCTACTTTACACTCTGAAATGGGCTTTTTCTCAGACTATGAAACAAAAAATATTTTTATAGGGTGGCTGTATGGATATGTGAGTTGGTAGTTAGAAATGTTATAACTGATGTTAGCCTGCTCTAGTTAAATACCCTTCTCTAGTTAAATACCCTTCTTTAGTTAAATCTGTTTTCTTTTGTAGGGACTAGTTTTTAATATTAAAATATTAAACATTTCCTTTTTATATTCTTCACTTTTAATAATGAAAAGAACAATATTTACATTGTAGAATTATTTTGATAATAAGTTAGAACAGCATGTACATTCCTAGTACTCTAGGTATAGAAGGGGTGATTAAATAGATGAGCATCACGACAACACCCTGCATTATGCGGGAGGGTGAGCTTACATACATGGCTCCCAGTGCTCTCAACCAGAGGCACAAAGTAAACATTATTTCTAATGCTCTTCACCTACACTACCAGTTTACTCTTGAGGAAACAGAAGTTGGGAAGTGTATAAATGATTTGCCCCAGACCACACAGCTAGTAATTACGCCATAGTGTTAATTATTTTATAGAAATAAGTAGTATTTCCAGGGGCTGGGGATATGGCTCAGTTGGTAGAGTGTGTGCCTCACATGCACAAGGTCCCGAGTTTAATCCTCAGCACCATAAGGGGGAGAGGCGGGGGGGATAAGTAGTATTTCCGTTTAGTAATGAAACAATCATGTGCTTTCTTTACAGAAAGTCAACCTTACAAAATATTGTTTCCTACCATTTCCAAGCAAAGATCTGGTACCTCAGTTATCTTGAAGAATTTGCAAGTTTTTTTTTTTCAATTTAATGGATCTGGAAATAAAACAACCCATTAGCTACCTTAGATGTTGTAAGTGCAATCATGTCATTTAGAAATTGTTCCAAATTCTAGACCAACTACTTGCCAGTGAGGTTTAGGTAGAACTTGTTTCTAAGTTGGTAGCTACTGCCTGGGTTGTGCTAAAGTAATGTGGAAATTCCAAATTCTCTTCAGCTGAAAAAAAGTGTCTTTAAAAAAGAAGATTATAATGTTACCAACATGTTTCCAAGCTTTTACCTTATCAACTTCCCTTTTAAAATACGACCTATCACCTCTGTTCTGCTGCCATATGAAAATCATTGTATCAGAATTATTTTTCCAAGATGGTGGCTTTACTAAAGTAACAAATGCAGGTTGTTCCTTGAATAGGAAAGTCAGTGTTTGTTCAGAGAAGTACATGTGATTCACAAAAATTCAGAAATTAAGCATCTAAAGATAGCTCCTTCACTAAGACCTTAAACCCAAATTACTCTTTATTCTCTCAAGGGATCAGTATCCATCTATAAACAGTACATATGACAGCAAGCTAGGAGGTGTTGAAGTACAAAATTGGCTGCTTTGTCCTTTTTGTCATCAGTTGTATTTTGAATCAAATTAGATTTCTTATGCTTGTCTGTAAATATTTTTAGGGTCATCTTTCCAAAACCAAAATAAAATTTAGTGTCACAGCAAATAATCTCTTCTTTTATTCAAAAGCAGGATGCCCCTCCCAATATGACATCTATAATGAACATATCCTACTTTTATCAACTTCTGCCATGTGCCTACTTTTGTAAATTAAAAAATTAATTTCTTGTCATAACTGGGTAATTGTATCAATTCTTTTCTAATTGCTTTGGCTTCGGAAAATTGGAATGTCAGATTGTGGTGCCCCCTACCCTTCCACTCACGAGCCCCCTCATCGAGATCACCTGCCCCCTCACCAAGATCACCCCTCACCAAGATTCACTTAAAAAAGTTAATTCCCTCTCTCAGACCTACTGACTCAGAACCCCTGGAGTAGGATCCAACAATTTAGCTTTGTCAGTCCTTCAGGTGGTTCTGATACAAACATTTGAGAAATACTGACACATTGGAAACTTGTACTTTTTACTTAATGGGCAGGAAGACATGAAGGTGCAGGGAATATGTCAAATAAGAAAACAACCAGTGACCCATATGTTCTACTCTAAATGGATACAGAACAAGCTGAATGAGATTCATGAGCTGTTTCTATTCAGAAATGTATGAACCTACCCTTTTTGTTTGATTTCCATGGGCTGTTAGTGCAGAACCCTGAGTACATTTGCTGTGGGCAGATATGAGAATTCTTCAGCATATGGGAAGCTGTAGAGAAGGAAGTAAAATTGACTACTGCCTCCTGATCATCTCTCAGGACTGGATTACCCAATATATGTCTATGCATATATTTCTGTCATATGCGAAGCAGGAACAGGAAAAATAAAAATAAATAAATAAATATATACATACATTTGTATAAATGCATTTATATACATTTGCATTTATAATAAATTCATATATGTCATAGCAATATATATATATATATATATATATATATATATATATATATATATATTAGATATGAATAAAATGTTTAAGTAACTACATTCTTGGTCATTTTTTCAAAGGTACCAACATGGCCACTATTAGAATAACCAAAGCGTTCTTGGTCTTTGCAGGGAAGTGAAACTGGAGTTTGAAACAAAATTTACTTTTCCACTTCTGCTCCTGGGTGGAGGTCTATGAAAGCTGTAGACCTCTGCAGTTGAGAAAGCCTGTTTACGTGTTAGCAGCTAATCACAGGAGGAGATGCCTGACGACGTGTCAGCTCTGAGTGGTTGGATTCTTCTCCACTACTATTGAGGGGTGTGTTGCAGATTTTAATGGTGGGCTGTGCCCTTTAGTGTTGCTGCAGATGCCAGCAGATAACCACCAATTTCTTTCTGGGTTTTTATCCCACAAATGAGAAGAATGAAATCCATGGACAATAACAGAAGGCAAGGGTGAAAGGACTGGGATTTTTTTCAAGTGAGAATAAAAGAGACAGAACTCATATAGGGTGAGAGGGGACCCAATAGTAGGTTACTGCCTTAATGTACTAGTATAGTAGTTTATATAGCTCTTGGGCCCAACACTATTGGTCAAAATTTATGCTAATAAAATCTTGGAAAAGTACCAATGCTATTTATTAGCCCTTGATTCTGAACTTTCCTGTAAATTCCATTCAGGTCTCCACTTCCATTTTCCTGCTGTTTGGGGACAAAGGCTTAGATTCAGAAGGAAAAGTTTTCCCTTTGCTATCATGTTCTTCTGATGGAGGTCCGCAAATTAAACTGATCAAAGACAAATTAGTAAAAAAAAAAAAAAAAGAAAGAAAGAATTAGTTTATACGTGCAATGTCCATGCATGCACAAACACTCAGGGATGAGTAACTCAAAAGGCTAGTTGGAATTTAGGCTCATATACTTAATAAGGAAAAGGGATGAGGAGAAAAGTCTATGGGAAGGACAAATAGGTTTCTTTAGAAAACATATTTTTAGGGGCTGGGGATATGGCTCAAGTGGTAGCGCGCTCGCCTGGCATGCGTGCGGCCCGGGTTCGATCCTCAGCACCACATACCAACAAAGATGTTGTGTCCGCCGAGAACTAAAAAATAAATATTAAAAATTCTCTCTCTCACACTCTCTCTCTCTCTCTCCCCTCTCTCACTAAAAAAAAAAAGAAAACATACTTTTAAAAGAACAAATGGAAAAAATTAAAAAATTATAGTAATGTTTACTCAGATATGAGTGTTCTGTTTTCTTTATGGCCATGAAACCCCCCTTAGAGAAATGAGAGCGTTCAGAACAAGCTACATCAAGGCATGTCACCTTGGCATTTGAGAAAATAATCAAGAAGGTCACACTAGCCTTCCAACTGTCCTTCTCCCCTGAAGAAGGTCATAAAAACGAGGAAGGATTTTCTGACCTTCCATGAAGCAGGACAGAAGACCCTCATTCAAAAGAGACCCTTCCTATACCTGGGAAGAAAAGAACATCCTTATTTCTGACAACAGGGAAACACAGAGAAGAATCTGAACAAGAAGGTCTTGCTTTGTTTATTTGTTTATTATCATTGGAAATTAATTTTTTAATCCAATTCTATTTCTTCATTGATACCTACTTTTTAAAAAAAATCAAATGTGCCATAAAAAAATACACAGGTTTATTCCTTTGCTCAGGTCTTCATTTCCTTATGAAGGCTCCCATGTTGTAAAACAACAAAAACAAAAACAAACAACAGAAAAAACAATTAGGTAACATTGTATGCTTTTTTTTCGCTTATTAACCTGTCTTTTGTTATAGGGGTCTCAGCCATGAACCTAGTGATAGGGTGTGTCAAGACATACTTCCTCCTTTGTCGGGGGCTTTGGTAATGGAAGAGAGAAGAAATTTCTTTCCCTACCTATTGCTGATTCGTGGTTGGGGCCTTTATAACAAAAGACATACATAAAGTCTTATTCATACATTTACATGTATGAAATGAAGCACCACAGAATCAGGGAAACTTGTGTATTTTTATGCTCAGTCTGAGGCACAACAGCACAGTGTGGAAAGGTATGATTAGATAAAGGAGTATGAGCTCATGGAAGTAAACCTAAGGCAATTTAATAAGGCCTGTTGTTCATATTTTTCCCTGTGTCCTGCTGTCTCTAGAGATGAGGTTATCCCTTTCCTCTGGGTACTAGAAAGATATCTCTGGGATGTCATTCAGAGAATGACCTCTTCAGGGAGAAGGATAAGAGAGGGTCAGATAGAGGCCTTCCTGTTTCTGCTGTTTCCTCAAATGCCAAGGTGCCATGCTTTGGGGTAGCATGCCCTGAACCCCATCATCACCCTCATTTCCCAGAAGTTGCTTATAGTCATTTATGAGAAGCTCTGAGAAGATTTTTTTCTTACAGTGTTTAATATCAAATGCCTGTAAGGTGTAGTGGTGCACACCTGTAATCCCAGCAATTTAGGAGGTTGAGGCAGGAGAATTGTAAGTTAGGGGTCAGCCTGGGTTATTTAGGAAAAGCCTGTATTGAAATAGGGCTGGATATACAGCTTAGTGGTAGAACATCCCTGGGTTTAACACTGCCATCCCCCCCCCATTACTGGAAAAAAAAATAAAATGTCTTCATCTTAAAATTATTTTTATTCCAAGTCTGGAGGGCCAAATGGGTCCCCACAGCTTCCTTCATTGTATGGTTTTGTAATATTTTTAGTTTAATTGCCTCAAAGGTTTTTAATCTAACTCCACATTCTCATCTTGCATATCCCACAGCCACCTCAAATTGAACATGTCATAAATAGAATTCATTATCTCTTCTGGATGCTTCTGCTCCTCCTCCTGATACTATAGTCTCAGCTGATGACATCAACATCCTCCTACCCAATCCAGAAATATGGGAGGCATCTTCCATCCCTCCCCCTTTCTCAGATTCTCCTACCCAATCTGTCAACCAGTTTTGTTGAATCTGCCTTCCAAATGCCTTGCAAGTCTCTCTCCCCCAGTCTGTTCCACAGTTAAATTACTGAGTTGGCTCAGCTCCTCCTGATCTCAGACTTCTATGGCAGACTTGCTGGTGTTTGGGTGGAGCTGTCTTTCAAGCAAAGCTAAAAAGAGCTGTCACCACACAGCACCTGGTGATGTTACTTCCTTCCCAGTTTTATACTCTAACTGGCCAGTTGATTAAGTGCTTTGTATGAGCCTTGATAGATGGTGACACATTACCTTTCTAGTCACAGGTTAACCTTTCCTCTGTTCCAACAACTCCCTGTGTCAGCCTTATCAATTACTTGCTATTCGTACTCTCTGATGTCCTTGGCCCTGCCTCCCTTGTTTGAACATGCTGCTTTCCTTTGCCTAAGATGCCGGAAGCCCCTCCTTCTGTCCCTCTCCACACATCTGGTGGCTAACTCTGATTATTTCATATCTCCCACATCCTTTCGGCAGTTACAATCTTCCTTAGAACTTTTACATAACCGTATCCATAATTACAGAACATCATATTGTGTTGCAACTGTCTGATTCCTGCCATACAAATGAATTGACTATCTTTTTTCCTCCTTGCATCTGTAATATTTATCATATACTATATGTAATGTTTGAGAAAGTGAGTAAAAAATGATTATGGCAAAAAGGAGACAGCAATAATAAGTGTGTCACTTAAAAGCCAAATTTGAAAAATTTAGAAGTGCTTTTTAGAAATAAAAGAAGATGGAGTAAAAGGTTCATAAACCTAGGTCAGTATCCATAATGTTGGTGTCCAGGAGTTTACCCAAATTAATATAAATGTTCTCAGTACTGGCAGCGTCACCCAGGGACCCTGCCTGGATCTCAGCTGCCCACCCATTTAAGAAATAGACAAAAATGATAAAAGGTAAAAATGAACCTATGCAGCTTGATTAAATTGGAGAGAGACAGCTAGATTGGTCCACAGAAATAGTGACAATTTAAAGAAACAAAAGCCAGTTGACAACATATGTAGATTTAGTTGGCCTGAAGAGGGTGAACATGGGACAACAGGCAGGAAAATACATACATGCAGATTTAGTTACCCTGTGTTGGCAGGGGGGTGATCTTCCCTTTCAGCCCCTTCGTCACCTGTCAGGGTGCAGAGTTAACTTCCTTTCTCAGCAGGAGGAATTTTGTTCTTAATTGTGTATGTGGCAGGTGGGACAAATTCAGTCTGTTTCAATATACAAACCAGGTGCTTCTACATGCTGAAAATGTTTAATTTCGTACATCTGGATAAGACAACTGTGTCCTAAATTTGAATGTAATGGAATTTTTTTTAAATTCCTGGTTTTAAAATTTGCTACCAAGCTACAGTAAGCAAAACGGTGGTGTATTGGCATAAGACAATCATATAGACCAGTGGAATAGAGTTGAAAAATGATTTTCAACAAGTGTGCCAACACCATTCAGTGGAGAAAGGGCAGGTTGTTTTTAAAAAATGGTGCTTAAAAACTGAATATCCATATACAAAGTGAACTTGGACTCTCACCTAATACCATTATTTAAAATTGACTCAAAATGGCTCCATGACCTAAATGTAAGAAATAAAACTTAGAATAAAGCATTCTTAGAATAAAATATAGGGCAAAACTTCATGACACTGGACTTGGTAGTGATTTCTTGGACATGACATCAAAACTACAGGCAACAAAAGAAAAAATAGACAAACCAGACTTTAAAAAAATTAAGACACCTTGTACATTAATAGCCACTATTAAAAGAGTAAACAGGTAACCACAATATGGGAGAAAATATTTGTAAGTCATGTATCTGTTATGTGATTATTATCCATCAAGAATTGAAAACAACAGAAAAACAAACTACCCTATTTTGGAGAAAGGACTTAAATAGACACTAAGAAAATATGGGAAAGATCAACAAGCCCATGAAGAGATGGTTAACATCACTAGTTACTAAGGGAATTTAAATCAGAACTCACCCACCATTAGGATGACAATTAAAAAACCATAAAATTGGGGCTGGGGATGTAGCTCAAGCCGTAGCGCGCTTGCCTGGCATGCGTGCGGCCTGGGTTCGATCCTCAGCACCACATACAAAGAAAGATGTTGTGTCCGCCGAAAACTAAAAAGTAAATATTAAAATTCTCTCTCTCTGTCTCTCTCTCTTGAAAAAAAAAAAACAAACAAAAAACCATAAAATAGCAAGTGTTGATGAGGATACAGTGAAATCAGGACCCTCATGCACTGTTGGTGGTGCACCTACCATAGAAAATAGTAGCTTTTGAGGTTCTTCCAAAATTTAAAAGTAGAATTCCCATATAATCCAGCGATTCCATTCCTTGGTATACATTCAAAAGATTGAAAGCAGATAAATAATTGTATTTTGAGTGATCCTGTAATGAATACCTTTGTCCTCACTACTGAAGCATAAACAAATATGTGGAAAATATCTGTTCCTGAATTTTCAATCTGAAATTTGGTTTCTTTTCTTTTTTTTTTTTTTAGTTGTTGATAGACCTTTATTTTATTCATTTACTTATACGTGGTGCTGAGAATCCAACCCAGTGCCTCATACATATCAGGCAACCGCTGTACCACTGAGCCACAATCCCAGCCCCTTCCTCAGTGGTTTCTAGAAAATGAATATCTCATTCACCAATCTTTTATTTCTTAGTAAACATTTGTTTTTCATTGTTTCACTATTATTCATGAAAACAATAATTTTCAGAAATTACCAAAGGTTATAAAACAATATGGTTAAAAACCAACTTAGTTTTCATAAAGACTAACTTTGATTGTCCTAAAATGCAGTAGGGTGAGAACTCTGAAGAAACTTCTTTGTAACTTGTGACTTCATAAGCCAGAGCACTTCTATTGCTGAGCTTTTTCAGCAATAAAGCTCATCAGAATAAGGCACTAGAACTTTGTAAAGTAATTCAGCATTTTTCCTCACTGAAAGACTCTAAAACAAAAAATATAAAGTGCTTACAGTGTTCCTGACACATAGTAGATATTTAATAAATGCTAGCCATCATTTTTACTAAGATATTGTCTTAGTCTGTCTTCTGCTGTTATAAAAAAGAATATAACAGATTAGGTAATTTTTGTAAAGAAAAAAAATTCTCACAGCTCCAAGGCTGGAAAAGTCCAAGACTGAAGGACCTCATCTGGTGAGGTCCTTTTTGTTGAGTGCCCTTCTTGCTGCCTCATAGCATGGTTGAAAGGTATCACCTGACAGGAAAGATAGATGGTAGACCCAACTTGTTTTTTTATAAGGAGCCACTGCTGAGATAGCAAACCCACTACTGATAACAGCGTGAATCTACTCAGGACTTACATGTATCTACCAGGTCTCACCTCCCGACACCTCCACATTGGGGATGGAGTTTCCAATACATAGACACATGGAAGGCACAGCACTCCTGGTTCTACATTTCAGAAGAACAATTTGCACTGCCTTTTCTTTCTACCCCAGTCTCAATTACTCAGAAAAGAATTTTAAACAAAGGAGTTGATTTCCCCCACGTTCGTTTTCATTCCACTCTATGAAAGGTGTTTTCTAGGAAGGAGACTTAGAGAAGGTAAGCATGGGGGTTTGAGTTAAATCCTGGTAGGAGCTTGAGTCCTGATGTTGTCCTTGCCAGGACTTAGTGAGAGTGGGAGAAGCGGTCCATGGCTCCCTCCTAGAGGCTCCAGTGTGATTTCACTTGTTTATTAGAAAGATTAAAATAAAAGTAAAAATGTTTTCACGCTAAAGGCATACAGATGCCCCTCAACTTAGGATGGCGTTGTGTCCCGATGAACCCACTGATCCTGAAAATACTGGAAGTCAAGAATGCATGTAATAACACTTCACCTCTCAAACATCATAGTCCAGCAACACAACACTCTGTACCCCACGGGTATTTTCCCTTTGTGATTGTGCTGCTGCCTGGAGCTGCAGCTTTCAAGAGAATAATGCATAGCACTAGGCTGGGGAAAACATTGAAATTCAAATTTTAACATATAGTTTCTACTGAATACACATCACTCTTATGACGCGGTAAGTTGGAGACTGTATAGATATATGGGGATATATATATATATATATATAAAATTGATATATATATATGTCTATCAATTATCCCTAATTTTTTCTATTCATATATATAACTGAAAATCGGAATATTTATTTTTGTTTTTAACCTTTAAAAAACTGTTCTCATTTTCAGTGCAAGATCAGTACTTGGCAAACATAAAATACTAAGGATATTATTTACCAAATCAATTCCTACCAATGAAAACATCAGAGTAATTATTAACTTTAGGACTTGATTTACCATCCTTAAGTTTCTAGTCTTCATTGAACATGCTGTGGAAAAACTAGGGAATTTTTAAAACACCAACATGGTTGCCAAGATTTATTGATTTTTAAAAACAAGTATACTAACACACATAAATAGATTTTCAAGGAGCCCTTTAATTATTATTTTGAGGAATTTCCCTTCCAGATTACAATTAGTGCTGTCTGTTGCTCTTCCTTTTACAAATTCTTTTAAATTTTCAATTTATCAAACAAGATGGATTCTTTTCCCACAATTTAAGAGGAGGAAAAAAAAGGATGAGGATTTTATTTTATTTTATTTTTTTAATGTTTTCTTCTGTGTTAGACATGCCACCTCACTCTTTTCTGGAAGAGTTCTGTCCATTTGTGTGTGTGTGTGTGTGTGTGTGTTCCCTCCCTTTAGTTTTCTGTTTCTCCAGTTGCTGTCACACAATTTTCTGAGCAGAAGCACTTTTCTTTGAAAACATACATCTACTTGTTTGTTTGTTTTAGCTTGCGGGCCAGTGAGAAAGACTCTACAGCTCAGTCAGTTCCAGGGTTAGATTACGAGGATGGCAGCCCATCATAGCAACAGCTAACTCCTCACCACCGTTGTTCAAGGAAAGGTCAGGACCTGTGACAGTCAGCAAAAATTGTAGTGGAAGGCTGATTTTCTACAAAAATGAAAGAGGCATAAGGGCACCTCTGGCTCTTGGCTCTCATTTGTTATCTTATTGTTAGGAAAAACAAAACTAAGTTTGTCCAAGGAAGATAACCTCGATCTCTTAAATAACCACTGTGTTCCTTTGAATTGGACACCACAAAAATTTACATAATGTTAGAACACTTTGTAGAGGAATCATTGGTATGTGTGTTCTACGGGTGCTGAGGACCAAAACATAATTCTGAATTGTTGCAAAACACTTGACTATCTTAAATTACAAAGAACAATAACTTCAATACATTGGTGTGTTTTGTTAAAGTTTCTTGTCTATGACTAGATTAAACTAAATATGCATTCATGATGTCTTTGTGCAGACCGAGCCCCTATTTTTATTTTTGAGGAAAAGTTCTTAGGTTACTTGGAAAAATACAGAAGCTGAACATAGAGTACGGTTAAAAACAAGCAAATACTATCCTTGTTTTTGGAGAATGCCAGAAACAAAACATGTGGTAAGCCACATTGGCCCTTCACACCTCCTTCTTAACTGTAGCCCCACCTCTGTCCCCAGAAATCATCCCTAAACACCACCTCTAGAGATCAGCTTTCCTGGACTCTTGCCCTCCTTGGTTTCCTGGTTATTCATTCCTTGAGTCAGCTCTTCTTTCCTCAAACTGAAATAATCCTGTCCTGACTGCTTCACGCTGGCCCTGGGTCCTGCACTCTGCTGGTGAACTAAATCATCACATCTCTGCAATCCTGGTCAGGAGAGGAAGCCATAAGCACCTTTGCAGACCTGAAAATAGGTATCTAATGTGTTGAGCAACCATAGGCCATGCATCATGATCAAAATGCAACCCTTTTGTCTCACCAGCTCTTTAAAATCAATTGGGAGCAGAGGAGGGCTAATTTCCCTGATCCTTGTTAAGAAAAATCATTAAAAGAATTGAAAACAAAGTTGACAGGATAAGAGCTTTCCTTGGAGCTGGGAGTGTAACTCAGTGGTAGAGCATGCCCTTAGCATGCACAGACCCTGGGTTTGATGGCCCGGTACCAAAAGCAAAAACTCTCCCCCTCTACAGAGTCTAAAATCCCAACCAAAATAGTTGTTTATTTCTAGTAAATTTAATTTGTAAATGTAAAGGAAATTAGAATAAGATTCTAACTCAGTTTTTAGTGAGGCAAGAGGATGGCTGTGTCTTCTACATGTCATCTTGGACTGTCTCAGAGGCCCACCCAAAGAGACCTCATTTCTAGGAGAACATGCCAGTTCATTATCACTAATGAGGGCTCACACTTTACAATGTTGCAAGTGATTTATGTCTGATAGAAAAAAGAAATAACCCAAAGTTATGGTTTTATTGCTTGGTAAGACTTTAGCCAGTTTGGCTTCTAATTTCTCAGTCTTCCAACATCCTACCTTCATCAATTCCTATAAATATTCACCTCGTCAAATGCTATTGAGACTGTATTAACATCCTTCTGGTTCTTTCATTGATCAGTTAAATAAATGTTGACACATGTTTATTCTGTGCTTATATGAGGGTTAATTTTTTTTTCCTTTGAAAATTATGCTTTGCCATCTGAATGATATTGTAAGCAGGCATTATCTTTCCTGGTCACTCTCGGACAATATAAAGTCCTGTAGTCAGCTTTGGTAAAAAGCAATTCAGTAACTAGAATGGCTAACTTATTTAGCTATCAAGACTCTGGAGTCCTCTCCTCCAACCACAGCCTGCCCCAGGAAGGAAGTCAGCAGTAGGAGGTATGGTTCTTGTACTCATTTACCTTAATACTCACAGGACAAATTGTCATGACAGACTCCAACTGAGTCAAAGGGGAGTGGAATGAGAGAGGGGTTAGGTGATTAACCAGGGATTTCTTGACTCCATGGCTGCATACTCTTTCTCTATAGCTGACAGTTAGTGCTGACAACATCTCTGCCAAACCCTTCTCTCATGCAGGCCCCTTGATCTGAGATGCTTTCATCAGTCCCTGGGTAACCAAGAGGTTTAATCTGCTTCTTTCTGCAAATGACCTCCGTGAACTGGCAGTGGCCTTATTGGGCAAGACCCAAGACAAGATAAACCACTGGCTCTTACAAATGCATATGCTTTGCTCCTCTAAGCACCGGGACTGTGGGGTGATGCCACAAAGGCTCTCCTTCCTGCCTCCCTCGGGAAGTGCCTAACCCTTTCTCTCACTGTCTAAATTTCCTGGATGGGACTCAGACTTCTGTTAAGATCACTTTAAGCTTTCTTATGGAGAGTACTCACCTATTTCCAAATTTAGGGAGCACAGTTCTTGAAGTGGTCATATTTAAGCTTGTTCGTAGAAGTTTGTAGCTGTCATCCAAGGTAGAAGGAAGGGTCAGTCAGGCCTTCTGGACCCTCCAAAGAAATCTCTTCACTAATTCAATTCCTGCCCACTTTCTAAACCCTGTGGATAGTGTTCATTCTGCTGAGGGTTTCACCAGCCACGGAGCACCTTCTCAATGCCTTTCTTTGTAAGTCAATATATAGTAGTGGTGTGGCATGGGGGAGGTTGCCCTGCTCTTGCTTCAGTACTCTGATTAATACCTAACTAAAAACTGAAAAAGAATCTTATTTTAATTTCCTGTTGAATTTATATTCAAACATACTAGAAATGATCAGCTAGCCTGGTAGGGATTTTACTCTGTAGGAGAGGAGTCTTTATTGGATCAGGAGAGGCATTGGCATGGAAGTACCCCCAACAGGTCATTGCCTGCTTGATCGATGAGCAAAACTGGATTTGAAATAAAGGCCAAAGATTTGTTTGTTTTGTTTTCCAGTACTGAGGATTGAATCCAGCTCCTTGCCTGTGATATACACTCTACAACTGAGCCACATCCCCAGCCCTTTTTAAATCATATTTTTATTCAAGTTTTCACTAAGTTGCCCAGGCTGGCTTTGAACTTGCTATTCTTCTGCCTCAGCCTCCCCAGTAGCTGGGATTACAGGCATGTACCACCACAGGGCCAAAGATTTATGAATATGCCTATTATTCAGCAAAAGCCGTACACTTTCCCTTCTTGCACATATGATGAGTATACATGTACATTAAAATCCCATATTTATAATGGGTTTGCGGTGGTACCTGCAACTCTTCATCTCAACTCTCATTTGGTGTCTATTGACTCAACATTGCAATTGGTGCTGGGGTATATAGTAGTAAGCTTGTGTTTTCTTACGACTTATGGTTCTCACAAACTGCACTACCCTGAAAATAATTGTGTTCTTGGTATTCTTTCCATCACATCCTTGGGATATACTTGAAAAGCACTTTATTTGAAATTAGAACTGAATTTGAAGAACAATTCTGCCACTCATTATGAGCTTTGTGACTCCAGCAATTCACCTTATTCTTTCTGAGTCTCAATTTCTAAGATGGACACTGAGCAGCTTAAGCTGTTGGATTAACTGAAATAATGTCTTTAAAGTGAAGACTTGAAGACATTCCCTAAAGAACTCCCTTAGGAGTTTCTCTTCATCCAGTTTCTGAGACATCAGTTCCAATTTGGGTACAGGGCTAAAGTTTATTATCAAAGCAACCTTGTCTCCTGTGTTCTTTAAACTAAAAGTCACTCTTTGTACTTGTCATTCGGAGCATGAAATTATCCACTCTTGCTATACACAGTAGGGTGATGGCTACATTTTAAAACTCAGATTCTAAATAACCACTTAAATCACTGTGCCAGTTCACAAACCGGAGCCAGACTGCTGTACTTTATGCTTATCCACTCTCCCACTGCACCCTTGCTCCTAATTATTTCTTTAGAATGATTGCAAAGACTCATGAGTCTTTAAAAATCATTAACTTGCTTCTTAAAATACAGCAAATAATATATTTAGCTATTAATTACAAAATTAGCTCAGGATCTGAACTAATAGTTCAACGAGCACCTCCTGTGTGTCACCTTGTCACCCATCACTAACTAAGTGATATATTGGGAGAGCAGCCAGAAAGTACTACAGCTCTACAACAACCAGGAGGGTCATTTCACAGCCAAAAACTCTATGGGATCAGGACTTCTGGGTTTCAACTCCAAGGCATCATCCTGTTCAGATCATTCACTCCCATTGAAGCCCTGGACTGACATCAAGCCTGTCCTTCCTCTTCCCGACCCAAATCATGAAGACTCAGTCAGCAGGCTGGGGTTGTGGCTGAGAGGTGGAGCACTTGCCTAGCATGCGTGGGACACTGGATTCCATCCTCAGCATCACATAAAAGTAAAATATATTGTGTCCACCTATAACTAAAAAATAAATATTAAAAAAAAGACTCGGTCAGCACTTCATGTGGGAACAACCTTATGCACTCACCACAGGACTGTCAAGAGATCAATGCCCTTGACTATTACTCCAGTACCACCAGTCAACTATAGTTACAACTATCCTCTCTCACCCTTGGCAGAAACCAGATTCCTCATAAAAAAGGACAAATGTAAAAAACATTAGAGGATCAACTTGATAGTTGATTTTGCTAATACATTTTTAAAAAGTAATTGAAAACTTTGTTCCAAATGTAAGTGTAAAAATCATCTTAACAAAAACCAATAAAAGATGGCTAGCGTGGTTAAAGCAAGGCAAGGGATCTCCAGCCCTCCCCCCTCAGTGGCCCTTTCCTCAGTTGTTTTCTTAAGATTCTACATTGTTGTGCAGGTCACAGTCTGAAATGCACTAGTCTAGATTAAACCTTTCATTTTGCAGATGAGGAAAGAATATAGACTATATATGAAAACCTATTCAGGGCAATCTAGGGATTAGTGGAAGATTTTATTCATACCCTACTCAGGGTTTTTTTTACTCCTTTTTTTCTTTTTTCCTGTGCTTTGCCCCATCCTTTCACTTTGGGTGATGACTACTTAGCACTAATGGGCCAGGACTAGAGGGAGGCAAGTGAGGTATCCAGGGTACAAATTCATGGAGATGCTCTCTCTCAGGTCTGGGCAAGTGCCAACTCTGTGCTTGCAGAGTCTAGATGTGAGTCCTTCCTTAAATCTTGTGCTCAAAAATGTGCCTTTTTTTTTTGCTTCACCTAATCCCATTTGTACCTCTATTATATTTAAAATACTAGCATCTCCTAAGCATGCCACACGGACCCTCTTCCTCATGTTCCTCGTCCCCTTCTCGTTGTCATTCCCATTAGACTATGAATCTTGGAGATCATGAACAATGTTTTTCATACTTCTATTCCTACAATTTGGCATAGTATATGGAGAATATTGGGCACTCAAAAGTACCCATGGGATAGACAGATGGGTGGGTAGATCTAAATTTTATCTTTTATAAAGGTTTCTCTGACCCCTGAAATCCACTCTGACCTCTCTGTCTTCTGAATTTGTAACACATTATTTTAATAATTCAATTCACATTTAATTCTGTATGCTGACATAACTTTTATGTTTATGTAAATCTTGTGAAGCAATTTAGTTTTCTAATGCTCTGTCTTTATGCCCAATTAGATTTTAATTAATTAAAGGCAAAAACCAGTTTTGGCTCTTTGAATTTTCTCAGCAGCTAGAAGATTTTGCACACTGGAGACACATAGTAAATGATTCTTCAATTCATGAATGAAGAATAAATAAATAAAAAGCATTTTATCAACTAAATAGAATCCATGGAATTTGGTAATAGTTTCAAGTCCTAGCTTGCCTCTTAACTTCTGGAGTATACAAATCATTTCACCTCTTTTGTTCTCTTTGGCCTCAGTTTCTTTACTTAAAATGAGGAGGCAGCTTGAGTGGTTCTGAAGATAATTCTAGCCTTGGTTCCCTATGAGTTTAGAAATCTGTGATGTAAGAGCCTCCTTGGGTGTAAAATTTGCTACTACGAACACTCTTGTCATCTAACAGGAATTGTCTAAATGTAATTGATGGCCCAATTTTAAAGTGTTCATAGAATCCTGACATTTTGAACAGATTGTGTGTTTAAAAATTAATTTGTAACATACCAGGAATATTACTTTTGACTGAACTTTGTGGTTTAGCCTGTATATTAGACACTTGGAATATAGAACCAGTAATATTTCAAATATGGTATATATCTTAATTCTTAGCATTATTTCTATGGGAAAACATTCACAATTCTAACAAAGGTCTTCAAGAACAAACTTCCGCAGGTCACGGTGTGGAGAAGAATGGGAATGGAAATAGACAAAATGTTCCCATGACTTTAATCATAGTACTAGGAAAAAAAAAATCAAACATTGCACCTTCAACTTTCTATCTTGATTGAGAAAGTCATTAGCATATAACAAGATCAAAGTGTTTTATTATTTCAGGAAGGTAAAAACAGATCTTTTAAAATAGTCAATTTTATCATTGTGTAATCAGTTGTTATATGTAATCATGTAGCAAATGCAAGACTGAAAGTAGCTTGTTAATGTTTTAGAGAAATCTGAGTTCTCTTCCAAAAGATTCCTGGGGAAGTATTTAACTCTTTTCTTACCTCTTTTTTATACGATGCATTCAATTCTTCAAGATCTACTGTTAAAAAGATACCCTATGTGAGTAATAAGGTCCATGATAACCATGTGACAAGGTTATTCTTATGGAAAATTATAATTTCATAAGGAAGTATTTGGTGGGTCATTGTAGGATACATGCCATCCTAAGAATTCATTTTCAGAATTATGGTCTAGGCAATTGCAGCTCATGGCAACTAACCATCCCTAAATATGATATTGTAATTTCCCCCAGTTCCTCATTTATCTAGGCCCAAGCTTACTTGATGCATTATCACAGAGTGTAACAAAGAGCACAGGGCTGTGTCTTAGATCTGAGATCTGACAGCTTTGTTATTTAACATGGATATCACTTATTGGCCTCTTAGACTCTGCTTCATTCAACCTAGTTTCTTTATTTCTTTTTTTTGGTTATTATTTGTTTCAGGTAATAATTTTATTACAAAACTTTGGTAAACCAATACAGTATGCTTTAATTTTTTAAAATTTTTTCTTTTTAGGTTCTGGGGATTGAACCCAAGGATGCTTTACTAGTGGTCTGCATCTGCAGCCTTATTTATTTATTATTTCGAGACAGGGGTTCCCTAATTGCCCAGGCTGGCATCAAACTTGTGATCCTCCTGTCTCAACCTCCCAAATAGGTGGGGTATTATTGGCATGCCCCACTGTGCCCAGCCAATTCAGTACTCCTTAATAAAATAAAAGAATATTTTTGTTGAATCAAATATTTTTTAGTGATGATTTCCACTCCAAGAATCTCATTTATGTGCAAAATCAAAACTCTGTGATGATTGGCAGATCAAGTTTATTTATATAAGTTAATGTTTTTTTTTAACCACTTCTCCTTTCAAAGTGAATTCCCTCATGCATGATGCTTTGGTTTACCACAGTGAGGCAATTGTGTGTCTGTGGGAGGGGACTCTGCTTTGTTCTGGGGTTGGTCCAAATCCAGGTAGAGTTTCAGTGTCTAGAAACCTTTAAAATTCCACTTAAGGAAACTCAACATCAATACCAGTTTCTTCCAAGTACTTTTAAAAAACCATTAAATTTTCACATAAATACTGGAACCCTCAAAAATCATAGTCATTTCAAGCTACACTAATCTCAGATGATCCCTTTGATTTAGAAGCCTTATATATTTTTGCTTTCATCAAAAGTCACATAGATTTATTCCAGCTTATTAAAAGAATTCTCATTAAATTATAGTTGTATTTTTAAAGTAACAAAACAAAGACATTGTCAGCTTGGAGAGACCTGGATGACCTGATATTGTATACTAACATCCATTATGATTTCTCTACAAAAAACTGCTGCCTTTGGTGTTCTTATCCTTCCTCTTGCTGAAGCTATCAGCTCCTCGGTCTTGGCAATTAATTTATACATTATCCATTCCTTTGCTTATCAGCCATTATTAGCATTTGAAGATATTGTGCCCATCATCAGTCCTCCAAGATAACTGCTGAGGCTAACTCTTTTCACAGTGATTATGGCTTCGTAGGTCAAAAGAGCTTTTTTTTCCAGGTCCTGAGGATACAGTTTTTATATAAGTATCTTATCTATTGAAACCACATTGGTAAATTAAATATTAGTACACTTAAGTTCCACTGTTTTCTTTTAAAATTTATTTATTTGTTCTAATTAGTTATACATGACAACAGAATGCATTTCTATTCATAGTATATAAATGGAGCACAATTTTTCAGGTCTCTGGTTGTACACAAAGTAGAGTCACACCATTTGTATCTTCTACATGTGCTTAGGGTAATTATGTCCATCTCATTCCACCATCTTTCCTATCCCCATGCCCCCTCCCTTTCCCTCCCTCCCCTTTGCCCTGTCCAAAGTTACTCCATCCTCCCTTGTGTCCCTACCCTCTCTACCTACTCCCCGGCATTGGGGATCAGCATCCATTTACCTGAGAAAACATTTTGCCTTTGGATTTTGGGGATTGGCTTACTTCATTTAGCATGATATTCTCCAACTCCATCCATTTATCTGCAAATGCCATAATTTTATTCATATATATCTATATCTATATCTATATCTATATCTATATCATATATCATATATCTCACAGTTTCTTTATCCATTCATCTACTGAAGGGCATCTAGGTTAGTTTCACAGTTTAGCTATTATAAATTGTGCTGCTATAAATGTTGCTGAGGCTGTCACTGTAGTATGCTGTTTTTAAGTCCTTTGAGTATAGACTGAGGAATGGGATAGCTGGGGCAAATGGTGGCTCCATTTCAAGTTTTCTAAGAAATCTCCATACTGCTTTCCAGATTAGTTACACCAATTTGCAGTCCCACTAGCAAAGTAAGAGTGTGCCTTTCCCCTCACATTCTCACCAACACTTATTGTTGCTTGTCTCCTCCTCCTCCTCCTCCTCCTCCTCCTCCTCCTCCTCCTCCTCCTCCTTCTTCTTCTTCTACCAGGGATTGAACTCAGGGGCACTCGACCACTAAGCCACATCCCTATCCCTATTTTGTATTTTATTCAGAGATAGGGCCTCACTGAGTTGTTTAGTGCCTCATCCTGGCTGAGACTGGCTTTAAACTCGCAATTCTCCTGTCTCAGTCTCCTAAGCAGCTTGTATTACAGGTATGAGCCACTGGGTCTGGCCCTGTTGCTTGTATTCTTGATAATTGCCATTCTGACTAGAGTGAGATGAAATCTTAGAGTAGTTTTGATTTGCATTTCTCTAATTGCTAGAGATGTTGAACATTTTTTTTCATGTATTTGTTGATCGTTTCTATATCTTCTTAGAAATGTTTGTTCAGTTCCTTAATGCATTTATTGATTGGGTTATTTATTTATTGGATTATTTATTTATTTTTTGGTGTTAAGTTTTTTGAGTTCTTTATATATTCTGGACATTAGTGCTCTATCTGATATGCATGTGGTAAAATTTTTCTCCCATTCTGTAGGCTCTCTATTCACCTCATTGATTGTTTCTTTGGCTGAGAAGAAGCTTTTTAGTTTTAATCTATCCCATTTATTGATTCTTGATTTTATTTCTTACACTATAGGAGCCTTATTAAGGAAATCAGGGTCTAATCTGACATGATGAAGATTTGGGCCTATTTTTTTCTTCTGTTAGGCTCAGGGTCTCTAGTCTAATTCCTAGGTCCTTGATCCACTTTGAGTTGAGTTTTGTGCATGTTGAGAGATAGGGGCTTAATTTCATTTGCTGCATATGGATTTCCAGTTTTCTCAGCATCATTTGTTGAAGAGGTTATCTTTTCTCCAATATATGTTTTTGGCACCTTTGTCTAGTATGAGATAACTGAATTCATGTGGGTTTGTCTCTATGTCCTCTATTCTATACCATTGGCCTACAGGTCTATTTTGGTGCCAATATCACACTGTTTTTGTTACTACAGCTTTGTAATATAGTTTAAGGCCTGGTGTTTTGATGCCTCCCACTTCACCTTTCTTCTAAGGATTGCTTTGGCTATTCTGGCTCTCTTATTTTTCCAGCTGAATTTCATGATTGCTTTTTCTATTTCTATGAAGAATGTCACTGGGATTTTGATTAGAATTGCATTGAATCAGACCCTGCACCTACCCACTACCTAGTTTCTATTGATCATAATCAGTGAGATTATTTTGCAATATTAATTTTGCCTATCCAAGAACAAGAGAGATCTTTCCATCTTCTAAGGTCTTCTTTAATTTCTTTCTTTAGTGTTCTGTAGTTCCATTGTTTTCTTTACAGGGTAACTACAGAATGTTTTTGCCCATGTTTTGTTTTTTGTTGTACCAATAAGAGACTTCACCATGGAAAGCAGTTCCCACTCTGTGTTGAGACATCTGTGGCTCTGCAGCTTTCCAGATATATATATATATATATATATATATATATATATATATATATATATATATATATGTATGTCCAGCACACCAACTCTAACCACATTCCTGTTTATATGGTTTGGGTATTTCTACATGGCAGATGTAGAACTTCCCACTAGTGGTCAAAGATGTGCTCCAAAGTTCAGATCTTCACAGTGCTTAGGCCTGTGGGCTGTCTAGGCAGTGCTAGTGGATGATAAGGCACAGAGATACACCTGCGTGTCACCCCACATTCCCCCTGTTCAGTGCACAAGCCTGGTGGGGCCCACATTCCAGAGCAAAGATGTCCCAACCAGTGGACCATGTCCCTTCCCAGTTCAGTCAGACACTGCACCTACCCACCACCTAGTTCCTATTGATCATAATCGGTGAGGTCATCATTCTTGAAAACTGTATCTTCTTCATTCCTTTCATTTGTAGTCTTATCCTTTGTCTTCTATTAAATATGAACATTTCAGTCCAAATATTGAGTTTTTCCATCCTCATCATCAAGCATTTCCATATCAATGTCTAATCAATATCATTTATTTCATCTTGCTGTTCCTTGGCCTCAATACAGTAAGTAGTTAGTCTGACCCAAGGGATCTTTTCAAACTTCTTCCATCTTTATTGTGTTGGGACCTTGCAAGAGACAGGGAGGCAATGGACCATGTTCTTTGGGGCCTGGCCTGGCCTCCAGCTCCCTTTCTCCCAATATGTATATTACACAAACACTTAAGGCAGAGCACTGTGCTGTAACTAACTCATAACAACAACATCTCTCATTACTGAGAGTACTGACTAAAAAGGCACTAAGTCATTTATATGCATCATCTCTGCTAAAACAATATATGTAGATATGAATATTATGATCTCTCTTCTGCAAATGAGAAATTTGAAGTTGAAGACTTTTAAGGATTCACCCAAAGTCACACAGGTGTTCAATGTCAGATACAGGATTCAGCCAGTCATATGGCAACAAAGTTTGGTATCTTACTCATTATATCTTACCCATTGGTTCCCCCAAATGACTGAGTGCTCTGGGGAAAACACCCAGTGTTCATAGCACAAGTTTGAATGTTTAGCCTGGTAGATCAGAGATACACACAAATAACTTTCTCTTAAAGCAGTATGGTGTAAGTACAGAAGAAAAATCCCCCCCATGGTGCAGTGGGATTCAGAGTTGGGCGAGTATTTCCCAGAAACCATGATACTTGTCTGGAAGATAGATAGTATTTTAATGGGTAACTGAGCCATGCAGATTTATGTGTAATTTTATTCTGGCTTGCATTATTTATGTCATTCTTTTTATTGATTGTCACCTCAACTGGAGAAGTTTTAAAGGCAAGGTTCCTGTCTTATTCCTCTATATTTTTAAATATCACTAGTGTGATGTCATGTCCATAGTAAATTAGAAACAATTTGTGATTGTTCACCTAAAGATAACGTTTATTCATTAAACAATTAAACTAGGCTTTCCCAAAGTACATCTTACTAAATGCCACCTTGTCCTAAATGTTCTCAGGACAGCCTGTATTTTATTAGATTTATCAACCTTTAAATATAAGCTTCACATGTGAGTTTTTTCTACTTGGTTTTAAGTGCCTCAAGGACCAAGACCATGTGTATCCCATATATCACAGAATCTCAGGAGCTTGCAATGTGTGCACATAGTAGTTGTCTAATAAATACTTGTTAAATGAATTAAAGCATTCTCTCAAGTAACTCTTTCAAAAAAGGCTTCCCAGGGACTGGGATGGTGGCTCAGTAGTAGAGTGCTTGCCTAGCATGCATGAGGCACTGGGTTCGATCCTCAGCACCATATAAATGTAAAATAAAGATATTGTGTCCACCCAAAACATTAAAAATAAATATAAAAAAGTCTTCCCGTAGATAGTAAGTTTAATTCACTTAATTCATAGTAAGTGGATATTCACAAATGCACAACGGAAAATGAAATTCCCAAGAATCTTGCAGTTATCTAGTTAAAGTAAGTTATGCAATTGATTAAACACAAATTATATTGACCAAAGAACTACCAGTCTTTATTTCCTTGAGAAACACTTAATAATGTTTTGTAAAGTCACTATTGAGAAGAGGCTTTTAGTGTTGTGGTTTAGATATGAGGTGTCCCCCCAAAAGCTTGTGTGTGAGACAATGCAAGAAGGTGTAGAGGTGAAATGATTAGGTTGTAAGAGTCTTAAATTAATTAGTGCATCAGTTGCATGATAGGGATTAACTGAGTGGTGACCATAGGAGAAGCAGGCTATAGTTATAGGAGGTGGGTACCTGGGGGTGTGCCTTGGGGATATATATTTTGTGAGCTGAGCTTAGTCTCCCTCTGCTTCCTGGTGGCATGTCCCCAGCTGCATTTCTCAGCCACATATTTCCACCTGCCTCATCCCAGGTCCTGAGGAGTAGAGTTGGTCATCTATGGACTGAGACCTCTGAAACTGTGAGCCCCCAAATAAACTTTTCCTCCTTTAATTGTTCTAGCCAGAATTTTGGGAGATCCAACATGGCGGCGGGCGCGGAAAGATCAAGTCTCTGACCTCTTCAGCTGCGCGGGCGCAGGGAGTCGTAAACTGTCTAAATGTTGTTTGCTCAGGATCACTAGGCAATGCTGAGCTGATGTGGATCTGGAGAGAACAGTCTGGGCATCTCAGAACACACACTGAGCCCGGATCGGCTGAATTCAAGCTCCCGTTCGCCTGCTTCTCGCAGAAAAACTGCTGTGACTCAGCACTAATCCATCCGGCTGAAACAAATGGTCGGCCCTTCTGAACCTACGGAGGTAAATGCCAACCGAGCCTTCATAGGCAGTGGCCACAGGATTGAAACGGGGCTTGGGAGAGCCAGTCAGGATCCACCCGTTGCATTGGTCACCCGGCAAAGGGAAACGAACTGTCGCCATTTGCATGGGATACCACCATGGCAGAGAACTTACGTCACCAGACTGCGGCGGAGGAGATAACTTCATTGAAACCAGCGGCGACAGGTGTGTAACCACCTAGCCTTCCCTCTCCACACAGCTGGGAAACCTTAAGGGCCCATCCCAGCTCTCCCGTGAGCGCGATTGCCAGACCCAGGGAATCAGGAGTGGCGCGGGACCCGCGGGGCGGAACTCCCAGCTGCCGCTCCCACCAGTGCTGACAACTGAGGTCTCTTGCACCAGCTACTGGGGGCGTGGCTACTGGAGGGCAAGTAAAATTCCCTGAGGATTCTCAGCCCCAAGCTCTACAAACTTAGGGTCTGAGGGAAGGGCAAACAAGGAGAGCTTGATATCAAATCAGAGACTCTGAGTATGATAGAAGGAAAAGTTGGCTCCGATCTACATATTGTGGGGTCGGGCTCCAAATTCCTTAATAGGACACCCATAGCACAAGAGTTAATAACAAGAATCAACAAATGGGACTTACTTAAACTAAAAAGTTTTTTCTCAGCAAGAGAAACAATAAGAGAGGTAAATAAGGCGCCTACATCATGGGAACAAATTTTTACTCCTCACACTTCAGATAGAGCCCTAATATCCAGAGTATACAAAGAACTCAAAAAATTAGACAATAAGACAACAAATAACCCAATCAACAAATGGGCCAAGGACCTGAACAGACACTTCTCAGAGGAGGACATACAATCAATCAACAAGTACATGAAAAAATGTTCTCCATCTCTAGCAGTCAGAGAAATGCAAATCAAAACCACCCTAAGATACCATCTCACTCCAGTAAGATTGGCAGCCATTCTGAAGTCAAACAACAACAAGTGCTGGCGAGGATGTGGGGAAAAGGGTACACTTGTACATTGCTGGTGGGACTGCAAATTGGTGCGGCCAATTTGGAAAGCAGTATGGAGATTCCTGGGAAAGCTGGGAATGGAACCACCATTTGACCCAGCTATTGCCCTTCTCGGACTATTCCCTGAAGACCTTAAAAGAGCGTACTACAGGGATACTGCCACATCGATGTTCATAGCAGCACAATTCACAATAGCTAGACTGTGGAACCAACCCAGATGCCCTTCAATAGATGAATGGATAAAAAAATGTGGCATTTATATACCATGGAGTATTACGCAGCACTAAAAAATGACAAAATCATGGAATTTGCAGGGAAATGGATGGCACTAGAGCAGGTTATGCTAAGTGAAGCTAGCCAATCCCTAAAAAACAAATGCCAAATGTCTTCTTTGATATAATGAGAACAACTAAGAACAGAGCAGGGAGGAAGAGCAGGAGGAAAAGATAAACATTAAACAGAGACATGAGGTGGGAGGGAAAGGGAGAGCAAAGGGAAATTGCATGGAAATGGAAGGAGACACTCATTGTTGTACAAAATTACATATAAGAGGTTGTGAGGGGAATGAAAAAATAAACAAGGAGAGAAATGAATTACAGTAGATGGGGTAGAGAGAGAAGAGGGGAGGGGAGGGGAGGGGGGATAGTAGAGGATAGGAAAGGTAGCAGAATACAACAGTCACTAATATGGCATTATGTAAAAATGTGGATGTGTAACCGATGTGATTCTGCAATCTGTATTTGGGGTAAAAATGGGAGTTCATAACCCACTTGAATCTAATGTATGAAATATGATATGTCAAGAGCTTTGTAATGTTTTGAACAACGAATTAAAAAAAACAGAATTTTTGTTGCAGAAGGGAAAAAGCTGACTAAAACACCTAGAGAAGCCATTTAGGGGGTAAGTGAGTAGGAATTTGGTAAGGACTTTTGTGGTACTGAGGATTGAACCCAGGTGGGCACTCAGCCACTGACCTACATCCCCAACTCAGGAGGAGGAATTTGGATACAGCATTCACCATACAATGTTTTTGCCACTATACATCCCTCACAAATGTGCCTTTAAAAAAAAAGTATGAGTCTCACTGTTGCCCAGGCTGGTCTTGCGCTTCTGGACTTAAGCAATCCTACCTCTACCTCTATTAAAGGCTTGTATTCCAAATATAGGAGGATTGTTTTATTGATATGTTTTTAATATGTAGCCATAAGCTTCAACTTTATTTATATGGACTATGGGAGAATTAACTTCACAGGGTTTAAATGGGAATAATAATAAAGATGAGGGGTCAAAAGCCCTGTCTTTGAAGAAAGGTTAAATGAGTTCAAGTCATTTTATTTAAATGAGACATAAAAATGATAGGGGAGGACAGGCCTAGTGAGATAAAATCCAGCCTGGTACATGAAATAAGGTCTGTGTGTCAGCTACTTGCTTTTTGTCATCATATGCCTGGAAGCCCAAAAGCCAATCCTGGTTAATGTCTGCCTTCAAGTGCAGCATTATCTCTAATTCTAGAACGTATGCCAGCAGTCATTCCCTGTCCTATATCACTATCAAAGCTCTGCTCACCCCCTTTTTGAGACTAACATTAAATAAATGCTTAGTATGTGTTAGGCAATGTGCCAAGTGCATTTTAGGCATCATTATTCATTCATTTGGTGAATGTTTTTCAAGTTCCTTTTGTGTATCTGTCCGCCCCGGAACACATCAGTGAATAAAACAGATAACTCACGACTCTAAGAACATACTCACTAATGGGTGGATATGGACAGTAAATAATAGACAGAAGAAATAAGTGAATATATCATATATGAAGGTTATAAATATTATGAAAAATACAGCAGGGAAAGAAGAAGGCATGGCGTATGTAAGGGGAGATGGGATGCCATATAAATATTTCGCACAGGGTTCGCCTCATGGAGAAGGTTGGGAGCCCATGCAAGTTAACTGTGTGACCATCTGAGGGACATACAGATTGGCTGGAAGGAAAAATCAACATGAAGGTCCTAAATCAAGAATGTGTTTGCTGAATTCAGGAAGGGTGAAAAGGTCAGGGGCTGGGTGCTGGGGGTCAGGAACTGACCCTTTAGAGCCTTTAAATGTTTTAAGGACTTTGGGTTTTACTCAGAGACATGGGGAGCCATTGCAGGACTTTAAGCAGAACAATGTCATGCACGACTTGTTTTAGAAGTCCCACTAGCTAGGAGAAGAATGGGAACAAGGCCATGGGTCAGGAAGTAATTGCTGCTATGCAAGAATGCAGGCAAGCAATAATTCAGGAGCAGACCAACAGTGGACTTGGTTGGTGAGAACTGGTCAGAGATGGGATATGTATTCTGAACCCAGAGCAGCAGGTTGATTTGGAAGAGTGTATGAGACAAAGCAAGAGAAGTCAAGGATGACTGCAAGAATTGTTATCATCAGTTAATCCTTACATCCACGTAGGTTGTACAGATGAGAAAACTGAGGCTTTGAGAGACATTACTCTGGATTATTAGCTAGTCAGTGGCAGAGCTGGGATTTGAACCCAACACTGTCTGATGCTAATGGCTGGGCTTCCTAACCATAACACTGTATGGGATAAGGAACTATTGAGATATAACTGTGAAATCTGACCTTAGATTTCCAAGAAATCTATTTCAGGAACATTTTCTATTTATTACCTTCCTTGAAGCCCAGTTTCCATTAGAATATTTTCATGCCTTTAACCTTAGTTAGTGACCTTATTCCCTTCTTTTCTTAGGGTCTCTTACTTCTTTTTTAAATTAAAAAAAACATTTTTAGTGCATTATAATTTTATACAACCGTGGGGTTTATTTTGACATATTCATAAATGCATATAACGTAGTTTTCTCCCTTTCAATTCCCAGTACTATTCTCTACCTCCCTCCCCTGATCTCTTCCTTTACTCTAATGGTCTCCTACTTCTGATGTCTGTTGCCAACTTTTAAACTTTCTGACCACCTGGGCATTCATGATTGGCTTGATTTCACCCCAGGTCTTGGACCTTAGTTTCCTCCAAAGCTTTCCTTATTGGCAAACCTTCATATTTCAGAGCTATTTTCTAATATTTGTCCTCCTAGACTCGCTTTACGTTAATTGACGCTGACCACTTTAAAAAGCTAAAATCAGGGCTGGGGATGTAGCTCAGTTGGTAGAGTGCCTGCCTCACATGCATAAAGCCCTGGGTTCAATCCCCAGCACCGCCCCCCCAAACAAACAAACAAACAAAACCTAAAATCATGTGACTTTCCATGAGTAGGAAGGGAGTGTCTGATAGTCTGATAGTCTGATAGGGAGAGCCAGGCTGACAGTGACATCCCTGCATTCTTTGTACTTTACCCTGTTAAAGGTGGAAGAGGAAGATGTGGCAAAAGCACCCAGCTGGGAGCCTCCTAGGCAGGATTGATTCTGATCTGTTAGTTAGGGATACATGGCCTGAGGGAAATCTTTCCCATTCTTAACTTCTTCAACTTGAACCAACTTAGTGCTGAGAGCCAACGGTGGGCTGTTTGAGGACTATATTGTGCATCGCAGCCTAGTGAATAGGATAATCTGTTGTCTGGGAACTTCCAGTGGACATTTCCTCTGGTTGACTACCCAGACACATTGTGAGCCATATTCTGCTCTGCCTGGTCTGACACAGCACTGGAGATGGGGTGACCCGCTGTAGCTACACACATCTCTGAGATGAGTGTGACCTGCCAAGATGCCAATCATCCTGCTGAATGCGAGACTCAGGAAGCAAAGCTCCACCCCTGTAACCTCATTCCTGACTTTTGATATACTCCCTTAAATAAGCCACAGGGGCCATTTTCTAATTGTCTAGCCCAACTCCTGTGGGGACTGGATCTATCAGGCATTCCATCCTTTAAACCTAATTCTGACTTTGTCTTTTGTTCTTCCCTAATTAATCTATATTTTAATTTCTTAGGTGGCTTACACCCTCCTGAGCAGGAAGAAGAACCCCCCTAACGAGGCGCTGGCCACATCGCCATAAACTTAATATCCTCTTTATCTTCCTTTTCAATCCCAAGGAAACTTATAATGAGTTTTCAGTATTATTCTACCCACCAGTACCAATATTCCTCCTACAGAGGAAATTACCAATACTAAGGAAAATATTTTGATATATGCTTGAAATAGAAGGTGGGTTCCCCAATGGCTGGGGTGTCTGGTGGTACCCAGATCTTAGAGGAGGGCTAAGATGCTAAGGATGACAGAAAGAAAATGAAGCTCCTGGTTTGAGAAGGAGGAGAAGATGAGCAGCAGAGATGGACAGAGGCAGACAAAGAAGAGGAGAGAAACGGCCTTCAACTTGGAGGAAGACTGTCCAGGGCGCTGAGGTTATTTCTAAATTCCACCACCCAGTCTACAGAACTGTTTATCTCCCAGGGACTTGGTGTGAATGAGGGTTGCTATGGATATCAGGAACAGAACCAGTTTTAGGTTTGGGTCTTCACAGGTAGGACAGGGGTTTGGTATGGAGACAAAAACTAAGGGATACTGGAAGCGGGAGAGAACTTTGGGTGCCACTAGTTATGAAATAAATTCCATTTTCTCTTCCTGAAAAGACTCTAGTTCCACAATCTCTCAATATGTAAGTCCTATTCAACTCAAATGCCGTCCCTTTAGACAGCCTGATCACCCAGCATGGAGTGAATTTTCTCACATAGCAGGCTGCATAAAGTTTTGCACCTAATCCCCATTGTTTGAGGTGGATTTTAAGCTTTAGAAAAATAGATACTTATTCAATTTTTAAAATAAATAACTTGTCTTCCACAGGTGATATTATTTTGAAAGTATGATACAAATTAAATCAAATTTCATAAGATGAAAAATAAAATTCATACAGATAATATACATATGTGGATGCAGAGTTTTCACCCCAGTATCCAAATAGCTCTGTGACCCACTTCTTTCATGTCAGGTATGCCCTCCCTCCTCCCCCACCCATCCTCATTCCATTCAGCATGATTTTTCTCTAACTTATCACAACCTGATATGTCGTGCTATCTATTTGTGTATTTGTTGGCAGTCTGTCTCCTGCCACCAGAATATAAGTTTCATGAAAGCAGAAATCATGTTTTAATCTCTGCTGTATCTTTAGTACCTAGAACAGTGTCTGCCTGGCCCACAGTTTGACCCTCAATAAATATTACATGAATGAATCCATAGCCACAATACAATTGTGTCTGTCTTGCTGCAACATTTACGACATTCTATCCTATATATTCTGTTGACAAATATACATGTTATAATTACTTTTTTGCCTAACAAGGTAAATCACTCAGAATTTACTATGTAGCTTCATTATCTATGAATAGGAATAAAAAGGCAAAAAGGAAAAAATCAGTAAAGAATTTCTTCTCTTAAATTGAAGTGTGATATCTAGGTTTAAAATTTACAAGACCAATTTATGCAGTCGTTTCTTTTTTGATGAATTGAGATGCATTTGCCCATCTGCATAGCGTTGCCAACAACTCAAACGAAACTGTATTATTATTTGTACTGGGGATTGAACCCAGGGGTACTCTACCACTGAGCTACATCCCCAGCCCTTTTTATCTTTTATTTTGAGACAGGGTCTCGCGAAGTTGCTGAGGCTGGCTTTGAACTTGTGATCCTCCTGCCTCAGCCTCTGGAGTCACTGGGATTATAGATGTGTGTCACCACACCTGGCCTGAATGATATATATATTTTTTAAAGTCTGATTCCAGGTACATTGAAGAAATCTAATAGGCCAATTTATGGTAACTATACCATACCTTCACATACATAAAGATTTAAGTCTGAAAGAGACTTCAAAGTCTAGTCCAAGAGGATTATTTTATTCTATAAGTGAAGAAGAGAAAAACCAAGTGGTTTGCTTGAATGGACAAGCATGTGAAGGTAGGAGCCAGCCGGCAGCCCAGGAGAGTTCTCGCTCACTTCACAACATGGCTTCTCTGTATGGCTGGAAGTGTGATAGTTCTGCCCAGTTTCCCTGTGGTCTTTGCGTTAGAGTCCTGCTTGCAGAGTTGATCTCACCTGGCAGGCAGATCTATTCTCATTTCCTTTCTGTTTCTGGAGACCTCTATGCCTAGGAATAGTCTTTACTTTATTAAAATAATAATCTCTTTCCTTTGGTCTTCCACATAATTTTCCCCCCTTTCTTTACATGAATGTTCAGCATCTTTTTTTCCTCTTTATCTATTGGTGATTTACTAAACTCTAAAATGTGTTTGACTCGCCCTACTTAAAGGATACTAGTAATCACTTTATGTGTTTTCATATATTCACATTCATGGCAAGTTTTCATCTGATCATTGAAATTTAAGCTTCTTGAAATGAATATTAAAATAAAAATGAGATACAACTATATATTTGTTAGAATTAAAAACAATGACCTGAACAGCCGGGTGTGGTGGCATACTTGTGTGGTGGCATACTCTGTATGCTGTAGTAGGAAGATCACAAGTTTGAGGCCAGCCTCGGCAATTGTGTGAGGCCCTGTCTCAAGATAAAATTTAAAACATGCTGGAAATGTAGCTCAGTAGTAGACACCTCTAGGTTCAATCTCTAGAAACACACATACACACATACACTCACACAAATGACCACACCAAATGTTGATATGAAGCAACTGGAACTCTTATCCACTGTTCCTGGGAATGCAAAACTGTACAATTATTTTGGAAAAAAAGTTTGGCAATATCTTTAAAAGTTAAACATACAACTATCCTGTAATCCAGGCATTCCACTCATAGGCAATTACTCAAGATTAACAAAGGCATCTGTCCATACAAAGAATTGTACACAAATGTTCATAGCAAACTTATTCAGAGTAGTCCAAAGTAGATACAACCCAATGTCATTAACAGCTCAATGAATAAACAAATTATGATATATTCAACCGAATACTACTTGGCAATAAAAATTGAACTACAGATATATATATATATATATATATATATATATATATATATATATATACAGATGTATATATATATATACAGATATATATATACGTATATATATGTATATATATATACAGATATATATATATATATATAAAACAATATCAATTAAACTCAAAATAATTTTACTAATAAAATAATCCAGGCAAAAAGAATTTTATATATAATTCAATTTATATGATGTTCCAGAAAATGAGAACTTGTCAATAGTGACAAAAAGCGAACAATGGTTTCCAGAGCACCCAAGGAAGACAGAGGAATTACAAAGAGATTGCAGGAAAAATTTTTGGTAGTGAAACTTAAGTTCAATGTTTTGATTTAGAGATGGTTTCACAGGGATTCAAACTGATCAAATTGAACATTTTAGATATGGGCAATTTCCTACAGGACAATTAGATTTCAAATGGTGGTTTAAAAAATTTTTAGACTCTTGAAGCTGAAACCATGACTTTTCTTTACTAGCTCTCTGAAATGTTTAGTGAAATACTGTGCACCCTCTATGGACTAAGTAAATATTTACTGAAATAATTTGATTCAATAATAGTTTACAAGTTTCCTTAGATCCAAGAGTTTTAGGTATTGTCTGACATTAACAATAGTTCAATTAAGATCTACTAATATCATTAAGTTTTTCTTACAAAGCAATAAAATATGAGATGTGCTTTTGAAGAATTTATAATCAGGCTGATTTTAACTTATCCAGGGAAACAGTTCTACATCAAAACAATCACATGAAATTCTATAAATATTAAGGCATTTCTATTTAAAAAAATGAGTCAGGCTAGTTTTGCATCACACAAGTTAAATATTTAACTGATCTTTCAGTAATTGTAATATTATATGATGCGCATGAGGGAATTTCACCTCTGTTCTTGCTGGTAACAACATCAGTATTTTCCGTTTGTTAAATATAGATGATATTCCATGTACCAGGAACTTTTTAGAATTAAATTTATTAAGACTCAGAGAAATTAGTGATTAGACTGAGGTCATATAACCCATAAATAGTGGAGGTGAGATTTGAATCCAAATTTATCTGACTTCCAAGTGCCATTTTCTTTTTAGCTCTGAATCTCTTGGTTTTTCTACAGGAATGACATGGACTCAATACTGCTTACTACTGTTAAAGTCAAATGTAAATTCCCTGGCTTTGAATGGATTAGAAACCAAGATGATTAAAAATTACATTTTTATAATAAAGCTAAATGCTACTAAAACTATTTGTACTTACATACATAACTATAATTATATCCCTTTCACAACTATATGATACTTCTCTCCTTCACAGCATTTCTTACTTTAATTCTTCTACTCTCTCTTTAATATATCTTTCATGCCCAGGTGACTAATAAAGTATGTTATACTGCTGAAGCTTTTCCTGGTTTGTATCTAAGTTTCCAATAGGTTTGGACATTCTCAGTGTGACATGGAAATTTTCTAGAGGCAAATTTGTAGCATCTGGCATGTGGAAAGTTCCTCTTATGTGGGGTTGCTCAGATATTTGCATTCTCTGACTTATGCCTACTCTTTCACTCCTACTTCACATGTTCTCCCACTGTGACAGACTTTCAGTTTTCCTAACCAACATGAAACACAAAAAAAGCCAGTTACTTAAGCAGCAGCAGTGCAAATAGCTGCCCAGTGCTGGTAATGATTTACCCTTGCTATTGTAGCAGACCTTACAGACTCAAAGAAAGGAAAGGACGGGAAAAAAGTGGGAGCCTTGCAGCCAGAAGATGATTTTCTGTTTGTTTGCTTTGCAGTGCTGGATATGGAACCCAGGGCCTCGCCCATGTCAGGCAAGTGCTTACCGTGGTTCTCATAGAACAATTTTTGTTTTAAATACTCCACTATGATCTTAGTGTTGTTCCATTTTGATGATTTACTAGCCTCAAGGACAACCACGTTAGGTAGAAAATATGGCAAAACTTAAAAAATATATATATTAGGGAAAGTTAAGTTGATATGAGCAACATTTTATTAAAAATTTAGTTAAGAGATATGTTGGTTTAATCAATTTTTAAAACTTTTAGAGTAGATTAGCATGACTTCCTCAACAAATACGAATATGGACTCATCTATTTGGAGGTGCTGTGCGGACCGTTTAGAAACCACAACATCACAAGTACTCCTTTGTGAAAAGAAGGGTTCCTTGGATGAAAAGCATGCATGGGGGGATATGTAGAAGGATGAGATGGTGTCTTATAGAAGAGAACCATTCATATTAAGTAGGTGGCCAGTGCACATGGACCTTTAAAATAAAAATAAAGGACCACCTATGACCGACTGCTGTAAAATAAATATAGATGTTCAGAGTGGAGAAAGTCCACTATGGCCTGAGACGAAGAGCTTGGTGGTCGCGTACTCTTATTATGTGTAAATCTTTCACATGATTATTCAGGATAAGGATAAAAAGACAAGGCGCTTCCTCTTTGAGGGTAGAATGTAGACACCGGGAAGTTGGAGCAAGTGGCATGGTATTTGTAGGGAGGAGAAACATCCTGAGGAAAGACATTGAGGCACTGAATTATAGGATGGTCAGAAGAAATACACCTCAGTGATGTGAAGGGGGAACAGAGCCGCTGGAGATGGGGATGGTGGATATCATGGTGAATGACATGGACAATAAATGACTCTTTTTGTGGGTAATGAGGAGACATCAGAGGTTTGATACGAGAAGAAGCATGATCAAAACTATTGAGTAAGAGAAGAAAAGAGCCCAGGACAGAGCTCTGAGGAACTTTGGGTTTTATTGGGTAGATAGAAGAACGCACATCTAAGGAAAGAGAAGCAGCAGCCAGACAAGTAAGAAGAAAATCAGGATGCAAGTGGACACATGAAACCAAGAGCGACCACATTTAAAGAGTGGTAGTCAATAGAGAGGTCAGACAAATGAGGACTAAGATATACTGTCTTTATCACATGGGGGTCCTTGGAGTTCTTGGCAAGTTGGGTAATAAGGGCAAGATCCGAGGAGATTGATTTGTGATTGATGGGTGAGGAAATTCAGACAAATGTTTCTGTTTGATTGTAAAAGGAGTACATAAAGTGAAAAATTTATCCTAAAAATTAATGAGCATGTACATTCTGTTTCCTAAGACATTTAAGTCTGTTTTAATTTTAAAAATAGCAAAGAGGGGCTGGAGCTGTGGCTTAGCAGAAGAGCGCTCACCTAGCACGTGTGAGGCGCTGGGTTTAATCCTCAGCACCACAAATAAATAAATAAAGATATTTTAAAAATAGCAAAGAAACTTCAAAGAAAATAAATTAAAAGCTGTCTTCCAAAATCCTTGAGTAAAACTGACCTTGTGCAAAGGTGTATTTTATTTACCAGTGGCATTGAGTACCTCGTGGCCCACTATTGTGTGTATCCTAGTGTACAGCAATGGAAGCTGATGGTTTTTGAAGCTTGGAATGACTTGATCAAAGAGATGTTCACAACATTAACCTGGCAATGTGTAGAAGATGGACTTCAGAGTACAAGCCACAAATCACTGCTGAGCTTCCAGCTTTGCAGGTGTGGAAACAGTACATGTATATGGATGTGTGTGTACTTGCTTAAGTGATCAGTTAGTAATTTTGTCTCATTCATTTCATATGTTAGGTTCACTCATTTTTTGTCTAAATTCTTATCTTATAGTTCAGTCCCTCAACAGAGTGGACCCATTGAACTGTGGTCATCAAGAGCACTACAGATTGGATAAGCAGCTTCCTTAGAGAGTACAAGTGAGCAATTACAGTAGTACAATTACATTTATATGACTCACAATGGGTTACCCTTAAGATTATGTTCACAATGAAGAATACGTTTGCACGTTGGTAGTATCCAGGAGAAGATGAAACATTCAGAAACCTAGGCTAATAGGAGCGAATGGAATTGAGACGATAAAGTGTCAAAAAAAAAAAAAAAAAACAGATGACATACAAGTAGAGGGAAGATGTCTTAATCTATTTTGTGTTACTAGAACCAGAGGCTGGGTACTTTATGAAGAAAAGAGGTTTACTTTGGCTCATAATTTTGGAGGAGGGACATTCAAGAGAGCACAAGATGTGAGAGAAGCAAGTATGTGGAAAGAGGAGGTACATGTGCAAACTTAAAGGGTAAAGGAGTTTGATCCACTTTATAGTAGTCATCTGTGTGGTTACTAATCCAGTCCTGGAAACTAACCCATTCATTCCTATGAGGTGGCGTCAATCCTTGGAGGGTGGTGCACCATGTCCCTATCACCTCCCCCTAAGGATCCACCTCTTCAATATCCTGCTATGGTTTCGTTATGAGGTGCCCCACAAAAGCTCATGTGGGAGACAATGCAAGGAATTTCAGAAGTGACATGATTAGATTATGAGGGAGATAATCTAATCAGTGCATTAATCCATTGATATGTATTAACGGAGCAGTATAACCTTAGTTAGGTACCATGTGGCTAGAGAAGGTAGGTCACTGGGGACATGCCTTTGGAAGTACGTATTTTATCCCTGGAGACAGGAGTTCTCTCTGTTCTTTCTGCTTGCCATGTCCTGAGCCACTTTCCTCTGCCAAGCTCTTTTGCCATGATGTTCTGCTTCATGTTGGGCCCAGAGTTGGTGTCTATAGATTGAGTCCTCTGAACCATGAACCAAAATAAACTTTTTCTCTTCTAAAGGACTTTTGGTCACAAGGATGAAAAATCTGATGCAAACATGTCTGAACACCGCTACATTGGAGACCAAGCTTCTGGAACATGAATGTTTGGGAGACCGCTCACACTCGAACTATACCAGGAGATTTTTGGAAAGACTCAAGTCAAAATGGAGATGCTCTAGTGCTGCACAACCCACAAGTGCCTGCCACGGAGGCTGTGTTCATGTGCATCTAGTTAGCAGAGGGCAGCAGGCGTGGTGTTCCAGGGGTGCTTATACTAACAACATTATCTAAGTCTTTAATTGTGTACTAAGGCCGTTTGTAATTGCTCTTTAAGATTGCTATGGGATGTGGCAACAAACAAACAAAAAACCGAATGAAAATCATATCTGGTTTATTTTGATGCCTTTATTTCATTTTTTTTTCTTGGCACCAACCTTCCAGTTGTAGGTGTGGTGAAGATCCCAAATTTATATTAATAGTCCTTTTTGAAAATTTTTGGGCAGACACTGAAAACATGAGCCTGTCTTTCAAGCCATATAAATGGGGTCTGATACAAGCACTTTTATTCCTGTGAGCTGACAGAATAATTCTTACTGATAGAATAATTCTTACTGATGAGTATTCTAGAAGGATTGACACATGGTAGGTATTGATGAAACTTTTTCTTATTTTATTTTTAAGATATTGGCTCTTGATATGTTGCCTGGGTTGACTCTGAATCCCTGGTCTCCAGGTATCTTCCTGCCTCAGCTTTTGGAGTAGCTGGATAGGACTATAGGCACACAATACTATACCTGGCTAAAACCTTATTTTGTATTAGAGAAAAATGAGACAGCTATTAAGAGATTTTCTGCTTCCATAATGAGGCTATGCATTTATTAATGCCCATTATTATGTGAATGGAATTTCAACCCTGAATAATTTAAAATAATTTAAGTTTAGTCATTAATCAATAGCCATTGCAATTAAAGCTAAAAGTAAAAATTTACACACACACACACACACACACACACACACATACACATACACTCACTCACAAATGTATATTCTTAAGGTTAACTTGATTGTCTCCTTTTTTAGTCCCACAGAATTTTTTAATGAACCCACCTGGTGCTATTTTGTGAGGATATTAATAATTGATTAAATTTCTTTATGGTTTATCCAGATGGTCTCTTTCATCTGGTGAGGTTTTTCTGCTAAATTTTTGATAAATTCTGTCCTTCAATAAATTATTCCATTTCATCCAGGTTATCCAATTTTGGGGCACAGAGTTTTCACAGTCTTCCTTTATGTTGTGATTTGTATAAGTGTTCCCCAAGGGCCCATGTGATAGAGGCTTGGTTCCCAGTCCAGGGAGCTATTGGGGGGTATTGGAACCTCTAAGTGACAGGATCTAGGGGAAGGGAGTTAGGTCACCGGATGTGGCACTGAAGGGGCCTTGCTTGGGAGCCCCAACCCTTTCTGTCTCTGAGGATAGCAGTCTCCTCCATCATGTTCTTCTCGCCGTGATGTACTGCTTTCCACAGGTCCAAGGGCAATGGTGTCAAATGTGCCAGTCAGCTTTTCATTGCTGTGACCAAAATACTTGACAAGAACAACTTAGAGGATGAAAAGTTTATTTTGGCTCCTGGTTTCTGATGTTCAGTCAATGATTGCTTAACTCCATTGTTCTGGGCCTAAGGTAAGGCAAAACATCATGGCAGAAGGTGGTGGCAGAGGGAAGCAGCTCCACTCATGGCAGCCAGAAAGCAAAGAGAAAGAGTGTGAGAGGTCAGAAGCAAAATATAATCCCCAGGCAGGCCCCCCACGACCTACTTCCTTCAGTCATGCCCCATCTGTTCAGTTATCACCCAGTTACTCCATTCAGATTATTAATCCATCGAACAGATTAATCCACTGGTTAGGTTACAGCTCTCATAATCTAATCATTTCACTTCTGAACATTTTTGTATTAATACATGAGCTTTTCTTGGGGAGACACTTTATATCTAAAACATAACACCAAGTGACCCTGGAATAAAACCTCTGAATCTGTGAGCCAACATAAATCTTTATTCCGAATGAATTGATTTATTCCAGGCATTTGTTACAGCAACAGAAAACTGATGAATATAAAAAATTGGTACCTCTTAGGGGCATTGCTGTGACTAATTGATGTAGATCTGAAGCCTTTGGGATCAGTTTGTGGGAAGAATTTGGAAAATAATACAAATCCAACATTCAGATCTACACAAAGAAAAGAAGATGTAAGCAAACGTTAAATAAAAACTTTCAGTTTTCTTATTCTTAATGGGCCTAACAGATAATAGTTTATTCAAATTAATAATAGCAAAAATGTATTTGATTTCATATTCAATATATTCAATTATGTCACACATCATTTAATGACAAGGTTACACTCTGAGAAATGTGTCCTCAGGTGATTTTGTCATGTGAACATCATGCAGTGTACTAACACAAATCTAGAGGTTAGAGCCTACTACACACCTAGTCCCTCTGGTATAGTCTATTGCTCCTAGGCAACAAACTTGTATAGCCTGTTACTATGCTGAATACTGTAGGCAATAGTAACACAATGATAAGTATTTGTGTATTTAAGCATAGAAAAGATACAATAAAAATAGGAGGCAATAGGAATTTTTCAGCTCCATTAAAATCTTAAGGGACCACCATCATCCATGCAGTCCATCACATGACTGTTCATTCAGTTATACTTTTTTGGAATTTCTTTTACCGTGTTCTGCCATCAAGGCACTCAGGGGTCACTGGGGCTGTGATTAAGTGGACCCTAGTACAGATGGAGCTGGTGGCAGATCTTGGTATAGTCCATGTGATGCTGGATTTGCAGGCATGCAGAATACAAGAATTAGGAGATCATGAAGGCTTCCAGTGAGATTTCAAAAGAAAACCTGAGAGGCCAGAGAGTTGGTAGATTCAGAGTCCTGCAGGCAGCTCCTGTTACGGTGATGAATGTGAGAGTGAAGGTGAACTGCACTGGAGACCCCAAGAAGTCAAAGGTGTCAGGAACATGGAAAGCCCGCCAAGGAGTGCTACAGGCAGTGAGACAAATCTGCCCAAGAGAATGATCATGTGGACTGCAACCAGCACGGCAGGGGGGGTGGAGCTTCCCAAGCCCTTTGTATCTCATATCACATCTCCATATGCCTTGGACACTGGAAGTGGAGCATTAGGATTTAATGTTTGCTTTTTTGAGTTTTGGCTTTGCTTTGTGTCTGATCCTCCATTTGCCCCCATCTCCCCGCCCCTTTTGGAATAGGAATGTTTAACCTGTGTCATTCTATCTTGGAGGTATGTAACTTGTTCCTTTGATATTTACAGAGGCTCACAGCTAAGAGTTTGCCTTGAGTCTCAGATTGAACTTTGAACTTGGACTTCTGAGCAATGCTGGAATAGTTAAGACTTAGGCAACTCTTGGAAATGTTCTGAAAGCCTTTTGTATTGTGAGATGGATGTGAGCCTTTTGGTATCAGCGGCAGAATGCTGTGGTTTGGATTATTGTCCTGCAAGAGCCCATGTATTAAAGGCTTTGTCCCCATCCCATGGGGAAAAGTGATGAGACCTTTAAAAGGCGGGGCCTACAGGGAGGATGTTAAGTTATTGGAGACAAGTGCTTAAAGAGAATACTGGGACCGCAAACCCTTCCTATCTCTTTGCTTCCTAGCTGCTGTGATGTGTGCAGCCTTCTCCATCATGCATTTCTTTCTACAGGTCCAAAGGTGACAGGGCCAAGTGACTATGGACTAAAGGAAACTGCTGAAAATAGTAGTATGGTGGTAAAATATAGCAAAGAGGATGTGTTCCCCAGCCATATGATTAGGTCTTATGTCTTTTAATAAGCTTTGCCTCTGGGCTTTCATCACTGAAAGAAGCATTTTATGTTTTTTTTTCTTTTCCTTTTCTTTCCTGTATATATTTCCTCCCTTGGGTGGTACAAGATGGCTAGAGTCAGCTAGAGTCAGCTAGAGTTGAATATTTCCCTTCTCCCTGGTCAGTAGGTTCTGATAAAATCTTAGCAAGTTAGGCTCTGGTTGGTTTCTCCTCAGGGCAGATCTTGTTAAGAACGGAACGTTGGGATGGGGATGTGGCTCAAGCAGTAGCGCACTTGCCTGGCATGCATGCCGCGGGGGTTCGATCCTCAACGCCACATACAAACAAAGATGTTGTGTCCGCCAAAATCTAAAAATAAATATTAAAATTCTCTCTCTCTCTCTCTCTCTTAAAAAAAAAGAATAGAACATTCTGGTGTGTTTCAAAATAGCTAGCTTCCCTCACCCTGCTGGAAGAAATATGGGGACTAGAGGAGTGGGTATTGGGTATTAGGGATTGAACCCAGGGGTGCTTAACCACTGAGTCATATCCCCATTTTTGTTTTTTCTTTTTTAATCTATTTTTTTTTAAATCTTGAGATAGGGTCTCACTAAGTTGCTGAGGCTAGCAACCCTCCTGCCTCAGCCTCCCCAGTCACTGGGATTACAGATGAGAGTCACCATGCTTGGTGCATGAGAAATTTTTCTCTAGTATTTACTGCATGTACCTGACAGAGCGCTTATAGATAAAATTCATCCTAGACTGCAACCCCTGGAGCATTTAACTCTTAGACTTGTCCCTTGGTCTCCAGCCACATGCCCATTACAGTCTAGACTTTTTCTCCCTGGCTCTGGTTCCTGCAAAGAAGTCTGTTTCTGGCTTTCTCCTCTGTTAAGTCGGGATTCTTTGTTTCTGTCTCAAGGGGCAGCAAATTTGCACGGTGACTTCTCTTACTGATCTAAGAAGAGTTGTTGATTTTTCAGATTGTTCAGCTTTTTACTTTTTATTAGGCTGGAATGGTGACTTACAAGTTCATCGTATGTCAGACTGGAAACTGGAATCCATTTTTCCTATTTTTAGTAAAACCTTTCTTAGTTATGTCCTTAATATGTCCTTTGTTCAAGATAAAAGTAATGTTTTAACAATTACTAAAAAATGTTAAGTTGCTTTTTACCCTGAAAAATTTAAGTACACAGAAAATTAGGAAGTAGTATTTATCAAGATTTTGCCACCTCATTTCAGCTTTCCCTTTTTGTTTTTACTGCTGAGTACTTCACCTGACATACTTTCATATGCCTTTCCAGAATATATGGACATTTTCTTTTAAGTACACTATTAAAATCATAGATAAGTACGTTAACATTTCTTTGGTCTTATCTAATAATCGATCCTTATTCTATTTTCCCTGGATGGTTCAAAATTTGTCCCTCCACTCCCAACTCCTTGGCATTGGAGATTGAACCTAGGGCACTTTACCACTAAGCTACAATGCTAACACTTTTAATTTTTAATTCTGAGACAGGGTTTTGTTAAGTTGCTGAGGCTGGCCTCAGATTCATGACTCTTCTGCCTCTGCCTCCTGAGTAGCTAGAATTATAGGCTTACACTGCCTTTTAACAGTTGATTTGTTAAATCAAATGTAAATGGTCAATAACTGGTTTTAGGAAGAAACTTTCTATGGAGAATATATTTTGAAGCATAGATATTTGAAAGTGTTTTCACTGTTATGTGATTTTTTTGCTTTTATTATTATTATTATTATTATTTTGCATGTGTGTGTGATGCTGGGGATTGAATTCATGGCCTCGTGCATGCTTGACAAGCACTTTACCACTGAACTATACCCTCGGCTTCCTCCATTCTTAGCATGCTGGAGCTACACCTCTTCTGTAGGCAGACTCCACTACAGAAGTTGTCCTGACAACTTTCTGGGAATGCCTGCAGAGCCCAGATGCAAAGGGTTTGCTCCTTTCCTGTTTGTAGGTGGGAAAAGCTTGCACTCCAGGCTGTGTGCTTCCAGACTTTTCGAACTATTAAATCATAAATCATATTAAATATCTATTGATTGATTTTGTCTTTTATTCCTCAGAAACCCTTTCCTTATGGGTATTGTTTAGCTCTCCCTGTCTTTATCACCTGGCACCTGAGGTCCTAAGCTTTCTGTAATGCACAAAATGCTGCCTTTTGAAGGTTTTAAAAAAATACGACTGCTTCACGTTTTTCAGTTAAATTATAGCTTAAAATGTCCAAAACACCATTTGCAGGTAATATCTTATTTGGCTTTCCCAGCCTCTTGTGTTCGTAAAGCACGCCAATGAGAAGACACAGAATGAAAGAAAACTGGCAGAGAAGGGGAATGTTGATGCAGGATAATTAATGCCTCAACCCACTCAGGTTTCTGATGTGGTTTCTAGTCTGAAAGTATAATTTGGAAAATGTCTAACATGAGAGTACTTCCAAAATCATACCTTACCTAGACTAAATAGTATCGAATTTATCAGAGGGGGATTTGACTTCCTAATGTAGGCACAACCTTAGATAAATTCATTGGGATACTGTTAGTACTACACTCAACTCATTTTAGAGAACCCCAGTTCCATTATGATTAATTATTTATTGAAACCCATCTGTGTTCTTTAACTCTGGATAGACATAAATGAAAACCTGGCACCTCCCCAGGGGCCTTCCAAGCTAAATTCTGTTGGTTAATGCTCTGGTGTTATTGGACAATGGATTGATCTACAGGCTAAAAAACAATTCTCTGAATTTTACATTAATCATTAAAACTATGAGAAATGATTGTCTTTTGTATCAATTTGAAGCCAAAAGTTAAAATTATTTGTTTAAGTACCAAATATAGTTAAAGGCAAAGCCTTTAGGTAACTTCAGAGAATTAGCATAAGGATACGCTGGGTTTACTAACTTATGATTAGATTAATGATTAAATAAAAACCACTTGCCTTAACAATGGACAGATTCCATCAGTAGTTTCAGTGTGGTAGATTGAGTCACTGAGGAAGTTTTTCACTATTTTAAAAAGTGAACCATTTTTAAACCCAGATTTTGCTTACTTTGGCTAAATGGTCTCATTACCTGCAAGCCACCATATGGTGCTCTGGGCTTTGCTACTGAAAGTTCGATCTGGTTAACCAGCAAATTTGTCATCACCTAGTGATTGTGCAGGTCACCCAGACTTGTCGAGTCAGTATCTGTATTTTTAACAAGATCCCTAGGAGATTCAAATGCACTTCTAAGTCTGAGAGACGTCTCTAGTCCATCAGAGAACTGTTGGACGTGTGAGAGCCAGGAGGTCCTTCTCTCTCTCCAGGTAGAAAACAAAGCTCAGAGGGCTTAAGAGACTTGCCCAGTAACAAATAGGCAGATGAGCTGCACATACAGAGGCAGGTCAGGTCCTGTCCTGTGTGGTTGGTGACTTCTGTTATTGTCTGTGCAGCAGCCTATCCTCTAGTTTTCTGTACCAACTTCAGCATTGCCTTCCTTGGGAATGTACCATCTGCACTGCCAGTTAAAGGAGACTTTCTTGTTCCTCTTTACTCTTTCCTTATCCACAGAGAATGAGACTACAGATGGACAAGCTTTTCACTCCAGTGTATGTAATCTTGAGTTGAGACCCAGGAATGCAAAGAACTTGAGAGTTGAACCATTTCATGGGCAGCACTACAGGAAAGACCGGTGAGCTCCCTCCTGCTGCAGCTGGGGCCCAGGAGAAGAGCTGTTTCCTGTGAGAACAGAGTTGTTCTGCACTTTCTTCTACTGCATTCCACTGTAAATTATTTCCCTATTAAAATATATATATATATATATATATATATATATATATATATATACTTTTTTCAGAATTTCCAGACATACAGTGTTTCAACTTGATCATCCTACAGACAGTATTCTGCATCTTGTTTGTTCACTTAGTGTAGGCCATAATTCTTTGTTGAGAGATCAGAGTTTTGGGGATTTTAGAGAGTCAAACAGTGCAGGTAGCAAAAAGTACATGACACTACTAATGGGATTTGTGAAGTATTTCATAATTAATTGCATTAATTTTTTGGCACTGGAAGATATGAATACTCTATTCACACCAAGTGAGATAAATCAGGACTTTACATATTCTCATGTCAAGTAAGTATTTTCTGCAAAGGAGGTTTAGAATTGGTCAGGTTTTCCTGTCATTTAAGTTAAAAAACAAACAAACAAAACAAAAACACCAAAACCACTTTTGTTTCTGGAGTTTTTGTGATAAGGATAAGCTATTGAGGAACATGTAATATATCTTGGAGATATGATTTTCAAATCAGTATTTATGGATCTACTTCAATCTCTTTCATAGCTGCTGAAATATTCAATTATATAAATACAAAATTATTCAATTAACCAATGTGGGGAGCCATTCTGACACGTGATTGGGTGACTCCCGTTAAGGGCCTGAGGCACTCTGGCTGTGTCGGAGTTATCCCGACCCTTTCCTGATGAGAGAGCCCATCCGTGTGGGGGTGTGAGTAACCACTGACCCTGGAGACCCAATCACTGACCCTGACCTTGGAGTACAGCCCCCCCTCAACCTTCATTGGATGGAATTCTCCCCTGAATCTCTTGTTTCCCCCAAATAAAAGGCTGATCCCCGGCGTGTTCGCTCTCTCTCTCTCTCTCTCTCCTGCTAGCCCAGAGTAATCCTCGCTGCCCTGCTGAGCGGCTGGAGGCAGGGAAACAGGGAGACCGAGCCGTCTCGGACCTAGCATTAAAATAAGGTACTGTCTGTGTGTTTTATTTTGATCTCTTCTAACTAACTGAATGCCAGAACCTCATTAATGAAACCACTGCGCAGGCCGCGTGGTAGAAACCAATTTTCTATCGATGGGATAAATTTTCCAACTTCTGTCTTACACATAATGTTGCAGTGATTGTCTTTGTGTATTTATTTTAATGTACAAACATGAAACAACAATTTAAATGTATAAAATAGAACCAATTTGAGAGACAATGTTTTACATTTGCTCATTGCAACTGATTTCTCCCATTGTGGAAAGACATTTATGGAGAAAATCTAAATCTAAAGATGGAAAATATTCTAGTATTGTTAAAACTACTCAGTCTTTAGAGTCAGGACTCACGATCTAGTTTAGGCCATGTTAGTTAATGTGGGCAATTTCAGTTTTTGTATACATCAGGTTCTTATTTTATAAAATAAAGAATTATATGACTTCAATCAATCAATCAATATGAGTTCCAATGAACAGGCACTGTTCTAGGTTCTCAGAAATGGCAGTAATGCCAAGCAGACAATAATCCCTATTTCATGGCCTACATTGTAATTATGATCAGTAAACATGATACCTAAAATATTTGTTATGTTAGATCCTGATAAATGTTAAGGGAGAAAATGGCAGCTCAAGTTGATTGATTGGACTTGTCAGGAAGATGGATTAAAATTTTAGACAAAAGGGCCAGGGAAAGTGTCACTGAAAATATCTGCACAGAGCCTGAAAGAAGGAAAGTGACTAATCACGCACATTGTGGGGATGAACTGTCTAGGCCAAGGGTGCAGCAAGTACAAAGATGCTCAGTTGGAATAATGCCAGGCAAGTTCAAGGAAGTTTGAGGTCAATGTGGCTGAAGTGGGGTTAGAAGATGAGACAGGGAGGGGAAAGAAGGACAGCCCAGAGACAACAGGGGCAGATGAAAGGGCTTTACAAGTTTCAGTAAGAAAATTTGGCTTTCTATCTCCACGGAGATAGAAGGCACTTGGGAAATTGCAAGCACAAAGGAAGGCCATCTGGTTGCTGTGTTGAAAGGCTTAGACTATACTGAAAGGGGCAAGGATAGAAGTAGGGAGACCAGTTAGGAGGCTATTGACTTAATCCAAACGAGAGATGATGGTGTAATAATAGTAAGTACTGGTAAGAAGTGGATAAATTCTAGATGTCATCTGAGGGTAAATCTAACAGGAGTAACTGATGAATTCAGTATGGGATCTGAGAAGAAAAGGATTTGATGGTGACTCTGATTTTGTTGTCTGAGCATCTGGAAGAATAGAGTTTCCATCTAGTGAGATGGGGAGCATCCCGGATGAACATATGTATGGCAGGGAGGCCAGGGGCTCAGTTGAGTATGTGTAGCAGTCCCCTCTCACCCACAGAGGGGATGTTCCAAGATCCCCAGAGGATGCCTGAAACTGCAAATAAAGATAAAACACAGGGCGAGGGATATAGCTCAGTTGATAGAGTGCTTGCCTCACATGTGCAAAGCTCTGGATTCAATCCCCAGTACCACAAAAAGAAGAAGAAGAAAAAAGATGGAACCTATATTTACAGTTTTTTTTTTTTTTAAGAAAGAGTGAGAGAGGAGAGAGAGAGAGAGAGAGAGAGAGAGAATTTTTAATATTTATTTTTTAGTTCTCGGCGGACACAACATCTTTGTTGGTATGTGGTGCTGAGGATCGAACCCGGGCCGCACGCATGCCAGGCGAGCGCGCTACCGCTTGAGCCACATCCCCAGCCCCATACAGTTTTTTTCTATATCTACACACCTATGATAAAGTTTAATTTAAAAATTAGACACAGTAGCAGATTAACAATAATAACTAATAATAAAGTAGAGCATTTATGCTATACCCAAAGCTATGGGAATGTGGTCTCTCTTTCAAAACCTCTTACTGTGCTGTCCTTACCTTGCTTCTTCCTGTGATGATGTGAGTTAAAATACCTACGTGATGTGAAGAGATGAAGTGAGGTGAATGACTAAGCTTTATCACACCCCGTGGCTGCAACTTTTGCAATCCAAGGTGCAACAGCAAAACTATCACACATTTCTCGTCTTTCCTTCACGATTTCAAGGTTAGAACGTTCATTCTGTTGATCTTAGTGACCTCAGCGTGTGATTTTTTTTTTCATTCCTTATTAAGTTGAGAACTTTCACCTTTTTACTTAAAGGAAGCACCTTGTGGCTTCCTTTGGCATTTGAATTTCCAGCCCCTTTTGCATTCTGGGGCTGTTATCAATTGAAATAAAGATTAAACATCAGCACGGTGGAACTGCAGCGGTTGAGGTGATGACAGGACGACTGACCATTAATAGGTGGGGAACCTACAGAGTGTGCTATGCTGGACAAAGGGATGGTTCACACCCCAGAGGAATGGAGCAGGGTGGCATAACATTTCATTATCCTTCTCAGATGAGTGTGTAATTTAAAACTTATGAATTGTTTACTTCTGGAATTTTCAATTTAATATTTCTGTTTACTATTTTAATATTCTCAGTCCCATAGGTAACTAACACTGCAAAAAGGAAAACCACAGATAAGCTGGGAGGGGAGGTCTACAGAAATGAGATGACTGAATTGAGTCTGTAATACAACAGACAAGTAGATGGTTGAATGGAGATGAGTTTGGAGTTACAGGGAGAGATGTGAGTTGGGGATGAAAACATGGTTACCATCAAGAGATAGGAGAAGTTTGAAGCCTTGAGGCTGGATTAGGTTCACTTAGGGACTGAGTGCAGCGAGAAAGAGAGAGGTCTAAGAACTGGACCTGGAGGTATTCCAACATTTGGAGGTCAGAGGAGGCAGCTAGATTCTGAAGGAAGGAATACACAGGGAAATACACAGATAAAAATCCTGGAAGCCAAATGAAGACAAGGTTTCCAGGGGAAAAGTGTTCTACTTTGCCGGCTGTGTCCACAGGGATAGGTTATGAGAGGAGCTTGATATCAGAGCATCATTATTAACCAGATAAGAGCAATTTCAACAGAGTGGTGAGGATGAAAAACACACACACACACGGCAGCGGGTCCAAGAGAGACCAGAGAACAGAAATGGAGGATAGTGAGTATTTCCAACTCTTCAGAAAGTTAATATGGGTGTTAGAGGAAAGTAGTAGAGTCTGGAGGGAGCCATTGCCATCAAGAGACGTTCTGTTTTTTAAATGGGAGAAGTAATGACATGTTTATATGCTAGCAAGAGTGATTCAGTAGAGAGGAAAAAAAAGTAGATGCTGCAGGAAAGAAAGGGAAGAATTGTTAGAGCACATCTGTAAACAGCTGGAGGGTGCAGGACCTAGAGAACAGGTGGGGGTCTGGCCTCATCTAAGTTCACTCATGGTACCAGTACAGGAGCTAGTAGGTGGGAAATATGATGGTACCTTGTGGAAGTTCTGCTATTATCCTTCAAAAATGGGAAATTAGGATATTAGTGAGGGTGAAGCAAGGTCCCGGGGTGGGGAGGACTGCGGCGGAGGACTTATGTCTATTGTGATGGGTCGGGAATCAAAATGACGTGCAGAGTAGAACATCTGGTTCAAGTCTGTGGGGAATTTCAGGTCACCTGGGGAAGAGTGGAGGGACACAGTAACCCCAGAGAAGAAGAAAGACCAGGAGGGGAGTCACGATGCTAGAAAGGGATGCCAGATATCAGGATGAGCCATTGGGTGTCCAAGATTTCCTGAGGTTCTGAAAACATGAAGAATATGACAAGTTATGAAACAGCATTTTTGCATTTCAACAGGACTCCTATTAGGAAGAATTCTGTCTCTTAGAATTCCAAATATATTTCAGTGGCGGAGAAATGTTATCCATTCATAGTTTTGCCTCAATTAAACAGTTATCCAGATGTACGATGTTGGGAACTATTAGCATCCTTCTTTCTAGAAGGCTGACTAGACATGTGCCCCATGTCCATCCCCCCTCTCCCTCTCCCTTCCCCTTTCTCCATCTCTCTCTCCTCTAATTGTTTCTTTCTTTCTCCTTCATCCTATTTCAAGACACAGGCCTCCGTACATCATATTCTCAGTGGGGAGCTTCTTTGTTTTTTTCTGGAAATCGTCCTTCTTTTCTCTTGTTATCTAAATTAGACCTAAGTTTCAAGGTTCAGATCAAATCTGCTTTCCATTCTTCAGTTCTCTTTGCCTCTTTTTCTTGGCTGCTCTCATACGTGGAGAGAGAAAAGACCCAGATCTACTGTTAGGAATAGTAGAATGGTGTCCAGGGTGTGCAGCATTGGGGAGAGCTCCCTGTGAACTTTTTTCCTTTAGAAAAAGGAAAAAGAAAAGTAAGTTTGAACCTGAGAGAATACAAATAAAGACAAATATGAAGGGGAAGGAGGTCATTTCTAAGTGGCTCAGAACAAAGATTGCAACTAGGAGTTTGTACAAGACCCCCTTAATTTGGGGCAGGGTCAGCAGTCCAGCTGGAAGGGAAAAGGGAATTTTTCAATATGGCAGAGTTGGATTAAAAGTCAGGGAAGTTGTATTTTAGTCTTGACTCTACAACTAGTTGTATGGTTTTGATCAAGTTATATGATTTCTCTGGCCCTCAATAACCTCAATTTTAAAATTAACAGATTGGACTAGCAGTTTCAGCAGTAGACATGATGGCTAAAATGCAGACATTCAGCCATGGGTTGAAGGTAGAGTGTTGGCTGTGTGCAGATTTTGGGGATTATAGGTTAGTTCTGGGCTTCATATGCCTCAGATTATATCATTATCATTATCAGAAGCATTCTTTTGAACTACCATCTATTCTCTGGGCCACTGACTCTGCCCCAAATCAAGGGGGTCCTGTACTAACTCCTAGTTGCAATCTTTGTTCGGTGCCACTTAGAAATGACCTTCTTCCCCTTCATATTTGTCTTTATTTGTATTCTCTCAGGTTCAAACTTACCGTTCTTTTTCCTTTTTCTAACTCTAACTTGCTCTTCAGACTTGATGCTCAATATTATATTCCTGGCTAGGAGTTTGGGTGCCCTTGAAGATAACCTGGATATTCTATGTGGCTATTGGTCTAATTCTGCCTTGGGGACACACCTCTCCTTTCTCTACTGGGCTTGAATATTATGAAACCCACTCTTTTTCTGGAACTCAGGCCCAAGGCAGCCGCCCCAGGTTACTATGTTCAGGTAATGACAGGTGTTGATGTTATCTTATTAACTAGATAGTAGTTCCCCACATGACAGGATCAGTGCTTTTTCCTCTCTCATTCCCCCAGTAGCCTTCTGCAATACTGAGCTCTCATTAGATAACTACAAACTACTTGTGATTTCATACATTCCCATTTTTTTGTTGTTATTTCATTATCTTCCAGTCTTCATGTTTGAAGAGCCTCAGGAAACCTTCCATATAGCAGGAGATGACCCTGATGTTGGTGTCCTCTTCCAGAACCATGACTTCACTCAGGGACTGTCTTCCTCCCTGGAGCTGATCTGTCCCTCTGTTCATCTCAAGGACAGTCCGAAATTCCCCATGTACATAAGTCAGACATGTTCCTCTCTTTCTTTACAAAATGCATGTTTTATCCAAACCTTTTACCTTTCATTGGAGGATCTCATAAAAACAAGAGGGGAAGAGCAGACATTGCTAAAAGAAAGAAAAGTGAGGCTCTGTCTTTATTTCTCCCGTTTTGTCTTATCCTTCCTGTTTTTATCTCCTCTTCCTGTTTTTAATGTAGTAATAGAATTTGTACTGTATGACTAGCCCATATATTTGCTTCACTTTAACTTAAAATATCCATTCTAGATTATCTTCTGTTTCCATGAGGGTACTATATCTTATCACATTACTAGTTTCTTATTAATTAATTTCCTATGATGACTTTTATTCACTTGCTTTCTATTAAGTAATCTCATAATGAACAAGGAACACCAGTACATGGTTGACTAAGGCAGGGATCTTTGTTCTCAGAACAGAAACTCATTTAAATGAGTTTAGGTCCAGAGCAAAAAACTTATAGTTTAAGGTATCTCTTGTAATTACAGAATAAACAATTATAGAAATGAGGTACTGAAACCAAAAATAGAAAGTTCATATCCAATGGTACTTGCTCTATCTTCCCTAGAATGCTGATATTTTGTCTTTGCTTCATTTGGTAATTTTTCCTTGATCTTATTATAGATTATTTTGCCCCAATGTGTTTGGTCTGCGTTAGGCAGTTTTTCATTACTATAGCAAAGTACTAGATATAATTAATTTAAAAAGAGGAAAGGTTTATTTTGGCTTCTAGTTATAGAGGTTTCAATCCACAATCAGTTGATTTCATTATGGGGAGTTAGCACATCCTGTGGGAGTGCATGGCAGAGAAAGTTATGCATCTCATGGTGGCCAAGAAGCAAAAGACAGGAGGAAGAAGAGCTAAGGCTTACTCCAAAAATAAAAGGGCTCACTCCAAATGATCTAAGACCTCCAATTAGGGACCAATGCTTAAAGATTTCCTCCAATTTCCAATAGTGCCAAACTGAGAACTAATTTTTTAACATATGAGCCTTTGGGAAACATTCCAGATTTGAACAATGGCATGGTTTTAGCATCTGCTTTTCTGGATCTCTTACTTAGTTCAAGCACTTGTAAAAGCTAAGGGCAGTTAAGTTTCTGTGTTCTGATGCTAAATTCCAAGAAGAGATTCTGATTGGCCAGTTTTGGTGAGATACCTACTCCTTGACAAGTTAGCAGTGGCAAATGAGGGACCATCATGTCCTACAAACATGGCTACCAATATGATCATGGGCAATGGGAGGCCTCTTCTTTAGAAGGTCCTTAAATGTTGGCACAGAGCGGTTCCTCCATACATACTGTTTTTATCTGTCAGGCTCATAAATAAGGTTTATATCAATAGGTCTTTCCAATTTCCTTGCTTTTGAATTTAGCCAATGTCTGAATATAGAAACAAACAAAAGAAAGAGCTGTTTGTAGATTTATCTTGAAAAGCAATCATTTTTTAACTTAATAATTGTCTTAGATCTTGATTCACCTGTCTTTTTTTTTTTTGTGGGAGGAGAATTTGTTTGATCTTGTCTTAATATTAGAAAAGGCACAGCATGCGAATTTTATGCATTCCTGAAAAGTGAAGCATATTACCTTTTGTTGACAGGTACTAATTTGTATAAGGAAGGCAAAGTAAAAATGGGTTCAAACAAATGATTTAAATTCAGAAGTAAGCTAATTAGTCTATTTTCTAACTAGTTTTCTTTCTTTAATTCTTCTTTTTCTTTTTTTCTTTTACCTAAGAGAAGGTTCTGGAAGGCATCTGAGGACATGATCACTGACCTGGGGAAGCAAGGCCTGATTTGGGAAAATGATCATAGAAGATGTTAACACAGCACTGTCCAGTAGAAATGCAAGTTTGAATTTTCTAGGAGCCACTTAGAAAAAAGTAAAATAATTTTTTACTTTTTGATTTGAATAGTTTCTTTCAAAATTATAGATCTAAAACAGTATTCTAGCATGTAATCAATTTAAAAATTATGAATGAGGTGTTTTATACTGTGTTTTTGTACCAAATTCTTAAAATCCAGTGTGTCTTTTACATGTGAAATCCAACTCAATTCAAATACTAATTTTTTAATGATTGAAGAGATATGGAGACCTATCGGAAAAATAAGTTTGTGTTTAGAGAAAAAAATATTTTATATTGATTCAGTTTTTAAATTTTAATTAATTAAAAATAAATGAAATAAAGCATTCATCTGCACTCGTTCCATCACAGGTCCTCAGGAGTCACATTAATTTCCTATTAAATAATCTTATGTAATGGACAGTGGCTTTTGGCCATTGTATTGGCCAGCGCAGCTGTGGAGGGTGGGATTCATGAGAGTTGAGACCAAAGTTTATCTTCTGCCTGAGCAGTTTAACCTAAGAGGGAATTTCACTGTGAATTGTTTTCCACTCTGTCACTAATTAAGTGTTGCTCAGAATTCGGCCTTTGTCCCTACATTGTTGACAGGGGATCTATTAGTCTTACCCTCTCTTGCCCCAGTCTCTCAGATGCAGTCTTCCCAGACCAACTCAGGACTGGTGGCTCTGCTTGCATCTGTGACATAAGCCAGAGGTATACCTCTACTTTCTTGAGATATTAATTTATTTCTTCTTTCTTTTTATTATTATTATTTTTTTGGTACTTGGGATTGAACTTAGGGGCACTCTACTGCTGAGTTACATCCCCAGTTCATTTTTTTTTTGTTTTGTTTTAAGACAGTTTCTAAGTTGCTGAGGGTAGCCTTGAACTTTCTTTTTTTAAAAATTTTTTATTTGTTTTAATTAGTTATACATGACAGTAGAATGCATTTATGCACTTTGATATATCATACATAGATGGGATATAATTTTGCATTTTTCTGAGTGTACATGTTGCAGAATCATATTGGTCATGTAGTCACATATATACATACAGTAATAATGTTTCATTCCACTATCTTTCTTATCCCCACATTTCCTCCCCTCCCCTCCCATCACTTCCCTCTACCTAATCTAAGGTAATGCTATTCTTCCCTAGTGCCCCTCACCTTATTGTGAATTAGCATCTGCATATTAGAGAAAACCTTCAGCCTTTGGTTTTGTGGGATTGGGTTATTTCTTTTAGCATGATATTCCCCAACTCCAACGATTTACTGGGAAATGCCATAATTTTACTCTTCTTTAAAGCTGAGTAATATTCCATTGAGTATATATACCACATTTTCTTTATCCATTCATCTATTGAGGTTGGTTTCATAGTCTAGCTATTGTGAATTGAGCTGCTATAAACATTGATGTGGCTGTGTCACTATAGTATGCTGATTTTAAGTCCTTGGGATAGTTGGGTCAAATGATTGTTCCATTCCAAGTTTTCTGAGGAATCTCCATACTGCTTTCCACAGTGGTTGCACCAATTTGCAGTCCTACCAGCAATGAATGAGTGTACCTTTTTCTCCACATCCTCACCAACATCTATTGTTGCCTGTATTCTTGATGATTGCCATTCTGACAGGAATGAGATGAAATCTAGTTTTGATTTGCAATTCTCTAATTGCTAGAGATGTTGAACACTTTTTCATATATTTGTTGATGAATTGTATTTCTTCTTATGTGAAGTGTCTGTTCAGTTCCTTAACCCATTTATTGTTTGGGTTATTTGCTTTTTTTGGTGTTAAGTTTTTAGAGTTCTTTATATATCCTAGAGATTGATGCTTTATCAGAGGTGCATGTGATGAAGATTTTCTCCCAATCTGTAGGCTCTCACCGCATGTTACTAATTGTTTCCTTTGCTGAGAAGAAGCTTTTTAATTTGAAACCATCCCATTTCAATTCTCTTACTTCAGCCTCCTGAATTGCTGGAATTATAGGCATTGCAACTGTGCCTGGCTTGTTTGCTTTCTCTTTCTTTCTTCCTTTTGCTATCCTCCCTCCTTCCTTCCCTCCCTCCCTTTCTTCCTATTGTACTGGAGATTGAACCCAGGGATTTATCCCTAGCCCCTTTTTAAAAAATTTAAATTTTGAGACAGGGTCTCAGTAAGTTTCTGAGGCTACCTTGAACTTGTGATCCCTCTGTCTCAGTCTCCCAAGTGGTTGGGATTGTAAGTGTGTGCTATCATGCCTAATCATTATTTTTTAAATCTCTGCTCTGCAAATGTATCCTTACTCTGGCAAACACAGTGCATGAGTTAGTTCTAACCTCACTTTTGGTGTCATCATGAATAGTTCAGGTGGTGGCATGAGAACTGCTATGGTTTAGATATGAAGTGTCCCCCACAAGCTCATGTGTGAGGCAATGCAAGAACATTTAGAGATGAGATAATCAGGTTACTAGAGCCTTAAGTTAATCAGTACATCCACTTGAATGGGTTAACTGGGTGGTAACTGTAGGCAGGTAAGGAAGGGTATAGTTGGAGGAGTTATATCACTAAGGTGTGTCTTTGGGGTATATATTTTGTCCCTTGTGAACAGAGCTCTGTCTTTGCTTCCTGATTATCAAGTCCTGAGCTGCTTTCCTCCTTCATGCCCTTCTGCCCTAATGTTCTGCCACATCTCTGGCCCAGAGCAATGGAGTCAGCCATCTATGGACGGAAGCCTCTGACCCATGAGTCCCAAATAAACTTTTCCTCCTCTACACTGTTCTTGTTAGGTCTTTGATCACAACAGCAAAAAAGCCAACTAAAATAAGACCCAATCCAATTCAAAGCCATTCTTAGGATATTTGTGCCAATGCTAGCTGAATTCTTTCTTTGTGTAATAGCAGTTGACTTGTAGAGTCTGTATCCACAACCACCATTTTTGCCATAGGAAAATATCTGGTTGAGAATTAAGTCAATTTTTTTAGAGGTACAGTATCTAGAAATGGCAAGTAAGAGCCCCCATATTGTTATGCTCTAAACAGGACTCGTCATTGCACTTCTGAATCAAATAAGACAAGTTACAATTTTTGCTTAGCTTAAATCAGAATAATGTAATGTGCCATAAATCCTGACACATAACTATGTTTTCCCCTTATTCTGACACTATTCCTTGCTATTAGACTCTGCCCCCCCCCCCCGCTTTTTTTTTGTAACAGGGATTGAACTCAGGGAGGCTTAACCATTGAGCCACATCCCCAGATCTCTTTTTAATTTTTATTTTTATTTTGAAACAGGGTCTTGTTAATTTGCTTAGGGACTCACTAAGTTGCTGAGGTGGCTTTGAACTTGAAATCCTTTTGTCTCAGCCTCCTGAACTGCTGGATTATGGGCAAGCAGCACTGTGCCTGGCCAGAGCCTGCCTCTTATTCAGACTTGACAATGGTCATGCTCATGCTTGCTTGCCAGGGCAAATCAAGGCAATTCTACTGCATAGGAGACTCAGGGGAGCCAGTTGCTCTTTGGATAAAATAAATGTAGATCGTTCTGTCATGGGAATCCTGTGCGCATTAGAGGAGACTCAGCCTCTATTTACCTTATTGTGTTGGGGAACACAGTTTCTTTTCGGTCCACATCATTTCCTTCCTCTCCATAAATATAGGAGGGACACTAAGATAGCTAAGATAGATGAGGGAATTCCCTGATCCAAAGGAGACAGAGCTGCTTCCTAGATGAACAAGGGCCCATTTAGATTAGAAAGCACGATCACCATGGGTTTGTGGAATAGAAGACCTCACATGACAATGTCAAGAACTGGGGAAGAAAAGGTCCAGAAGGAGAAGTTGAAGATCATAATAAGAGGCACTTATTAGTTTTTCTGAAGCACTTGTGCATGTGGACAGGACAGAATGCAGGGAAGATATGAGAAATTAAAGACTTCCTTTTGCTGCTGGAGTGGGAACACAGAAGGAAATTCTCAAGGAAATCTATGGGAAATGGTTTGTTCTGTTGCCTCTTTGGATCTGTAACTAGGCTTCTGGTGGTTGGCACAGGGCTTCTGTGAAGAAGCAGGGCTTGTGGTCAGGAAGAAGAATTGAACAAGGAGCAGAGGATTCTATCTGACTGAAAAGACCTTTGAAGAACAATAGCTACTACTTCACTTTTGTTCTCTAAATCCCGCCTCCATTTAGCCAATGCTAACCTAAAACTAGTCAAGGCAAAAATTCTTAAAAATATAATTCCTGACTAGGCCACGTTGACTTTAGAACAACTCATTACAGGGTCCATCTGCAGATGGAGATACCATAGTAAACTGTGCGTGTTGGTAAAAGGTAGCACCTGGCAACTAGGCACCATGAACACATCTTGCCCGTCAGGGAGCAATCCAGGCTGCTAGGCCAGGTTAATGCTTTGTTGCTTCTGAATCTGAACAGATGTGTTCATGGTTCATGTAAGCCTTCCATGTAGACTGTGCCTACCACAAAGGGGTTCCTCACTCTCCCTGCAGCCCTGTTTCTTCCCTGCCATTGGGTTGTCAAAGCCTGACATCTGGCTGCCTCCTCCTCTTCCCACCAAAGTTTTCAGCAGGATTACTTGCCCAAGCCCTAACTTAATCCTGTTGCTCCTATTTAGTCTGGATCTAGAAAGGCCAGGGAGGCCCAGGAGTCTTGCCAAACCAGGCTCCTGGCTGGGCCTCGGTTTCTGGCTCCTTTGCCTAAGCTTCTGGGGAGGCGAGGTTTTGCTTGTGCTTGCCAAGTGAACCAACTTCTCTGACTTGAAACCTTGGTGTTATTAGTGATTTTTTTTTTTTTTTTGCATTTAGCAGAGGTCTTTTTTTTCCTGCTTAAATGTGAACTAAATAGATTTATTTGATGAATAAGTGGAACTGAGTAAAGCATATGGATTTGGTACCTACAGAGCTTCGCTTCTATAAATGTGTTGTGGTAGTTAAGTAAACACATATACAAAAAACAAACAAACAAATGGAACAATACTGATCTGATCCTAGACCCACTCTTAAAGTTAGGATATGGATGAGAATTCAGAGATGGGATCAATCTTTTATTAGCAGAGGCTCAGCTAGGAAGCAAAGAGTGACATTCTGCTAACAAGAAGTTTCTGCCTTCCTCACACACACTTTATTTGGACTAGGACTAGATGTGTATCACAAATTAGGATTGTGATTTTGGATACATCATGTAAACTTTTTGAGCCTAAATTTCTTTATGTATAAAATGGGATAAAGAATTCCTTCTCTATAGGGTTGTTATAAATGTTAGGAATTAGAGCCAAAGCTGAGCTGGGCAGCTACTAAAGCTTATTTTTTTTTAATACTAAATTTCAGCACTTTCCAAAACACTATAGCAAGATGAAGCTAGCAACCAGGAGTTCTGGCGGTTCTCTTGACAGTACAAGCTGGTTTTTGTTGAATGTTCAGGGATTGGAGTAGAAGAAACCGCCGTTAGTGGAAAAAATCCAGAAGAGCCTCACAGTCCCACGTGAACATGAACACACGTGGCCTCACCAAGTTAAGCAAACTCTAAGGGCTGAAGGTGGTAGAATCTAGGGCCTGGGTCCTTTCACGGACAAATCTTAGTCACAATCGTGATGTGTCTCTCCACAATGAAGATGGCTGAGCAGATGAGTCCCTGATGACTAAATGATGCTGCAGCACCTGGTTCCCTTAGGACTCCTTGCTAGGAATTCTTTTAAGCCACTGTTTTCTGAATCTCTATTACTAGAACTCAACACAAATGCCATTTACAAGACACGTACATTATTAATTCCATAATGGCATTCTGCAGCTGACCTCTCCCATGTGGGAAAAATATCTTTGCAATTGAAGCAATATTGGGGTCTTAGAAGCCTGGAGGAAATCAGGTGTTCATTGTCTTTTTTGGAACTTTGAGCATTTCTGCTCAGTGTTCCAACTCATCTAGGGTCAGGGTGAGCTGTTGCTACCTGCACCATCAAAGAACAAGCACCACAGATGAAAACCAAGATCTTCACTCGGCTGGGAGAAACTCCTTTAACTCATTTGAGCATTGTCTAACACAGACATTTGCTGCAGACATTTGATGATTTCCATAAGGGGTTGATAGCAGTGAAACTTTTATTAATGCCTTTTATTATGGCATGGTCTCATTATCATTGAGCTTTAAGCTAGTGTCAACCTTTGCAATGCACATTCAATGAGTCATTATTCCTATGGACTTGGTGCTTTCACATTTCTTCTCCTCCTTCTTTGGTTCTGGAGATTGAACACAGGGGCACTTACCACTGAGCCACATCCCCAGCCTTTTCTATTTTTTATTTTGAGACAGGATCTCACTAAGTTGCTTAGGGCCTCGTTAAGTTGCTGATGTGGGTTTTAAACTTGCAATACTCCTGCCTCAGTCTCCTGAGCTGCTGGGATTACAGGTATACGCTACCGTGCCCAACTCCACATGTTTCTTTCTTTCTTTTCTTTTCTTTTCTTTTTTTTTTTTTTTTGATAGCAATCCTACGAGGCAGGTCATAATTTTGTTAATAGCTCAAGTGTGTGTGTGTGTTTGTGATCACTTACTATATACCATGCACACTTTCAGGCACTTTACTAATACATGTACTCTGTATAACACTCCTCTGGGATAGTTCTTATTAATATTATAATTGCCCACATTTTTGGGGTGAAGAAATCCACATATGGAGTCAGGTGGCTCCATGGTTCACACCATTTGACTTCACTGCCTGCATGTTTTAAATGAGAAAGCCAAGACTCGGCTGGTAAATGAGTCACCCAGGAACCCACTGCTGTTAATGAGTGGTACCACTACCATAATTCAGGTTTTTGGAATTTTAGATTTATATCCTTTTTCATTATTCCATGACTCTTCTATCAGTTACAAGGGGTGAACTTGGGTAAGTCATTTGATTTGTTGAGCCTCATATTTCCACCTATAAACTGAGGTTAATAATGCTTACTTCAAAAAAAATTATTCTGAAAACTAAATGTAATTAATTACATAAGTTTAATTCAGTCTCTGGAACATAATACATGCTCAATAAATGTTGATTTAAATAATAGATGGGTTTCCTACAAACATTCAGACTAGATTTATTAAGAATATGTTACCCTTGAAATTGGAATATATATAAAGCAAGATTGTCAGTTTTACATAATTTATGATTCTCAATCTTTAATGGTTATGTTTTGACTAGGTCAGCTTTGGAGCTACAAAGTTGTTGTACTGTGGAAACACTTCGTATAAAGGGCAAAGAAATTTTCATGTCGGTGGCACATATCTGTAGTCCCAGTGGCTTGGGAGGCTGAGGCAGGAGGATTGCAAATTCAAAGCCAGCCTCAGTAACTTATGAGACCCTGTCTCAAAAAAAAAAAAAAGAAGTTCTGGGGATGTGGTCAGTGGTTAAACACACCGGGGTAACAAAACAAAACAAAACAAAAGACGTTTTGGGGTGGGTTCTTAAAAATGCACTCTAGTTAAGACCTCTTTAAAAAATTGTAGATATTCATAATTTATGTTAATTTTAAAATAACATTCTTTCCATATCAAAATTTTAGTGTATGTTAATGTTGAAATATTCTGTTTTCTCCTTCTTAAACAGGGTCTGATGACATGACTTGATCTGTTTTCCCTTTGTTTGCTGATGCTTTTGTTGACAGAATCAATGGAAATTATCAAGTTACACAGTAGTTTTTTTTTCCTTTGAATAAAATTGTGATGTACTTGTCAGACTTCAAAGATATGATGGAAGGCAGTGTAAATATGCCCTAGATGATAGTACTCTAGAGAATAAAAGGTCCAGACAGTAAGAAGTAAAAGCCAAGAATATTTTGAACTCAAATTGGATAGGGATATTTTAATAATGTAGGTAGTAGCTAGAAATGGATCAATAGAACAAGAATACTGGTGGTTTTTGGAGCGTGGCATCCATTTTAATGCATATCTAGGGTTTTTTTTCTGGATTTAAATTTTTTTTTCCTTTTAGTTGTCAATGGACCTTTACTTTATTTATTTTTATGTAGTGCTGAGGATCGAACCCAGTGCCTCCCACATGCTAGGCAAGTGCTCTACCACTGAGCCACAACCCCAGCCACCCATATCTAGGGTTCTATGCTATATCTTTCACATTCACAGGTTCATTTCTGTCTGTGCCTGTTATCATCCCACCCTTTCAACTCTTACTTATGTTGTGACGTTAGTGTCTTGTTCCTCACCATTCAGAGCCTATCAAACATTTACACTGATTTATCTATTACCTTTAAGTTGAAATTCACATCACATTGACATCAGTGTGCACCATTTTTTTTGTGTGTGATCATTATACAAACATAGTATATATTGGTTCATTAATTCACTCATGTGACACAGGTTTATTAACATATTACTGGACCAGTCCCTATGGGAAACTTTGAGTGTATAGTTGGAGATCATGATCCTGACCCTCACAGCAGAGTACACCTTTTAGAGGGGGAGACAGACAAGCAAGACCTCCTTCCCAGTGAGGTCAGTGTGGTAAAGCTACCTTAGAAATGACCTGGGGATACTGTAGAAGTTCAAAGGTGGAATGGAAGCTTTCCCAGCTTACTTCCTAATCCCTCTTTATTCAGGCCTTCTGGGTTAGACTGACTTATTTTTAATTATCCTGAATATCATGCACTTTTCCATCCCTCTGATTTTAAAACATATTTTGTTTTCATTCATTCAACCAAATGGATTGAAAGTGCACTGCGTGACATAAAGTGGGTGCTATCCCCTGCTGGTGAGGAGGGACTCAGCCTCACACAGTCAGTGGCCTTTCCCTACCCCTCCATGCTCCCTCTACACCCCATTCTCTGGCCACTCAGCCCATGAGCTCCTTCTTCTTGAGCCCCACGAGACTTATTGTCTGCCACAATATCAAAGCACACAGTTATTGGAGAGTCAAACAGAATTTTCTGGTTTAATAATTTATCCACAGTAATGCAAATATCATGGGAAAATAAATATTTTATTTTTAAGTGTCTGCTCTTATTCCTCCAGCTGAATGATAGTTGGCAATGTCCTAAGGCTTAGTCTTCTTGTCTGTTAAGTAAGCAAATGTAACTGAAGTTCTTTCCTAAGTCTGCAATTACATATATTTTTTAAATGCAAACTTTTGTATGGATTTAATAACCTGGGTTAAGTTTCTTCATGTTTCATTCCAAGTGCTCAGAGACAGCTTGAGAAAGGAGAAAGATGCCAAGGTGGAGAATGAAGAAAGTAAATAAAGAAGATAAGAAAAGGAAAAAAAGCAAGGACCCCATCAGAAGAGGGACTGGAGGTTTTCTGAAATGAAGACAAAGATCTTGCTTTGCAGAAAATAACCCCTTCTCAGGGTTTCTTTCCTCCTACTTCCCATTAAATCTTGTAAAAATTCTTTATTTGTTATTAACCTTGTGCGTAGATGTTTTAGTCAGCTTTTCCCCCTCTGTGACTAAAAGATCAGACCAGAACAATTGTAGAGGAGAAGGTTATTTGGAAGCTTAGTTTCGGAGGTCTTAGTCCATAGAAGGCCAGCTCCATTCCTCGGGGCTCCAGGTGAGACAGGGGAGCATGGAGGAAGAGTGTGGCAGAGGGAAGCTACTCACATGGTGATCAAGAAGCAGAGGGAGACTCCACTTTCCAGATACAAAATATGTACCCCAAAGCCACGCTCCCAATTCCCACCTCCTCTAGCCACACCCTACCACTTTAGTTACCACTTAGTTAATCCCTATCAGGGGGATTCATTCAGTGATTGGGTTAAGACTTTCACAACCCAATAATTTCTCCTCTGAACCTTTTTGCATTGTCTCACATATGAGCTTTTGGGGGACACCTCACATCTAAACCATAACAATAGAATTTACATATTGAAAAGCAATGACTGGATTGTGGAGTGTGAATTGTATAACTAACCTCCTAATTCTCCCAATATGTTTCTCATAGAGTTGATTAAAAGAATTTTTAAAAAACCTTCAGACTATATTTTTATAAATCTGTATATTTTTTTTAAAAAGTGAATGTTAAAATTTTCCAAAACAGTGTTTCCTGTATTCTCAAGTATTTCTGATATTTTAATTAAAATATAATAAACCAACTATACTTTTTCCTAGACATATTATTTTGGGATGGGACTACTGGGTAATTCACTTTATTGAGCAATGACAGTGTGCTGGGCAAGTTTTATAACAACAGATAAATGGAAAGTAGTTTCTATTCTCAAGGTATTTACAGTTATTGGTATACCTGTTGCATCAGAAAGTCGAACAGGCTACAGCATGGCATTTTATATAACATATGTATGTATTAGTCAGCTTTCTGTTGTTGTGACAAAATGTCTGAGAAAAACAACTTAAAGAAGAAAGATTTATTTTGGTTCACAGTTTCAGTTCATGATCACTTGGCCTCATTGCAGTGGGTCTGTGGAAGAGGAACATTATGGTGGAAGGGTGGGATAGAGCAAAGTTGCTCACCTTGGCAGGGAAAGAGAGAGGCAGTGGGTAGTGACATGTCAAGGACAATATAAACCCTTCAAAGGCGTGCCCCCAGAGCCCCTCTTTTCCAACTAGGCCCCACTTCCTAAAGTTTCTGCCACTTCTCCATAGGGCTACGCACTGGGAACCAAGCCTTTAATGCATGAGCACTTTCAGGTCCCATCTAGATAGCTACACTTATTTTACATTTCTTCCTGCTTATATCTCTATATGCATTCACTTACCTAGACATGTACATTTATATAATCTATTTTGCATATGCATATAAACATTGAAACATGGAAAATATTTACTTCTATTTAGTTACACCAAAAATTTTTGTGCTTTTAAAATTACATCTCTGAGAAAAGCTCCCTGATTCTACATATTTTGGGTTATAGCCCCACATGAAAATTGAATAAAAGTTAAGCAGACTCTTCTTAAAAAATGCCCAATGTTGTGAAAGTTTAAAAAGTTGGGGGACTGCAAGGAGTTTATCAGCTAGGTTAGAAATCGCAGGCATAAGCAAAATCAGGCCTTCCTATTGAAAAAAATGGAAATTGCAATTTTTTTCCTTTGGCCGACAACTTGATGTCAACTTTCAAAAATTGAAATGCCTACAAATACAACACCTATACTCTGCACACTTTAAAGCTCTTTGTAGTGAATTCAAATGAATGGAAACCGCCCAATGAATTAATCATTTACAGTTGTATTTGTAGCATAATCTTTCAAAATCATCAGTACATGTAGATCTCATTCTTTCTTGAATTAGTGGAGCAGCTGTGGATAGACTCTTAGTTATGTAGGAAAGGTTTATCTTCGGGGAGAGATCACTTGATAGTATTTTGAGAAGTTGATCTAGCACTGGCTGTTTGGACCTTTCCTGTAAATTTTCCTGCATCAGTTCTAAGGGAATCAAACAGCCTTGTGTTTTTGCTAGCAGCTAGCAGCGCATGCTTCCTTGAACTGTCATCTCAGCACCTGCAGCTTGTCTTGTTCTCTGATGTTATGCAAAACATATCAGCCTTTTAAATTGCCCGATCCAAAGCTTATTTGTCATGCATTTTCTACCCTTTGATCTCTCTCTGCATTGTTATTTATCAGTACCAAAAAGCTGTAGTGGAGCCCTAGGCAAATTCAAAGGTGTCCAGCATTGCTTTTGGCCTGGGGTCCATAAAATTAAGTTGGTCACAGGTTTGGTTTGGTTTTCTCTAACTTTTCAGCCTGCATCATAAGAGCACCATTCTCACCTTTATTTATAGAGTCATATGAAAGATTGCATGGGGTTTGTCTTTGAAACAATGAATAACTTTCCCCTGCTCATAGCACACAACAACTTAGTCATCTATATGAGATCCTTTTCATCATTTTACTATAACTTCCACTCTTAACAATTATCCTGGTTTTACATTGCATTCATGTGGTTAATATCTGTCTTCCCATTATATTGTAAGCTTTATGATTCAGAAAGTGCATCTAGTTGGCTCACCTTTACATTCCTTGCACCTAGCCAAGTGCCTGGCCTGTGGTAGGTAATAATCAATATGTATTGAATGAATATAACTTTGCCTGAGTATGTTGGGAGTTTCTCAACAACAAAACATGGCTTTCTGAATTACTTTGAAGAGTATGAAGGTTTTCTTTGGTCTGCCTGCTATTTTTGTTCATCTCTCTCCCCTTTGCTCCCTGTAGCTCTACTCATTGGGCCTCCTTTCCCTCTCCTTTCAGTAAAGGTGAAACAAGCACCAGAAGTCACCCAGTACTGCTTTGCTGATGCTGACATTTATCTCAGGTTGGTGGACCTCAGGGCAAGCTGAGGGAAGAAAGTGGATAAGGTCCTTGGTGCAATACTCATTGCACTGACCAGATTCACCCGATGCTGCCTAAACTGCTGTTACTGCTAGAAAAACCTTGAGTGGGTGCAGCTAGCTGAACACCATAAATGCACATTGCCGAAAGTTCTGGACTCAAGATTTTAAAAATTTTTTAATTAGTTATACATGACAGTAGAATACATTTATGCACTTTGATATACATAGATGGGATATAATTTCTCATTTTTCTGATTGAACAGGTTGTAGAATCACATTGGTCATGTAGTCATATATATACATAAAGTAATAATGTCTGTTTCATTCTACTGTCCTTTCTGTCTCCACATCTCCTCCCCTTCCCCCCTCTTCACTCCCCTCTACCTCATCTAAGCTAACTCTATTCTTCTCTAGTACCCCACCCCCATTGTGAATCAGCATCCGCATATTAGAGAAAACATTCATCTTTGGTTTTATGGGATTGGCTTATTTCACTTAGCATGATATTCTCTAACTCCCGTCTATTTACTGGCAAATGCCATAATTTCATTCTTCTTTAAAGCTGAGTGATATTCCATTGAATACACATATATACCACATTTTCTTTATGCATTCTTCTATTGAAGGACACCTACATTGGTTCCATAGTTTACCTATTGTGGGTTGAGCTGCTATAAACATAGACATAGCTGCATCAGACTCCGTTTTGAGTGAATTATAACTGGGATGAGCTACTTGATGGTATCAAAAGTAATTATCTACAACAGGGAAGCTAAACTTACACAGGACCATGACTGTCTCTTTTATATGTTCCTGTAATGGCTTAACTTTTTTTCTTTTTATAGAGGCTGTTACTTTAATGATTGAAAAAAATTTTTTTGAGCATCGTAAGGGAAGTGATGCCTTTGAATCATTTTCAAGACTTTATCAATTAAAGAAGATTTAAGAACATAGTATAAACTTGAGTGGATTTATAATAAAACAGACACAAAATTTAAAGTGATTGACATGACAATGAAACCACCTAGAATGACTCCTCTTTTTTGAAATGGACACATACAGTTATATGGTGTGTTGGTCTGCAGAAGACTCAGAGTAGAACAGTCCAGATGCTGCTGCTCACCAGCTGTGTGACTCTGAGCAAGTTACTGGGCTTTATTGCCTCAGTTTTCTTGTGCAAAAGAAGGACCATCATAGCAGCTACCTTCCAGAGTGGAAACACAGTGGAGAGGCCTGGCATAGCTTATAGCTTCATCATTATTTTTTTATATTTCAAACAATCTACATACACACTGTGAAAGGTTTCAAAATGTTAATGTCTTTATTTTTATCAGAGCTTATGTTTCATCTATGCAATTTATAGTTGAGAAAAGGGAATAATGATAATTGTCCCCAAATCTAGAGAGTTTCTCCTTCCTCCCTGATAACATTTACTCTTGAGTAGGCAGTCCTTGGACACATTTATTTGATTGTGGTGTCTGTAAAAACACTGGGCAAAGGAATGGTGGAGGGGTTGGTCTTGTACTCAGATAAGAATGGGGGATCTGGCATGAATACGAGGACAGTGATGATTGAGTTGATGATGTCAGAGGTTATGATGATGTCAGAGGTTGATGATGTCCGAGGTTAGATCTACTACTTGTGTATTAGCTGTGTGACCTTGGGCAGGTCACTCAACCTTTCTGAACACCTCTTCTCATCTATGAGAGCAAGATAACTCCCTACTTCATTCAGTGGCTATGAAATAATGTATGTGAAAGTGCTTTGTGAGCTTCTTTTGTTAGGTTCAGTGAGCCAGTTGCACCTTAGGAGCCATATGCACCCACATTTCCCAATGCCCTTGACTACATAGTTCCCTTTCTTTTTGTCCTCCAAGTTTCCCTCCCTGTCTGTATTCTTTTGGGAGTGGTTTATTTATTTCAGCCCTTAAACTAAGAGTATGCAATCACCCATGAATGTACTTCATTCTCAGATTTCTTTCCCATTGTTTTTGCAATTAGTTTATGACATTGAAAGCCAGGGAGGGAGAGATAGCTTATAAATGCAGTGAAATGCAGCTTAAAGCAGGACAATCTGTCTGACTGTAACTGGAAAACCAACATGGTGGAGCATCCTCCTTACGCTCTAGAAACAAAGCAGTGTTCTTTAGTGCAAGTCATATGCAAAAACCCATCTCCAAGAGCCACAGGCATGCATGGGCTTTTCAACTCTGGCTTTGGTTTCAAGAATCAGTAAACATTTATGCAACAGTGATGACGGTGCCAGGCAGGAAGATTTTGAAGATGAAACTGGGAGTCATTCATGTTTTTCGGGATCCTATGCTCAGGTGTAATGCTTGGAGAAACAAATTGATGTTCAGTATAAGCAGTGCTGTTATTTGCTTATCAGTACAAACGCATATACATGTATCTACACAGAATAATTATATATGTATACACGCACACACACACACACATACACACACACACAATTTGTTTGCAAAACAAAGCAATGTAATCACTTAGAGATGGCCTCCACTGCTGTAAGTGGAAAACCAGTGGTTTTCCTAGCCTGCAGATAAATACTATGAGAGTTGAAGTTAAGATACAATAAAATGTTTATTTTGTATTTTAAAAATGTATTTACTTATTCTAATTTAACAGCAGAATGCATTTCAATTCATAGTACACATATAGAGCACAATTTTTCATATGTCGGGTTGTACACAAAGTAGCATCACACCATTCGTGTCTTCATACATGTACTTAGGGTAATGATGTCCATTTCATTCCAACATCTTTCTGACTCCTATGCCCCCTCCCTTTCCTCCCTCCCCTTTGCCCTATCCAAAGTTCCTCCATTCCTCCCATGCTCCCCACCCCCACCCCATTATGGATCAGCATCCACATATCAGATAAAACATTTGGAATTTGGTTTTTTTTTGGGATTGGCTTAATTCACTTAGCATGGTATTCTCCAACTCCATCCTATTTACATGCAAATGTTATGATTGTATTCTCTTTTAATGCTGAGTAATATTTCCATATTCCGCAGTTTCTTTATCCATTTATCGATTGAAGGGTATCTAGTTTGGTTCCACAATTTACCTATTATGAGTTGTGCTGCTATAAACATTGCTGTGGCTTTGTCACTGTAGTATGCTGTTTTTAAGTCCTTTGGGTATAAACCAAGGAGTGGGATAGCTGGGTCAAATGGTGGTTCCGTTCCCAGTTTTCTGAGGAATCTCCATACTGCTTCCCATAGTGGTTGCACCAATTTGTAGTCCCACCAACGATGTATGAGTGTGCCTTTTCCCCCACATCCTCAGACCAATAGTACAGAGTAGAGGACACAGAGACAAACCCACATGAATACAGTTATCTCATTCTAGACAAAGGTGCCAAAAACATATATTGGAGAAAGGATAGCCTCTTCAACAACTGGTTCCGGGAAAACTGGAAATCCATAAGCAGCAAAATGAAATCAAGCCTCTCTCTCTCACCATGCATGAAACTCAACTCAAAGTGGATTAAGGACCTAGGAATTAGATCAGAGACCCTGAGCCTAATAGAAGAAAAAGCAGGCCCAAATCTTCATCATGTCAGATTAGGCCCTGACTTCCTTAACAAGACTCTTACAGTGCAAGAAATAAAATCAAGAATCAATAAATGAGATAGATTCAAACTGAAAATCTTCTCAGCAAAAGAAACAACCAGTGCGGTGATGAGAGATCCTACCGAATGGGAGCAAAGTTTTACCACATGCACTAATCTCTTTTTATTATTTTTTAACTTTTAGCTGGATTTTATTTTATTTTATTTTTAGTTATGCATGATAGTAGAATCCATTTTGATAAAATTATACAAGCATGGAGTATATCTTATTCTATTCAGGACCCCATTCTTGTAAGCATACCTGATGGTAGGATTCACTTAGGTATTTTCATACACGTACATGGGAAAATTATGTTAGAGTCATTCTATTGCCTTTCCCATTTCTACCCCGCCCCTTCCCTTTCCTTCATTCCCCTTTGTCTAATCTGTTGAAATTCTCACAAAAGAATATTTTAAAATAGGAAATACTCACTTTGGAAACTTCTTATATAGTTATTTCATTGGCACAATTTAGTCATTTAAGATTGTTCCAACTGTATTTCAAAATATTCTGTATCCCATGAACTTTAAAAAAAAAAGGTCCTATAAAATAAAGACCTTGACTTTTTGAGCCTCAGGCTTCACTTATTATTTAGATGTCAAGATTCTGTATTTTCAGAATAATCCATTACAAACAAGATACAAATGGTTTAAGGACATACCCCTTCAGAATTCTAAAATCCACCAGAATACCTAGCAGCAATGTCCTACCAGATGTTTCCAACTTAAAGGGCCCGGGAGATAAACATTCCTTTGTAAATCAAGAACCACATTATATGGATCACCAGTTTTGTTTGCTTTTGTCAGATGACCCATATTTTTCTCTGCCTCATCAACCTTAGAGACTGAAATGACCTGGGGCCAAGAAAGCCCAGGATGCCACTTGTGACTTGTCCCGTGGTTTAATGAGTTCCCTTTAGTAGATTATCTTCCTCTTTTCAGTGGGTGTTTGGAAATATTTCACTTAGTAAATTGAAAATCCTGTGGGAAGAAGTACAGTACAGATCAAAGTCCAGGCCAAGAAAAGAATAAAGAGAGGCTTTCTGGCCAGGAAAAGTAGCCATGTAAAAAAAGTAGCCATGTAAAAGTAGACAGAGGTTGCATTAGTGAAATGAAGGCATGTTTAAAACTTCCCTCAAATAATCATGGAAAATGGGTCAAGTATCACAAGTACTGATTTAATTCTCTGCTTGGTGGAAACTGTAGACAGCTGGTTAAAGGCCGAGCCCATCAGACTGGTTGGATTTCCACCCCCACCCCAGCTTCTCTGTTATGAAAACTAAGGAGAAGGATTAATGTGAAGTATTTTTTTTTTAAAAAATCTTCACAAGTGGTGAGGGAGGGAAGGGGGTGGGGGTGAATGGAGAATCCACAAGTGTTCCAAGGATTAAAATGTAAAGGACAGAACAGAGGAAGAGCAGTTTTAGTCCCTAAAATTTTAGCAGCCCTGAGCATCTTCGTGCCATTTTCTCTCTTCTTGGTTAGGGAGCCTGCCAATTATGACACATTGCTGGAACTTCCAGGGTGACATTTTTCTAGGTCTAGGTATCTAGTCTGGCTATTCATACTTTTTGCCTCTTGCCTTGGATTTTCTTTTTGGATGTCTGCTTTATTGCTTATGGAGATTTTTTAAAGAGAAAAGAGAAGGAAATGGGATGGAGCTAAAAGTGGAAATTAATTCCTGCCCTCTTGCTAGCAGCAGCACTTACAGATGATTGAAGGGAAGGAGATGAAAACAAACCACTACAATGAAGGTTTTCAATTCTATCTGAATATCTTTGGCAAAAGTATTTTCCAATTATTATGGATCACTATTAAATAATATCTTTGGCTTAATATTTGAATCTCTTAATCTAAGAGTCTTAAAGCTACCAGTTTCCTTATAATTGAACTATTAACATTTGCTGTGAAGCTCATGCCAAGAAGCACCTGCAGGTGGGGTGCCAAGCCATGACTGCTTAGAAGGCAATGTTTGCTCCACACATTGGCTGGTGTCCGTTGACCTTTACGAGAAGAGCTTCCTTTCATGAGGTCAGTGTGTCCAAGCCATGGTTTTGTGACATCTGAAAGTAATTCCTATTACTTCAAGGGATTATACAGTCCTACAAAATTGTTTCAAAAAAAGTTTTAAATTAACTTTATTTCCAAAAACATACCCCATGTCTTACATTATTCCCCTCCAACACCTTTCTGGCAAGTGGGGAAATGAAAGAAAGCTGTCATGATACGAATTCAATTTATTTTTCCTCTCACAGAACCCATTAATTGAAGACCCACCATGTGCCTGGTACTATGTGTACATGAAAGATACAGTAATTACATTCATATATAAATATATATTATATGTGTATATGTGAAAATATATACACACACACACACACACACGCATAAACTCTCTCTCTATATATATGTATATTTCAATTCTTTCATCTATATATATATAATACCATTTATATATGTATTTAATACCATTTACCTGGCCCCAAGAAAAGAGCTATAAGGAGCCCTTCTGGAATTCTAACCTAGTTTCTACAACAAAAATATTTTTTCTTTCCTGTATACCATACTCATCCTGTAGCTCCTTAAGTTCAGGGACTATGTCTTAAATCTTTACATAGCCTACAGTCTAGAAATGAAAGAACAGAATGAAAGACATGCATTTTAACCAGTCACTTGGGTAAATCCCATGACCTCCATGGGTCTTACATACTTTATTTATGGCTGAATAGAAATAACTCATGTTTATGGACTATTTACTCAAGGGCAAACATTGCTAAGCACATTATGCACATTAACTTAATTAACCCTTAGGACACCTATATCTATGTCATAAGTATAATTAAACCATTTGTGTGGAAGAGGAATAAGAGACCAAGAGAAATGAGTAGTTTGGGCAAGTTCACAGAACTGCAATTGTAGGATCATGATTCAGACAGGTTCCCTGACTCTAGGCTGTGGCTTGCACCTTTAATTGCTGGACTGTGCAGCTTCGTGTGAGCCAGAAAGTCTCAAGGTCTCTTCCAGAACTGCAGTACTTCATACAGCTACACAGTTCCTCATGTTGGAGGATCCTTGGTATTCCCTAACTTCCTTTTTAGAAACATTTATTAGAAAATTCAAATTTAACTATAATGTTGCTCTTAATTGTTTATCCTATAACTCCATTGCTCTTGCAGAGCAGAATTGGCTTCTCCAAATGATTTATGCAAGTCAACCTTACGGACCATTTCTCCACTAGCAATGCACTTTACCCTCTTAAAAAAACAATGCATTTTCTTCTGAAATTACACAAGGCTCTCTTTTTCCCTCTCACATTTTTTTTGATTGATGGCAAGCACAACAAAAATGTTTACTTTTAGGTTCCATGTGTCAATCTTCCTCTCACTCATTCTGGTGGGGCTCATGAAGGCATCATGGTTACAGTATGTGCTCTGTTCTCGGAGTCCAGTGCTGGTTGTGCCACACAGTAACTGAAAGACCCTTGGCAAGTTATGGAATCTCTTTGTGCTTCTGTAAAACAGGCATAATAATAGTTTCTTCATAAGATTAGTATAAGGATTTAATGATTTAATAAATACAAAGGCTCTTAAGTAACTCCGGACACACTGTAAATGCTTAGAAAATACTGTCTACTATACTTCTGTTTATCTCCTCAGATACCAGCCTCTTGTGATCACATTTCTATAGACTAAAAGCCAATTCCAACATACATGGAAAAGATACAGCATATACTCCAGTGATTTAGAACATAGACTTTGGAATCAGAGAGACCTGGATTTACACTATTTTTTTTTTAATTTTAAATTTTAGTTGTGGATGGACACAATACTTTTATTTTTGTGTGGTGCTGAGGATCAAAGCCAGTGCCTCATTCATGCTAGGCAAGTGCTGTACCACTGAGCTACAACCTTAGCACCTGCACTCCAACTCTTTATTTGCTAGCTGTATGAGCATGGGAAACACAACATTCTTGAGGCGTTTTCCATAATATTATTATTATCCTCCTAGATAGATATGAAGCTTAGATGAATATATATATATATATATATGTGTGTGTGTGTGTGTGTGTGTGTGTGTGTGTGTGTGTGTAGATATATATATATACCCATCCTTAATAAATATATACCCATCCTTAGCTAACTTTTATTGGGGGCTGCAATCACAGGATAGAAGAAGTAAAGGAAAAAGGAGTGGATAAAGGAAGGAAGGAAAGGAAATACAGTGGTGTATAATCAACTTTGCCAGAACTTTAAGAGGAAACACAGGGCATCTTCAGGTGTGTAGAACTATCCATCAGTTGAAGGAAGGGAGAAGAATTCATCTATGATCTACCTCTGGTCTTTTGCCTGTCATTAATCTTCAATCCATGAAGTCTTGACTCCTTCCTACTGCTAGTTGTCTCACCAGGTCCATCTAGGCTGTTATGACGAAGCCAGATCCCATGTTGTATGATGAACTTTCTGAGCCCAGAAGTGGTGTGAGAGCCCAGCACCTGGGTGGGTCTGGTTAGCTTTGACCTGACTGTTGGAGCTGCCATGGCTGTGTCAGAACTCAGTCATACTCCAGGGGCGGGGAGGGGGCTGACACTGCTTTGTCAGAAGATGAGACAGGATTCTCTATTAAGCAAGCAGCCAAAGGCCAGGAAACAAGATGGTCTGGATGAATCTGGGGAAATTCACAATTTTGTCTAATATGATGCCCAATTCAGTGACTGGCAGTTAGTATGCATTGTAAAAGTGAATGTTGATACTGTTATTGGTACAAACACATAATCAGAGTGTTAAGAATTCTAGGATTATTTGTGGCATCTAGATACGTCTCATTTCCCAGAAGAATGATTCTGAGTTTATAAGGTGATGAGGCACCCAGAGTTTCCCTGACCATAGGCTGAAATTGGCTATGTAACTTGTCAGGCCAGGTTAAAAAAAATGAAACTGTAGGACCTTTTGTTGAAAACTTATTGAGTATTTCAAGACAACACTATAAGGTAATAGCTAGCAATGAGCAGTGAAAGGGAAGGAGCTTATTGGAAAACATGTCAAAAGAAAAAGTTTAATGGGATTAATTCTTGATAGGGTCCTTTGAGGTTGATGTGAAGCTAGGAATTATGGCTGTAGGTGTTTCCATTTGGTTTGGAAGGATAATTTCTTTACCAGCACAGGCACACTAAGATAACTTCTGACCAGCTACTCCAATGCCCACATCAACATGGGATTGACTTGAAGATGAAGACCCCCTAAATAGGGAGTTTCAGAGAGGTCAAAAATTTCACCCCCCCTTCCCCCGCCACATGAAGGAGGAGTTGAGCAGCTGATTGCAAGGAGTACAGAAGTGATCCCTCGTTCTCCAGGAGGGTATCAAAGAGTAATAAATTTGGAGACAGCACTGTCTCCTTTGTCTTCTCTGCTTGGAGACAGCCCACTCTCCCTCTGAGAGTGCTTCTCTGCTTAAGCCTCACTTTGCTTTTATTTTACTTCCAACTCACTTTTCACTTTACTTTCACTTGTAATAAATTTTTCTTGTCTGGCTTTTGGTGGCTGACTTCAAATTTTTCTTTCTTTGGAACACAAGAACTGAGGTTTGGAGTTTCAGCTCCCTGCTGAAAACAGGGACAACACCACCCAAGCACTGATCAAGCACCAGGCATTTCTAAACATGGAACTGTATGCAGCTGCACAGGTCCCATGCCCATGAAGGCACCCTCCTAGAGACTCCAGGGACATACCTCAGACATCTCATCTTTCACCTGAGTTTAGCCCGTATAACTCTTTACTTAATATTTTCTCCTTACCTGTAGAAATGGCCCAGTGGATACGAACTGACTACCAGGTATGGTGTTTAAGAGTCTTTAGTTCTCAAGTCACTTCTCCTCGCCAGCCTTTTCTGTCTACACTTAGGTGTACAATGTTTTTGGGGAGCATACACACAGATGGCTCCCAGAGTTCTGAGATGGAGCAGATGGGATGTGCTGAGGAGGTAGATGTAAAGAGGGTTTTTCCATGGAGGGAATGAGAAAGGAGGCAGATTATTAGGCTTGGAAGGGTTTTGGTTGTAGAAGGTGAGATTAGTAGTTTCTTAAGAAAGGGGCTTTAAAGGCGAGATGAGGGGATGACCGAGGTACCACACTGGGGCTGGGGGAAGGAAGCGCATATGCTAAACACAAACCTTACAGTTTTAACTGGATCCAAACTGTTAGTATTTAACCTTAAATTTTGTGAGTCTTAATAAACCACATAAATAAAATGTATCTCCTCTGTCTAGGATAGCTTAAAAAATTAAAGCTTAAGTCTTGTTCAAAGTGGAAACCGTTCTGTTCTGATACAATTCTTCAAAAAAGAAACCAGGGCTCCTTGGAGAACTGACTGATTCTAGGACTGAGGCAAGAAATATAAAATATAAATCTGGAGAGTCTTTTAGTACTACAGAGTTAAGAATCACTCAAAAACAAAATGAGGGTTATGTCAAAGGGACACAGGTGCCACCAGGAAGGGTTCCCAATGGTGCAGTTAGAATAATTTGAACAAAACAAGAACATAGTATTGAATTATAACCTAAAGCATAAAATAAGTTTCCATGAGTCTAAAATGACATGAAAAAAATTTAATACAGAATAAACATGGAATAGACAAATTTTCTGTGCAGAAGAATTGCAAATGATTTATGTTGGGACCCTGTCCTCAGAGAGAGAGAGAGAGAGAGCATAACTTCCCCCTCCTTACATAAGGACAGCACATAGTAACTTTATCCCAGAGTAGGGTAGAAATGAGGGGGGGGGGGAGGAACAGTAGTTTTTCAGTGAAAAACCCTGCAAAGCTCTATATCATTAGCAGATCAAGGATAACATCTGCAACAATAAGTCACATTGATATATTTCCTTGATATGGCATGATGAAAATGGCACTTGATTCCTGTGGTGTTTCTCCTCCAAACCCATAAATGCTGTTGAGTTATGAAAAACACATCAGACAAAGAAAGGTCCATAGCCAAGAGGAACCTAAGGAAATGTGATGGCAATATATTGTGATATCTGGGACAAGATCTTAAAACAGAAAAAGGATTTTAGGATAAAATTAAGGAAATGAGGATAAATGCACATAAAGCTTGGACTTAATAGTAACTCACTGATGCTGGTTTATTAGTTCTGATGAATGGGTTATGTAAGTATGTTCACACTAGAGGAAACTGAATGCAGGTTACATGGAAATTCTGCATTATCTTTGCAACTATTTTGAAAATTTAAAAACTCTTCTAAAATGAAAATCTTATTGATAAATTATATAAACCATTCTGATTATACTTTCTGACCTCTGTCTTGGTCATTATGTCATCATTATCCTTTCATGGAATCTCTTGATTACAGTCTCTTGACTTTAACTTAAACAGAGGTAGGAAAATTGGTTACTATTGGTAAATGATAAGCACACAGGCTAAATAATTTTAGGAGTGAACATCACTTTTTGTGATCTGCTGTTAACACTGTTGGCTACCAATCCGGCACAACTGCAGACTACTCAATAGGATGAACATGAATTAGTCTTGGCAGTGATTAAAAACTTGGCCTAACCTTGCAGAGTGGGAGGTTCAGGGTGTATCTTCTACCAGAGGGGCTACCCACCATCATTCCATCTTGGAGGTTTCTCCAGGTGTCCTGCTGCCTTGCTTTCCCTCCTGGTAAGTGTGGAAGAGGCTGCGGTTGGGAGGGAGCAGCTCAGCATCATGCACTATTGAAGCAGTGGCTTCCGTAATCTCCACAGTAACCCTATACTAGAAGGGATGAAATCACTGGATTGCTGTCCTGTCAGAGTTGTTCTTGGGGACCCCCATGATATCCAGCACTGGGCTCTGATTGCCCCTGAATACACAGTGCCATCCAGGACCTTTGACACCTGGGGATCTGAGGGGCACCACTCCAAGGAAGTACTGGGTGGGGGTGTGACCCTTTCTACTTCCGGCAACTTCTGCAACAGTGCCCCTCCTGAACCTCTTGCTCTTCTCTACCTTGGGGCAGGTGTGTCTTCGGTTGAGAGATGGGCTGGGGAGACTGCTACTATACATACACTGAGCTCCTGGACATTTCTCAGCACTTCAAGCAGAACCTCAAAGAGCTCATGATCTCCTGGATCCTACAGGTGTACAACCAGGGGAACTCAGCTCTGTCCCTGAATTCCAGGGAACTGATGCTGCTGGGTGACCTAATCCAGGATGCCATTTTCAACTACCACTGCAAGATGCTGCTCACCTGGCTGCTGCAGGCCTGGTGTGGACACTGGGTTTCTTCCTGCACTTCGAGGCCACTGAACCGCCCTTTTGTCCTTGAACCACTGTGGAGGTGGGCATCCAGATGATGCATAAGCTGGGCATGCTCAACCGAATCTACCATGAGCCGCCCTCACCACCCTCACCTCCTGTGCCGGAGTATGCCAGAGGATGTGCCTTTCACTCAGGCCCTGCAGCAGCGCCTTCTGACAGCGGTGACCTCCGAGCCGTGGCTCTTACTGGTCAGCCTGTTAGTCAAGGGCATGACCGTGCTGGAGGTTGCGATGAGATCCAGCTCATTGCTAATGTGGGTTTGCTTTGGTGCCAGAGCCAGCCAGGCTGGGCCAAGCTCATGCTGGGGCCGGACCTCACATGCAAGGACCTCACAGGTTGGCTGCTTAGCCATGGAGTGCCCAGGGAGAGGGTGAATGAGCGGCCCACCAAGGTCCTCCTTGAGCTGTGCATCAAAGAACCCAAGCACTGGGGCAGCCAGCCAGTCTATGGGCCAGGAGAGGAGCAGCTGCCCCCACCCCCCTACTCCTCCCCTAGGTCTGCGGGGAGGAGTCTCCCACGTGCCAGGATTAGCCCCTTCCAGCTGATGAAGACACCCAGTGGGTGCAGGTGGGAGGCCAAACTAGAAGAGCTGCTTTCAGCTAGAGTTCAGAGAGAGTGCGTTTCCCATGTATCTCAAGCACCCTTACTCATGGTCAGGGGACCCAGAAGAAAGGGGCGTCCTTATCTCTGGCTTCTCTCGTTAACACTGACCAGAGTCATGAAGGGAGTGAGTCATGGAAACAGCCACTTGCCTAATTGGGCCTTGGAGTGGGTTGTGCCATTTTGTTAATCTCACCCTGGCATCAGTGTGATTGGCCACAGTAGTGGACCCACCTTCTGCCATTTGAGCCCCCAAACACTACAGGCCAAGTGGAAACCCCATGGCCCACAACCCCTGACATCTTATTTTTACTTTTTTTTTTAAGTTTTAGATGCAATATTTTTTTTAAGAGAGAGAGCGAGAGAGAGAGAGAGAGAGGAGAGAGAGAATTTTTTAATATTCAGTTTTTAGTTTTCGGTTATCACAACATCTTTATTTTTTATTTTTATGTGGTGCTGAGGATTGAACCCAGCACCCTGCACATGCCAGGCAATCAGGCTACCGCTTGAGCCATATCCCCAGCCATATTTTTACGATATTTTTCCCTTTTGCAATGTTTTCCCTCTCCAGGTCTTGTTTTTCTTTTAACTATTGTAATGCTTCCATTTTAAACTGTGCTTTGCTGAATGCCCCCCAGACAGGGGCTACCCATCCCTCCAGGTGGGTCTGGTTTCTCTAATCTGTACATGTGACCTCCCACAAGTCTCTGAGGTAGGTTTAGGGGCATGTGAACCAGAATCACAGCTATGGGGACAACTGGTGGTTCTGCTCTCATGAAATGGTTCACTCATTAAAAAACAAAAACAAACACACAAAAAAACATGGCCCACCAAACACACAGGAAGCATAGTTTTACATCACATCAGGAGACTTCCCCAGATCTCGGACTTTCATAATAGCAACATTGGGCTGTGATTTGGAGGTGAATACTACTCACCAGGAACAGGTATTCCCGTAATAAGCAACAAACCCATTTTTATTCCATCTGCATTAAAACCATCTGTCATAAGAGAAAAAGCAGACAAAAAAAAAAAAGGATTCCTAAGACAAATACTTATTCCTTGCCTTTGATAGATATAAATGTGCTAATTGGCATTTTGAATATTGAGAATTATGGGGAAAACATATAATTAATATTACCACTTAAACATTTGACCTTACCTTCCACAATAGATACAATTATCTAATTAAAGAAGATGGAAATGCCAAAAGTAGAAGAGACATACTACTGCAACAGAGTTAATAGGTGTGGAAAATTTCATTGTTGTCAAACTCGCTGTTTAATACCATTATTGAGATTCCTTTGTGCTTTTTATAAAAATTTGAACTTCTTATATTTATGGTATATTTGAATACTTAAATGGCAGAGGATGGAAATTTACAAGCATGGCCAAAAATCTACTATATTATTTTCTTATTGTTCATTTGGATAAAATGCTTCCTTTTCCTAAGAAGTGTATTTTAAAGCAACAAGTTTATGGAAAAAATGCAAGTAAAATGTTAGAATATTTGCATTTGTAGAAAAAACAACTACAAGCATTAATATTTCACATATTTGGTAGTTGGTCTTATTTAGTATTTATCAACCCCCAGATGTTGAGAAATTGGCAATCTTACTTTGTTTCTAAATATTTAATATAGTTTTAAATCAGGCTTTTCCTTTTTCCTGGTGCATTCCTGTTAAGGTGGGATAAGCAAAACATTTCAGAAAATTTATCCTGAGTTATTGGGGATAGAAGAAAGAGCTGATCTGAGATCTATTTTCGTATTTTCTGAATTTCAGTACATACTCAGAATGATTCTTCAAATAGAAGAGGTGTGTTTCTATTGTTTCAGGAGTTAAAAAAAAAAAAAGAAGTTTGATTGATGTCCCTCAAGTACTGGTTGAGTCTAAGAGAACGCTTTTAAAGATCTAAGTATTAATGGGGTTTGAAGAGTTTAAAAAGAAAAAAAAATCCATATTCAAGTTAATGTGTTTCCCTCCATCATTTTTCCTGGCTTTGTGTTTTCTGACATTGCCTGCCTCCTTGTCTCTTGGTATTTCTGAATTCTTTCCAGTCATTGCTTGACTGGGAACACATCCCTTTTCTTTTATGCTATTCTATTGACGTTCTGTTGAAAATATAGTGATGAGGAGAAGGAAGAATAAATGGGAGCTGTTGGCTGTAACACAAGAAATGACCTAGGTTTCAGGTGGGGGTGGAGGTGGGTGGAGGAGAGAGGCAGACACTTGCCTGACCACCTAGTGAGCAGAATGTCCCTAGTTTGATGATTTTCTGCTTTCACTGGAAGGCAGCCCTAGGGCTATTTGGGAAAGAAGCATCCACTAAATTCCTGAAGACTGTGATCATGTGTTCCCTTCCCCTGCTGGGTTCTTCTTAAACCTAGCATGGCTCAGGATGCTTGTCCATCAAGCCTGTTACTGTAGGTTTGAATTTTAAATTCTTATCTCCACTTGTTTATTCCTGTCCTACAATGGTCAAATCATGCATTCTGGGTGCAGTAGTGTGTGTGTGTGTGTGTGTGTGTGCGCGCGCGCGTTCGTGTAAAAGGGCAAAAATGTACTAATACGTGCTGGGGATAGTTTAAGGATCATTTCTGCAGATATGGATCCTGCTCACATGGAGCTTATGTTCTGAGACAGGATTAAGGCAAAAGCATAAAAATTAATAGAAAAGGAGCAAGAAAGGAAAGAAGGAAGAAAAGAAAAAAATAATAAGTAGTGATAGGATAAGTACCAAGGCGATGGAATGAAAAGCTAATAGTGGGAAGGAGTCAACTATAGATTGGGTTATCAGCAAAGGTGTCTTGGAAATGAAACTCAAGCTGCGAGTTAGAGGACAAAGAAGAGTATTTCAAATAGTAAAAAAGCTGGTGCAAAGTCCTTTGGTGGAATAGTCTCAGTGTCTGAGGACTATTTCTGTGGTGAACTGGAGAGGAGCTGGGTGTGGAAGAGACAAACTAGTGTGGTGGGATTATGGAGGGCCTTGCCAATTGTTGTTAATAATTCAGGTTTTATTTTAAATGTGATTAAAAACCCTCCCCCTGGTAGGATTAGGATGGGGGAGGGGTTGTTATAGAGCAAGATCTACCTGCAAAGTCTAAGCCATGTTGTGGGGCGGCCTGAAACCACTACTTCTTTGCAATATTGCCAGAAGAATGCCAAGTGAGTCACACATAATTGTAGGCAGGAGTTTATTAGAAGGGAAAGGAAAAGGGACAAAATGACACTCTTAAGGGAGAAAGGGAGAGAATGTCCTCTCAGAGTGGAGAGGGACCACACATCTTTCTGTCCTCCAGTTTTATTGGGGTCCCAGAGAAGTTTCTAGAGAGTCCCAACCCAGGTCCACCTTTTGACTTTTTTGCTGGGGCAGGGATGTTGGAGGACTAGGGATTGAACCTAGAGCTATTTAACCACTGAGCTACAACTCCAGCTCTTTTAATATTTTATTTAGAGATGGGGTCTCACTGAGTGGCTTAGGCCTTGTCAAGTTGCTGAGTCTGGCTTTGAACTTGTGAGCTTCCTGCCTCAGCCTCCGGAGCTGCTGAGATTACAGGTGTTCCCACCATGCCCCACTACTTTTGACAGATGCAGGATGACATCAGACTTTCAAGTCACCCCTGCTCATGGTCTTACCCCATGGAGGGAAAAATTCACTATTATAATGACATGCTAAAGAACATAGGCAACTCTGGGTCACCTTGGCCCTTGCTGACCAATTCTAATTGGAACTTGTTCCTAAAGATTTTATGGTTGGGGTCTTTGCTTTTAATTATCCTGTCTCTCTGAGTCATGAATTCTGGTCTGCATTAATGTCACCAAAGTCTTCTTCATAAATGTCACCAAAGACTTCTCTTTGTGTTCTTCTTATGAGCAGGGAGAAGTCTATGAGCCTGCCTTTCTCTTTGTTGAGGAATGTCACATGTCATATTAGTTTAAGCCAGGCAGAGCCAGGGTGGCTACTGGTAAATTGGTTTTTAGAAGAAAGCATGTAAGTGTGTGTCTGTGTGTGTGTGTGTGTGTGTGTGTGTGTGTCTGTCTGTCTGTCTGTCTGTCTGTGCATGCACTCAGCCCAGTCTATAGAATTATCCCCTTAACCTCACGTTTTCACCATTCAGGTCTGTCAGCTACCTATCAGGGGTAACTGCATCTCATAAAAACTTTTAAACTTTTAAACATATTTAAAAGATCACTGATGTACATTTGAAAAGACCACGCATTTTTAGAAGAGAATGTGATGATGAGTATTTTGTAAGAGATCAAGTTACCGGAACAGAAGAAAGAACAAGAAGAAAGGCCAGTCAGGAAGCTCATGCTATTAAGTGTAGGTGGGGAGTGATGGTGATTTACACTAAGGATGTGGTGAAATGGACAAACAGAGCTGGCCTTGGTGGCCCACAGCTGTAATCCCAGGGACCTGGGAGGCTGTGGCAGGAGAATCACAAGTTTGAGGCCAGCCTGGGCAACTTAGCAAGTTCCTGTCTCAAAATGAAAAAGAAAGAGATCTGTTGCTGAAAGCTTGGTGGTAGAGCACTTGCCTAGCATGTGGGAACCCCTGAGTGCAATCCCAAGTACCAGGAAAAAAAAAATGTAGAGAAATGGACAATTATGGATATGTTCAATGCCGGAGAGAACAGGACTAATAGATGGATTGGATATGGGAGATAAAGAAGATCAAGAAATCAGATTTAAGTTATAGACTGATATGTGGCCTGAGAACCCAGGTGGATGGTGGTACCTTCTTGCTGATATGGGTAAGGCTGGTGGAAAATCAGATTTCGAAGATAGTGAATTCAGAAGTTGTTTTCACCAGTGTATTTCTGAGGCATCCTAAAGTGGGTCTTTACATGTGTAAGCATGGGGACTTGAATTTCAAAATTAAGACAAATTTAAAGATTTGATTTGGCTCTCATCATCATATAGATGAGATCTAAGGAGCTTTTGGACATAGTCCTAGTTTATTCCAAATTTAGATGTTGGAGAGAAGAGGAATTATCAACAAAGATATCTGCAAAAAAGCAACTCAGTGAGATAAAAGGAGAATCAAGAAAACGTGATACACAGAAACCAAGAAGAAATATTTCAAAAAGGATGGTGCAGGCCCTATTTTAATTGCTGCTGACAGAGGGGGGATTTTTGTGACTCTTTTTTTTTTTTTAAACAGTTTGAAATATATTTATTATTCCCAGTTTTGTTTTACTTCTTTCCTATTTTTTAAAGGTCATTCTCACATATGTAAAAAATGCAATGCATTCCTTCAACATACATTTTTGAAATATACTATCATGATAAGAGTTTCCCTATTCTCAATGAATTAATTTTGTGACTCTTAAACAGACCAGAACTCAGGGAGATAAGGATAATTCCCCCTAAGCATAAAATCTGTAAGATCTGGATCTAATTAGAACCAGTCAGCATGGGCCAAAGTGACCTTTGGATCTTGAAGAATGGAGATCACAGTAGAACAATCTTAGAGGTTTGGTTCAGGATGAAGCATACTTGGAATAGGTTAAGTATGTGAAAGTAGAGGTCTTGACTCCAAGCAACTCTTCCAAGAAGCTTATAGTCAAGGGAGGGTTTTTTTCTTTTCTTTTTTTTTTCTTTTGTTTTCATTAGGAGATTAGGAACACATTTATGGCTTGATGGCTGTACACAATTAAGATTTAGTATTTGGAAAACATAGTGAAAAATGGCTTTCAAAGTAGAAATACTTTGGAATTTAAAATACCACTTGGTCTCTCCTAATGGATTGACAGATTTTTTTTTTTTTTTTTAACATTAGGTAGATGATCAGCCATGAAAGGGTAAACAGGGAAAGGACAATCAAGGGCAACTGAAACCCATGTGAATCCTTGTCTGATAGGAAAAACCTGGACGATGGGGGCCTGGTACATTAAAACCTCCCTGGAACATAATATATTATATACCTTTAAGAAAAACCATAGTTTCGATATTAGGTCACACTTTACTGGGTGGCTGGATCCTCCCTTATCATGAAAACTATGTCAGAACTCACAACCACGCTGGCAACCGAAACATTAAGACCCTCACAAAGAAAGTTTGCTGAAGACTAGTCAAAGGGTAAAAAATCAGTTAGGGGGCAGGCAACTGAGGCAAAACCAGGGAGATTCAATTTCCTTAAAAATTCCAATTCTGTGAGCACCATACTAACCTCTTTTGAAGTGGTCATGCAGTTCCTATGTTGTATGTTCCTCTCCTTTCCCACTCTCTCAGCCCACTGTGCTGACCCCCACAGGGTTCTTTTTTAAAAAAGCAATTTACCTGCAGCCCTGCCTGGCTTAAGTCAACAGGATATGTAACATTCCTCAGCAAACTACCTGTTATCTATGGGAGAAATACAGGACCCAAAATGCTGATAAGAAGAACACAAGTTACCCTGTGGTATGTACATAGGACCTTTGTGATCCTTTCACAGACCAGCTCTCAGAACTCAGGGAGATAAGGATAATTTCCCCTAACCATGAAATCTGTAAAATCTGGTTCCAATTAGAATCAGTCAGCACGGGCTAAAATCATCTAGAGTTATCATGTGCAGTAGGGACATGAAAATCTCATGTCATACTGTGGCAGTCAAAACTCAAGAGGTAGATCTGGGCGGGACTCTCTGGAAACTTCCTTGGGACTACAATATACTTGGAGGCCAGAAGGGAAATGCAACCCTTCTCCTTTCTGGGAGAACTCACTCTCTCCCTTTGAGAAGGTGTCCCCCGCCCTTATTTTATTTATTTATTTATTTATTTTTTTTGATGCTGGGCATTGAACCCAGGGCCTTGTGCATATGAGGCAAACACTTACCAAGTAAGGGATATCTCCAGACACCCCACTTCCTTTCTGATTAACTCATCCTGTTACTCTGGTGTGCTCTTTGTTTTTCTTTTAAGAGAGAGAGAGAGAGTTGTTTTTTTTTTTGTTTGTTTGTTTTCGGTGGACACAACATCTTTGTTTGTATGTGGTTCTGAGGATCGAACCCAGGCTGCATGCATGCCAGGCGAGCGCACTACCGCTTGAGCCACATCCCCAGCCCCTGGTGTGCTCTTAACAACTGGCGAGAAAGGGCTGTTCATCTTGTGATAGATAGAACAAGCCTTTGCCCTGAAACAGAAAGAAATTGTTCCTTTTCAAATTTGTAAAGTTTCTTAAAACATGCTGGAGCCAAAACAAGACATCATGACTGCCTTATTTCAGGGGTGAGGGTTGAATATTCACAGTCTAAGGTACTGTTTTACACAGAAAGCAGAAAGAATAAAATTAGTTAATGCAGAATTGTAGCTCTTTGCAAAAGAAAGATGGTATTTTCATAGGCAGATAAAAGGGATCTAATTCAACTCTGGGAAAAGATACAAATAAATCCACCTTATATATTTTTTAAAATGAGCGCATATGTTAATTAGATAGAAGGAGGAGGCAGAAGTGAGTCACTACAAAAGTGGAAATTACAGCTGATATAAGGAGTGAAGACAGATTTCACTGGGACCTTGGGATGAATGGGGAAAGTTCTAGCATCTCAGTGGCATGATAATAGACAGGAGGTCATGAGTAATATTTAGGGGAGCAGCAGATAGTCAAGACTGGCTTCAGCATGAGGAGAGTTAGGAAGTAAGCATATGAAGATATGTTGGGACAATATTATAGTTGCTTTGACTGCCAAGGCAATGACGAAAATTTACAAATATTAGGTATAATTGGATGATTCTGAACAGGGTGAACTAATGGCCTTTAATGTTTCTCTAATGTTACAATATACATTCTGTCCTGGCCTTTCTCTGAAGTTTCATAACATGAGCTCTTTGAAGAGGTTAAGACAATACACCTGTCTTCGAGAATATGAAAACTAAAATCATAACAGTGTCCACTGTCCTTTTCTGAAAAAAATATGGTATGCTCTATTCTAAGTGTTTCACATTTAGCCGTCATGTTCATCTTGTGATGTAGAAGTTACTGTTCTCATTTTATAGATAAAAAGAAAGGTTCTGTGAGATTTAATAGCTTCCCTAAGCTGAATATAAAAGCCAGGGTGGAAATTTAGATGGTTCTGTCTGAAAAGCCAGTGTAGAACATCTCTTACCTTTGAGAAGTTTATGCTCCTGTTGGAGAAAATAAGACCTCTCTGCATGAAATGTTTTTAGTCCCACAGTCAGTATTCTTTCTTTTTTTATTTGTATGTAGGTTGGTAGCTATTACTTAAGTCCATATAGCTGTATGATGAAACCAGGTCTTTATTCTTAGATTTTTGATCTCAATGTCCTGTGTGAGGCTGCAGTTTCTGAATGGATGGGAATTCTACTTAAACATTAGCCCCCTTGGCTAGGGTCTAGACTTTTTAGATTTTTCTGATTCTCTGTCAGTTTTGGGATTCTCATCTGTTGCCTTTGCCACTAGTTTATAGTTCTGGAAAGCACCATTAACATTGTGGTTGATACAGTTGGCACCAAGTTGTGCAGTTGGTTTGCCCCACTTGTGTTGAGACTAGACCCCTATGGACATTGAGGCCCAGATGTTTCAACACAGTTATGATGATTAGCTTATATATCAACTTGACTGGGCTAAGGAATGCTCAGATAACTGATAAACATTTCTGGGTGTGTCTGTGAGGGTGTTTCCAGAAGAGATTAGCATTCAAACTGGTAGAAGGAGTAAAGATCACCCTCACTAATGTGATGGCCATCATCTAATTTGTTGAGGGTCCCAAAAGAATAAAATGATAGGGAGAGAGTGAATTTTCTCCATCCTCCCTCTCTCTCTAAGCTGGGACATCTTTCTTCTCCTGTCCTTGGACATTGGAGCTCTTAGTTCATAGGAATTCAGACTTTGGAATTTACATAACCCACCATTCTCCCCTGCAATTCTGGTTTGCAAACCTTCTAAACTGTGAGCTACACCATAACCTTCCCCAGTTCTCAGGCTTTTGGATTCAGACTGAATTACACCACTGATTTACCTGGTTCTCTAGCCTGCAGATGACATATTGTGGAAATTCTTGACTTTCATAATTGCAAAGTTGACCTCTGTGTAATTTCCTCTTGGATCTGTTTCTCTGGAGAACTCTGACTCCAGAGAAGCATCAAGTTTCCTATAATCTGTGAAAACTGTGTCTTAGACGTTTGACTCCATCTTTAAGGGCCAGAGAATTTCCCTTGGTCCAATCTTTCAACATTTCAACTTTCCACCAGATTATCTCTACATTTTGCAACCTGTAGGGGCCTACTCTGCCTTCCTCCAGAACTTATTGTGATTAGGAGAAAGCTTTAAGAACCTGAGTGGTTCATTCATAGTCAAACATGGAAGAGCCAGGAGTAGTGGTGCACATGCCTATAGTCCCAGCAGCCCTAGGAGGCTGAGACAGGAGGATCGCAAGTTCAAGGCTAGTGCCAACAACTTAGAGAAATCCTAAGTAAGTTAGCAAGATTCTGTCTCAAAACAAAAAATAAAAAAGATTAAGGATGTGACTCAGTGGTAAAATTCTCCTGAGTTCAGTTCAATCTCTAGTTTGAAGGAAAAAAAAAAAAGGCCAAAGAGACACTTCCTTTCATTTATTTACCATCAAATATTTACTGATATCCACATGGGCCATACAAACTTAGTGTTATGGTCTAGATATGAGGTGTCCCTCAAAAGCTCATGTTTAAGACAATGCAAGAAAGTTCTTGATGGAATGATTGGATTATAAGAGCCTTAACCTAATCAGTGCATTAATCTACGATAGGAATTAACTAGGTGGTAATTCTAGGCAGGTAGGGTGAGACTGGAGGAGGTGGGTCCCAGGGGTGTTCCCTGGGATTATGTATTTTGTCCCTGGAGAGCAGAATGCTTTCTCTGCTTCCTGATTGTTATGTCCTGAACTGCTTTCCTCCTTAAACCTTCGGCCATGAAGTTCTGCCTCATTTTAGGCCCAGAGCAAAGGAGTCAGCTGTCTGTGGACTGAGATCTCTAAATTGTGAGTGTCAGTTTTCTTCTTCTTCATTTTTTTTCTTCTTCTAAAATTGTTCTTATCAGGTCTTTTGGTCACAGTGGCAAAAAGTGACAAAAACATCAGCTTCGTGGGTGCGTGATCTGTGTGGTCATAGAAGGTTTCATGTTCAGAATGGAACTGAGCCTGGTTTAATGCTTTGCTGTTGCCCTCTGGAGGTTCTTTGTCATTTTATAGTTGAACAAGTGCTTTGTAAGTGAAGTATGATGAGACAATAGAGCGTGCACCTGGGTAGAGAAGTTGTGCACTACCTGTGAGCCTACCTCAATACTAGTCACCCCATTTCTAGATAGTGTAAAGCAGAAAGGGGAGACCGAGATCAGGAACCATGGAACAAGAATGAGCACCAAAAGAAGGTTTATCGGGGAGTGCTCCCAGGCGAGGGTCACCATTCAGGTCCACAGGTCCACAAAGGGTGAGGGCTGGGGAAGCCATCAGCAGGAAAGGCAAGAACAATGCTAATAAGGGAAACTGAAGGTATGAGGACCTAGGCAGCTAAATTGCAGCTAAATTGCTGTTGAGCAGGTTGGCCAATTCGAGTTTAGGGGGATCGTGTCTGTGGCGAGTTGGTCAGGGCTGATTGAGTTGACAGGGTGATTGCTTCTGCAGGAACCCTTGGTGGTTGGGGCCTGTTGTCATGTCAGCTTCTGATTGGCCATTTTGGGTCTCCTCAGCCAGGTGGAAAGTCCCCAGCCACAGCCTCCATGAAAGGGGAGGGGGAAAGGGAGCCTGCCGACCTAACAGATACCATGTTTGATGTCCACAGTATAAAATTCCAGTAGACCTGTGATGCATGGGAATTCAATGAGATGGCACAAGGTAAATGTGTCACCACTAGGACTAGGTATGTGGCAATGCTGGCAGCCCCAAGTGACCACACTTGGCATTTAGACCAGAACTTGCTTTCAACAGAGGAAAAAGGCACAGGTATTCCAAGAAAATGGAAGATGCTATCTATCGTAGCCTTTCTTAGGTTTTTTTTTTTTTTTTTTTTTTTTTTTGCTGCAAGTGATGCTATAGAAGGGAAAGACATTTCTCCCCCTTTCAGTCATTCTGTAATCCTTAGCAAGCTGGAGGTAGAATGTGCATAAATCAGGAAATGAACTAAAATAGCTGAGTCAGCATTGTGCAGCAGTCCCACCGTTCTGGTAAGAATATACATATACAGGTTTCAGCTACAAAATCCAAATTCTAACTTTGATAATTCCATTTATATTTGCATTTAAAGTTCACAATATGCATCATAATGATGAATAGTAAAAAAATGTAAGTTTAGTAATTTACAATTTAAATATTTCTTAGGATAATATTAAGTAGGAAATAACAATACCATGATAAATTGAAAGAGAGAATGTAAGGAAAGCACTTTTAAAAATACTTTTAATATCACTTATCCTGTTTTTTTGAAGCCCCGAATTATTATTTAGTGTAAGTCCCACAAATTATGAAGCTGGAATTGGGCCAGGCACAGAGCTAGGAAACGAGAATCCAGTGATGAACAAGAGACAGATTCTGACCTCATGGAATTTACATTTGAGCAGGGATAATTATATGAAAATTGTTACAGGAACAGAAGAAAGGTACAGCATGCTATAAGAGCATATACCTGGAAGAACTTGCTGTAGTAGACATGGCCCATTGCTCAGTCAACACCTCTTCTCTCTTGCCAACAAAATTTGCCTCCTTTAAAGACTAAAATTGCCAGAACTTCACATCCCCAGCAGGTAGGATATGGGCATAAGCATCAGTCTTGTCCAGTGCTATCTGAGTGGAAGTCTGCTGGAACTCTTTTGGGAAAGTTTTTCTTCCCTGATAAAATGAGGATCATGAGAGGAGACTCTTCCCTTTTTTCCTACTTTAGTTATTATCTTATGAGGACATGAAGCTTGGTGCTATGGTAGCCATCTTGTGATCATGAGGGGAAAGCCACAAACTAATGGCAAAAAAACAAAAAACAAAAAAACTCACCTAGGGCTCTAACACAACTTTGAACCTCTAAGTCAATACAGAAAAATTCCTATATCAGTCTTGTTCGATTGAAGGAAAATAAATTCTTATTGTTGAAGACATTTGTAGCTGGAAATTCTGTTGTTTGTAGTCAAGACTTCCTGATACTGAACCAATTTGGGTGGTTAGAGAGGCTTCCTCTAAGGAAGTCACATTTGAACATATGCCAAAAGGAGGAACAGGAACTAAGTTTTTAAAGATTTGGGAGAACAGAGTTCTAGGCAGACTGACTAGACATATTAGAAGTCCCTGAATCAGGAAGTCACTTACGTTTGAAAAGCTATGATCCCATGGTACATGTGTTAAAGACCACAGTACAAGTCTGGCATCCTGGACACCTGGTGGCAGGTACACCAGCAATCAGTTGGCTCCACCCTTTGCTTTCTGCAGAATGGTGATAATCTTGCTGCTGCTACTCCATAAACAGTCCACGAAGTTTCAGGTGCCTGCACTCAGTGTGTTATCACCGTTCTTATAGCTCACGGGTAGCAAAAGTTATCTTTGCATTTGGTTGACAGTCCCACTTGTGGGAAGTGGTCGCCTTATCTGCACTTAGCTACTGTGACTAGCTGCACAGGGACTATCAGGACTTTTTAGCAAATTGTAAATCCATTGGCATGTAACCATCCTTGTCCTGATAAGTAAGGAAATGATGTGGAGGAGGCAGACAGCATAAAATATAAAATCCACAGAGGCATGCTTCAGCAGAGACACTAAAAAATATTTTTATGAAGGCCTTGGATGATTCCCCAAGAGATAAAAATAACGAGAAGTGCAAAGTCATCAGGAGTGTTGGTATAATTGTGGTTTTTATGGTTGGAATCCACTCAGCCTCTGTGACTAATGTGTGGTCCAGGTGCCCAATGATGCCCACCCATAATTGAGACTGAGAAACAAGGCTGGCAGGCTGTTATCATCATTGTGTTTACCAATGCACCATGGTGGTCATCAGACTCAGTGCCTGAGGGGTAGGAGCTGTGTTTAACAAAACAGACACAGACCTCCAAGGCACGGTTTAACTGCAGTTACTCAATGGTAGTGGATTTCTGTAATTTGTGGGAGGAAGGAGATGAAAATCCAGACCCTGGGTTGGAAACAGAAAAAGGAGAGAAGGAAATAGTACGTTAATTGTTTTTAAAAAATATTTATATGGCACGTGTTAGCATTATACATTATCTCATTAGTTTTCATAATGGCTATATTAGTCTCACAGTTGAGAAGAGGAAATTAAAGTCCTTCGATGTCTAAGTGGCTTGTCCCCAGAATGTATGAACTAGAGTTGTCAGAGAAATAAAACTGGTACTGTGGATTTGATAAGTGGCTCTCTCTCATTGTTTTCTTTCTATTTTTCTTTTTAAACTCTGACCCAGATTGGACAAGAAATGAAAGATAATGCACCAAGGTGAAAAGTTACTGTTGGCCTTGTGATACTGTGAATCATATGGAAATATCCAACAAGATGTCATCACCTAATAGTCTCCTGAAAGGGAACATTTCCGAAGCTACGAAGGATAAGTCAATGGATTTTTCAAGGAAAAGCAACCACAGTGTCCAACTTGAGCTATAACAGGCATTTACCATCTTCTTGTATTAGCATTCCGTCTCTATCTCATTCATTTAACAAATATGAGTGCCTATTGTGTGCATGGCTTGGCTCCAGACACTAGGGATAGAGCAGAGTCTGACTAGGCAAGGTTCTTCTGGTCTCACAGAGCTCCCATTCTGCAGGGAGGGAGAGAGGCAATATACAAGTGAAAAATAAAGGAGGAAAAGGGTACCAGAGAATGATGACCACCCAAGGAAATAGAAGGTAGACGGAAAGAGGGAGGGTCTGGAGTGTGAGTTACCTTTAGGGTTGATCAGGAAAGAATCTCGACAACTTGGTGGGGGTGGGGGTGGAAATTGGTGCCAGCTTCCTAGTATAGAGGGCTTCAAGTGTAAAGGCTCTGAGTTAGGAATAGAAAAGACAGAAAAGAAACCAGTGTGGCAGGATCATAAACAGAGAGGGGCAAGTGGTAGAAGATGCAGACTGAGGGCCGTTCCTTCAAAGCAGCGGAGCGCTACCTGCCAGCCATTGCCCTAGGGCTGCTGATGAGAAAGGTTTGATACCATCCTTCCTTTAGGGTGAATCTGCAAGATTCCACAGGGTGATGAAACTAAGGAGAGAAAATGCTTTCCCCAGGGGGGGCTCAGCCTCTGGTTCCTCTCATGCCTGGTTTGCAGTGAAATGCTTAATGAATTTGCTTTGCCTTAATGTACTTCAAAGAAAAAAAAACCTAACCCATTATTCTATGCCTATTTTTAAGGTAGTTTATGACATAGAAATAAATACCAGCACAGTGTGTTCCAGTCTCGAATAATCAAATGCTCCCTGACTTGGCATAATTTGGCTTTCACAAAGGGATTCTAATTGACAGAAGTTTTGCAAAATCAGCAGTTGGTATTTCGAGACTCCCATTTGGCAATTACTTTGTTAATATAACAGGCTTTGATGTATAAATTTGAAGAGTGGTTTTGAAAAGAGCCCTGACCAATCTGTGTATGGAACCTAACAAATGAAACAGTGGAATGTCTTCATCCAAGGGAAAATAGCATGCATTTGTGTATACTGATATAGTACCAGTGTACAAATCCCAAACACTGTATCAAATCCCAGACCAAAGTATATATAGGCCTTCCCTTCTGCTATGGCTAAAGCCTTGATCATGTACTGAATCTTTGAAGTCTCATGAAGATCTAAAAATCAATGCACTTGCTTCTCATTTTAATTCCTTTTTGGTTTTGATTTTATAATTACTTGAGCCTATATGGGTAATTCCAGGTACACTTACATTTCTTTGACACATTAAAAAAGGTTTTGTGTGTGTGTGTGGGGGGTGCTGGGGTTGTGGCTCAGTGGTAGCATGCTTGCCTAGCATGTGTGAGGCACTGGGTTCGATTCCAGCACCACATACAAATAAATAAAATAAAGGTCCATTAACAACTAAAAAATATTTTTAAAAAAAGGTAGTCAGGGGGAATTGAGGAAGGCCGGCATAGTTGGTTGATTGACAGAGTTGATTTCTAGGTGTAAATGTACTCTCCATTACTATTTTTTTTAGTACTACTTGAAAACAACTTATGTCCATCCTATTGGGATTACAGGTATGAGGAGGGTCATATAATTATAAGGCAAATTTGTTGATTTCCATTTTCCACTACTGTCAACACCTTGAGTGTTGACAATATATCACAATATATTACTCACTGTTGTATTCCCCAACAGCTAGGACAAATATGTGCACTATTTGTACTAACATATAGTATATGCTCATTAAATATTTTTTGGTCTGACCATATAATTATGCTTATTAAATACTTGTTGAATGAATAAAATGTTATTAAAAAATAAGAACCATAGCAAATGAATTTTTTTCTTTGTATGGAATAAGCCAATTGATATGTTCAAATGTATTTGCCTATAGTATTTCATTTCCATTTTAGTATTACAAATGGCTTTATATGCATATAATAATTTAACAAATGTTTAAATATGATGATGTCACAATACTGTTTTCTTATGCATTCAGCCACATTTCCCTCTACATTTGTTTAGCTTCCTCTTCCCCTGATCTCCTATCCTCTAGCCCCCTGGCCCTCCTCCCCAACCTCAAACAAATATTAGTAACCTCATAATAGGCATGATTAACAACACAAATGCAAGTGCCAATATTCCTTGTTATCAATATTCCAGCACCACAACTCACAAGCTGTGTAACTTTGAGAAAGTTTCATAAATTTTCTGTGACTCAGTTTCCTCCTCTGAAAAATGGAGACCATAAAAACCTACCTCAAAGTGGTATAGGAATTGAATAAAGTAAAATATGTAAGCTCTTAAAACAGTGCCTGCTCATATGTTCATATATGCGCAGAAGGCTTCCGTTCCTCAGTACATGGGCCTCCTGGGGCTGCACACAGTAGAGCAGATTGCTTCCTCATATGAATGAAGCTGAGAGGTAGAGGGGAATAAGTTGCAGTGCCTTTTAGGACCCAGTGTCCAAGATGCAGCCTTTGCAACAGGAAGTTTTAAATGTGCTTATGTTAAAATTTCAAATGACTATAATTAAAATACCTTCAGAGTTTCCAATCTTGATTAAAAAGTGACCATTTGGGATATCAGCAAGGTGGAAGACTAGAGGTGCTTGGTGCAATTCCCTCCACAAAAAAGACCCCCCAAAAGGAAAAAAAAATGATTATTCCACTGGAGTGTTCAGGGCAAAGTGCTGGAGTACAGTGGAAATCCAGCAGAAATGTTGTGGAGCACAGACACACAAAGGCCTTATAAAGAACAGGACTCTGGGCACAGCATGCCCAGTGCTGCTGGTGAACCTGCCCTGCTGATGAGAGCTACCTCCCAGCTGGCAGAGCAATCCCACAAGCCCCTGCATACAAGGCCATTGAGATACCTCAGGCATTGCCAATGCTGATTAGAGCTGAAGATGCTACAAAGACACTATAGGGTGGTGCCCGCCTAGAACAAATGACAACTTGTTCTGGTCAACCAACACCCAATGACATATGTCTAAGAGAAAGTCTTTTACTACAAAAGTTGGTAGAGGCAGCTGAACCACCAGTTGCACAAAGGTCAGTGTAGGGACACAAGATGTATGAAATAGCAAGGTGACATGATGCCCCAAAGGAACACAGTAACTCTAGTAAAAGAAAGAAATGAGATTGGCAATTTCTGGATGAAGAATTCAAAACCATGATCTTAAGGAAACTCAATGAGTTACATGAAAATATGATTAGTCATTTCAACAAAATTAGGAAAACAGTTTATGAGCTAAATGAAAAGCATAGCCAAGAGATAGAGACCCAAGAGAAACTTTGGTCACAAAACAAGTTTCAACTAGTTTTAAAAAATTCAAAAGTATCATGGATCTTCTCTGACTACAGTAGACATCAACAAGGGGAGGAACTTTAGAAATTGTACTAATGTGTGTACTAATAATTACACAAAAAATACAGCCAATGGTCCTGATATGATTTGGATATGAGGTGTCCCCCCAGATCTCCTGGGTTCATGCAGGAATGTTCAGAGGTACAATGATTGATTACAAAAGCTGTAACCTAATCAGCTTTTTTGATTTGAATGGACTGAGTAGGTGGTAAGTATAGGGAGAGGAGGTATGGCTGGAGGAAGTAGATCACTGGGCACATGCTTTTGCAGTTTATATTGTGTCCCTGGCACCTTGATTCTCCCTCTCTCTCTCTGCTTCCCAAATGCCATGAATTGAGTAGATTTCCTCTTCTGTGTCCCACCTGCCATGATGTTTTGCCTCACCTTGAGCAAAGGGCAATGGAATCCTTTGACCATGAGCCAAGTGAGACCTCTGAAGCTAAGAGACAAAATAAGCTTCTTCTCCAAGTTGTTCTTTTCAACTAGTTTGGTCACAGTGACAAAAAGGTGACTAACACAGGGCCAATGAAGACATCAAAAGGGAAATTAAAATGTTTCTTGACACAAATGAAAATGGAAACCCAACATACCAAAACGGGTGGGATTCAACAAAAGCAGCACTAAGAGGGAAGTGTAAAGAAAGAAAGAAGAGAAAGGAAAGAAGGAAGGAAGGAAGGAAGGAAGGAAGGAAGGAAGGAAGGAAGGAAGGAAGGAAGGCAAGAGGGAGGGAGGGAGAAGGAAAGAAAGAGACAATTTTCAAATAAATAGCCTAACATTGTGACTCAAAGAAGTAGACAAATAAGAACCAACCAAACCCAAAATTAGAAGGAAAGACATAGGAGTACAGCAATAATGAACAAAGGAAAGACTAAAAAACAATGCAAAAGATCCATGGAGTGAAGAGCTGGTTTTATTGAAAAGATAAACAAAGAAAAGATAATTTTGATTTATTTAAACTTTACCAAGTCTTAGAAAAAGATTGAAATCTTCCTGTTCTTTTTCCAAATCTAACATAACTTTAATACAAAACAATTGAATTCTCTGGAGTACATACCTAGCAGGGGGAGTGCTGGGTCATCTGGCAACTGCATGTTTATCTATTTGGGGAATTGTCAAACTGTTTTACAAAGTGGCTGTCACATTTAAAACCCTCATTAGTAATATATAACAGCTTAAGTTTCTGTACATCCCACCACATACAATGGTCTTTTCTATTATGCCATTTTAGTGGATTCAAAGTAGTATCTCAATGTGGTTTTAATTTGTTTTTCTCCTCTTCTGCATGCTGGTTTTTCAAATTCTGTATGTATTTTTCAAATTCCTTTTAAAGTATAACATTTTAAATTTTGGTGAAGCCCAATTTATTTATTTTGTTGTTTGTGCTTTTACCACTAGATATTGACTAACCGTGTGTGTGTGTGTGTGTGTGTGTGTGTGTGTGTGTGTGTGTGTGTCTCCATGGTCAGCAAGGCCTCAAATGTTAAAGCATTAGAACACAAAAAGGTTGGGGGCAAGGTGCAGAATAGAAGGGGCATGAAGTAAAGGGAGGATGGGAAAGACAGTAGAATGAATCAGACATAACTTTCTTATGTTCATGTATGAATATAGTACCAGTGTAACTCCACATCACGTTCAACCACAGGAACAGGATCCTAATTAGAATAAGCTATACTCTATGTATGTATAATATGTCAAAATACATTCTACTGTCATGTATATCTAAAAAGAACAAATAAAAAATATGTTAAATAATTAGAATAAAAAGACATATTTACTACAGTCATGATGGATAATCTTTGGATGTGTTGCTGGATTCAGGTTGCTAGTGTTTTGTTAAGGATATTTGCCTGAATAGTCATAGGGAATATTAGACTGTAGTTTTCATATCTTGTGGTGTCTTTGTGTTTGTTATCAAATGAGTCTGTCTTCATAGAATAATTTGGAAAGTATTATATTCTTTTCTGTTTTTGAGAAAAAATTATAAAGAATTGGTGTTAATTTATCTTTAAAAAATTGGTTCACCAATGATGTCATCTGGTCCTGAGTTTTAGTTGCAGCGAGTTTTTGATTACTGATTAAATCTCTTATTATAGATCTAATCGGATTTTATATTTCTTCTTGAGGCAGTGTCTTTCTAACAATTTGTCATTTTCATGTAATTTTTTTTACTTAAACACAAATTTCATGAGCTCACCATTTCAGAAAATGATACAAAAGGCATATGGAAGTCTATGTTGAAGCATTGGGAGTGTCATCTTCAAATAAATTATATTCTGAGGTTATAGAAATAAAGGTACTAAACTACCATAGTTGATTCTTTTTTTTAAGGATCATTTAGTTGTCAGCAGCTTTGAAAACACCCACATGATCAGGACTTGATGAATAACCCTAAGGTGTCTAACCTGAAAATTGGAAGATAAAGTATCGTCAAATCTAATGTAAACTGGAAAGGAGAACTGTAAAGTCAAGACCAGATAAATTCACTGGCTAAAGTGAAAAAAATGAGTTATTGTATATCGTATGTTAAAATGAAGATTCCAAATACCAGCACACTTGGAGAGTGAAGGTGTTAGATTAAGAAGTCAGAATTTGTGGAAAGCATTTCTTAGAGCTATACTATAGCTTTTCCCTAAAAAATAGAGATAAATGGTGTCTGACCCTGTCTTAAAGATTAGGAAGGAGTGTCTCAACAAGATTACCTGAGAGAGGAGGTAGAGGACACTAAGCATTGGTGTTTGACTCCTGACTAGACAGAATGAGAGGAAGTTGTTTTGGAGGTCATCTGCATGCCTCAAATTTGCCAGGGCAAAGATGTATAGGTGCCTCCAAAGTATCAGATGTGGGACTTACGCGAGATGGAGGCAGTGTGAAGTTGACTTGGGTTTTGTATTCAATAGGGACATCAGTATGGGAGATGGCATAGTCATAGATAAAGGCAAGATATGGACCACAAGATTCTTAAAGGCTTGAAAGAAAGAGGGTTATCATACTTTTGAGAAATGCATTCACTAGAGTCAGGGAAACCCTGGGAAGAAAAATCTAGAAATGAATTCTTTTAAGAGCCTATATACATAATATAAACATGTGCCAGTTTCCCAGAGGAGAAATTAGCTTTTGGCTGTATAAGATAGGAATCTCATTTTTCTTTACCTCTTCATCCTTCCACTTCCCACTCCCCTATTCATCTAGGAATTGGGAAAAAAGCCAGTGATCAGTAGGAGAGGCAGAGATTACTGGTAAATAGGACTGCTATTGCCGACTACATGATTCTCTATTTAGAAAGACCCCCAAATTTCCACCAGAACACTTCTAGAACTAATAAATTAATTCAGTAAAGTAACAGCACACAAATTTAACACCCATAAATCAACTGAATTCCTATACATCAGTAAAAAAGTCAACTGAAAGAGAAATTAGGAAAACTATCCCATTCAGAAAAAATAAAATATTTGGGACTCAATCTAAAAAAGAGGTGAAAGACCTCTACAATACAAACTATGGAACACTAAAGAAAGAAATTGAAGATGACTTTAGAAGATAGAAAGATCTCCCATGTTCTTGAAGAGGCAGAATAAATACTGTCAAAATGGCTATACTACTGAAAGCGTTATGTAGATTTAATGCAATTCCTATTAAAATTCCAATGCCATTCTTCATTGAAACAGAAAAAGTAGTCATGAAATTCATTTGGAAAAATAAGAGGCTCAGAATAGCTAAAGAAACTCTCAGCAAATGAAGCGAAGCAGGAGGTATCACAATACCAGAACTTTAATTATACTACAGAGCCATAGTAACAAAAACTGCATTGTATTAGCACCAAAACAGACATATAGACCAAATCTGGTCAAAATAAACTATATTTATGTGGGTTTGACACAGAGACAAACCCACGTAAATATAGTTATCTCATCCTAGACAAAAGTGCCTAAAACATTCACTGGAGAAAAGATAGCAATCAATTCACTTCATCACCCTTTTGACCTCATTTTCATTGACATAGATCATTCACTTTTTGTGAGAAAATTTTTTTGTGAGAAATCAGATCTCTTTCTAGCTTCCCTGTCATGCCTGGAATGCGCTGGCAACATCGTGGCAAGAAAACTCTACTCCTTTCCTGAATTCAATGCTTACCATGGATTATGCCAATTCAGAGAGTGGAACCCTCGGCACTGGCTGGGCCGGTGGCAAGGAAGCTTCCTGATGTTCTGAACATTAAGGAAACCCATGCTCTGTCTATACTATGTCAAGGGTAGCAAGTCATTGCTTAAGGCAGTGAATCCCCAACTACACTGGCTCAAGGTGATCGAATATGTACGGTGAGCAGGAGAGGGAGGCACGGTGTCCAGGCCTTGGAGAGGATGGCTGCTGGGCTCCAGCCCTTGCCCTGAAGCCTCTCTCAAAACAAACAAACAAACAAAAACCCTGCCTTTTTAACTTTTCAAAATCTTTGCAACTTCAATTTTATTATACAATTTATGAAAAAAAATAAGAACAATTTCTCCCAAAGCATGGGAGAAAAGACAAAGAGCAGGGCAGGGAGAACTGTCCCAGAGAAAATCCTGCATGATGTGTCATTGCAGGTGGGGGCAGAGGAGACTCCTGGTGGATGCAGATGAGCTGCTGCCTGGAATCCTTGCAGAGAAGCCTGAGCACTTGGCACACCTCATCCCACACCATGTCGTCAGCCTCCAGAGAGCACAGGGTCTTGTGGCTGTCCCTCAGTTCTGTCTGGGCTGGGCATTTCCATTGGAGCCACTCTGTTTCTGGATGCTGTCCAATGGAAGCAGAGTACGCAGCATGCCCTCGATTTTTCCTAAGACCTTGCTCGCTTTATCCCTTAAGATCGGTTCTATCTATAAGCAGAAATTTCTCCACCTGAGGTCTGATAAAAGGCTTTATCAATTTTAGTTAATATTCAGATTGGTAAAAATAAGGATGCTAAATCTCCTTTATATGAATCTAGTGACCTGATATAGATCATAAACCAGGGTAATATTAACTTGGTAATAATAAAAACAGTTGTTGGAAGTATTTGGTGATCCTCCTCCTCACCCTCTTCTGGGCACAGGGTCCTGCTAGGAGGCTGGGCTAGGAGGGGGTGTGTCCAAGTGGAGGAAGTAAAGATGGATGGCAGGCTCTGGCACTTCCAGTACCCTTCTGCTGGGACTGCTCGGCCTCCTCAGGCTGCTGCTGCTCACAGGGCAAGGGAAGGGCAGGCTCACTGGGATACTTCTTGGAGTAGACCCTGGGAAGATCTGTAGGTCCTGCCCCCTGGGTTCTCTGGTGCTTGAGGATGAGGTAGGTGGCCATCCCATCATCAGATCTTCATCTGGCCACAGACACCCAGGTATTATAGGGGTGGTGACCCATGTTGATCATGAGTTTCATAATTGTGGGATCCGGGAGTTTGGGGAGTGCCTCACTAGAAGGACTGGGTAAAGCAGCTTCCCCACCCTGGCTCAGCCATGGGTGCCCCATGACCTGCTCTATGGTGGGCCTCTGTGTGGGGTCCACTGTTGGGATCCCATTGATGAGGCTCTGTGCTCCCTCAGACACATGCGGGGAATGTCATAGGTTCCCTGTGTGATCAGCTTCTTCAGCTGCTTTCTGCTGGCTGCCATGAATGGAAGTGAGCATAGAGAATGACCCCCAGGCTCCAGATGTCTTTGTCCAATATATCTTTGTATTCCTTCCCTTGGGCGAGTTCAGGGGCAAAGCATAGGAGAGTGCCCCAGATCTTCTTCAGCTTCTCCCCAGCTGCGAATCTGGTGCTCAGACCAAAGTGGCTGGGTGCCTCAGTCTGGCTGGGCACAGAATCACGAGCCACTCAAGCAGGAACAAAACTTTATTTTTGAAAAAGCCTCCAATACTCCGTTGGCGCTGGCAAGCCAAAAACTGGTCCACCCACGCGCGTCTACCTGAACCGGCAGGAACTTCCCCGGAATTCCCTCCTATTATCCTTCCCCAACCAATGGGAACTCTCCAGGAGTCCCATAACATGAGTCCAGGCCAAGGTGAACAGCAGGAGTCCAATTTCCATATGAACTGAAATTTCGGGGTAAGTTTAATCCTCTTATTAACAAAGCAAATTTTATTAACATATATTACTGTTGGTTTAGGGGAAGCTGAGTTTTTAAATAGGCATAAAGCAATTATCCTTCTTAGACTAACTAAGGTAAAGAGCAGGCTAAGAGTGAAACCAGAGAATGGGACAGGGTGTCGATTTTGCTAACTTTTTAAAATTTTGTTTGCCCTCTCTATTAGCCTTATATTTCTGTATTTTATGGTGTAACCGTTCAACTTTGCAGACTGATTTAAAGGAAAGCTTTGAGTTTGCCAATATTTGACTTGTATCTCTCCTTTCTACCCCTTATCTCTAGCTAAAAGCTTTCTTATTGTAAAGGACAACAGTAACATCATTAAAAAACTATGGTTGAAACTGTTATATTTATTATTATATAAAGCAACAAGCATTTTTTTGAAACACGAGGGATATGCCCTTCGATGAATACTTTGGAGGGATTGCTTGTCTGTACACCTTCCCCACACCATCTTTCAGAAGAGCCTATAAGCAAGGTTCCATTGAGGACTGACAATTAAATGTATGCAGGCATTTTCTAAAATGTCAAAATGCACATCTAATCTGTATTTTCTTCTAAGAGAAGATACTTTTCTTTTTTTTTTTTTCCTCTCCTTGAAAAGATAGCTTTTTCTCTGGTATCTTTTACCAGTAACTTAAGACCAAGCTGCCTCCGATCATCTTTCATGTTCATGCAGACTTGTTGTTAGTTTTGTTTGCTTGTCCAGAAGGAGATTTTGTTCTGTGCTCTGGGGCTGACTTTGAAAAGGAAGTTAAACACATACATGAAAATAGTCAATTACACTTATCGGCTAAATCCATTTGTTTTGTTCACTGCTCAGTCTCACTCTAAGACCTCAAATCAAGGGCAGAGATACTCAAAGGATATTGCTTGACTCTGCTGTGTGTGTGTATAAGAGTGTGTGAGAGAGAGAGAGAGAGAGAGAGAGAGAGAGAGAGAGAGAGAGAGAGAGAGAGAGACTGAGAAGAAGACTCAGAAAAATTGCAGAAGGCAGATTAAAGCTTAAAATTTTGTTTATGGAAATAAAGGATAAATCTATACAATTAAAAAATTAGAATCTGCTGAATTATGTCAGCTTAGTACTGCAAAATAGTACAGCCATTTAGAAAGGATGTGCAGTTTCTTAAAAAGTTAAACATCTACCACTACTCAGTACAGATGTTCTACTCTTTGGTACACATGCAAGAGAAATGAAGACACATGTCTAAACATAGGCTTGTGTATGAATGTTCATAGTGATATTGTTCATAATAGCCCTGAATTGGTAATAACTGAATGTCTATCAACTGGTAAGTGGATCAACAAAACATAGTAGACATTTCTAGTCAATGGAATACTACTCAACAATAAAATGATGTAAACTGATAGATGTAATGACATGCCATGATCTCAAAAACAGAATGTTAAAAGAAACATGTTTGATTCTAAAGACTGCTTACAATACAATTTTATTCATATGACATTTTTAAAGAGCAAAATGACAGCAGCAAAGAGTAGATCAGTTCTTGCTTCTGGCTGGGAGTGAAACGCATGGATTAACTGGGAAGGGTCTGGTAAGAATATTTTGGGACAGTGGAAATATTTCAACTTGGTTGTAATCCAGAATATGTGTATTATTCTTTTGTTAAAAGTCACCAAATCATACTCTGATAGTGGATTAATTTTATAAGGTATTAATTGTGCCTCAAGAAAGCTAAAAGTGATCACATTTACCTTGTGAGAAAAAAAAGTTGATCTTTTTTTTTTTTGCCCTTTTTAACTATGGTTGTATTGTTTGTGAATAAAATCAAATGTATGCTGACATTTTAGTCATTAAATTTTATAGCAGAAAGGGCGTTTTTGAACAAGATGATTCATTGTATTTGATTGCTTATAGACACATTCTCAACACAGAAAAAGATGTTAAGAAATTTTGTTTTTCTGTTTGTTACTGAATAAATATTGCTGAGAATCATAGTCTCTGGGACAGGAGTCCCCTGTGTTTCTCTTTTGCTAGCAAAGCAATAAAACGTCTTATTCCTTTTCCTCAGAACTATGTCCTCATTATTGGATTGGCATCATGGACAAGGACCAAGCTTCCGTAACAAATCTGGTACCCTGGGTGGGACCTCAAGGAACCCCATATCCATGCTGTGGTTGCAAGGTGCTGAGGATACAAGGTGCTGGCGAACTTGTTGAGAGCCAACTACAGGAGAGGTAGGAGACGAGTGAGTTGACTCTGGTTGAATTGGAGGAGCTGTTCCTATGAGTAAAGGGAGGGACTGAGGGACCGTCCTAGCAACTGCCAAAGCTCCTTTTGCTTTGGGGAACTCCTGCCCTCTCTTCCTGAATGGTAAGGTTGCTCCCCTGCGGTCCACTTTGAGAAAAAGGAATCTGAACTCAGGAAAGTTGTGACCCGTTTGTTTGGACATCTGATAAGTCCTCTAGTGTGCATGCCAAGACCCTTCATTCTACACATCTGGTTTTTCTGCATGGGGGACATCTGGTCCCTCTTTATGGGGACATCTGTGGCACTACTGGTGTAAGAGTCATGATTAAGCAGGACTCAAGAACATGGGAATATTTATACCCTCTCGTCTGTTCTAGGGTTCTCATCTGTAGGAAGGAGCTTGGAGATGTTGTGGCCCATTTTTCCATAGAAATGCAGTGTACAAATTGACACTGGGGAAATGGTCCACTTTGTGCTTTGAATATAGCCCTTGCTGCTCTGCCACTGCAACTTATGTTTAAAATGGACATGTCTCTTTCTCTTCCTCTCTCTCTCCTCTTCCATATTCTCTCACTTCCCTAAACTCAGGGGAAATAGGATTCCTGATTTTAGGCAGATTGATCTGTCCTTGAGCACACACCCACCACAGGAATGGAGTAATCCAGACTTTGGGGAATGGCACCAGAAGATCTCAGAAATTAACACCTCCCAACATAACAGGCGAATTACAACTCCAAGGAGAACATTTGGAATGTAGCCTTTGAATCACCTCTTTAAAAGCCCCTGTTACTGCCAATGGGCAGAATCACAGCCTCTAGGACAGAAATCCCTGTGTTTGTCCTTTGCTAACAAAGCAATAAAATTTCTTTTTTTCATTTTTCTCAAAATAAAATAAATAAAAGCTTTGCTTAAATGTACTGGTACATGATAACCCAAGTAGTCATTCGGTTAAATTGTTTGCTTGCTTGTCTGCAGATTTATTTATCTTGGCTCTATTATCAATAATGAAACCACAGTTATAGTAAAGTTAGCATCTTATACATTACCATTTTCAGAGTGCATGGAAAGAAAGGTTGGGAAATGTCCCTTTGTTAGTATATGGAATAGACAAAGTTTAATTCATTTTTTCAAAAAATTTTGCCACTAAACTAATAATTCTTTTTTTTCTTTTCACAAAATTGTTTTCATTTTTTTAACATAGCTCTTGACATCTCATATTTCATACTTTAGATTCAAGTGGGTTATGAACTCCCATTTTTATCCCGTATACAGATTGCAGAATCACATCGGTTACACATCCACATTCTTACATAATGACATATTAGTAACTGTTGTATTCTGCTACTTTCCTATCCTCTACTATTCCCCCTCCCCTACTAAACTAATAATTCTTATTCAAAATCTTTGCGCTTAAATTCTCTGAACTACTGCACAGTTTCTTTTTGCATGTTTGAGTATGTTGTCTTATTTCTTTCACATTAAAAATTTTTTTTATTCTACCCTCTCTATATTTCTAGATAAATTGATATTTTATTTTGGAAACAAAAATTAAATATACTATATAGTATAAGTATGTAGTATAAGTTACATTTATATTATAAATTATAACTAAATAGAAATATAATTCTCTAAAATTAGATATTTCTTTCAGTCTTAACAACTTTATTTGAAGAAAGGTCACAGTGCATCTCAAAATTACTTAGAAGTAAAGAAACTGAATTTCACAAAAGGAAATGGGCTAGCTCAGTAACCCCCTGGTTTGGTCTAGCCAAAGCTCCACCCTGTGCCTGTCTGTCTGCTCCTTCTATTGTATCTTGCCAGGTACTAATTTCTCCAGCTATACCAATTGATTAGGTTACTCATTCTTTGAATGAATGCAAATATATTTGTTATGAAAGGATTATGTTTCCCAAAAGTTAATGTGATGGAATCTTAATCCTTAAATTCATATCAATGGTATTTGAATTGAGGCTTTTGAAAAGTAATTAAATGAGATGAGGTCATGAGAGTTGGGCACACATGATGACATTAGTGGCTTTGTAAGCAAGAGACACTGGAATCGACCCGTTTGTTCTGTCTTGCCCAGTGATGCCCTCTGCCACATATTCCAGATGCAGAGCAGATACTGCAAGAAATAAATCTCTGCTCCATAAAGTGGTTCAGGTATGCAGAAGAAATGTCCAGAACATCTCCTTTGGGTGCTCACTTGTATCTATGCCATCTATGCCCAAGGAGGATGATTGTGTGCTGTGTAATGCACCTTCAGACATATTCTCCAGTCTAAATTGCATCCAAGTGTTACAGTTCTGATAGATAAGATCTTTCCAGATATTACTTCTAACAGTGTTCTCCAAGGTCACTCTTGGGGCTGGATGACCGCAGCAGAAACAGCCATGCACTGCCCAGCAGAGTGAGCTCATCCCTTCTAACCTGAGAAGGTTTTCTTTGTCTCTGAAGTCTCAGTCCTTACTTCTCTCAATACTTGCTGCTGGGGCTGGATCTTTGATATGCCTCTATGATCTAGAGATCTTTGATAAAATATGGAATTCTTTTCATGAGAGAGTTGAGATCACTAGTGAAGTTTCATAATCACAGGCCTTTTTGTGTTAAGCACGTGGATATGAACGTAACTCCTGATTATAAGAAGCAAAGGGAAGACGAAGCAGTCTTTGTGAAGTCCAAGGCACACATCACTCAAGGCACTGATCTGCTGGGAGGCTTCCTGGAAAAGAGGAAGCCTGCTGGTGAATGATTAGGCCAAGGAGATGAGGGAGAAGGCAGAAAGAAGAGAAGCTCCTTCCCCCTCCAAAGTGGTAAAGGGGGACCCCATCGATTCCATTCCATGAGATGCCTGTGGCCCTGGGTCCTATTACCTCATCCCATTGTTAGAAAAACTTGATCATAATCCAAAAACAGCATTTCCCCCCTAGCATTCTAATTTTACCATAAAAATCTCTGGCATCTGGAAATTATTATTTCAAGAACAATTCCCTGAAACAATAACCAATTTTAACTGTGAGATTTTCCAGGCACAGCTATAATATCCCAAACCCTCTACATTTATTTCTTAGTATTTTGCAGTGACAGCCAATGTTTGAATAGGTTATATGGTGTACTAAACATCTCATAAATATTAAAAAATGGTGATTGTTTTTATTTCCTACTTTGTAAGGTAAAGAGACTTTTATGGTTTAGACATGAGATGTCCCACAAAAGCTCATGTATGAGACAATGCAAGAAAGTTTGGAGGTGAAATGATTGGGTTATAAGAGTTTTAACTTACTCAGTACATTAATCCCCTGGTAGGGGTTAACTGGGTGGTAACTATAGACAGGTAGGGTGTGGCTGGAGGAGGTGGGTCCCTGGGGGCAGGACTTCCACATTTGTTTTTTGTTCTTGATGAGCAGAACACTCTCTGCTTCCTGGTGCCTCATTCCCAGTTTCTTTCCTCAGCTACACTCTTTTGCTGTAACATTCTGCCTCACTTTGGGATTCCCCCAAAATGGATTTTACTGTCTATGAAACTGTGAGCTCCAAAAATTTTTTTCTCCTCTGATTGTTTTTGTCAGGACTTTTGGTCACAGTAATGAAAAAGTTGACTAAAACAGAAGTTGAGGATCAGAGTGGCTCCCTACCTGATGTCACACGGTTGTAAATTGTAAGCACAGGATTTAAATTCAAGTCGACACAGACATAGGACCTTGAGCACACAGCAACAATCGCAGACCTAGTTTCTGCCCAGAAGTAGTTCCTTCTCCATTACTCAAAATTTTATCAGTTGGCAAAAACTGCATTCATTTTCTCCAGAGAAGAAAAAGAGCTATTGAATTCTAACCCCAGTGTCTTCTAGATGGGTCCCTGCGTTGCTTTCCATCTTGAGGTCAATGACATCATCTGTTAGATAGCAAGACAAGTTCAGAGTGTGATGACCATGTAGGCATACTGTAATATTAGCGAATAAAAATACACTGATATATGCTCATAAAAGTTTTAAGCTTCATGGGTAGGCACAAAAGTCATTTTTTCCAGGTAATCACAAAATTTAACTCATCATGTTATTATAGTCACCAAGGGTCCTATTTTAATAATTGCTACACAAACCCACAAACAAACCACATTTTCAATAATGAATCAGGCTATGATTTTGGCAACAGAAATACCTTATCAACAGAAGATGTCTGAATAGGGAAATGTAAACTAAGCATCTCAAACCACCTATAGAAGATATAACTGAAAAACAAAGATAAAATCTGAGTATTTTTTTGAAAATTTCTCCTAAGTGATTAATCATAATAGTGATACGTATAAAGCACGTACCCGTGGCCAAACATAATGTTAAGGCATGCCCTTGGAAGATCTTGGTAAATCTTCATTTGAGTCTTCTGCATTGGGAACACACTTCATCCTCAATTCCCCATGTTACAGACAGGGAAACTAGAACTTGGTAGTTAAATCTCACCCCGCGTTAGGCACATGGATCCAGGATTTGATTCCAGAGCCTACTCTCTCAATCAAGAGTTCACTTAAGGCTGGGCGTTTGGTACACACCTACAATCTTAGGAATTCGGAAGACTGAGGCAGAAGGATGACAAGTTTGAGGCCAGCCTAGGCAACTTAGCAGAGCCCTTGTCTCAAAATACAAAAAGAAAAAGTTTGGGGGAAATTGTTCTCCAAAGGAATTTATCTGCAATAGAGTCAACTAATAGTATATTACTGATCTTCCAAATAAGGTTATTTTTTTTTTCACAGTGAGCCTTTTTGTTATCAGCAATGAAGCACCAAGATGCACATTTAAGATGAAATAGGAATGTTTTGAACAGCTGTCCTCATCCACTTTTTTTTCCCATTGAAATTGAAGGACTGTACATTTTGTGCATAAATGAAAGCTGGCAAACAGGGCTTGATTTTGAGAAAAAAAAAGTCAGGTCAGACATACCCCATTCAGTCACTGAAAGAGATGAGACTCTAGATACTGCAACCAGAAACTTTTCAAAGAAAGCAGAGTACCTCAGTGATTTCCATATAAAAGACACTGGGGTTGGAATTCAATAGCCCTTCTTCGTTGGAGAAAATGAATGCAGCTTTTCCCAGCTGATAAAATTTTGAGTGAGGAAAAGAGGAACTCCCTGTGCTTCCTCCAGGCAGAAAATAGGTCTGTGACTGTTGCTTCATGCTCAAGTTCCTGCCACATCATGCTATATTGACAGATGATGTCACTGACCTCCAGAGTGAGAGCAACCAGGGGCCCTGTCAGATGCCTGGCCTCCTTGGGTCACTTGTGTCTTCTGTACCCGAGTTATTTAAGGGTAGGCCAAGTTCTCAGCTGGGGAGTCGTTCTTCTGGATGACCAGGAGAAGGCTGACAAATATGATCTGGAGGCACCCAAGTTACAAAGGCAGAACACTGGGGCCAGAAGTCACCTAACAAGACTCAGGTACCTGAATTTTTGGATTTGTATCTCAGCTCCCCCTCTTTGAGGATGTTGATATTGAGGATGTTGATATTGCTTTTTTCTTTAAAAATGAAGGTTGGGTTGTTAATGTACACAAAGCAATCAGAATCATACATAATTCACTTTAGTTAATCTCTCTCTTTCTCTCCAGGCTCATCCAATTCTTGGTGTTCTAGATTTTCAAAAGGCAGTGACCTTTTATGACAGGCTTAACTTGTCTCCTGACTATCATGCCAGCCACAGCTCCCCTTATGTCCTCCCTATAGGGCTACTTTATGCTATTTTTTCCAGGCACAAAGAAGATCATATTTCTTCACCTGAGAGTCTTTCTTTCCTTGATCCTGTCTCTGGACATGGGATCTTTATTATAGTCTGGTACTTTCAACTTTCCAAGCATATTTGTTTATAAGAGGTAACGTTTATTAGACATCTGCTATATGTTAGTATTTTTGTTTCAGTCAGCTTTTTTGCTGCATGACCAAAAAGATGTGACAAGAATAATTTTCTGGAAGAAAAGTTTATTTTGTGGCTCACAGTTTCAGAGGTCTTAATCCCTTGATGGCTGACTCCATTCCTTGGGGACTGACATGAGGCAGAACATCATGGTGGAAGTGTGTGGCTGAGGAAATCAGCTGGGAACACCAGAGAGAGAGAGAGAGAGAGAGAGAGAGAGAGAGAGAGAGAGAGAGAGAGAGAGGATATCTTGCACAAACTAGCTAGCTCTGTTCAACAAGGACAAAATATATATCCCAAAGCCATGCCTCCAGGGACCCACCTCCTCCAGTCATACTCTACCTGTCTACAGTTACCAGTTAATACCCAGGCTTTAATAAACCAATCACTTTACATCTAAACTTCCTTGCATTGTCTCACACATGAGCTTTTGGGGGACACCTCACATCTAAGCTATAACAATTCTAAATATATTTATGATAATATGAATCGAACCTATGCAGAAACTAAAGCAAATATCTATCAATTAAAATCTATCAAGGTTCACTGATCTGGAAAATAGTAGAGTGGGAGTTAAAATATAGGTTGGCATGGCTCCAAATCCTCTATTCTTTGTAGTATCTTTATTTTGTTCATTGACAAAAGATTAAAGTCCCAACAAGATAGGGATGCCCTCTCTCACCACTTCTATTCAACATAGTTCTTGAAACACTGGCCAGAGCAATTAGACAGATGAAAGAAATTAAAAGAATAACTATAGGAAAAGAAGAACCTAAACTAGCACTATTTGCTGATGATATGATTCTATACCTAGAAGACCCAAAAAACTCTACCAATAAACTTCTAGAACTAGTAAACGAATTCAGCAAAAATAAATCAAAGGCATTTTTGTATATCAGTGACAAATCCTCTGAAAAGGAAATGAGAAAAACTACCCCATTCACAATATCCTCAAAAAAAATAAAATACTTGGGAATCAACCTAACAAAAGAGGTGAAAGATCTTTACAATGAAAACTATAGAATCCTAAAGAGAGAAATAGAAGAAGACCTTAGAAGCTGGAAAGATCTACCTTGCTCATGGATAGGCAGAATTAATATTATTAAAATGACCATATTACCAAAAGCACTATACAGTTTCAATGCAATTCCGATCAAAATCTCAATGGCATTCCTAATAGAAGCAGAAAAAGCAATCATGAAACTCATCTGGGAAAATAAGAGACCCAGAATAGCTAAAGCAATTCTAAGCAGGAAGAGTGAAACAGGTGGTATCGCTATACCAGACATTAAACTATACTACAGAGCAATAGTAACAAAAACAGCATGGTACTGGCACCAAAACAGACTAGTAGACCAATGATACAGAATAGAGGACACAGAGTCTAACCCACAAAATAACAACTACCTTATATTAGACAAAGGTGCCAATGCCATGCATTGGAGAAAGGATAGCCTCTTCAACAAATGGTTCTGGGAAAACTGGAAATCCATATGCAACAAAATGAAATTGAATCCCTATCTCTCACCATGCACAAAAGTTAACTCAAAATGGATCAAGGATCTAGGGATTAAACCAGAGACTCTGCGTCTAATAGAAGAAAAAGTAGGCCCTAATCTTATCACGTGGGGCTAGGCCCCAACTTCCTTAATGAGACGCCTAAAACACAAGAATTAAAATCATGAATCAACACATGGGAAAGATTCAAACTAAAAAGTTTTTTCTCAGCAAAAGAAATAATATGTGAGGTGAATAGGGAGCATACATCCTGGAAACAAATTTTTACCCCTCACACATCAGATAGAGCTCTAATAATCTCTAGGGTATTCAAAGAACTCAAAAAGCTAAACACCAAAAAAAAAAAAAAAACAACAAATAATCCAATCAATAAATGGGCCAAGGACCTGAACAGATACTTCTCAGAAGAGGATATACAATCAATCAACAAATTTACGAAAAAATGCTCATTATCTCTAGCAATCAGAGAAATGCAAATTAAAACTACTCAAAAATACCATTTCACTCCAGTAAGAATGGAAGCCATTATGAAGTCAAACAATAACAAGTGCTGGCCAGGATGCAGGAAAAAAGCACTCTCATACATTGCTGATGGGACTGCAAATTGGTGCAGCCAATTTGGAAAACAGCATGGAGATTCCTTGGAAAACTGGGAATGGAACCACCATTTGACCCAGCTATTCCTCTTCTTGGACTATACCCAAAGGACCTAAAAACAGCATACTACAGGGACACAGCCACATCAATGTTTATAGCAGCACAATTCACAATAGTTAAACTGTGGAGCCAACCTAGATGCCCTTCAGTGGATGAATGAATAAAAAAATGTGGCATTTATACACAATGGAATATTACTCAGCAATAAGAAAGAATTTGCAGGGAAATGGATGGCATTAGAGAAGATTATGCTAAGTGAAGTTAGCCAATCCCCAAAAAACAAATGCCGAATGTCTTCTCTGATATAGGGGGTTGACTCAAAATGGGGTTGGGAGGGAGAGCAAGGGAGGAAGATTACCTCTAGATAGGTAATAGGGGTGGGAGGGAAAGGGAGGGAGAAGGGGAATAGCATGGATGGTGAAAGGAGACCCTCATCATTATACAAAATACATGTATGAAGATGTGAATTTGATGTCAACAAACCTTATATATAATCAGAGATATGATAAATTATTGTATAATGGTGTATTAAGAATTGTAATGCAAAAAAAAAAAAAAAAGATTAAAGTCCCAACCTAAGTTGGCAATCTTGTAAATACAATCTGTGGTTCACATGGAGAGTAAAAACAAATATATGTGGATGCACATTACTCACGGCCACTACTATAATTACCTAAGTTGCTATTTCTTTTCTTGTTCTTTTTTTTTTGTATTGGAGATTTAACTCAGTGGTGTTTATCCACTGAACTACATCCCCAACCCTTTTTATTTCTTATTTTGAATAGAGTCTCACTAAGTTGCTGAGGCTGGCCTTGAACTTGCAATCCTCCTGTTTTCAACCGGAGTTGCTGGAATTACAGGTGTGTGTCACCATGCTCTGCCTAGGTTACTATTTCTTAACAGAGAGATGTCTGTCTCTGGTGGTCAGGACAACCTCTTTTCTCACCTCCTGTTTGTCAAGGAGCTGCTCATGTGCATGGATTTTTAATCTGCCACATCCATAGGCTATGGTGCTATTGTGTGAGTTAACTGCTTATAACTTTCCATTTTACTCTATTTCCCCTCTGGCTGCTTTTCTTACATCTCAATTTTACATTTAAGGCTACATACTGTATTCTAAAAATGGACCATTGAACTTTCTATTCCTCACAATTAGGTCTGAGTTCACAGGTGAGACTGGGGACAAGCCTCTCTTCCTGTAAAAATTGGGCTTTAGACAGTGTGTGAATTCACAAGTTGTGAGAAAAGAAAAAACAAAATTTAGTGTTGCCTCTTGTTGTCTCTGGACTTAGGAGAAGAGAAAATTTAGTGGTAGGAGTAAATGGTATGATTTCTCATTCCTAGACTAATATTGCATAAGATACCAGCATTTGCACACAGTGAAAAGGTGGAGACCCAAGGAGGCTGGGAAGACCTAGTTTCAGAGGTCTTAATCCCTTGATGGCTGACTCCATTCCTTGGAGGAATTGAGGACTGATGAGTCCTCAATTCTGTCACAGGAAGAACCTGAAGAACAGCATTTCCTGCATAGCATCTTCTAGAACCCTTCAGATATTACTAAAGACAGAATTTTAAATTAAAATTTTTTAAATTATGAAAAATTCTAAACATATGCAAAAATAGCTCATAGTGAAGCCCAAAATATTCATCTCCCAGCTACAACAATTCCACATTCCTGCTGTACCTATGCTTCCACTGCACTAGATTAAATTCATAATGATACTGAATTATGATGATATTCAGAAAACGCGGTTGAGCTGCAATACCCCATGCCTCTCTCCTCATGTGAGGCCTGGGGACATGCCCAGATTGCCCAGTCCAAGGGATGGACCTGGTTAGATGTTGGTCACTTCTGAGCATCTCCTCCTTCTTTGGCCCATTCAGTACCAGTTTCTCTTGGCTTGTGTGTTATAATCGAGATTTTCATGACTTTCTGGGACAGGGTAACTTTTCTAAGTTCTCTATAATCCATGTCTGCTTAGACATGTACCCAAATCTTGACTTTCCCCTACTGAGACCTGGGAATTAGAATGTAGGATCCGGACCTGGGCTGTGGCTCCCTCTGTTTTTCTCCTGCATTTTGCATTCTTCATCTCTTCTTTTATCACAGATTGTTGAGTGGGAGGAGTGGAAGGAAGGAAGGGGTGTTGCTTCCAGGAAGACCTATCCCATCTAGCTCAGAGCTCACAAAATTCCTGGGCTATCAGAAAAGCCTGTTCAGCTATGTCCTACTTTTATCTATCTTATCTCTCCTCAGAGGCAAGGAGATTGGGACCTAGAATCTCTGTAAACAGGTGGGAAACACTAGGAGAAAAAAATTCATATTTCAAAAATCCTGTGCTGCCAAAGATTGACTGAATTTTTATTATAGAAAGTAGTGAATTGAGCACAGCATTCTTGAGAATCTTGCAAGATATGAACAGCTGTATAGGGACATGGTTTTGGGAGCAGGTAGAGCTGGATGGTATTCCCTTTTCCAATTCAAGGTATTTCACATCTCTTCCTGCATTTTTCTCATCTGTTTAATGGGGATGATAACATCTACTTATGTGTGCCATTAGAAGAAGATGAAATAATATGGTAATCTTAGTGCTTGTTACAAATTAACTACCTAAGAAACATTAGGTATTATTACTGTTACTATTCTTATTGGCGCTATGGGAATGAGACTGAATTATCATTAAAGTCATATAAGAGGATTCCTTAGAAAATATGGGTCTTGAGGGGTGTGTATTCCTCCAGAGAAATGTGGGAGGTATGTGGCAGGAAGAGCATTGTGGGTGAGAAAAATATGTTCAACAGGGACAATGACCAAATCCCTGCCATTAAAAATATTTACCAAATCTGGAATTTTTAAAAAATATAGTTAGGTCCTCCTTTCATCACAAACAAAATATATAGTTTGTAGAAAATACTTTGACTATTCAATTAAAATGAAAATTAAAACTATTCATAAAGTCATATTTAAGAGGTAATTGGTTTTTTGTTTTTAGTTGTGGTAAAGTATATATAACATTAAAATTTCAATTTTAATTGTGGTAAAATATTCATAACATAAAAATTTCAATTTAAACCATTTTTAAGAATACAGTTCACTAATATAAGTACATTTCATTGTTGTACAACCAGTCTCTGGAACTCTATTCTGCTTGTAAAAATGAGACTCTACACCCATTAAATAATAATTTCCACTCCCTCCTCCTTCTGATACAGTCAGGGACTACCATGTACTCCTAAGCTTTAACTCATGACCTGTTACTCCTTAAATGTATGGCATATATTATTCCTACCTTCTCGCTCTCCCAGTCTCACCAATCACAGAGAATAGGTGCATCATGACAGCCAGGATACCTCTGCTATAACATTTCCCCAAATAAGAGAATGAGACTATTGGGGATTACCTCAAAAGGACAAAAAATAAACAAGCTCCTGGTCCCTAACTTGTTGTTCATTAAGACCACAGTATTGGTCTTCTTCCAGTCCCACCTATGTGCTCCCTCAGCATCTATAACAGCCCAACCTATCACAAGGCCAGGATGTTTGGGCAGGATGGCAGTGCCCATAGAAGGTACAGCATTTCCTGACATAAACTGATCATCTGTTCCTCAAGGTCAGGATATTCGCACAAGAGAAAAACATCTTTTGAAACTGCTCATGATCAATGCAAATTACCAGACCCAAGCCTACTCAGTTACTCCCCAAGAAGCTGTTCCTTCCCTTGTTCAGAAAGCAGCTTGCTTTCTCTATCAGCACTGGTTCCCCTCTCCTGGAGGTAAAATTACCCAACTGAAGCTTTGCCTATGTGTTCAAACACCTTGGCTTGGTTTCACTTTTATCATCACCAGGTCAGAAGTTCCTGTCTCCTGTATCACTTCCAGTTCCTGGTAGCCACTATCCCACTTCCTGTCTACGAATTTGACTACTCTAGGTACCTTATATAAATTGAAATCATACAGTATTTGTCTTTTTGTGACTGGCTTATTTCATTTATAATTGTCTTATGATAAAGTTTCATTACTTGTTTTTGTATGAAAATGTTTGGATCTGCCATTATTTATTTAACTGAGTCCCTGTGGTGGGACAGCTACATTCAAAAATCTTTATAAATAATCCTGCAATTATTAGCCTTAAAGTAAATCTTTGGACAACATCCATTGTTAGTTCTCTAGGGTAAATTTCTGGGAGTCCATTGGCTATGCTAGAGGTAGAAACACATTAAGATTTTGATAGTTTCTGCCACCCTTCCCTTTTGAAAAATGGAAGCAATTCCCAAACCTACCTGTGGCACAAGTCCTGGTTTTCTATTTACTTTTATTTTTCTTTTTCACAACTCAAATTGGAGCCATGTTTGATCCCTCCTGTGTCATCACTTAAAGCCCTGTGAAGCACAGACTTTGCCATGGATAAACCAAACACCTCCTTACTCTCCCCAAAGGGCTAAAAAATCAAACTGAGGACTTCATGCTTCAAGAAGTTCAGGGCAGTTAACTTAATCCTGCTTAACCACAAAATCCCAGGCTCCTGGTTTAGGATTTTCTCTGTCTTTGAAGATACATAGGATCCTGTTATTTAGTGGCCTAAGGATATAGCTTACATTGACTGAATCAGCCTTTGTTGTTGTTCTTAAAATTTAATTCCTAACAATATTGTTGTTAGGAAAACTAAGCAAAGAATTCAGTTCAAGTCAAAACATCAGCATGAGAGAAAATAATGTCTAATCCAGCATATCATACCTACAAAAAGAACCAGCTCTCAAGATTTGACTTGGGAAGGTGTTTTAATCACTTCATTAAGAAAATAAGAGTATGTACACACTAATTACCTATGGTTAGAGTTTTTTAATTGTATTATGATACAATGTTTTCAAGTACGCATAGAGGTATCATATTCTCAGTTAAATGTCAAGTGCAAATTTATAACATCCTTGGAGGGTTTGCTCATTATGTCATTTCCTAAACAGTCAAACTCAGAGATTCAGCAAAGGGATAAAATTAATAAACGTGAAGATCAATAAAGACATTACTTTTAGATGTTAGATCCAGTGGATTACTTCTGAGTAAGCTTAATGATGTAAAGAAACTAGAAGGATTCTAAACACTCCTTAGGGGGAAATGAATACCAACTAATATCTGAATTATGCTAAATTGCTTCATAATGCACAAGTGTACACACACGCACACACATACACACACACACACACACTCCCTCACTCACACACGTAAGAGAAGAAAGCTCCGGAAAACATTGGAACATTATTGTCTAAGAAACCATTTCCTTTCCAGACGGAGCCATGAGGTGTAGATTTTGTTTTAGGGTCTGATAGTACTGAGCAGTGATTCAGCCTTCAGTCATAATTGGTGATTTCCTCTCCTTTGGTTTGTGTCTATCAGTAAAACCTTATTTACAAAATTCCACTTGACTTTTTCTCCTAGCTTCCTCTTCTTCTTGTTTGTCATGTGAAGACAGATTCACTGGTGTCAGCAGTTCCTAATTTATGATTAAAGCTGAATATGGGAAAATCCTGGCTCAGTTCTACAGCATGGTGGGGACAGCAGCGGTCCTTGGAGACTGGAGAAGAAACTTGTGAGAACTTTGAGCATATAATTCCCAGGAGCAGCAATCTCCTTTCCAATGTAGTGAAACTCGGTTGTGAAACTCGGTTATGAAACTGAGGTGCAAAAATCCCTGACCCTTTTTACGCATAAAGCACAGACACACAATGTGTCTATGGTATTAGAATATCATGAGGATGATGATTAGGGAAAATTGTCCCAAAGTCTCAGTGAAGCGGAGGGCAATAATGAGAAAAGGTTGAGAGATAATGACACAAGAAATGGAAGTGCCTAATAATGACCAAATTTAACAGATTCTGATCTTTAAAAGGGAAATATTCATCTTTAAAGGAGAGCCCTGATAGTTGTGCTTTGGAGGGGAGGTTATAGAAAAATGTTTCTCTCACTTTCTTTTCTTCTCCAATCTTTCTAGGATTCCCAGCAGAGAAGAGCACAGAATAAAGGACTGAATCAGAAATGATAGGCTGCCTGTATTTGTGAAAACCTGTATTTGTGACATCAAAATGATGACCAATGGAATCAAGAAGAAAAGCATAATCCTCTGTGATGTATGATGTGTCAAGCTTTGACTGGCTAGATGATAGTCTTATTGATGAGACATATCCTCTCAGGATTCTCAAAAGTACTTGAGGGGAACTGTGGAAACTGCTTGCAAAGACAGCTGCAATTTTCCCTGCAGCTGAATTCTCTGCAATATGACCTTGTAGAATTTCCAGTCACGAGGCAGCCCTATTTCTCCTTGAAAGCTGAGGCCTCAAGAGACCTTTGCATGTGGAGAACAGAGAAATTCTCTCTACCCTGCCCCGCCTCCTTTGTTAGTTAGGGTTTTTTTTTTTTTTTTTTTTTTTTTAAATCACTGTGACCAAAATACCTGAAGAGAGCCACTTAGAGTAGGAAAAGTTTATTATTTTGGGCTCACAGTTTCAGAAGGTCAGTTCATGGCTGAACAACTCCATTGCTCCGGGCCTGAGGTAAGGCAGAACACCATGATGGACGGCCATGGCAAAAGAGAGCGGTTTCACTCATGATACAGAGAGAGAAATTTGGAGGATCCAGGGACAAAATACATAATCCCCAAGGCACATCCCCGGTGACCCACTTCCTCTAGTCATGCTCCACATGTCTAAAGCTACTACCCAGTAATCTATCCAAATTTTTAATCCAACAAATGGATCAATCCCTGATTGGGCTAGGGCTGTTACAATCTAATCAGTTTATCACCTGCATTAACACAGGATACTTTTATATTGAAACCACAACACTCCACAATTTCTTTTTTTTTAATATTTATTTTTTTTTAGTTGTAGTTGGACACAATACCTTTATTTTATTTTTTTATCTTTATGTGGTGCTGAGAATCGAATCCAGGGCCTTGCACATGCTAAATGAGCACTCTACCGCTGAGCCGCAACCCCAGCCCCACCATTTCTTATGTGGAATATTTGACAGGGTCTAGGAACCAAATTAACACAAGATGGATAATAAGAGAGAAGCCTACAAGCTTGATTAATTTTATGTATACATGGAGATCTCTACAAGACAGTGACGTCTAAAGAAATGGCTAGAGAAAGATGCTTTTATATTTTTTAGACAAAGAATAATAAGTTAGTGACAAAATGACAGGACAAAACATCTCTGGACAAGGGAAGTCAATTTTAGGGAAGTCTAATATATATGGGGGATCATGAAGCTATGGAAGATAAGAGTGACTTGAGTGAACCTATTTATTGAGGTCTATTATATCCCCAGTTATCAGCTCTGGTGATAAAGGTTATTTCTCACCCTGGTATGGGGAAGTCACATTCTCTCAAAGGAATATTTATGGACTTGCCATATGTGAGAAAAGGTAGTCCAAATGGTCCCTTTTGGCAGCTACAGTTCCTCCACTGATATGGCTTGAAAAAATCAATACGCCATTTTGTTATATTTTGAGATGATACATCCTTATGTCCTTCACATGGTTTTGCTCTCCTTAGAGGCCACTGTCTTCTCTGCAAACAAGCCTCAGTTAGCCTGATGAAGGATGAAACACCATGGGGAGCAGAGATTGACCATCCCAGCTGCAGTCATCCTGAATCAACCAGCACTCAACGGACCCGGCAGTGCCCATGGGCCCACGAGTAAATCCCTCTGAGACTAGAACTGCTTAGTTGAACTCAAGACAAAAATAATGATCCACAGAATTGTAAACTAGATAAATATTTGTTATTTTCAGTCACCAAGTTTCAGAATGGTTTGTTTTTGTGGCACCAGCTAATTGGCAGAGCAACCAAATTCTGCATTCCTGGGGGTGGGCAAAGACTAAAACAATCAAATAGCCCAGCAAGGTAAACAAGGAAGCCTCCACAAATCCCCCAAGAACAAAATAACAAAAGTCAAAAGAACACAAAAACAAAATAAATCTGATGTAATCTGTCTTCACAAGGTAAATGTGTTAAATCTTATGTATCCAGTTGGGAAGGCTCTTTGTTCAAACTCCAGAGTAGCTGTCGTCATAAAGGTACTTGTTAAAAAATGTGATTAATATTTTAATCAGTAAGATGTTGAGTAAAGCAGATTACCCTTCATCATGTGGGTGAGCCCCAACTATTCAGTTTAAAGCCTTAGGAGAAAATGCTCAGGTCTACCCCTAGCTTCCGGCTCAAGATGCAGCATCAAACACTTGTCAGAATTTCCAGCCAGCTGCCCTGACTCGCAGATTTCTGAGTTGCCAACCCAGTGCAGTATTTTCTAGCTTCTTTGTGACCATGATACTCTCTCTTTAAGTAAATGTTTACATGAAAGCCAGAGGTAAAAGGAAAAACCGGGAGTGGTTGTGTTGAGGTGCAGCAAGAGGTCCATGGTCTTTTCCTATTTGTCTCTTTCTCCACTCTCTGGGCAGCTCTGGAGTTGACCTTGTGACACTGCTCAGTTCCAAGGAGCTGTTGGAACAACCTCAAGCTCAAGAGTGGGAGGGCCAAGTCTCTAAACCTCCCTAGATCTCTATTTTCTCTGGAAAAGGATGAGGTTCTGAAGCTAGGTGATCACCATGGATGCCTCCAGCTCATTCATTTCATGAATGTGTGGTTTACTTCTTCTAATAGTAATACTAGTATTTTGGCATCTCCTATGTATTAGACGCTTTGTCAATGGTTACTGGCTCAGTTAATATAACCACTCTCCAGAACAAAAATAATATCCTCATTTACAGATGAAGAAACTAAAAGTTCAAAAAAGCTAAGCAGTGATTAGGTGGCAGAACTAGAATGTGAACCCAGCTCTGCATGACTCCAAAGACAATACCCTTTCTCCTGCCCATCCTGATCCCCATGAAGCAAACAATGAACAGAGCGTTCCTGGAAACCAATAGCTGTTTGCTTCTCTGGAGTTTTGGCCCCTGGATGTTCCTTTGGGTGCCCCATTGCTCACATAACCAGCACCCATCTTGCCTTTTAAGTGCTCACCTGTTTGCCATCTTAAGATGGTTTAAATGCAAATATCTTAGCATGGTTTTTTTACTATCTCCTTATGAGATAAAATTAAGTTCAGAAATGGGCACCCTTACACTCCACTATAATGGATTGTATCACAGAAATAGGCAGCATGGCCTACCAAACAAAAAGGGTAGCTTCCCCATTCCCTTCATTGTAGATGGGCAGCCATTATAGTCCACCAGCCATATCCATTGCCTTTTAAATAGCCAAATGGCCATTTGGAAACTTGCTAACATGTTCTGCCAAGTCATTGTGGTTTTTCAAGAATTGTTTTCCCTGTTTCTTTCTTACAAAAGCACCTGTATTTCTTGGTTGTATGTCTGTTTGTATTAATTAAACACAAATTGAACATGAATAAATCAGCAAGAAAGAGAGGTTTTTGTTGGCAGTTTACTGTGATGACTGCACAGGAGGATCATAGTCTTATGCCACGAGGCCCTTTAAATCTGATTTTTTTAAAACTGTCCCTTAAAAATAATGCCATATTTAGCTTCCCTTTTATTCTGCTACTTTCTGCCCAATAAATACTCCATAGTTTCCAGTTTGCTGCACATCATTATGCCTCTGTATTAGCCGAGCCTCATGCTTGTGGCATCAATTTTATTTTTCCAATGTGAAATGTCAGAAGGTTAAGAGATCAAGCAATCAGTAGCTACATTTCTTTTATAACATGTATTCTTTTATTTAAGAAGCAATATTCTAGCTATCCTGAGATGAAAACAGGCTGCATTTTCCATCTTCTGTAGCCCTCTGTTCCATTATTTTTCAGTTAGGGAGGCCTCATTTCTATCAAGGTTTAAGCAGCAGCTCTGAGAGTGGAGTTAGCTGCAGGCTCTTCTGAGTGATTTATGTACAATAAGAGACTCTTAACTTCCCTCTCCTCCTCCTTTAAAGGGTGGGAAGATAGTTTTCCTAGATATTCACAACATTTTGTTATGTTAGAAGTAGAAATCTTACAAACATATAAAAGGATTTGCTCTACAGCATTGTTTTGACTCTCAAAATATAAAACAAACAATTATAAACCCCTTTGTATACATATGCTGCTTAAATTTTATTTTTCCATAACCATAAAAGGCATAAATGGTTTAATTACATGGCTCTAGAGGTTTTTTTTTTTTCTGTTGTATTGTTTTTAAAAACACATTTAACAAAATGGGATCTCATGGATCACGTGAAATTAAAACAGACTGAACGTGATTCCAGAACTCATGCTTATCCACCTCCAGAGCCTGTGCTCTTTGATACAAAACAAAAACAACCATCCCCCACAAATCAAGCCAGAACAAAAACATCTGATGTGGTGCAGTCCTTTCCTTTTGGACACATTACAGATTTTATTTTTCAGTTCTCTATTAAAAATTTCATCTTATTTCACCTTGACCTTATATATTTACAGATGATCTTGCAATAGATCGTACTCAATAAACTCATTTTTTGTTTGTTGGTTTGGTTTTAGTTTGGAGGTTTCCATAATTTACAAACAACTGATCTAGCTACCCTGCTTCTTTTGTCTGAGGGATGGTGAGTCTTCTTGCTTCCTACATGTAGACAACAGAGTTTTGACTATTAAATGGGCCTAATTTTATAGGTGAGGAAGTCAAGGCTCAATGAATTAAGTTGCTTATGTACCCACAAGCAAGTTAATTAATATATCTAATTTCTAATTTTTTTCATCAGAGGATAATAATTTTTACTCCACAGGCTTTTGGTGAGAATGAAATATGACATGTGAAGCCTTTTGTAGGATGCTGGCCTGGCTTATGTGCTCATAAAGTGGTTTTCTCCCTTCCTCCTCCTCTGGTCTTAGCTGTGCATAGGAACACTCTGGAAATACAGCTAAACCTATCCAATTATCATAGTAAAAATAACTCACCCAGAGGGGTAATTGGAAGAGTTAGGTCAAAAAATCAAAGAATAAGGAGAAAAACATCTTGAACCTGGAGGAAGTGAAGTACTCTGTGATATTTACATGGCTAGACTTTGAAGTCATTCAATTTATTTAATTAGAGTAGATTGCTAATAAAAAACAGCTGAGTAAACATAAAAAGAATGAAACTTTCTGATCATATAGTATTATAAATATAAAGAAGTAGAAACAACATTATTTTAATTACAATGAGTATTAATAGAAACAGAAAGGAGAGGATTTGTTTAAAACTATGAAGATAACAACCCCAATTCAGTAACTTATTATAACAGAGTGGTGGTTATTCAAAGACTTGGAATCAACAGATATGGGTTCATAACCCAGCTTCTCTACATGCTGTGTAATATCCTAAAACTTATTAGTGGTATGATCATGGTAATATCTATGAGGTTGGAATCATATGAAATAGCCCATTTTGTAGGTCAAAAACAGTCAATTACTAGCTATTTTATTCAATTTAATCCAGTTATGGGAATAAAAATGAAATGTGAGTGAAGTTATTACCACAATCACAAGCACCTTCTAAGAGTTCAATTAAAAGGTAGTTCTTATTATTACATTAATATGTTTAACAAAAGGAGAATAAAAACCACCACATGGTTATTCCATACAATGAGATAAACTAAAATCATTAAAATAATGATTATAAGGAATTATTAAGGACAAGAAACAATTTCATGATAAAATACTGAATAAAAAAAGGAAGATATAATACTATATATATAATTTTATTCCAATTTTGAATCATATACTCAAACTTATTTGTTTATTTATATAGGAGAAAGTTTGAAGAAAAAGATGAAATTGTTAGATATTTCTAGATGAGTGATATCAATAAATATTAATTATATATTGATACATTAATAAATGTTGCATTATTTTCTTCCTATGGTTTCTTCTCATCTTCTATGAGCTCAGACTACTTTTAAAATTAGTAAAAATGTATGCTCTTGCTTTTTCTCACCCAAAGACCAAAAATTATGACAATACTTCTAATCATATAGCATCCTATTTCATAAATGCTGCCTTGTTAATTAATCAAACAATTTAGAAATGTGTCAAGTATTGATATTCTTTTAGTTCTAATTTATTTTAGGGCAGTGGTTTGTGTGTGTGTGTGTGTGTGTGTGTGTGTGTGTGTGTGTATATATGCTGGGAAGCGCAGTGTCAAAGTAAAAACCGAAAAATAGGACACCATGGCAGAGTTAGAGAAAAAATTAGGCTGGTAAATCCTGGAACAAAGATCCAGAATTGAAGGGAGAAATGTGTCTTAGTCCATTCAGGCTGCTGCTGTTATGAACCACCCAAGAAAGACTAGGTGGTTTATAAAAAGCAGAAATTTATTTCTCACTATTCTGGAGGCTGTAACGTCCAAGATCAGGGCCCTGGCAAATTTTGTGTCTGGCGAAGATTTGCTTTCTGGTTCATAGATGTGGACTCCTTACTGTGTTCTCACTCGGTGTAAGGGACAAGGAGACATTCTGGGGCATCATTTTATAAGAGCACTAATCTGGTTCTTGAGGGACTGCCCTCATGATCTAATCACCTTCAACAGGCCCCACCTCCTGATACTATCACCTTTCCCCAGGAAGTTAACATCTGAATTCTGCAGGGTCAACATTCAGTCCATTGCAGAGTGGTAATTCTTTACCAACTAGAAATAGTAGGTGACATTTTTATGAAATCTTTCTACAACAATAAGCAGGATCAAGCATTCCTAGATATAGCTTCCAATGGACATGTTTTACACCCAAATCTGCCTCCTCACAAGTATATCGTGACCATTGTGTTTACAAAATACTTTCACAAACCTTACCTCACTGTGCTCCTATGGGATAAACAGGGCCTGGATTATCTTATCCATTTTGTGAAATTGAAAAAGAAGATGGGAAGGTAAGTGAGCTGTTTTGTGTCCCACAAAGAGATGACAATAAGGATTAGAAAGTAGGTTTTTTTGCTCCCAAACCCTAGGTACAGTGCTGGGCTTTTTAAGGGTGTGTTATGGACATTGTAAAATGAACTTGAACCCAGGGAAAGGAGAAAGTCAAAAATGAAAAAAATAAATAAATAAAAAAAAAGGAAGGGAGGAAAGCATGAATGAGAATTGTAATACTAGATTACTTTTTCTGTTGCTTCCTGCCTCTGAGAACATACTAATTTGAGGTTATAATAAAAACAAATACTCAGGTTCTGATCAGGGACCTGGATGTATAATGTTTGGTTTTTCAACTCACTTGAGGAAGGGAAATAGATAACAGGAAAAGCTTTATATGTAAATGTAGCTGTGCTTCCTGCCTCATCTTGCTGTACACAAAGATCTGGAGGGTTTTTTCCTTTTAATTCTTATCGAAATACGGATGTTAAGGACAGAATCAATTTTCAGAAAAGAACACTTGCCAACATTTTGAAAACACTTTACTCTCAGTCTACATAATGATAGCATTAACCCTTTCCAAGCAAAATCAGTCTTTCTAGAGGAACTGTTAAATAATGGTGAGAGCACTGGACATGTGGTCAGATCAGCCAAGTTCTTGGCCCCTGGACAGTGTGAAACAATAAGAGGAATGCTGAGTTTCCTTTTCTGTAAAGTAAGGGGTTGTCATGGTATGTAACATAGGTTTGTGGTTTTGGTTTGTTTTTGTTTTTTTGTTATTGTTTGGTTGTTTGTTTTTCTTTTTTATTACTTATTTATTTTAATTTGTTATATATGACAGCAGAATGCAATTCAATTCATATCACACATATAGAGTACAATCTACAAAGTAGATTCACACCATTTGTGTCTTCATATATGTACTTAGGGTAATGATGACCATCTCATTCCACCACCTTTCCTACCCTCATGCCCCCTCCCTTCCCCTACCTCCCTTTGGTCCTAACTAAAGTTCCTCCATTCCGCCCATATTCCCCCCACCATCCCTATTATGAGTCAGCATCCTCATATCAGAGAAAACATTCAACATTTTTTTTTTTTTGGAATTGGCTTACTTCGTTTAGCATAATCTTCTCCAACTCCATCCATTTACTTGCAAATGCCATGATTTTATTCTCTTTTAATCCTGAGTAATATTCCATTGTGTGTATATACCACATTTTCTTTATCCATTCATCTACTGAAGGGCATCTAGGTTGCTTCCACAATTTAGATATTGTGAATTGTGCTGCTATAAATATTGATGTGGCTGTGTCCCTGTAGTAAGCTGTTTTTAAGTCCTTTGGAGTGGGACTTGTTTGTTTGTTTTTCTAATGCTGCCATCTGACCCTGAATCTGGAGATTCTGGCTTAATAGTTCTGGGTGAATCTCTCTGAGAGATGTTGATGTGGGCAGGTTTTGGTACCACAAAACCCATAGGTCTCAGACTCTCCAACAGTTCTGTTTTTCCTTTCCAGAGTGAACCAGGGAGGTAATATTCCATTTTTCACTTTTTTTTTTCCATTTCTACCTTGCTGACCTGTGCTCAGAGGATGTGATTTTCAAATTTTACTGACATGTAGTACAGAGCTAGTTAATCCTGCAAATTTCTGCATCCCTCCACACCCCACGGTGAGATTCTGATGCATTAGACCTGAGCTGTGGTCCAGGAATATGTATTTTTACCAAGTACCCACATGATTCTGAAGCCATTGATTGAGAAATACACTTCTGAGAAACCCTGTCAAAAATATAATTTGTAACCGCAGTGATGGTATTTTGCCTGGGGAATCTTTCGAACTCTTGTTCTCTTGGTAATATAACTTTTGGCTAAAGTGATAAGTAGGTGCAGTGACTCCAGGCTCTGAACCTTAGAGATTTGAGCCTTTCTCTTCATTTCAGCTCCAGTCATGGGGCCAGGAGGCTGGCTACTCTGAAAAGATTAGGATTCGAATGTAAAATAAACCATTTCTACCAACAAAAAGAAATGTAAAAAATTACAATGGAAAAGTGAGCAAAGGATATGACCAGGCAACTCACAGTAGCACAAACTCAATGTTGAATAAACATTCACAATATGGGAATGTGGACATTAATAAAAAGAAGTGAGATGCTGCTTTTCACCAAATTGGAACTCATTTAAAAAGTTTGATACTATGCAGTGACTAATGGAGAAACTGGTATTCTGATAAATTCATGGGGTAATATAAACCGGATGAGCCAGTTCAGAAGACAATTAGAAAATGTCTATTAAACATGTTTTTATTCTGTAATTCCAAATTGTCAGGAGACAGTTAGCAAGGAGCAGTGAAGGGCATTTCAAGGTCACAGGTTTTCTTTAAGTTACTGCCAAGGGAGATGAGTAAATAATGTGTAGCAGACAGCCCATCAAAAAACATAGGTACACAGACCCTGAGGACTAAAAAAAAAAAAAAAAAGCAAAAATTATAATGGGGGGGGGACTCACAAAAGGATTTGTGGAACTAACTCTTGTCAAGACCCATAGAGGTCAAGATAAAACTAGAAGTTATGGTACCAAGTATCTCCTATCAGCTCAGAAGCAGGGAATTCTTCAGTGGCACAGGCTCAATAAGGTAACCTCTGACTGGCTACTGACCCCAGTGTCCACATTAACATGGTATTGTCTTGTAGATGAAGTTCCCCTTAATAGGAGGGCCACCATGACACTTCTGGGAGGACAAACTAAGGTAAAAAGTCCACTGCCTGATGATAAGGAGGAGTTGAACACCTGGTTGGCAGAATGCATAAGGTGGTCTGCAGTTCTCTGGGTAAACATCAAGCAGTAATAAATTTGGAGATAGCATTTTCTCCTTTGTCATTCCCTGTTCAAAGATGACCCACTCTCTCCCTTGAGCCCTTGGCTTGAGCCTCACTTTGTTTTTACTTTATCTTCTTCTCATTTCCACTCTACTGTCACATTTAAGAAAGTTCTCTTGCATGGCTTTTTTCTTGCCTTATCAGAGTACTTTTAATATCATTTTAAACATTACATAAATACCACTTGTATACTAGAGTATCAAACATTGTTCCAGTAAGAAGTCCAAGAGTACAGAAGGGATATTTTAAGAAATGTGAACACTTTGGGTTCCGTTATTACAACAAATGAAATAAAAATCCATTTAAAGAACAGTTTCCATCTCCCACTGTGATTAACAATAAAACCAAGTAGTAGAAGAATAAGAGTATATTTTAAAAAATACTCAAGTACTTTTTGAAGGACATGTTCTCTTCACTACCATACACACTCATACAAATTAGTAATCTGAGAAGTGGTTCTTCACCTGTATTAGGAATTTGGTAAATATTTGCTGAATTAATGAACTATCTATGGATATGGATCTACCACTTCATTTTGTGCTTTTTGAAGAAATCTTTTTCAAGTAAGCAATAGTAAACATACTGAAGTTATTATTTTGTTCAAATCATAATCCTACAGAATAGTAATTGTTAGAAATATTACCCATTATAGCCAAATTAATGTGCATTCATCAATATAGCAAGAAAAATTCTATCATGGTGCAGAACTAATTTTAACTAATTTACTGGGCTTCAGTCACTGGTGATATGATCCAGAAAAAAGGGATGGGACTTCTAAGGTTTGTACTTATTTTGCCTATCAACAATTTTGGTGGCAAAATTTTTGGTGGCAGACTTCTTTAGTCAGAACACTGGAACAGAGGTTTGGGGTTTCAGCTGCCCACCCTCCTGTGACACCAAACATGTAATTTCTTAGTATTATTCCTAGAAATATTGTTCATGAACAAAAATAAGTATGTTCAAGAATGATTTTTATTTTTTATTTTATTTTTTTTATTGGTTGTTCACAACATTACAAAGCTCTTGACATATCATATTTCATACATTAGATTGAAGTGGGTTATGAACTCCCAATTTTACCCCAAATGCAGATTGCAGAATCACGTCGGTTACACATCCACAATTTTGCATAATGCCCTATAAGGAACTGTTGTATTCTGCTACCTTTCCTATCCCCTACTATCCCCCCTCCCCTTCCCTCACATCTTCTCTCTCTACCCCATCTACTGTAATTCATTTCTCTCCTTGTTTATTTTCCCATTCCCCTCACAACCTGTTATATGTAATTTTGTATAGCAATGAGGGTCTCCCTTCATTTCCATGCAATTTCCCTTTTCTCTCCCTTTCCCTCCCATCTCATGTCTCTGCTTAATATTAACCTTTTTTTCCTGCTCTTCCTCCCTACTCTGTTCATAGTTGCTCTCATTATATCAAAGAAGACATTTGGTATTTGTTTTTTAGGGATTGGCTAGCTTCACTAAGCATAATCTGCTCTAGTGCCATCCATTTCCCTGCAAATTCCATGATTTTGTCATTTTTTAGTGCTGCGTAATATTCCATGGTATATAAATGCCAAATTTTTTTAATCCATTCATCTATTGAAGGGCATCTGGGTTGGTTCCACAGTCTAGCTATTGTGAGTTGTGCTGCTATGAACGTCGATGTGGCAGTATCCCTGTAGCATGCTCTTTTAAGGTCTTCAGGGAATAGTCCGGGAAGGGCAATAGCAGGGTCAAATGGTGGTTTCATTCCCATCTTTCCCAGGAATCTCCAAACTGCTTTCCAAATTGGCCGCACCAATTTGCAGTCCCACCAGCAATGTACAAGTGTACCCTTTTCTCCACATCCTCGACAGCACTTGTTGTTTGACTTCATAGTGGCTGCCAATCTTACTGGAGTGAGATGGTATCTTAGGGTGGTTTTGATTTGCATTTCTCTGACTGCTAGAGATGGTGAGCATTTTTTCATGTACTTGTTGATTGATTGTATGTCCTCCTCTGAGAAGTGTCTGTTCAGGTCCTTGGCCCATTTGTTGATTGGGTTATTTGTTATCTTATTATCTAATTTTTTGAGTTCTTTGTATACTCTGGATATTAGGGCTCTATCTGAAGTGTGTGGGGTAAAGATTTGTTCCCAGGATGTAGGCTCCCTGTTTATCTCTCTTATTGTTTCTTTTGTTGAGAGAAAACTTCTTAGTTTGAGTAAGTCCCATTTGTTGATTCTGGTTGTTAACTCTTGCGCTATGGGTGTCCTATTGAGGAATTTGGGGCCTGACCCCACAGTATGTAGATCATAGCCGACTTTTTCTTCTATCAGACGCCGTGTCTCTGATTTAATATCAAGCTCCTTGATCCATTTTGAGTTAACTTTTGTGCATGGCGAGAGAAAGGGATTCAGTTTCATTTTGATGCAAATGGATTTCCAGTTTTCCCAGCACCATTTGTTGAAGATGCTATCCTTCCTCCATTGCATGCTTTTAGCCCCTTTATCAAATATAAGATAGTTGTAGTTTTGTGGATTGGTTACTGTGTCTTCTATTCTGTACCATTGGTCCACTCGCCTGTTTTGGTACCAGTACCATGCTGTTTTTGTTACTATTGCTCTGTAGTATAGTTTGAAGTCTGGTATCGCTATACCGCCTGATTCACACTTCCTGCTTAGCATTGTTTTTGCTATTCTGGGTCTTTTATTATTCCATATGAATTTCCTGATTGTTTTATCTATTTCTACAAGAAATGCTGTTGGGATTTTGATTGGGATAGCATTGAACTTATAGAGAACTTTTGGTAATATCGCCATTTTGATGATGTTAGTTCTGCCTATCCATGAGCAGGGTATATTTTTCCATCTTCTGAGGTCTTCTTCTATGTCTCTTTTTAGGGTTCTGTAGTTTTCATTGTATAGGTCTTTCACCTCTTTTGTTAGATTGATTCCCAGGTATTTTATTTTTTTGGGGGATATTGTGAATGGAGTAGTTGTCCTCATTTCTGTTTCAGAGGATTTGTCGCTGATATACAGAAATGCCTTTGATTTATGCATGTTGATTTTATATCCTGCCACTTTGCTGAATTCATTTATTAGTTCTAGTAGTTTCTTTGTAGTTCCTTTTGGGTCTTCTAGGTATAGAATCATGTCGTCCGCAAATAGTGATAATTTAAGTTCTTCTTTTCCTATTTTTATGCCTTTAATTTCTTTTGTCTGTCTAATTGCTCTGGCCAGTGTTTTGAGAACTATATTGAATAGAAGTGGTGATAGAGGGCATCCCTGCCTTGTTCCGGATTTTAGAGGGAATGCCTTCAACTCTTGTCCATTCAGAATGATGCTAGCCTGAGGCTTAGCATAGATAGCTTTTACAATGTCAAGGTAAGTTCCTGTTATCCCTAGTTTTTCTAATGTTTTGAACATAAAGGGATGCTGTACTTTGTCGAATGCTTTCTCTGCATCTACCGAGATGATCATATGGTTCTTATCTTTAAGTCTATTGATGTGGTGAATAACATTTATTGATTTCCGTATGTTGAACCATCCTTGCATCCCGGGGATGAATCCTACTTGATCATGGTGCACAATTTTTTTGATGTGTTTTTGTATCCCATTCACCAGAATTTTATTGAGGATTTTTGCATCTAGGTTCATTAGAGATATTGGTCTGTAGTTTTCTTTCTTTGAGGTGTCTTTGTCTGGTTTCGGAATCAGGGTGATGTTGGCCTCATAGAATGAATTTGGAAGAGCTCCCTCTTTTTCTATTTCCTGAAATAACTTGAAAAGTATTGGTATTAATTCTTCTTTAAAGGTTTTGTAAAACTCCGCTGTATACCCATCCGGTCCTGGGCTTTTCTTGGTTGGTAGTCTTTTGATTGCTTCTTCAATTTCATCCATTGATATTGGTCTGTTCAAATTGTGTGTATCCTCCTGACTCAGTCTGGGCAAATCATATGACTTAAGAAATTTATCGATGTCTTCACTATCCTCTATTTTATTGGAATATAGGTTTTCAAAATAATTTCTAATTGTCTTCTGTATTTCTGTAGCATCTGTTGTGATATTGCCTTTTTCATCCCGTATGTTAGTAATTTGAGTTCTCTCTCTTCTTCTCTTCGTTAGCATTGCTAAAGGTGTGTCGATCTTATTTATTTTTTCGAAGAACCAACTTTTAGTTTTGTTAATTTTTTCAATAGTTTCTTTTGTTTCAATTTCATTGATGTCCGCTCTGATTTTAATTATTTCTTGCCTTCTGCTACATTTGCTGTTGTTTTGCTCTTCCTTTTCTAGGGCTTTGAGATGAAGTGTGAGCTCATTTATTTGTTGTTTTTTTCTTTTTTTGAGGAATGATCACCAGGCGATGAATTTTCCTCTTAAAACTGCTTTCATTGTGTCCCATAGATTCCGATATGCTGTGTCTATATTTTCATTTATCTCTAAGAATTTTTTGATTTCCTCCTTTATGTCTTCTGTAACCCATTGATCATTCAGTAACATATTGTTCATTTTTCTGTGATGTAGGATTTTTCCTTCCTTCCTTTATCATTGATTTCCAGTTTCATTCCATTATGATCAGATAAAATGCAAGGTATTATCTCCACCCCTTTATATTTACTGAGGGTTGCCCTATGGCATAATATGTCGTCTATTTTTGAGAAGGATCCATGTGCTGCTGAGAAAAAAGTATATCCATTTGATGATGGTTGATATATTCTATATATGTCAGTTAAGTCTAGGTTATTAATTGTGATATTGAGTTCTATAGTTTCTTTATTCAACTTTTGTTTGGAGGATCTGTCCAATGGTGAGAGAGGTGTGTTGAAGTCACCCATAATTATTGTGTTGTGGTCTATTTGATTCTTGAACTTGAGGAGAATTTGTTTTATGAATGTGACAGCACCATTATTTGGTGCATAAATATTGATAATTGTTATGTCTTGTTGGTGAATGGTTCCTTTTAACAGTATATAATGTCCTTCCTTATCCCTTTTGATTAACTTAGTCTTGAAGTCGATTTTATTCGATATGAGGATGGCCACCCCTGCTTGCTTACGAGGACCGTGTGCGTGGTATATTTTTTCCCAACCTTTTACCTTGAGCCTGTGTATGTCTTTTCCAATCAGATGTGTCTCCTGGAGGCAGCATATTGTTGGATTTGTTTTTTTAATCCATGATACCAGCCTATGTCGTTTTATTGGAGAGTTTAAGCCATTAACATTCAGAGTTACTATTGATATATGTTTTGTACTTCCATCCATGTTTGATTATTTATCCTTTTTTTAAAAAATTTAGTTTGTTTCTCTATGATTATCTTTCCCCTCACCCTCTGTCTTTACCGAGGCACTTCCCACTGATGGTTTTGGTTATTGTTTTTCATTTCTTCCTCGTGTAGTGTTTTGCTCAAAATGCTTTGCAATGCTGGTTTTCTGGCTGCAAATTCTTTTAACTTTTGTTTATCATGAAAGATTTTTATTTCGTTGTCATACCTGAAGCTTAATTTTGCTGGATACAGAATTCTTGGTTGGCATCCATTGTCTTTCAGTGTTTGAAATACATTGTTCCATGACCTTCTTGCTTTCAGCGTCTGTGATGAAAAATCCGTTGTTAACCTTATTGGTTTACCCGTGAATGTAATCTGCCTCCTTTCTCTTGTAGCTTTTAATATTTTCTCTTTGTTCTGTATATTGGATATCTTCATAACAATGTGTCTTGGCGTTGGTCTACTGTGATTTTGTGTGCTCGGTGTCCTGTATGCATCTTCAATTTGTATATCTGTTTCCCTTTTTATTTCTGGAAAGTTTTCTGTAATTATTTCATTCAGCAGGTTACTCATTCCCTTGGTTTGAATCTCTGTACCTTCTTCTATCCCGATGACTCATAAGTTTGTTTTTTTTATGTTATCCCATATCTCTTGGATGTTTTTCTCGTGATTTTTTACCAGCCTTTCTGAGTTGGCCAGACTCTTTTCAAGATGATATATTTTGTCTTCATTGTCTGACGTTCTGGCTTCTACTTGCTCCACTCTGTTAGTGATACTCTCAATTGAGTTTTTAATTTGGTTTATCGTTTCCTTCATTTCTAGAATTATTGTTTGATTATTTTTTTATAATCTCTATCTCCTGATAAAGATGCTTAACTTCTTCTTTTATCCGTTTATGTAATTCATTCTCAATGTGTTCTTTTGCTGCTTGAATTTGCTGTCTCGTATCCTCTTTAAGGTTCCATTCCATCTGTCTAAGGTGTTCCTTGAGTTCTTTATATGACGATTTTTCTGATGACTCTAGGTCCTCCTGAATATTTAGGCTGTCCTGCATTGTTGTACTCCTTTTCTTCCTTGCTTTTTCAAGTTGCTTATGTTACTTCTTGTTCTGTTTGACTGCTGAGTTACTGTTTACTCCTATAAATTTATTTGATGCTTGGGAGGAAAGGTATTAGAAGGGAAGAAGTCACTAAAGAGAATGAGAGTAAGCAGGTAGAATTCAAGGAAGGGGGAATAAGAAAATTGAAAAGAAATGAAAATACAAAAGAAGAAAAAAATAGGAAATAAAAAAGAAAAAAAATTAAAAAAATAATAATAAAAAAAATTAAAATTAAAATTAGAAGAAAAAATTAGAAAAAATTGTAAAAAAAATTTAGAAAACAACAAGAAAGAAAAATGAAAATGAAATAAAAAACCCAAATCAAAAACAAGAGGAAAAAAAAAAAAACAACTAATAAATGCAGTCTTAGAGTTTGATTAACTTCTCTTCCAGTAGGTGGCGCTGTGCCCACCGGGCCAAGTTTCTCCTGTCAATACGCAGGAACCAATCACTGTGCAGTAGCTCCTCCTCCCAGACTGGGTGAGTCTCCAATCCTGAGTGCCTAGGGCCTCCTCTTGTGTCTAGTCACTTCCCCACTTTTCCTCTAGCCAGGCCCCTCTCACAGGTGCCGCTCACCACAATACTGGCTATACGCCAGGTCTGCTGCTCCCCGGAGCCCTGTTTTCATGAATGACTGGGCACACTCTCCCAGTTTGCCATTCCCTCAGACCCTAAGTTTGAAGAGCTTGGGGCTGAGAATCCTCAGCAAATTTTACTTGCCCTCTGGTAGCCATGCCCCCGGTAGCTGGTGCAAGAGACCTCAGCTGTCAGCACTGGTGGGAGCGGTAGCCGGGAGTTCCGCACCACGTATCCTGCGCCACATCTGATTCCCTAGGTCTGGCTATCGTGCTCATGGGAGAGCTTCGGGGGGCCCTCACGGGAGAGCTGGGAGGGGCCCTTAAGGTTTCCCCGATGTGTGGAGAGTTAAGGTTAGGGAATTACACACCTGTAGCCGCAGGTTTCAACGAAGTTATCTCCTCCGCCGCAGTCTGGTGACGTCAGTTCTCTGTCATGGTGGTATCTCTTGCAAATGGCGACAGTTCGTTTCCCTTTGCCGGGTGACCAATGCAACGGGTGGGTCCTTACTGTCTCTCCCAAGCCCCATTTCAAACCTGTGGCCACTACCTATGAAGGCTCGGTTGGCATTTACCTCCGTGGGAACAGAAGGGCCCACCAGTTGTTTCAGCCATATGGATTAGTGCTGAGTCACAGCTGTTTATCTGCGGGAAGAAGGTGAACGGGAGCTTGAATTCAGCCGATTCGGGCTCAGTGTGTGTTCTGAGAGGCCCAGACTGTTTGTCCCAGATCCACGTCAGTTCAGCATTGCCTAGTGATCCTGAGCAAACAGAATATAGATTGTTTATGACTCCCTATGCCCGCACAGCTGAAGAGGTCAGAGACTTGATCTCTCCGCGCCCGCCGCCATGTTGGAATCAAAGAATGATTTTTAAATAGAAAAATGAAACTGCCCATATGTCCCTAAAGGAGCAAGTGTCTAAATAAATTGTGGTAAAATAGTAAATATTATGCAGAAATTAGAAGAAATGGGATAAATCTTTATGACTAACTTGGGCAGATCTCCAAGACTTATTGCTGAGTGAAAAAAATCTAGTTACAGGATGCTCTTCACTATGGTAATGCGTCTCCAAGGCAGCTCCATCCATTCCACTCTTTTGTATGCAAACCCCATTCTCCCCATCAAGAGGTAGAGTCTTTGAATCTGGGTGGCCCTAATGACTGACTGTACCAATAAAAATCTGCAGAAATGATTCTGAGGCCTGGTCTTAAGAAACTTTGCAGCTTCTACCTCAGTTTCTTGGGATATGTTATTGTGACTTGCTCTGGGGGATGTTGTTCTGATATGTAAGAAGTTGCATTATCTTAAGAATGCCATATGGAGAGGAGGTGGTGCCAGCCTCCCCTGGCTATCCATCCATCCCAGCCCAGGCAACAGGCACGTGACTGAAGAGGCCATCTTGGACATGGCAGTTCCAGCAGATGCCATATAGAGAGGCACCAAGGTACTGAACATATGGCCACTACCAAAGCCTGGTCTTTTGAGCCACCTCAGCTGAGGCCCTGGACAATGTAGAGCAGAGATGACCCATCCCTGCTATGCCCAGTCCTTTTTTTTTTAACCTATAGAATTGTGGGCATAATAAATAGTTGTTGGTTGTTTTACATGGGGTTTGGGGTGGTTTGTTTTATACCAGTGGATAAACAGAATATTCACAATGATATCATTTTGTGTTAGAAAAATATACAACACAATACAAAGTCCTCTCTCTTTCTCTCTCTCTCTCCTCTAACAGTTCAAACACTAAAGTGATGACAACATTTACATTTGGGTCAGAGAGGAAATCAAGCAGGATTGGACATTGTTTGTCCTTAAAAGGAGCTTTTACTTTATATGGAGTCAAGGTCTCATTAGGAAAACAAAAACTAAAACTTTCAATTTAAATCAATATTCAATTTTGAATCAATATGCAAGAAAGAGGGATTTGAACCCGGGGTAACTATGTGTTTCCACAATGGGCAGGAGGGGAGAAAGTAGGGAAAGCTGACACTAGTGCTCTGGTGTGCCTCTAACTTTCAAGCTGGAGGAGTTGAAGGAGAGAATTTAGGATGGGCTCTCTGCTTGGGCACAAAGGCAATGTCAGGAGGCTGCAGCACAGTCTCACAGCCACAGAAGATTGAATGTCTGCCTGCACAGCCTGAGAGCAGGGCTTCGAGTGCTGTCTCTCTCTGCTTTCTATACCTTGACTGAGGGCCTCCGACTGATGAAATTTCACCCAGAATCTTACTGGCAAGGGGGGTATAGCACTGAAAATACAGGTGGTTGTCTTTAGATGCCATCAGAACTTGCTGTGAAAAATGATGAAACATCAACCTCCAAAATATATATAGTCAAAGACTACCCAAGTTAATAACTTTCACAGAAATGTAGACTTGAAGTTTAAACTCCTGAGAAAACCCAGTAATTTTCATTATTTATTCTTGCATCTTTCCCCTTTAGACAGTCAACAGTGATATGGCAGTCAGACTTCATGGTCCTTGATCATTACCTCCTGGTTGTCATTCTCTAGAGTGATCCCCTCCTCTTGAGTGTGGGTGGGGCCAGAGACTTGCTTCTAAGTGAGTGGAAAGTCCTAAGTCCCAAGCAGAGGACTCTGTGATCTAATCTGTGCCTGCACTTCTATCCCAGGAGGGGAGAGATAATAAGAGTATTTGTTTCAAACCACTAAGTTTATGTTACTATCAGTACTTAGCAATGGGAGTAGCTTTCTATAATACAGAAGATTTCTCTTCTTTTGGTTAAGTGTGGCACTGTCGTGGACTCAGTATGCCAAACTGTGGAGTTCCTATATCTAATTGAACCCCTCTCCTAGTAGCAGTTGCCAAAGTGGGGGAAAGGAGGGTGTGAGCCTTAGAAAAAGATAAGATGATGTCTTGGCATATGAAAATATTTGATTTTTTTATTTCTTTATTTTTCCCCTAAAATTATAAAAATGAATGTCAGCTTTTGGAATGTTCAAACTATAGATTTTGGGGGGTCAGTTCATATGCCCTAAGGCCACAAACTGTGTAGGCATGTGAGGAACTTTTAGAGCAGAGTGGGAGCCCAGAGGAGAAGGCTTACAGTGCCTCTCTCTTTTCTTCCTTAACTTGTGGTGGGTTGAGACACATGACAGAGTCCATGTTCCTCATGAGCAGATGTAGGTATGGTTTTATCTACTTTCACAAAAATAGTCTTCTCCAGTGGACAAGTGTCTTAAAAGGGATTTCTAAAAACAACAACAACAACAAAAACACAGCATAATACTAATTGAGCAACATAATTAGAAAGTGGTGCCACTGATTTTTTTAATTAGCGTGAACTTTTTCTCTCACCTTTTAAGATTAAAAATAAAGATGACTTGGGGCTGGAGATGTGGCTCAAGCGGTAGCACGCTCGCTTGGCATGCGTGCGACCCGCATTCGATCCTCAGCACCACATACAAACAAAGATGTTGTGTCTGCCGAAAACTAAAAAATAAATATTAAAATTAAAAAATAAAAAATAAAAATAAATAAAAATAAAGATGACTTGATCTTATATAATCAAATGTAAAATTATTTAACACATTATTTGAAATATGGATGAATGCACGTATTATAACACATCTTTGTGGGGTTACTTTTCTAGTTACAGCCATAAAACCAAGTATCTGAAAAAGTTAAAGGTTCAGAACTTTAAATTGCAGGAAACCAAGGAAAAAATAATGTGAAGACAAAAAAGGGTGTTTTTGAAGCATTATAATAAATAAGGTATATAGTTATTTAAAATGTTTTATCACATCTTAAGCTCATTTTATATTTCTATTCTTGTATGTTTCAAAATTATCCTAAATATTTGTAATTTTTATTTTTTGCCATATTTTATTAGTGTATTACAGTTGTACATAATGGTATGATTTGATGTTACATATTCATATGTGCACACAACGTAACAATATAATTTAGCCAATATCATTCCCTAGTATCTTCCCTACCTCCCACTCTTTGGTCCCTTTACTGATCTCCCTTTGGTTTTCATGAGATCTCACCCATCTTACTTTTTCTTTTTCTCTCTAGCTCCACATATGAAAGAAAACATATGACCCTTGACCTTCTGAGTTTGGTGTATTTTGCTTAACATAGGTGTCAAGTTCCATTCATTTTCCTGTAAATGACATAATTTTGTTTTTCTTTATAGCTGAATAAAATTTGACCTGTGTATATACACCACATTTTCTTTACTCAATCTTCCGTTGATGGACACCTAAGCTGGTTCCATAGTTTGGCTGCTGTGAATTGTGCTGCTATAAACATGGATATACATATATCACTGTAGTATTTGCAATTTTAATTGTAAATACTTTCATCCTTTAAGATAACATATTGAGAAAATATATCTGCATAAGATATAGCTGGGTCATGTAGTGGTTTCTGCCTAGTCTTTTGAGGAACTTTCATACTGATTTCCATAGTGGTTGTACTCATTTGCAATCCCACCAACAGCGGAAAAGTGTTTCTTTTTCTCCACATCCTCTCCAACATTTATTCTTCTTCTTAATAACTACCATTCTGACTGGTGTGAGATAAAATCTCAGTGTAGTTTTGATATGTATTTCCCAAATTGCTAATGATGTTGAACATTTTTCATGTATTTGTTGGCTATTTGTATTTCTTCTTTTGAGAAAGGTCTGTTTAGTTCATGTGTCCACTTATTAACTATTTTTTTTGTATGTGTATAAAGGTTTTTGAGCTCTTTATATATTCTAGATATTAATCCTCTGTCAGAAGAGTAGCTAGCAAAGATTTTCTCTCATTCTTTGGGTTCTCCTCATTCTTAAACACTTGTAATTTTAAATACATCATGAAAAGGGATGGAAATTTCAATTATATTGACATAATAAGTGAAAATGTTTTGTGCCAATATAAATTATACACACACACACACACATACATATACATTTAAATATATTCTATAATTTCATTTTTCTATTTTGGGGCATTTAAAAGTGTAAGTAGTTAATACATACATATATTTATAATTTATAAATAAGTATTTGTTTAGTAAGGATGAATGCTTACATATTTCTGCTGCTGGGATAAAAAATAAAGTTGAAGATCTTCTCTAGTGAATGAAAATCCCTGGTGGTGTGTAGGATTGAATAGAAGGGCTTTTGAAGGTCATTCAGACTTTAACTGCAATCTGGGGCTTCCCCAATTTGGAGTAGATATCTACCACCAAGTGTGTGTGTGTGTGTGTATGAGCTTGCACATGTGTGTGTGCTTGCACGCGTGCGTGTGCTCATGCCTGTGTATCTGAAATACAAAGTGTCTCGGAAGACAAAGAGACCAGACAAATTCAATTTAGTTATTTGGCTGGCAAATTCAATTTCTTGATTAGCTATATTCAAGCTGTTGTTCAGGGAATAGAGAAGTAAGGGACTGAATTCCTATCCCAAAGGAGCTTATAGTGCCATGATCATTGGAGAGGAAGACATAAATAAGCATATGTGGGTGTAATAAAGACATAAGATAGGTTGTGATGGAGTCCAGAAAAAGTGTATATATATATATGTGTGTGTGTGTGTATGCCTTTTATACACACACACCACACACACACACACACACACACACACACACATGCCTGCATGTATTGGGAACTATAGGTTGTAAATTGGGCTTTGACCCTCAGGCTAGTTCCACACTAATGTGTGTTTCTTTACTAATCTGTAAAACTGAGATAATGTTATGTCCCTGCATACATCAACGATTATATCAAGTTAAAATATTTGAGAACTTAGCGTAATGTATATAAATTTTAGGAATTTATTTCAGCTTAGAAATCTGCATTATAAAACCTTTGGAATTTTTTTTCCCCCTCACAAATGAAAATGGTAGTGGGTGAGCCTAGTCTTCCATCCAGCTTACTGTATTGGAACTTTAGGAGAATCTTTAATTTTAAGCTCTATGTAAGATGGGGATGACCGGGGGAAATCCACCTATGGGCAGAGCACTCTTCAGTGTTCTTAGGGAATTGTTATCTCTAAAGACTGAGGAAAAACTCCCCTTTCTGTATGTTAATGTATAAGTCTTTGTGTTTAAAAATATTTTTTTCCCAAAAAGGAAATACTGAATAAGCAGGGTTATTCTGACCTCTGTTGGCCAAACTTAAAATTGCTACTTTTATCATACCACATATAATAATATTGTCAAGTTCTCCCTGGAAACTGCTCAATTTATAGTACAAGTCAGTCAAGAATCACTGGACAAGAAGAGAGAGGCAGAAGAATGTCAGCTAGTCACCTTCTTTTTTCCAAAAAGTATTTTATATAGATCAGTCTAAAATGAAACTCTGTTAAATCCTTGGGGATTCATTTAAAAGTGTTTGTGTGTAAATCAGAGCCATCTAAAAGTATGTGCAAGTTAATCTACACCCTAAGAGTGATTGGTCATCTTTTGAAGTGTCTTTATCAGAAGTCCACACTCCACTAGTGATTAATTACCATTTGAAAGATTACTCATGAATCCATATTAGAGAAATGGCTCATGGCAGTATTGCTATCTAAATCTGCAATAGAGTTTGTTAATTAACATAAATGATATTTAAAGCAATATTTTCCAGGAGAATTGATGGTGTATGAGATATGGGGTTAGCTAGAAATATTGTACAGTCATCTTAGCTCTTTTAGGAACAGGGTATAAAATTTCAGCAGTGACAGTTTGCACATAGAGTAGAATTCAGTCTGAATTTTGCTTTCATTGTATTATACCTGGGAGCAAGATTATGAGTAATGAGATCTATGGATCTCACTTATTTTTAATTTTTGGAGGCATCAAGAATCACCAAAGGGAATCTATTGCGAAATAGCTAAATTAGCTTAGGCCAATTTGTGACAAGGCACTTATCCTTAAAACTTGAGAGAAAAAATGATTGCAAAATCTGCTGTGGGCTGGCGATGTAGCTCAGTGAGCAAGCGCTTGGCTAACATGCATGAGGCACTGTGTTCCACCCCTAGCACCTGTTGGGAAGAGGACCTGTGTGTGAATTTTCCTTCTATGTTTTGTTCTATATATTTTTAGTATATTCCTCCTTGTTTTTTGCCCCAAATCTTGTCTCTTACAATTTATGTATTGTCCTACTGAATATAGGTAAGTAAATGAACTATCCCCAAACAATATTGCATATTTTTTTTTCTGATGGAGTTACCTTAAAAAATCTATCCGGGATAATGTCACTTGATTTGGATAGTAGTTAGTGAGGTGGCATTGTTTTCTGCAGGGCTAGATGTAGCTGGAAAGTTGTTTGGATGTCCTGACGATCTGAAATATAGTCATCATTTCTGTGCATAAGAAGCTTGTGCACCGTTTACGCCACCGTTCTGCCAATTTAGTAGAATAAAGGGAATAAGAAATAATGAAGGTGAGATTATAATGTTATTTAAAAATTTTGTTTCATACAAGGAAGTTCAGAGTTAAATATGGGTTTTACCATTCTCAAAAAAAAAAAAAAAAAAAAAAAAAGAACAAAATCCAGACTCACACTGCTTTGACCTGCATCCACTGATCTCAAGTTGGCTTTGGTATCTCTGGACATCATCTCCTTTTCCTTTTCCTCATTTACTCTGCTTCAACTGTGCTGGCCTCTCTGCAGCTCCCTTAGCACTCTCAGCATACCCAACTCAAGCCCTTGCAATGCCAATTGCCTGGACCGTTCTCCCATCTTCTCTAGCAGCCCCCTTCCTTTCTTCATTTATCTCTCTGCTAAATGTCACTCAGAGAAGTCTCCCCAGTGACCTTATCAAGGTAGTAGCCTCCATCACTTCCCACCACCCTGGTCTGCTTCATTTGAACTTGGAAGTGGATCTTTCGTGAGTTGAAGCTTGGGTGACTGCAACCCCAGGTGCCATTTAATTGATGCTTTGGGTGTGACCCTGAGTCAGTAGTACCCAGCTTGGGGACCCCAGGTTCCTGACCCTTACAGACCATGAGATAATAAATGTCAGTTGTTTAAAGCCACTAATTTGGAGGATAATTGATTGCACAGCAATAGACAGTAATGTGACTGCAGAGGGAGACTTAGTAGGCTTAGGAGTTCAGAGTCCTCAAGGTCATCTAAATCCATCCAATGATCCTGTTCCAGTTCTTATATGAAGAGTTTCACAAGCCTCTGCATTACTGTATTAAGTTGTCTCTTTGGGATCATATTCTGATTACTTTTCGGGTACCTAAGCCCTGTGGTTTAAGGCTATAAGAGATTCCTTTAGACCAAAGGTGATCCCTGGTTTTCTGACATGTTTTAAAATGAAAATTAAAAACCCTAAGCTTGTCATTTTCTTTCTGAGCTCTCTGGATAGGCAATGTTCCACATTGCCACTTTAATTTTCAGGCACTCTGTAAAAGCTATGTCTGAAAGAGGCACTTCATTCTAAGACACCACCAATGATAATTTAAGCAACCATTTTGCTACCACATGAATTACAAAAATGTCGAATTTTTCATAGTATCCAGATAATTCCTGTCTTCAAATCCAATCAGATCACACAATTTCTCATATCTGTCCTCTATTTCCTGCAACTGTATCTGTGCCTGTTAGTGTTTAGTGTGGGGGGTGGGTGGGTAGGATAGTAACAATGCTAGGTATTTACAGCTGAAAGGTATTAAGACAGGGAAGGATGCAGGTGCATAAAATTCTTGAAAGGGCTGAGAGAACAGAAGCCAGGAGGCATCAGTGGAATTATCGAGTTCAAGATAACCTCAAGCTGGGGCTGGGGTTGTAGCTCAGTGGTAGACATCTTGCCTAGTATGTGTGAGGCACAGGGTTCTATCCTTAGCATCACATTAAAATAAAGAAAGAAAATAAAGGTATTGGGACTGGGTTGTGGCTCAATGGTAGAGCACTCACCTAGAATGTGTGAGGCATTGGGTTCGATCCTCAGCACCACATAAAAAATAAATAAATAAAATAAAGGTATTGTGTCCATCTACAACTAAAAAAATATTTTTTAAAAAGTAAAGGTATTAAAAAAGTTATCAGTGCAAGCTGCTTTCTGCTTAATTTATTAATTTGCATATATAACACTTATGGATCGGATGCCTAATGTACTAGGGAATGCAACTATCAAGACCGATAATCTCATGGAAATTTACGGTAGTGGGGCTGTATCTGCTTTACAGGTCAATTTGAAATTGAAGAACAGTGGTTTGGAGGGGTTTCTTGAGATCGAGTGGTCAAGAAGCTTTCTTGTTTTTTTTTAATTTTTAAAAATATTTTTTATAGATACATTATAATTATACATAGTTTTGGAATTCATTATGCCTGATTTGTACATGCATATAACTTTTTAAATTTATTATAATTTGTTATATATGACAGCAGAATGCATTTCAATATATATTACACATATATAGCACAGTTTTTTATATCTCTGGTTGTACATAACAGTTTAACACTATTTGTGCCTTCATACATGTATTTAGAGTACTGATATCCATCTCATTCCACTGCCTTTCCTATTCCTGTGCCCCATCTCTTCCCCTCCCTCCCCTTTGCCCTATCTAAAGTTTGTCTATTCCTCCCATGCCCCCCCATCCCCATTATGAGTCAGCCACCTTATATCAGAGAAAACATACCACATTTGGCTTTGGGGGATTGACTTACTTCACATAGCATTATATTCTCCAACTCCATCCATTTACCTGCAAATGTCATGATTTTATTCTCTTTTAATGCTGAGTAATATTCATTGTGCATATATAACACATTTTCTTTATCCATTCATCTACTGAAAGGCATCTAGGTTTGTTCCACAGTTTAGGTATAGTGAATTGTGCTGCTATAAACATTAACGTGGCTGCATCATTGTAGTAAGCTGTTTTTTAAGTCCTTTGGGTATAGACCAGGAGTGGGATGGGTCAAATGGTGGTTACATTACAAGTTTTCCAAGGAATCTCCATACTGCTTTCCATACTGGCTGCACCAATTTGCCCACATCCTTGCAAACACTTATTGTTTTTATTCTTAATAGCTGCCATTCTGACTGGAGTAAGATGAAATCTTCGAGTAGTTTTGACTTGCATTTCTCTAATTTCTAAAGATGGTGAACATTTTTTCATATGTTTGTTGATTGTATATTATCATCTGAGAAGTATCTGTTCAGTTCCTTGTTCCATTTATTGATTGGGTTATTTGTTTTTTTGGTGTTAAGATTTTTGAGTTTGTTATATATCCCACATGATGGTGATTTGGGCCTACTTTTTCTTCTATTAGGTCCAGAGTCTCTGGTTTAATTCCTAGGTCCTTGATCCACTTTGAGTTGAGTCTTGTGCATAGTAAGAGGTAGGGGTTTAATTTCATTTGTTGCACATGGATTTCCAGTTTTCCCAGCACCATTTGTTGAAAAGGTTATCCTTTCTCCAATATGTTTTTGGCGCCTTTGTCTAATATAAGATAACTGTAATTATGTGGGTTAGATTCTGTGCCCTCTATTCTGTACCATTGGTCTACAAAAATATTAAACGCCTCACGAATTTGCGTGTCATCCTTGCACAGGGGCCCTGCTGATCTTCTCTGTATCTTTCCAATTTTAGTATATGTGCTGCCGAAGCGAGTACTCAGGAAGCTTTCATATGAGAAAGATCCTGATCCTGATCAATGAGGAATAGTCAGCCACATGAAGGTTTATTGGAAAGGTAATTTGGCAAACAAAGCACATAGTGCAAAAACTATGAGGGAACAACGAGTTTATCATATTCTGGAAAAGAAAAGAGATGAAACTGTATCTTAGTAAGTGAGGGTCTGGGTAAATGACAAGAGGTAAGGCCAAAAGTTTGGCATGCTGGCTTTTGGAAGCGATTGTGAAGGTTTGGGTTTTCTTCTTAGTGGAAAGCCACTAGGAGGTTTTAATGTGGGGAATGACATCATTTGGTTAACTTTCTATAGAGATCTTTCTGGCTCACTGCAACTCTTACGTTATTTTTGGAGTGCCTGCATTTGTACTTGCTGCTTAAAGAAAAAACTACCTTCGTCTCTATGGTTGCAATAGTCAGTGATATATTCATGTTTCTTTTATGAAAACAACTCCGATATGTTACCTGTTTTTACACTTACATGTATGCTGTCATTTTGGTCAGTTTTGCTTATAGCATTTCCAAAATTGTGTTGTTTCCACTGGTTGCTGTGTGCAAATGTTTTGTGATGGCTGTTGGCAAAAAGCTCCCTTTCTTGCTAATATATGCTATTTGATTAGGACAGAAGACTGGAAATAAATTGCCTCAGACTTCTGACACTGCTTCACAAAAAATTCAGCATAACTGCAAATGATTTGAGATTCTTATTCATAATCTGTTATTACAATCTGGAGAAAGCTAAGAAATCCTCAAGGTGACTTTACGATAAACTTTATTAGAAATGAGAAGGGGTTTTGATAGTCATCTTTAATAGGGATAATATAGTTCATTAATTTTGTTTGAAAAACAGTTTCTCAATTATTGCCTTCCTTTCCTAGTACAGACCCGTACATACAATTTTGACTGTTTCAACTGATTTAACTTGTGATTTCAGTATCAATACTTTTAGTTTCTTCAGTGTCTCACCACAATATAATTTATTTACTTTGCTAAAAACAAGACAAGATCCTTCATGAAGTTTGCAGTCTAAAGGGAAGACTAGAACGTACTTACTCAAATAATCAATTACTTTTGATTGCTGATAAGTTCTTTAAAGGAAAATGACAGCAAGATACTGAGCTTGGAGACCTGACCTGGCCCTGAGGCTTCTCTGAGGACAAGGCATTACCCTGAGACTAGACTAAGACTCACTGGCTTTGTGAAAAGGAGCCTGGGGATTAGTCCAAGCCCAGTGCCTTATGCATGAGAACTCACAGGCAATAACATGGGGCTTTTGAAGAACTGAAAGAAGACTGAGTAGAGATATAAGGTTGTGTGAATTTTTCAATGTCTTTTAAAAACAGAAAGACTGTGATATGTGTTGTTTTGAAATTGTCATTGAATTTACAATTACATTTTATTTTAGCTTTTGCAGTGTTGAGGATTGAACCCAGCGACCTCCCACATGATAGGCCTCTGCCACCGAGCTATACCTAGGGCCCCAGAATTCACAAAATTTAATATTTCAAAATTGACTGATTCTATTGGTTTTAAGTTCAACTTTAAAATAGTAATACTCTATATATCTAATAAACCTAAGGATCACTTCTAATAAACCTAAGGGTCACCTATAGAAGAGGGAAGAAAGAGAGAATAAGGTTGGCATATTCATCCTCCCACATCCCTCCTTATGCAGTGACTTCTGGCCAGTTGTGTCCCTCAACTTAGAGTCACAGAAGAAGGCAGCTCTAGCCATCAATTTAGACCTTGTGAGGAACTTCGGTAGTAGAGATTGTATGAGCCACTTTGTATGTTAATTTATTCTCCTCCTCCGTTTTATTCACCCATGAACTTTGATAGTGGCCAAGGTCTCAGACTCCAAGTGGGAACATAGATAAGTTCACAATGCCCTGTGCTGATAGTTCATGTGTGCTTTACTTGGGATACAAACTTCTTCCAGGATGGAAGACAAGAGCCAGTGTTGAGGGACAAAGATGGTAAGATGAATTGGTTGTGTTCTCTTTGCCCGTTCAGATTCCCTTTCTAACCCTGTCCATCTTGCGCTTGTCCTGCTATATATGAATATACATGTCCTGCTATATATGAGAGCTTTTGCTCTCAGGTTTCTTATTGGGTTTGGCCAGTGAGAGGAACAGGCAAGACATTAGAGGGTGAAGTCTGGGTATTCATTTCCCTGGGGTCACTTCTTATCAATCACAGCTTCTGTTAAAAGTTGCAGTTCGGTTCAGGGGTCTTTATCATTCTAATGATGATTCTGTCCTCACACTCTTCAGGCAATTGCCACTTGTCATTAGCTTCAGAATAGTGTTTGCTCCTTTTTAATGGCCCTTTTATTCAAATTCCTCAGATTTTCCTAGTTTGAATCTGCTAGCTGTTGTTTGACAATTTTAATCTTTGAAGTTTTCTAGAGTGCTAAATTCTCTTCAATATTGCAATTGCTTTGAAAGGCAACTATACCAAGGTTAAACTATCAATTACAAACAATTGTTCTTGAACTTTACATAATATTATTAATGAATGGTACTTATTCATGAAGTCTGATACAGAAGGCTGCATAGATGTTTCCCTAAACAACTCTGGGGACAACATTCACATCATTTACAATGTAGGAGGCAAATCCTAGAGTGTGTAGTATACGTCCCCTGGATTGCTCAAGGAAAGTTTTTATTCCAGGAACATCAAGGTTATTATCTCAAACAAATTGAATTCCAGCATACTGAAGCTTCTCACTGTATTAGAGGAATTAGCTTTGCCTTAGATATGATTCTCTCATTGCTGGTTATCAATATGAGCATTAATTTTTTGAAAAAAAAATAATATTCTGAAAAGGAGAGGAAGAAGAGAAGAAAAGGAAAGGGGGAATAAGAATTGAAATAAAATTCCTTGTATCTATAATTATGGTCAAAAACAACCCAAATACTGTGTATAAATATAATGTTCTAATAAAAAACAAACAAAAATCTGTTCTGTTCAGATGATGTGGTCTCACAATATACATGCCCTGGATTCACCTTGAAAATTATCTAATTCTTCTATTTGATTTGAATCTGTAAAGCCCAACCTAGGTTATTTCACCATTTCTTTGGATAAAGCCAATCTATTTGCTGTCTGCTCCTTCTCAGTTCTTCCTGTTTGCCCATTCCACATGCCTTAAAACTGCTTCAGTGTCCTAGGTCGAATCCCTTCTTTTTCTGTCTCTGTGAATTTAACACAGGACTGGTCATAAATGAAGGGACAGCAGCATAAAAGGAGATGATAGAAGTGGGCAGAGATCGGTCATTGAGAAAAAAAATGGGTGAACCTTAGAAAGGCTGTAAGCAGAAAGACAACTTAAAGCCAGATGGATGGATTTGGGAAGGATTTTAAAAGTAAAATTCATAGGACTTGGTGGTGACTGAATCCAGGGAGTAAAGAAGAGAGGGATGTATAAGAAGATCCTTGGGTAGTTGGTAGGTTGTTGTGTCATTTACTTGGATGGGAGCACAGTGGTGGTGAGATCTTGATATAGAAAGTGGAAGAAGAGGGAGCAGGGAAAGCTCACAAGTTCAGTCTGAGTTGCCCGGTAAGAAAGATCTCCAAGTGACAATATTGAACAAGCATGAATTGTTTGGTGTAAGATGGCAATTGGAGCAGAGATTGAGACTTTAAATTTTTAAAAAATGCAACGTTTAGTGAATGAGAGTAAAGTAGAAGAGCAAAAATGTAAAATTAAATATTAAAAATTTTTATCATTTATCCATGCATGCCTACATTAGTTGAATAAATTCATCCCTTTTTTGAGGACCTTGCTTGTGTCAGATGTTAGTCTAGGCTCTGCATAAAGTGTTAAACTAACCCTTAAAGTAAACTCTCAAAGTTCTTCTCTCAGTCCACATGAATTCAGAATGTTGAGATTAAATGGCCAGTGCTTCCTTTAGAAAGAAATACACAGATCACACTTGATTTTATACTATTTAACTTTTTTAGATGTGTCCCATTTATTTTGTTTTTTTTTTCTTCCCATTATTTTGTAGGACCTTTTCTAAGTCCTCTATTGGCCGATAGTTCACAAGTTTGCCAGTTAATTTCTGGAAGATATTTATTTTTGTGTAACTAAAAGTGTTTATTGGTATAGTGTTCCTATGTGTGACTGAATACCTGACAAGAACAACTTTGAGGAGAAAAAGTTGGGGGCTCATGGTTTCAGATGTTCAGGCCAAGTTTGGTCAACTCCATTGCTCTGGGTCCAGAGTAAGACAGAACATCATGGCGGAAGAGCATGGAGAAGGAAAACAGTTAAGCTCACGGCATCCAGGAAGCAGAGAGCCAAAGGAGCCAAAGACAAAATATGATTCTCAAAGGCATGATCCCAGTGACCTACTTCCTCCAATCACATCCACTGCCTACAATTACAACCCAGTACTCCAAATTATTAATGCATAAAATGGATGAATCCACCAACAAGGTTACAGCTATTATAATTAATGATTTCACCTCTGAACATTCCTATATTGCTACATAAGCCTTTTGGAGGACATCTCATATCCAATTCATAACATCCTGTTTTATATATTTTTCCTTAAACTTCATTAACAGAAAAAAACTCCTTAAACAGTATCCACCATATGTCACAAGAGAAGCTTTGTGTGTTTGTGTGAAACAACTAAATAACCTAAAATATACCACTCAAATATTCTTCATATAGCAGTTTTATAAATACAATTTTAAAATATTTAATTGAGATTTCTGTAAAGATTTGGACACAAAAATTATATTCTAAGAAAAGTACACTTCCCTTAAAAATCAATTTAGTTTGAAATCAGGGCATGTTATGTTTAAAGCAAGGAAATAATCTTGACAGTAGAAATAAGGTGTTCTTCTTGTTCCAAAATACATTAATATAATTTTCTGGAAATAAGTTGTAATTTAATTTAATATATCTAAATTTTAGATTACTCCTGTCTAGAAACATGCAAATTTAAAAATAGGAAGGAAGGAAGTTCTGAATTACTTTAGACCAAACAAAATAAATGAATGCATGATCTCATCTGCTGTGAGACAGGCAGACTTGGAGACTTCTAGTGTGGACATGTTAAATTATTGATTATTGCTGATAATATTGTCCATATTAAATTACAAATAATTATTAAGCAGGAAAAGAGTCATTTTGTCCAGGGAAGTCCAAATGCTAAATAAACATTTTTTGAATGCTCAGATGTGCTAAGTAGACAATAAGTCAGGGACCTGGGCTGCAGAGATAAGAAGACCCTAAGAGCTCATAATTCAAAGAGAATTTCTTTCCTCAATATCTTTCTAATATGAGCTTCATCCCCTGGCTTCTACCTCTCTCTCTGCTTCTCCTCATGAGGTAAGAGGTTTTATTCCACCATGCCCTTTTACCATGCCCTTCCACCATGATGTTCTGCCTCACCATTGGCCAAGAACAATGGAGCCAGTCAACTGTGAACCAAACCTCTGAAACCATGAACCAAAATAAACATTTCCTCTTCCAAATTGTCAGATATTTTGGTCACAGCAGTGCAAAGCTGCCTAGCACAGTTGGTGTTCATTCAGGCAAACAAAAGTTGCACTTTGTATTTTAATAGTGGGAATTATGGATTTCATGCCTTTGGGTGGGTTAGGGAGTAGCCCAGGTTGAGAAGTCCACTGCCTACAGCCTCAGCCAGCGACACTGAAGTGAATTATTCTTGAGAGCTTTCCAGACACTACTGTGTGCCTGTCACTCACCATCTGCTCAGCATCTGCTTATAACTGCCAACAGAGAGCGACAGTTTATCCTCACCTTTGTAATCTCCTTAAGTGCCCATTTCATGCCCCGTTCTTTCCCAGTCAACATCTTAACTTTAAAGAATGAGTCTTGACAAAGTTCACTGTGAGTTTGAGTTCTACTTTCATGGTTCGTTTGGCCACCCACAGGATCAAGGTGACATGTGACTTTCAGAAATGCTTGCAACTAGTTTCTTTCAGGATAATCCTAGAAGGTTTTTAGTTTTCTGCACTTGACAATATGAAAACTTTCTTTCAGTAATCTTCAGTCATCTGTCCAGCCAGCTCTGGACCTTATTGTCAAGCTTTCTGCTAGGACATTTTCTTATAACACTTATGTTGTCTTTCAGCACTTAGCTGTCTATGAGCTATTAATTCCAGGCAACTCAAAGTAAAGACTGACCAAATATTTTTGCCACTGAATATTGCACACCAACAAAGTCCCACATTTTACTGAAAACGAGGTCATTGCTTTCTTTAACTTCAGATCAGAAAACCACTCCAAGATCAGAAAACCAATTTTAGATTCTCTTCTTTGAGGTTCAGTTTTCTTGAAATTGCTGCCAGAATGAAATATTCTCAGAGCTAAGTTGGTCATTTAAAAAAGTCACTAAGTACTTTTCAAGAATGAAGGGCTTTAATGCAAGAACTAAAGACCCACACACCATTGGAAAGGCGAGGGTGTCCAAAAAGCCATTTCTGAGTCTCACCCTGAAACACTAAAGTGGATGGATCCGATGGGCTCACTCAGAAGCCACTGTGAGTCTTATATCTTCTGACTGTTCATCTGAGAGGTCAGCAATCTATGGCCCATAGACAAAATCTGACATGACACACATTTTTTTTGTACCGTGTGCAAGCTATAATGATTTATACTTTTAAAGGTGCCACTATGTGAATGTGTCACCCCAAAGGTCATGGATTGGAACCCTGATTATCAATGCAATGGTGGGGAATTTAGAAAGTATTAGGATTAAGTATTAAGAAGTATTAATTCTGAGGGCTTAATACTGCTCTGATGGGACTGGATTAAATTCTCTTGAGAGTGAGTTCTTGCTCTTGCAGACCTCTATTAGATTACTGTGAGAGTGAGTTGTTATGATATAATGCTGGCCCCAGTGTTTTGTCCCTTTCACCTACATTCACTTGTCCTGCATTCCCACCATGTTATAACACAGCATGAGGTCATCACCGGAAGCTGAAAATATGCTAGAACCATACTCTTGGACTTACAGTCTCCAGAATTGCAAGCTAAAAACTTCTTTCCTTTATAAATTATCTAGTCTCTTGTAGGCGAACATTACAAGAGCAAACAAAAATACTGACTCAAGCTTGACTCCTTTTGGTGTTCTGTAATATGCAATGAAAGTTTCTCGAGCTCATTGTTATTTCTCTGAACTGATGAATTCCCATGCTCCCATGCTCAGAAAATTGGATGACACAAATGGGTTGAAAAAGAAATCAAAAGCAGAATATTTTCTGATGTCCAGGGTTTTCTTTTTATTTTGGTGGAAGTAGGGGGGTACAGGGGATTGAACTCAGGGGCACTTGACCACTGAGCCACATCCTTTAGCCCTATTTTGTATTTTATTAGAAACTGGGTCTCACTGAGTTGCTTAGTGCCTCGCTAAATTGCTAAGGCTGGCTTTAAACATATGACCCTCCTGCCTCCGCCTCCCATATGTCCAGGGTTTTAATAGGATTGTTTATATAGCATAAACCACCTTGTGTGGCCTGAAGTCTCAGGTAAACAAAGATACTGTTTATCAGGTAAGATATTCCAAATTCTTAGAGGTTGTCTCCTAGGATAAATAAATAATTTTATTGAGAGTATATAATACTGATGTAGGTAGAAGAAAAAGTGACTGCTCTATTAAAAATAAGTTCAGAAAAGATGTCACTTTGTTTTGGAAAATGCCTTAACAGTCTCTCTGAAAGTGAAGAGTGAGGTTCTCCAGGGTTTAGTCTGCAAGGAGAGGGATGGACTGCTTGCAAAATAGTTGCATGAAAAGGCAGTAAGATATGAGAGAAGAAGAGGAAAGGACTGGAGATAAGATTAAAAATGGGGAGTTGAGGAGCTGATAATATTTCTACAGGAATGTAACTCAGTGGTATAGTGGTATCATGCTTGTCTAGCATGTGTAAGACCTTGGGTTTGATCCCCAGCAAACAAATATAGAAAGTTGGTTGTTTTTTTTTTCTTTTGATAGAAATTTGTTGGTGTCAGATTGTTAAAAGCAATCTGACATAAGTGAGTGTCCCAAGGTCAAAGAGCTAGTAAATGAAATAAGTGGGATCAGCAGTCTTTCTAGAAAAGTCTGCTTTAAGAAGCATTTTTTATTCCAATAATTTTTAATTGTTAAATGATACCTTGGGATGTTAAACAATGCACGGCTCTTTTGCTAACATCTGAGATGCTCAGAAGCTATCCACTAACTTTCTGGGATAATAACGTGCCGGGTTTCTGTTCTCTTGACTAAAAGGCTCAGGGGTCACTCCAGTTAAACTGGGCTAACTGGGCTGCATGAAATAACCACACAAGAGACACAAATACCTTTTTCTTAGGGGTCGCTGTGACGGCTCCTCTGACCTTAAGGGTCCGCAGAAAAAGAGAGAGAGAGAGCACGCGCTGACCCCTTTTATTGAGGAGAAGCTATTCAAATGAGGCAAGGGGTCAGGTTTCAGGGGGCTGAGTATCTTCATGAAGTCCACTGTCAGCAGGTTGACTGACACCTGGGTAGGCCACACCCAAGGGCACAGCAAGAGGAGGGGACACACACAAGGCACTTCCATGGAAGATTCTATCCTAAACAGGGCAAGGGGTTATATTACAAAGGAACAGGTGAGCATAGCTTCACCCATGGGGCTGTAGCAAGACACACCCATTTCTGTGACTGAGCGCCTCAGCACCCAGCTGGGGAGTGTAACTCAGTCACGTGTAAGGTTGGCTTCCCACAATAACGCATTTAAATAGCTAATAAATATTTACTTGCCAAATGTTAATAGTAAGATGTTAATAGTTAAGTTTCAGAGAAAGCTTTTGGGAAAATAGTCAGGAAGCACAATATCTTTATAAGCATTATAAGAGCAAACAAAATACTGACTCAAGCTTGACTCCTTTTGGTGTTCTGTAATATGCAGTGAAAGTTTCTCGAGCTCATTGTTATTTCTCTGAACTGATGAATTCCCATGCTCTATTCCAGCTGACATTTTTGCATTGAAACAAGAACATATGAGAATTTCTTGGTTTCTGGAAGCCAACAAATCCTGAATTTTGTAGGTGTTGATGCCTCACTTAGTTACCTGTCTAGAGAAATAGTCTCAGCCAAAGAACAGAGACAATAATAAAGTGGAGATGTTTGGAAAGAATTTTATTTTTTTTAAATTTTCCATATGTGCCCCCTGCTTGATGCATCCAGAACTGCTGCTAGAGTCTGACTTTCAAGGCTTATGTACAAGAGCTAAATTCTTATTTTGACCCCAAAGTAAAATGCAGAGCAAGCAGAGTTGAGTTGTTGCTCTTATTTCTGACAGCTTCCCTTGGAATTTCCCATTCCATCTTTTTTAGTCACTTCCTCCCAACATCTGCTGGCTCATTTGTTCATAATCTAGGAATCATCTTCCATTCCTCTGGTGAATTCTTCCTTTGCTTCTTTGTCTAAGGTATGGTGAATGTGGGGATTAGATTATAGGCCACAATTCTTCACCTCTGTTAGAACAATATATCAATATATCACTCTCTATGACCTCATGATGAATCAACCCTGCTTCTCTGTTTAAAGGTAGACTTGGCTATAAGCCTTGTTTTGGCCAATGAGACATCAACAGAGGGCATGCAAGCAAAGCCTTGGAAATTGCTTATGTCATGGGCTTGATTTCTACCACTCATGCCAAGGCCACAAAAGGAACACAAAGCTCTGGACCTCTGGTCTGGGAAGATTTAGATGCCACCTGCACTTGGAGCAATGCAATGCCCAGACAAACCCAGCATGGGTCAGTCAACCCCAGCTGACCTGCACACATGCACATGATAATACATCATTGATGTCTTAAGTGACTGATCTTTGGGCCATTTTTCTACATAGCAGTTTAACATCTACTGACTTTTACATCTACTTTCTTTTACATATTCTGATTCAGAAAATTAGAATATGTAAAAGAAAGGGCAAGAGAAGACAGAAAGAAAGAACAAACCCTTCAACATTTATTGCTTTTGTTGGCATGTTAGTTTTACTGTCAAGTCAAGCAGCAGCCAACTGGTGCTGACTATTCAAGTGTTTGAGTCACTGTTCTACTACTTATTGGCTTTGAACTAGAATTTTTGAATCTGAAAAGTGAAGATTACTAGTGAGGATCTATTAGGACTCAAGTGAGCATGCAAATATGTCAAGCATCTGGATTCAAGAAATAGGAAATGTTACTATTATTACTATCATCATCATCATTATGACAGCCGCCACCACCACCATTAGCAGTTATAATAGCAGCAGAAGGAGTAGTAACTCTTATCGCTTCTCGGCCTTTTGGCTAAGATCAAGTGTAGAAGGAGTAGTAACTCTTAACTAACCTTTTACAACATCCCACCCTTTGCCCCTGCCAGAAAGCTATGTAGCATTGTCTCATGGCGACCTTGTAACATTATGAAAAAGCATTGTGATGAAGGAAAATTTCCATGTAATATTGTTTGAAATTTTCTTTGAAATGCAAAATTAGTTTTCCCTTATCTCCGTTAGGATCTGTATTTCTATTTATCTAGGTGAAAACAAAAAGGAAGATAAAAGAAGCATTAGAGGGGATTGTTTGTATGTAATGCTGATAGACCAGGAATACATACGGCCAGAAAATGAAGGTCTGGAGGGAGGGATAAAGTGTGTGAGAAATTAGTAAAGACAGGGTCGTGTAATGAGAGAAAGATCTGGCCTTGTGCTCACAACTCTCTGGGCAATGTCATTGGCAAGATGTACTGTGAATCCTTAAAAAAGACACTGAATATTTACCACTTTCCTTAGTTCCCTAGCATGAGTGACAGTGAAAACCACTTGCTTTAGAGACAAGGAGATACCAGGGGTGTGTGGGCTTCTCAGTGAGGGGGTCAGGGAAAGAGATCAGAACCAATGGGAGGTACCAGTAGGAGGGAAGTATACTGCCCAGGACTGGGTTGTTCCTGAAAAAAAAAAAAAAAAGAACATGTGCTGGAGAGAAAGCGTGACTTCTTACTCACTTACCCTCCTCTTCTCTTCCCTCCAAACGTCTCTCTCTTTCTTCTTCTTCTTCTTCTTCTTCTTCTTCTTCTTCTTCTTCTTCTTCTTCTTTTTTTTTTTTTTTAGGTAGTTACCAGGGATTGAACTCAGGGGCATTTTACCACTGAGCTAAATCCTCAGTCCTTTTTATTTTTTATTTTGAGACAAGGTCTCAATAAGTTGCTGAAGGTCTCACTGAATGTTGAGTCTGGCTTTGAACTTGCAATCCTCCTGCCTTCAACTCCTGAGTTGCTGGGATTATAGGCAAGGGCCACATGCCCAGCTTACTTATCCTTCTCTTACACTTATTCTTCTAACTCTAAGGAGCCTTCTCCAGACTTTAAGAACATTCATCAAGGACTTAGAATGTGAGAGATTGTAATCTCCTCTCCCCATCCCTGTTTTGCTGGGAAAATAAATTGGATTTTCGAAGTGCCAGCTTAGGAGATTCTTTATTGTCGTTACCATGATTCTTTGAAAATCAGGACCTGCAAAATACTGTAGAGGGAATTTGTCTGCGGTTGACCAAAAAGAAGCTGCAGGCTATCCTTATTTCAAGGTGAAATTTTCAGTGATGCTATGTACAGTAGTAGCTGGGTTCAGAATGTCCAGAGAATGATCAGGCCCCAGACGTCCATTTTCTTGAGAGTGTAAACAATCTTTTTGGAGACAATTCACCTCTTGGAACCTTTAGCTTGAAATAGGAAGGCATAAGTGAGGGTAATTCTTAGTATAGTCTGGTGGTTGCTCACCTCTGTTGACCCAGTGCTTATGAACTAAGTGGGATCCAGTCAGGGTGGAATTGAGATGGGGCATATCACCAAAGAAATCTGACAGAGCTGTCTTACTAGAAGTTCTGTAAGAACTTAAACACCAGGATCAATGTCTTAGTACTTCATATCACTCTCCCCAACCAGCTTTGGCACTCATGTAGGGGCTCCAGTGTGACAGTGATGGGTGATGGAGCTTGGAAGTTATGGTAGCAATGCTGGCATCTGATGGGAGTATCTGGTACCTACTGGGCACTATGAAGTGAGGGACTTAGGTTGTCAGTGAGCTGGAATGGGGGTGGGGGGCCAGGGAACCAGAGCTACTTCAGGGCAGCTGCATGGACAATTCAGTTTATTTGTTTGTGGTAGGTGGAATTCTTCAGGGGGCTGGAGTCCTACCTGGTAACATAGGAAAAAGAGCAAGGAAAAAAGTAATATTTTTTAAAATAACTAAGCACTTTAGATAGATTTTACCATTTAATCTTTGCAACAATCTTATGCATTACATACTAAAATTGTTCCCATTTTCCAGATTCATTTTTTTTGAGGGTAGATGTAATTCAAATAAGTCAGCTAAGGCCACTTGACAGCAATTGAAGGTCAGGCTTAAAACTTCAGCAGACTGGTTCTGAAGCCCTGACCTTCAGCCATTTCTTTATGTATTTCCTCTTGCTTGTGAGAGCTGCAGAAACTGAGGTTAAATACTCAGTAAGTGCAGTTTGTCTGCTCTGACACCGTTTTCTGAGTTGGAAATCCCCAGTTTTACACTGGAGCTCTGAGGCAGAATCAATAACATTCTGAGAAAAGTGCACACATGTATTATCAGTGACCACGACCCAGTGTATTATAACATCCTGTGGCCAGTTAATTGTTTTTAAAGACATGTTTTTCAGGGAATAAGCAGTACACTGAGGCATCAACACCAGGACAAAAAAACATGTTTAGCATCTGTAGTTTGTTTTGGAACCATGAAAGTCTTTGAAAAGTAAGCACAACTTTCCAATCTTCAGTTTTTTTTCAGGCAGCAAGCTATCTGCAGGTTACGGGATAGAAAATGAGCTGAGTGATCTCTTAAATTAATACAATGAGATTTGGGTTTAATGAAAGAAAACAAAGCAAGATGGTTGCCCTATTTTTGTAAGGTGATGCTATCTACCTTCAAAAGGCCAAAGCAAAAATATTCCCAGTAAAGTTTAATTTGTGTATTTTCTTTCTTTTGAAGAATTAGTAGTGTCTTCATAATTAGGTTACTCATCACATACTGCTTTGATAGGAACCTGTCTATTCACTTATTTTTCAGTCACTAACTATTTTCGAGTGCTCAAGTTCTGTGTGTTGAGAATCACCATGCTAGGTGCTGTCAACGTGAAGATAAATAGACACCATCACTCTGGTGGCTTTAACTCTCATCTAGTGGAGGAAAAAGGTGGAAGGCTGGTAAATATGCGAGAAACTAGGTTACTGATTTGTACCCAGTATTACTTAAACCCATTTCTACAGAAGGGCTTAGGAGAACCTAAGAAGCAAGGAAAGTGGTTAGGAGGATGGAACCCCTTTTCTGAGTTCTGGAGTTACATAAAGTTAGCTGAGCAAAGGAATGGCATGGAGTGGCATGAGGTAGAGGCAGCAGTTGTTCAGCAGTCCACACTCGAGCCTCCCTTTGCTCAAGCCATGGAGACATCTGTGAAAAATGAGAAGGTGAGAAACATCTGTGTGCAGGTGACTGTGAACAATGTGGAGTTGCTGGGATTTAGTCTAGGAAAGATTGGACTAGAATGGCTGCCGGAAGTTCCCTCAAGAAGGTCTCTTACACCATGTTAGACTGCAGAACTGAGCCAGACCAAGTTGTCCCTGCTTAAGGTAGTGTAGAGAGTATTCCGCAGAGTGAAATTTCTTCAGTGAATGAAACTGGCCATTTTTATGAAAATATATTTTGTGCGTGTGTAATTTAAAATAATCTTTTTTAAATAAAAAGATTGTGACAAAAGATGTTATCTAAAAAAAAAAGTCCTTAGCATGTAAATTTGGCATCTTTCTGTAAGTTTCTAAAATATATTTTTTTAAAAAAGTCGATGCATTGTAAAGGAGTCTGAGAGCTACCGATGTGTCAGACAAGGCAGCTCTTGAGGGATCTAGTTATGACGTCATAGCTGGATTTATGCTTTAAAAAGAAGGTTTCTTTAGCCATGAAGGGAGTGAATTTGAGGGAGGCAAACCCAGAGGCAGGAAGACCATTCATGAGATTAATGCTCTTGTCTAGGTGAGACATGATAAAGGACTGACCTTGGCTGGGGCAGTAGGGATTAGGGGAGCAGGAGAGAGCTGTAAAAATATAAGACAAAATCATTAGGAGTCCATGATTGGATACAGGAATGAGGGAGCGCGCTGAATATTATCATTCCTTGCCATTTCATAGCAGGATGGAAGAGTGAACTTCTTTGTGTTCATCAGTGACTGAGTTGACTTGAGGCAAACATGGTTATAGTACCATTGGAATAAAGATGGCGAACATCAGGGAAGTTATCTTCCTGTGAGACCAGTTACCACCAAGGTCAAACCATCTTGGAAAAAAATAATCCCAGGTACCAGCTTTATATTGGGTGTGGCTAGAGCTTCTTTGATTGTGAGAGGGATCTGGTGGTATCAGGTGGGAGCCCAAGAGTTAGGCAAATACGAAGGACATTATAAAAACCCAGCAAGGCATTCATGAAGGATGCTCACCCTGCTTCTTCACAGAATCAAAGCAAGTGCTAATGTTTCTTCATCATCCTCAGTTCTACCCCCCCAATACCTTAATTCCTACAAGGAATGCAAAGTGGCAGTCTGTTCTGGCCAAAGGACATAGCACAGATGGATCTTGTTTGCAAGAGCAACCATAAGCCTTTTGCTACCGAGATAAAACTGATTTAATCATGTATTAGACTAAAATAACTTGTGAAATCACTCTGCTTTTGCTACTGAAGTACAAACAGTCCCCGAAATGGTGATCAAGTACTCTCTGGAAGACATTTCCGGCATACACACATGGTAAACTAGTTGAGGAGTTTAGAATCCAAATTGCAGATCTTCTGATCATGGCTTTGCTCAGCAGAAAGTAATATTACAAGTTAAAATGTTCACTCTTCTGATTAGGAGGCGGTAAATTATACAACACGGTCCTCAGAGGACTGCTGGGAAAGACTTATAATATAAAACAATATAAGGCCATGTCCCCTGAGTTTTGATTGTACTTGACCCTGGGACAAAAGTATGCTTGAAATGTGGAAAACAGTCAGCAATGAACTTAAATTTTGGAAGGCTGCACCACGTGGTATCACAGCAGGAAATTAACTTTGATAGGAACATAGCATAGAAATGAGATTGAAAGGTATTGAAAACGAGGCTGCTGAGTGATCTTGTTTTTAAGTGATAGATATCTTCTGAACTTAACAGCCAGTAGTTAAAATGAAATATTTAAAAAAATCATCTTCCCAGTTTGCACTTAGGAGGCTGAATTGGGTTCTTTTCCCTGAAATGACTCCATCCTATCCTCTTAAAGTACTTAGAACTGCTATGAGGTAACGGGAAGTAAGTGACTTTTAGTTAACATTTACTTCTGGAAAGTAAATAGTGAACTTCAAGGGGATTAGTTGAAATTTATTGAAACAACAAGTACATCAGGGTTATGTTGAATCACCATCCTGTGTAAAAGACTCTATGCTGCGGTGCAGTGAACATTTTTGTTTTGTTACCAAGGCAGCATCTATTCCTCCTTCCTCCTATGAGACATAGGCTTCTCTTTGAGAAGCCACAGCTCTCCCCACTGTGTAGCAGCCCTGGAATTGTAGTGCACTTGACTCCACCTCCAGCTGCCACACCACAGGGTTGGTGGAGGGAACCCAATCAGGAAATTAACTTTGATAGGAGCGTAGCATAGAGGTGGCCTAATCTGTGTGAATGAGGAATTTGGTCCCAACCTATGCTCATCCTCTTCCTGGTATGAACAAAGAAACATGCAGTCTTGTTGCTGCAGGATGACACCTTGATTGTGGGCTCAGCTTACCTGAAGACTAAGCCAAAATGAGGAGAGAGAGAGGAGCCAAGAGAACTGCAGAAAGATGAAGCCATAGTCCTGGGTCGGGCCAGGTCTACCCCCTGCCTTCCCTGTGGACTTTCCAGTTACATGATCCAGTCTGTCTCTTTTATTATTTGCTAATTTCTTTATTTGCTTGTTGGGTGGTTGATGGTTTGCTTGTTTGCTGGCTGGTGTGAGAGGATGAAAGGAGTATGAGGTTTACATTTACACAAAAATTATTAACCTTTCATTGTCTAAACTTAAGCTTAATTGTGGAATGTCAGGACTTCCTTCTTCACTCCTTTCTGATAGTCAATATTAGCAAGAAAGAAAAATTTTTAAAAAAATGTAGATATTTTACTCTGCAGAATTTGACACTCCCACTAAGGTCTATGGAAGAGAAAACAAAATGGCACCACTGCCTGAGAGCAGGGAGAAAGACCTTGGGGACTGCAGGAAGGAAATGGAGGAGTGATGATTAGAACTTACCCTTGAATCCTTTCCCAACCACAGTCCTATTCCAAGGCTTCTCATTAATGTCAAGACATTGTATTATGTATGTGTAGAAGGAAGTTGTTTTTTGGCTTGAGTTTCACACTTGTCCTCCAATATGATTCAAACTAGTTATCAAGAGGCCTGAATAGGTGGTGGAGTGGTCTGCCAAGGGTTATGCACACAGAGGACGAAGGATCTCCCAGGGGAGATCTCATTCTCTGGGAAGTCCAGGAGAGAAGCTTGGTAATTTTTTTTGGGGGGGGCAGGAGGGTACTGGGGATATAACCCAGAGCCTTGTACATGCTATGCCAAATGCTGTACCACTGAGTGACATCTCAGATACTCTAACCTTAATTTTTGTAGCAGAAAAATGATTCTGAACATATCTCCATGTGAACTCACATCTAGTTGCTGAGATGTGAAACAGAGGGCTGTAAGAAATGAAATAAGTTAAAACAAAGAAGGCAAGGAAGGAAGGGAGGGGTGCCCATGAGGGAGAAAGAAATGCAAAAGGAAGGGAGTGAGCATGAGTGATCTGCAGGTGCTGACCTGCTGCCACAGTTTGCAGGAACTTGAGTCTCTCTTGCTTTTCCTGGTGTGGCCACCTTTTGAGTCAAGTCAGGGTAATAGTGACTATGGGAAAGTTGACAATCAATATATATATTTTTAAGAGCAAATGACCATAAACTTCATGATGATAAATAAAAAGAAATCAGTTAACAGTAAAAAATATATCTAGAAACAATCACCTAGATGAAAAAGCTGCAGTTTCATTTTAAATTACTAGTTCTTCAAACATCTGTCAGGTATTAAAACTGCTTTAATCAGAGAAGTGTAAGAAAAAAGCTTTCATTACCCTCTGATGCAAAATGATTCCAATGTGATATTTTTGTAGAATACTAACTGTAGGTTCTTTTTTATTTTTTATTTTTTTACAAATAAATAAATAGAGAAGGGAAGATGGCGGCGATGGGAGTGCATCACCCCAGTGCGCCGCGTCACTATGCGGGAGAAAGACGAGGTGAAACGGCTGAAGGCTACCTTGTTGGGAATTTCCAGTGAAATTGAGAATCTAGAGGACGGATTTACATCGCGTGGGGTTCGGCTGCGGGGGCTCGGTCGCGGGCGATTTCTGCGCACGGAGGGTAGCAGAGCCTGGTCGGCGGACCGCCCCGCGGATGGAGTCTGCAGCGCGCACCGGGTAACGGCGAGGTACCGGAGTGGGAGTACAGCGATGCGGATTCTGGGGGCTCCTGCCAGCGGTGCAATGGCCGTGCTTAGTGCTGAGTTCTGGCTTTGAGACAGAGGAGAGAAGCGGTCCAGTTCGGTTCTCGACACCGGTAGGACCACGGAGGAGGACAGCAGCTGCCATCTTGGAGAGCTGATGTAATCATCCCTGTTTTCTACTGATCTCAGCTCATTCAACTACGGAACAGGTGATTTCAGGCTGGTATTTGCCTGCATCTCGCAGACAGATTGCTCAGGCTCGGGGCTGGAGAACCTGAGGAGAATACTCCTTGGGGCTCGCTCCTGGAAAGGCGTGCACCGGGCTTTGAGCGGCCGGATTCTGGTTCCCCGGGCTGCTTTGGCCTAGGGCTGGGGAACCTGCGGGAACTGCGTGCTGAGGCCAGCTCCAAGTGGAACGTGCGCTGAGGGGCGGCTGGGCTCTGACTCCCGGAACAGTTTTGGTCCGGGGCTGGGGAGCCCGCGGGGACTGCATCTTTGGGCCTGCTCCTAGCGGAGCGTGGCCGGGATCGGAGAGGCCGGGTTCTGGCTCCCGAAGCTGCTTTGGCCCAGGGCTGGGGAACCTGTGGGGACTGCTTCTCGGTCCGGGTCCTGCTGGGTGCTGTGGGGGCCTGGGGGGCAGAGTGGAGCTGCCGCCTGCACCCAGAGCAGGCCAAGTGACCCGCCGGCGTGGTATCACGACACCCCAACTGCAGCTGGGGCCGAGGGGAGTAGCCGCCCTCGCCTGGAACAGGAACAGTGACCCGACGGTGCGGTAGCCAAATCACCCCATTTGGAGTGGGGGCTGTGCAGAGCCGCCATCTGAGCCTGCAAGGTAGGCAGACCTGCGACCCACTGGCAGGACAGCCTGCCAGTGTGGTGGACAAGTAGCGCCGAGGCAGTCACGTCACACTGGTTGGAGTGGGGGTGGAGCAGAGCCGCCGCCCATGTCCAGAAAAGGCCCAGCGACCCGTTGGAGAGGCAGTCAGGTACCCCCACTAGGAGTGGGGGCTGAGCAGAACTGCCGCCCGAGGCCGCAAGGTAGGCAGAACTGCGACCCACCGGCGGAACAGGCTTAGAGGCCGACCAGCGTGGTAGACACGTCACACCAATTGGAGTAGGGGCGGAGCAGAGCTGCTGCCCACGTCCGGATCAGGACCAACGACCTGAGGGCATGGTAGTTATGTCACCACAATTGGAGTGGGGGCAGAGCAGAGCCGCCACCCGCGCCCGCAGGGTGGGCAGACCTGCGACCAACCAGCGTGGTAGATAGGTCACCCTAATTAGAGGAGGAGCACAGCCACTACCCGCCCTGCAAGGGAGATCTCCCAACTATACAAGAGCAATATAAATAAATAGGGGGAAAATTTCAAAAACACAACAGTTTCACCAAGCAGAAAGAAACGCGAGCAGTATGAAAAGACAAGGAAAGAAAGGACCACAAGCAATGCAGGTCAACTCAAATTTAGAAGAGGTAATAGCTGCAACAGATGGAATGTCAGATAAAGAGTTCAGGATATACATGCTTCAGATGATTTGGAGTCTCAAGGAAGACATATGACAGCAAAATCAGACAATGAAAGATCACTTTGACAAGGAACTACATAAACAAATACAGGAAGTAAAAGATCAATTTCACAGGGAGATAGAGGTAATAAAAAACAAACAAAAATAGAAATCCTAGAAATGCAGGAAGCAATAAACCAACTTAAAACCTCAATTGACAATACTACCAGCAGAGTAGATCACTTAGAAGATAGAACATCAGACAATGAAGACAAAGTATTTCAACTTGAAAAGAACATAGACAGCTCAGCAAGTCTGCTAAGAAACCATGAGCAGAACATCCAAGAAATATGGGATAACATTAAAAGACCAAACTTAAGAGTCATTGGGATACAGGAAGGCACAGAGCTCCAAACCAAAGGAATAAACAATCTATTCAATGAAATAATACGAGAAAACTTCCAAGACCTGAAGAATGAAACAGAATCCCAAATCCTAGAAGGCTACAGGACGCCGAATGTGCAAAATCATGAGATCCACACCTAGACACATTATAATGAAGATGTCCAACATACAAAATAAGGAGAGAATTTTAAAAGCTACAAGAGAAAGGAAGCAGATTACATTTAGGGGTAAACCAATCAGGATAACAGCTGATCTTTCAACACAGACTCTGAAAGCTAGAAGATCCTGGAATAATATATTTCAAACACTGAAAGAAAATGGGTTCCAACCAAGAATCGTGTATCCGGCGAAATTAAGCTTCAGGATGGAAGATGAAAATAAAACCTTCCACGATAAACAAAAGTTAAAAGAATTCGCAGCTAGAAAACCATCTCTTCAAAAAATCCTTGGCAAAACATTACAGGAAGAGGAAATGGAAAATAACATTGAAAACCAACAGGGGGAGGTAGGACAGTAAAGGGGGGAAAGTAATCAAAGAGGAAAACAAATCAGGTTTAGTAACATTAATAAATAAATATGGCTGGAGGAACAAACCATATCTCAATAATAACCCTAAATGTTAATGGCTTAAACTCACCAATTAAGAGACACAGGCTAGTTGAATGGATCACAAAACAAGACCCAACAATATGCTGCCTACAGGAGACACATTTGATAGGAAAAGATATACATAGACTGAAGGTGAAAGGTTGGGAAAAATCATTCCACTCATATGGACTTCGGAAACAAGCAGGAGTGTCCATACTCATATCAAATAAAATAGATTTCAAGCCAAAGTTAATCAAAAGGGATAAAGAGGGACACTGCATACTGCTCAAGGGAACCATACACCAACAAGACATAACAATCATAAATATATATGCCCCAAACAATGGTGCAGCTATGTTCATCAAGCAAACTCTTCTCAAGTTCAAGAGTCTAATAGACCACCATACAATAATCATGGGAGACTTCAACACACCTCTCTCACCACTGGACAGATTTTCCAAACAAAAGTTAAATAAGGAAACTATAGAACTCAATAACACAATTAACAACCTAGACTTAATTGACATATATAGAATATACCACCCAACATCAAGCAGTTACACTTTTTTCTCAGCAGCACATGGATCCTTCTCAAAAATAGATCATATATTATGTCACAGGGCAACTCTTAGACAATATAAAGGAGTACAGATAATACCATGCATCTTATCTGATCATAATGGAATGAAACTGAAAATCAACGATAAAAGAAGGAAGGAAAAATCATGCATCACTTGGAGAACGAACAATAGGTTACTGAATGATCAATGGGTTATAGAAGACATCAAGGAGGAAATTAAAAAATTTTTAGAGATAAATGAAAACACAGACACAACATATCGGAATCTATGGGACACATTGAAAGCAGTTCTAAGAGGAAAATTCATTTCTTGGAGCTCATTCCTTAAAAAAAGAAAAAAACCAACAAATAAATGATCTCATACTTCATCTCAAAATCCTAGAAAAAGAAGAGCAAAACAACAGCAAAAGAAGTAGAAGGCAAGAAATAATTAAAATCAGAGCTGAAATTGATGAAATCGAAACAAAAGAAACAATTGAAAAAATTGACAAAACTAAAAGTTGGTTCTTTGAAAAAATAAATAAAATCGACAGACCTTTAGCCATGCTAACGAAGAGAAGAAGAGAGAGAACCCAAATTACTAGCAGACGGGATGAAAAAGGCAATATCACAACAGACACTTCAGAAATACAGAAGATAATCAGAAATTATTTTGAATCCTTATACTCCAATAAAATATAAGATAGTGAAGGCATCGATAAATTTCTTAAGTCATATGATTTGCCCAGATTGAGTCAGGAAGATATAGACAACCTAAACAGACCAATAACAACAGAGGAAATAGAAGAAACCATCAAAAGACTACCAACTAAGAAAAGCCCAGGACCGGATGGGTATACAGCAGAGTTTTACAAAACCTTTAAAGAGGAACTAACACCAATACTTTTCAAGCTATTTCAGGAAATAGAAAAAGAGGGAGAACTTCCAAATTCATTCTACGAGGCCAACATCACCCTGATGCCTAAATCAGACAGAGACACTTCAAAGAAAGAAAACTACAGACCAATATCTCTAATGAAGCTAGATGCAAAAATCCTCAATAAAATTCTGGCGAATCGGATTCAAAAACATATCAAAAAAATTATACACCATGATTAAGTAGGATTCATCCCTGGGATGCAAGGCTGGTTCAATATACGGAAATCAATAAATGTTATTCACCACATCAATAGACTTAAAAATAAGAACCATATGATCATCTCGATAGATGCAGAAAAAGCATTTGACAAAGTACAGCATCCCTTTATGTTCAAAACTCTAGAAAAATTAGGGATAACAGGAACATACCTCAACATTGTAAAAGCAATCTATGATAAGCCACAGGCCAGCATCATTCTGAATGGAGAAAAATTGAAGGCATTCCCTCTAAGATCTGGTACAAGACAGGGATGCCCTCTCTCACCACTTCTGTTCGACATAGTTCTCGAAACACTGGCCAGAGCAATTAGACAGACGAAAGAAATTAAAGGCATAAAAATAGGAAAAGAAGAACTTAAATTATCACTATTTGCAGATGATATGATTCTATATCTAACAGACCCAAAAGGGTCTACAAAGAAACTATTAGAGCTAATAAATGAATTCAGCAAAGTGGCAGGATATAAAATCAACATGCATAAATCAAATGCATTCCTGTATATCAGCGACATATCCTCTGAAAGGGAAATGAGGACAACTACTCCATTCACAATATCCCCCCAAAAAATAAAATACTTGGGAATCAACCTAACAAAAGAGGTGAAAGACCTATACATTGAAAACTACAGAACCCTAAAGAGAGATATAGAAGAAGACCTCAGAAGATGGAAAAATATACCCTGTTCATGGATAGGCAGAACTAACATCATCAAAATGGCGATATTACCAAAAGTTCTCTATAGGTTTAATGCGATGCCAATCAAAATCCCGATGGCATTTCTTGTAGAAATAGAGAAAGCAATCATGAAATTCATATGGAAAAATAAAAGACCCAGAATAGCAAAAACAATGCTAAGCAGGAAGTGTGAATCAGGTGGTATAGCGATACCAGACTTCAAACTATACTACAGAGCAATAGTAACAAAAACAGCATGGTATTGGTACCAAAACAGGCGGGTGGACCAATGGTACAGAATAGAGGACACAGAAACCAATCCACAAAACTACAACTTTCTTATATTTGATAAAGGGGCTAAAAGCATGCAATGGAGGAAGGATAGCATCTTCAACAAATGGTGTTGGGAAAACTGGAAATCCATTTGCATCAAAATGAAACTGAATCCCTTTCTCTCGCCATGCACAAAACTTAACTCAAAATGGATCAAGGAGCTTGATATTAAATCAGAGACACGGCGTCTGATAGAAGAAAAAGTTGGCTATGATCTACATACTGTGGGGTCGGGCTCCAAATTCCTCAATAGGACACCCATAGCGCAAGAGTTAACAACTAGAATCAACAAATGGGACTTACTCAAACTAAAAAGTTTTTTTCTCAGCAAAAGAAACAATAAGAGAGATAAACAGGGAGCCTACATCCTGGGAACAAATCTTTACTCCACACACTTCAGACAGAGCCCTAATATCCAGAGTATACAAAGAACTAAAAAAATTAGACAATAAGATAACAAATAACCCAAACAACAAATGGGCCAAGGTCCTGAACAGACACTTCTCAGAGGAGGACATACAATCAATCAATAAGTACATGAAAAAATGCTCACCATCGCTAGCAGTCAGAGAAATGTAAATCAAAACCACCCTAAGATACCATCTCACTCCAGTAAGATTGGCAGCCATTATGAAGTCAAACAACAACAAGTGCTGGAGAGGATGCGGGGAAAAGGGTACACTTGTTCATTATTGGTGGGACTGCAAATTGGTGCAGCCAATTTGGAAAGCAGTATGGAGATTTCTTGGAAAGCTGGGAATGGAACCACCATTTGACCCAGCTATTCCCTTCTCGGTCTATTCCCTAAAGACCTAATAAGAGCATGCTACAGGGACACTGCTACATCGATGTTCATAGCAGCACAATTCACGATAGCAAGATTGTGGAACCAACCTAGATGCCCTTCAATAGATGAATGGATAAAAAAAAATGTGGCATTTATACACAATGGAGTATTACTCTGCTTTAAAAAATGACAAAATCATAGAATTTGGAGGTAAATGGATGGCATTAGAGCAGATTATGCTAAGTGAAGCTAGCCAACCTTAAAAAACAAATGCCAAATGACTGCTTTGATATAAGGGGAGTAACCAAGGACAGGGTAGGGACGAAGAGCTTGAGAAGAAGATTAACATTAAACAGGGATGAGAGGTGGGAGGGAAAGGGAGTGAGAAGGGAAATCGCATGGAAATGGAAGGTGATCCTCAGGGTTATACAAAATTACATATAAGAGGAAAGGAGGGGTAAGAGAAAAATAATACAAGTGGAAGAAATGATTTACAGTAGAGGGGGTAGAGAGAGAAAAGGGGAGGGGAGGGGAGGGGAGGGGAAGGGGGATAGTAGAGAATAGGATAGACAGTAGAATACATCTGTCACTAGAATGGCAATTTGTAAATCAATGGAAGTGTAACTGATGTGATACAGCAATCTGTATACGGGGTAAAAATGGGAGTTCATAACCCACTTGAATCAAACTGTGAAATATGATATATTAAGAACTATGTAATGTTTTGAATGACCAACAATAAATAAATAAATAAATAGATAGATAGATAAAATAAAATAAATTCTGGTACCAAGGGGAAAAAATCCATCCCAGGGGAAATGACCTTGATGCAATGGTAGCCTCCATGTTCACAGGCAATCTATCCCAGAGGTCACAGAACAGAAAGGCTCACAGATCAATTTAAGATGCTCAAATCACATGGCTTATTGGATCATTCAAGCACATACATTAACTAGCAAGGGAAAAAATATGAGATAAGGGCCCACAGGGTGGAGTGGAAGGACTATGCTACTGATCCTGTTACACAATTGTTCATGTATCATCTCCTTTTTCTCTTTGCCTCTCTCTCCCCTTTCCTTTTCCTCTCCTTCCCACATCCTCCTTCATATCATTTTTTCCCCCAATGGTGGTGTGGTTAAGAGGTGCAGAGCTTGGTCAAGGGCCTTAGCAAGCTAAAAATGTCTGGAGCCAATGTGCATTTGTTGTTTTAAAGAAACAAAGGGCAAGGATACCTGGTCACAGCTGTAGCCCACCAATCAATGAGTTTGCTGGAAATCTAGAAGCTTTATCTTTGGAGCAGACCATTTGCAAATCTAGAATGGGGCTCCAATGTCTGGTCAGTTAGAGATAATGAAACTGCTGGTGGAAGGTGGCTTAATTTAGACCTTATAATTTGGTCCTTCCATCCTTTTGGGGTTTTTTTCTAAGTAAATATTCTTGAGTGTTTCTTTAAAAAAAAAAACAACTTACATTTTCTACATACTATCTTTAACATGTCTTCCTGATTGCCAACTTTCTATATATACTTAACATATCTTGGGAGTTCTTCTCATGTCTCACACTCCACTTGCTTCCTATCTTTATTCAGCACATCTTAGGAGTTTTACTTTCCAATTTACTTTCCAGCTGCAGTAGAACTGAATATTCTCAACTAATAGTAAACACACATTTCAGAATATCTACTTTGCCTGCCTGCCCTTCAGAGCCAATCACCATTCCCACAATTGCCTGCAGGTTAGTGAAAGAATTGAGTAAAATAAGCTAAAAGCATGGTGTACAGCCTTCAATATCCCGGAAATAAGAGTAACGTCCACTGCTATAGCTACTAATCTTCTTTTATTATTTGAAATATCTGTCAGACCTTATCTTATCTAATCCTCATAATGAACTCATGAAGTAAGTTTTTTGTTTTCAAAATGATTCACATTTTGTAAGAAAGAATAACAATCAAAAGAATACAACTGTGGGTCACAGAAAAATACTTAGAAACTTATATGACAATGTAAGATCATATATGAATCAAGAAATAAAGATATGCTTCCTTTTAATCTTTATACTCTACACCTTATTAAATGTTTATCAGGTGGGAGATTGTGATGCAGTGTTCATTATTTGCCAAATCATTGTAATAATTTCCCACTAATTGGTTGATTTGTTAGAACTTGCTAATATAGTAATTTAAAAAAATTTAAGTGACTCATTATTGATGGTGTACAGTGTAAATAATCTTTTACACATGTACATGCTAATCAGAGTGATTAGTATGTCTGGCTTCTTAAACATTTGCCATTTCTATGGGTTGAGAAACTTTTGTCACTTTTAGTTATTTCAAATATATGTACATTGTTGTAGACTATAGTTAGCCTATTGTGCTAAAGAACGTCAGAGTGAATTCCTCATTTCTATATTTTGGTATCTATCATCTAAACTCTTTTCATACCTCTTCCCAACCTCAACTTTATACTCTCTTCTTCTATGAGATTAGTTCTTTCAAGATTCCACAGTGAATGAGAACATGAGGTATTTGTATTTCTGTGCCTGGCTTATTTCACTTACTATGATGTCCATCAGTATCTTCCATGTTGCCACAAGTGCCGTTATTTTTAGTGGTTGAATAATAGTCCATTGTTCATATATGCCACATTATCTTTATCCATTCACTTTTCCATGAACACTTTGGCTGATGCCATATCTTGGCTATTGTGAATAGTGCTGATTTCATTTCATTCAGATATATACCCATACTGGGATTGCTATTATCATATGGTAGCTCTATTTATAGTTTCTTGAGGACACTTTATGCTATTTTCTACAGTGGCTATACTAATTTACATTCCCACCAGAAATGTATAAGGGTTTTCTTTATCTTCATATATTCAACAGCATTTGTTATTGTTTAAAAATCTTTCTGATAATAGCCATTCTACCTGGGGTGAGTGAGATAGTATCTCACTGTGGTTTTGATTTGCGTTTGCTTGATTGTTAATGATATTGAGTTTTTTTTCATATACTTACTGGCCATTTGTATGTCTTCTTTTGAGAATTGTCTGTTCAGATAATTTACCCCTTTAAAAATTGGATTTGTTGTTGTTGCTGCTGTTGGGTTAGTTTTTTTAATATATTTTAGATATTAACCCCTTCTAAGAATAGTTGGCAGATATTTTCTCTCATTCTGTAGGTTATTTCTTCCCTCCATTGTTTCCTTTAGTGTGCAGAAGCTTCTTGGTTTGATGTATTTCCATTTGTCTAGTTTTACTTTTGTTACCTGTATTTTGGGGGTCTGATCTTGTATGTTTTTTTTTCTTCTGGCTTTGAGTTTGGTTTGTTCTTCATTTTCTAGATCCTTGGTGTGCATCATTAAATTGCTATTTGAAATATTTTTATTTTTTGATCTATGTGTGTATTGCTATAAAATTTCTTGCTGGTACTTCTTTATACGTATTTGTATATTTTCTATTGTTGTTCTTATTCTCGTTCATTTGTGGTTTATGTGTTGTGGTCTGAAAATATACATGATATTATTTCATTTTAAAATGAGACTTGATTTGTGACCTAATATACAGTGTATCTGGAGACTGTTCCCTGTCTGATGAGACGAATGCATATTCTGCACTGTTGGATAAAAAATTTATAAATGTCATTGGACCTATTTGTTCTATAGTATAGCTCTTTTTTGGTGTTTCTTTGGATTTTCTGTTGGATGATCTTTCCATTGATGAAAATAAAGTGTTGAAACTCCCAACTAATACTGTGCTGAAATCCATTTGTCCCTTTAGATATAATATTTGCTTTATATATTTGATTGGTCTGGGGTGAGGTGCATATATAGTTACAGTTGTTATATCCTTTGCTGAACTGATTCTTTTATCCATACATAATGACCTTTCTTATCTATTTTTAAGGATTTTTAATTAAAGTCTTCTTTATCTGATATGGGTATTTTTTTGTTTCCATTTGCAAGGGATATCTTTTTCAAGCTCTTCACTTAAGTCTGTACTCATCTTTACCAGTGAAATAAATTTTTGGAGATAGAATGTGGTCGGATCATATTTTTAACCCACTCAGTCTCTATCATAAATTTTATCAATTTATCTTCAAAATTATTATTGAATAACAATATCCATTTTGCTAATTATTTTCTGGCTGAATATTCCTGTCCCATTCCACCTTTCTTATTTTTGTGGTTTGGTGGTTTTATGTATTGGTAAGTTTTGATTCCCTTAAAGATTTGTTTATCTGTTTTGCCAGTGAGTTTTATTCTTTAATGTATTTTCATGATGGTAGTTATCATCTTTTCATTTCTGGATGTGGAATTCCCACAAGAATTTCTTATAAAGACAGGTCTGGTGGTGACGAATTCTCTTAGTTTCTGCCATTTCTGAAAGATTTGCTGGATATGGTTGGCACTCGTTTTCTTTCAGGACTTTGATTACACCATCCCATTCTCTTCTAGGTTTCAAGGCTCTTGTTGAGAAATCTGCTTTACTTAATGGGAATTTCCAAATATGTGACTGGATACTTTTTTCTTATTGTTTTCTCTTATTGTTTTGAGGTTGACTTTTGGCAGTTTGACAATGACTTGTCTTGGAAAAGTTCTGGTTTAGTTTAGTTTATTTCATATCTTTGAGCTTCCTGAATCTGCATGTCCCTTTTTTTGATGTGGGACTTTTTCTCAGATATTATTTTGTTACCTTAGTTTTTTTTGTTGTTTTTGGTGGTGCTGGGGATTGAACCCAGGGCCTTGTGCATGCAAGGCAAGCACTCTACCAACTGAGCTATATTCCCAGCCCTTGTTAACTTAGTTTTAATGCCTTTTTCATCTTCTTGTCCTGGCCTACCCTAATGCAATTATTTACTTACTTAATGATGTCCATTAAGTCTCTCAGGCTTTCTTCATTCTTTAAAAAATGTTTTTTCCTTTCTTCCTTCCTTTCTTTCTTTCTTGTCTGACTGGGATATTTCAAAGGAACTGTCTTTGAGTTCAGAAATTCTTTCTTCTCCTTAGTCTAGTTTGCTGTTGGAGATATTGATTGTATTTTTTTTAATTTATTTGGTTCAACTTTGAAATTTCTATTTGGTTCCTTGTGGTTTTCATCTCTGTTTAATTTTTAATTCAGATTGTAAGTTTTCTTCTTCATTTAGTTGAATGATCTGTTTTCTTTTATATCTTTCTGAGTTTCCTTAGATCATTATTTTTAATCCATTTTCAGAGATTTCATAAATTTCTCTTATGTTGGAGTGTGTTCCTGGAGAATTACTGTTTCCTTTGGCAGGTGTGAAAATTCCCTGCTTTTTCATGCTCTTGTGTTGCTATCTATGAATTGGGTGTAAGATTCATTTATTATGATTTTAAGGAGTAGCTTTGTAGAGCAAGACACTTTTGTTCAGATGGGACGTACATAGGGTGTTGGTTGTAGATAGGCTTTTTGCTTTGATTCTGAGTAAGCACAAAGTATAACTGTAGCTGTAATCAGTGTCAGAGGTATCTATGAGTGCTTACATGGTCTGGACTACAGGTGTTTGTAGAGGTTGTGGTGTGATTTTGCAGTGGACAAGGGCTCTCAAAAGCATGTGTCCATGGGCCCTGAAGCATGAGTGGTAATAGTGGTAGGGGATGTGGGACATGGAGGATTGTGTCCCTACACCCTTGATGTCAGGCATTGAAAGTGGCATAGCCTCAGGTAGTGGTAACTGCAATTCTTGGGAAACAGGCTGTGGAGATGTGCATCCTTGGGCCAATAAAGATGAGCACCAATGGCAGCAATGATAGCCATGATTCTGGGGGTGCTGGCTGCACCGGGGCATGGCCTTAGGGCCCTTGGCACATGCTGTGGCGGTGTCAGGGCTTCTGAACGCAATAGCTGCAATGAAAGGGCTTCCTCCTGGCCCCTAGGGTAGGACTTTACTAATAAAATCTGTTCTTAAAATGGTGCTGTGCTATAGCAGCTTGGGCTCTTAACATTGTGTGTGTGTGTGCACGCGCACGCATGCATGCATGTGCATGTGTGTGCACAGGCAAGGTGAGTTCATTCTCTGGAGTAAAGCAGTCATGTGGTGCTCGGCAGCTCCCCAGACTGGGTTTAAAGTCTTGTGAGGGTGATTGACTTTTCCTGTAGTTAAGACTGCTGAATCACAGTGATTATAGGCTTTCTGGGGACTCTTCTACTTGCCTTTTCCTGGCAATGTAGTGGCCCTCCTCGTTAGGGTGACTGAGTCACTGGTGTTTACACTTTGTTCCTCTCTCTGTGGTACCACCCATGCCATTTAGGGTTCCAACGGTCCGGTCCCTTGCTGACTGCCAGTGTTCTCCCTCAGTGACTTTTCCCCAAACGCTCTGGTTCTGCTCTGTGGTGGAGGTGAGTGCAGGTATCTCTGTTCTGAGGTACGTATTATTATATCAGGTCCACAGGTAAGGGGTGGAGGCAGAATTGGAAGGTGACCTTTAAGAGTCAAGTAACACAAGAAAGCACAGCTAGGAGAGGAGCCACGAACCCTGACTTGAGAATCCCCCCTCTGTCACTGGACCAGGGTCCTCTCTCCCAGAGATCCTAAGGGGACCTGGGCATTCTGCTCCTCAGTGTACCCTCTCACCCCTCATCCCTGATTCTGAATGATGTACATCTGTGAGATCTTACAGGTACCCACAGAAAGGCTATGCCTCATGAACTCATTCAATAATTCAGATCACATAATAAGCAAATCAATGAGGATTGCACATTTACAAAGAAATCAAGATCTGTATGTTGCATTTGGTCAGATAGTAGATGTAAATGGGTTGCAAGAACTATGTGTGAGAAGGAATGGCTGAAGTGTTTTTACTGAGGAGACAAAATGTAAGTAAAGAGGGCCATATGGCATTCATGGAGAACAGCACTCCCACATGAAAAGAAAAGGTGCATTTCACTGAGAGTCATTATGCACCAGGTACTGTACATTAATTATTTCAAATCCCCTACAACCACTTTGAACGGTGGATTTTAGAGAGGAAAAGAGGCTCGGGGTGGTCAATAATGTGCTACAAGTCACCCAGCTAAGGAGCAAGGAGGCTATTTATACCCTAGAGTGTGGCTTTTTCTACCAACCTGTACCATATGGTGTGCATGGAAGAGAATGTGGTGGCTAAAAGAGAAATAAGAGGTCTGTAGGACTATTTCTTTCACAAAGGAGCAGATGGAAGCCTTCAAAACTAAAATAAAAGAAGTCATAATTCAAAGTCTTTGATGAAAAATAAAGTACATTTGCACAAACAAAATGGAAACAACCTTTGTCTAACCAAATTTAGCCAAGTTCAGGACAGCACAATTCTTTATGCTCTGAAATGTTTAAAATGGTTTGGAGGAGAGAGTCCAGAGAGATCCCTACCAGGCTTAAAGACAAAGGTCTCACATCAGATTGTTATCTACTAAACATTCCTGTGCCTCATCCATGGTTGAAAGAGATAATTCTCAAGTGTATTCTGCATTATTCTTATTTTATATTCTTACTCTATATGTATTTAAAAATACATATCTTTCTGGGAGCAGTGGCGCATGCCTGTAATCCCAGTGACTCTGAAGGCTGAGGCAGAAGGATTATAAGTTCGAGGTCAGCCTCAGCAACTTAGTGGGACCTGTCTCAAAAAGAAAAAATACAAAGGACTGGGGATGTGGCTCAGTGGTTAAGCACCCTCGGGTTCAGTTCTCAGTAAACCTCCCCCCAGTACAAATTTTGAGTTCTTTGCATTTCTGGACATTAAATTTTGTAAAACAGTTTGAATAATTATAAAATGCCATAGAACATGTATAGAAAGTAGTGATATTGCATTAGTTGTATACATTGTTAATTAGTTCAAATTTCTTAACTATTCAGCTTGAATTCACTGTCCTTTCTTATTTTTTCCTTTTCAGTCATGAATTACCATCACCCCCACTCCCAACTAACTATAATGTCTTAGTTTAATGTCTGATGGTTACAGTAGGTGTTAAAACTGATATCTCCATACTGCAGCTGTTTTTGACAAGCATAAGTGAGATAACCTGTTTCTAAATCTAAACACATCATGAAGTTTCATTTATCCACAGGTTACAATGTGAGTTAGTGGGTGAATGGATTATAGCCAAGGCAGGGGATGTATAGGAGGGATGTCATGAATTTGTGTCCACAGAGAACTAGTTCTGCATCTAATTTCTGTCAGAGAGAGTGACCTAATACAGCACTCTAAAGCAAAAATAATCATTTTAGGCAGCATCCTTTAACTGGCTCTAATTTGTCAATATATTCAGTTACCTGGCAATAAATTTTTCTGTTAAATTATGTTGAAAAGCACATCAGGATGTTGAATTATTTAAAATTTCACATTTTAAGCATGTGCTGTTGAGTTTTAATGGTTGCAGAGAGAAATCATTAACTGCTACTTTTAAAGTTAACAGGCTAAAGGAATAATTTCTGAACTTGAATTGTTTAAGAGTTTTTGGACTATAATACGGTGCACTCTTTGGGGTGGGGGGGTGCTTCTCTGTAAAGAGGAACAGAAAAATGAGAAGAACATGGGATCCACCCAGAGTTCACCTTTCATGATGACTGACATCCTAGCATGTTTGTGTGCTGATGGGAATGGTCTGCAATAGAAGGATAAATTGATGAGGCAGGGGAGAGGAGACCTTGAATCAAAGCAATTGCCCTTAAGAATATGAGAGAGATGGGTTCGATTTCAATCTGTGGGGTGTCTTTTACTGTACCGATATAGCCACACATTAATAAAATCAGACATCTGGAAATAATTTTAAATGCAAACATTTATTTCAATTACATAAAGTAAGTTTACTCAGTGGTAGCAAAAAAAAAAAAAAAAAAAGAGTTTTTGGATGGGTGTCTTTTTATAACTATGCTCCGAGGAAGGTTAGACTTTGTCCATGGGGGCTCTCCGGCCTGTTTCTGTGCAACGGTGTGATGGATTTTTATAAAAGGCAAGAGTCCTGAGGAGGCATCTTGCTTTTCCCAAGATACCACCCTTATTATCTTTTTCTTATCTGCTCACCAAATCTTCCTCAACTATTCTTGGCAGGAATACTTTTCAAGCTCCTGATGAGCAACTCTGAAAGAAATGCCCCTGAGGACATTAGCATATTCGTCGATTCCCCTGCTATTATGAATTCTCCTGCTGAATCAAGCCAAATCGCAAGGGACCACAAGGTGTTGAGAAAATGGAATTATACTCTCTGAATTGTTCTTGGATGCTCTGCTCTTGCAGAACCAAGGTCAGTAGTAAGGCCCTGCTTTTCTATTGTGCATAAAACTTATTTTTTGCCACCCTGGCTTTGGTGGGTAAGCATGGAAGTGACAGAAACGAGGGGAATTTTGCTCTGTGTCTCTTGGTCTTGATGGTCACGGCTGATGGGTGTTCCCCTGACTGGTAGCTTAGAGTGGGGTAGGTTGGTGACAATCGAGTTTTGGGAATCAGAGTTACTTTCTCAAGAACTGCTCAAAGGCCCTTCTTCCTAGGTGTCACATCATGTCTGAAATATCTCCTCCCACTGTCCTCCTTCTGCTCTCCTCTCACTGTCCTTGTCCCTTTATGCTACTCTGCTTTCCACAGAACATCTGTAATTTCAGGTAACAGAATTCTGGACCTGGCCCCTTCTGTTTTCTCAGGTTCCTTCTGGATTGCGCCAGCTTTTCTATCTACTCCAGCTTCTACTGACTTCTCAGGAGCCAAGATTTATCACTGGTTTCAGGATAGGCAAAGGGAGGGGAGGAAGTGATAGAACTTCTATTTCACTCGAGATATCTAGAGTTGAAGTGTATTTTGCCTTTAGTCTTAAATACTCATGCATAGATGGGACTTCACTATTCCTTCAAGCAGAACCAAACCAAGCGCCATCCGTTGTAGGCTCAGTGCCAGTCTGAGATAAAGGTATTATTTTCATATTCTTCCTTTTCCAAATACTCAAATGTTTATCTCTTGAAGCCAGGTGTTCAAATGCCTTTGAAAATTTTTAGATTTCCCCAGGGAAAATTATAATGATTTATTAAGAAATTTAAAAGAGGACCAAAATTAGTGGAGAGAGGTATGTTTGTGGAAAGGAAAATACATCATAAAGGTATCAATTCTTTACAACTTGAATAACAGATCTAATGTGCTTGAAATAAAAATTATAGAGATTTCTAAGGCGATTTCCCAATTTATACAGAAGGGTAAAAGGTCAAAATTAGCCAGAGCACTTGGGAAGGAGCTGGTATCAGAACTTATTATGAAGCTATAGTGATTAGACTGTGAGATAACAGCATGCAAATAGATAAGCTATATTTACACAGTATCAAAGCACTCTCTATATGCTTATTAATTACATATCCATTTATAAGTTCAAAATTCTTAATATTTAACTCTGCAGTAGAGAAATTTGGCATATGCCAAATGAACCATAATGGGACAAATCAACATGGAGTGCCTCCTTATATGACACACTGAGAAGGACACTACATCACTTCTGTGGTGTTCAATGGCCAAAAATGGCATGACCTCAACCTAATTATGTGTAAACTCTGAGCAAACCCCAAACAGAGGACATTCTACAAAGTAAATGCCTGTACTTTTACAAGTACATGAAAGATAAGAAGACAAGGAGACTGAGAAACTATTCCATATTGAAAGAGATGATGAAGAGACATAACAACTACTTGCAAGATGTGAGTCTAGATTTCATTTTAGACCATAAAATAAATAATTGGCAAAATTTGAGTGGAGTGTGTGGATTTGGTATATCAGATCAATGTTGCTCTCTTGATTTTGATGCTTACATAGGAGAGTATCTTTGTTATTAGGAAATACTGCCATATTTATAAGTAATGAAACATCATATTTGAAAGTTACTCTTACATCATAGAAAAAAGACTATTTACAGATAAGAAGAAGGCGGGGGAGAGGGAGGACAGTGAAGATGATAAGGTAAACATGATAAAATGTGGTAGAATTTTACCAGCTGTGAAATTTGGATGAAGGATATATACAGAAATATTTGGGGTTTTCTTCCCAAGCCTTATGCAAAGAGCTATTTTAATTCTTTGTTTTAAAAAATAGTTTGGGAACTCCCATAAGTAATAAAAAAAATCCATGACACAATACAAGAACCTAGAGAAAACATGAACAAATATTGCCCACAGGAGGATGTGCATGTGGCCAGTAAAGCCACAATGATGTATTTGACATCATTGATGATTCCAAGCAAGATCACCATGAGGTACTATTTTGCATCTGTTTAACTGCAAATATTTTAAAAAATTTGAAAATATCAAGTGTGAGAGAAGATTTGGTTTCAAATGATCCATTAACACTTCTCAAGGGGTACAATTTGTGGCTGTCATTTTAAATAGCATTTTATCATTATCAGAAAAAATCAAACATTTTCTCACTCTGTGACCCAGAGATTCTATCTCCAGAAATGTGCCTAAGAAAATGTCTAATACACGTATACCTGGGGACACTTAGAGTACACCCACAGCAGTAATAGTTACAATAGGGGAAATCATGGAAGAATCTAAATGGCCATCAGTGGAAGAGTAAATGAACTGCGCTACATTCCCACCACGAACACTGTAGAGCTTCTAGAACAAAAGAACTGTAATACAGAAGAATTTTAGCATCATAGTGGAAAGCAAAAAAGGAATCCATTCACCAATCACATATAACATGCTGCCATTTTTATAAAGTGAAAACAATTAAAAATTTTAAAATTGTGAATATAAAATGGACTCATAAGACCACATACAAATGCAAGAGAATAGTGGACATATGGCATGCGTGTATTTATTGCTATAGAGAACGCTCTGCCTTAAACATGAATTGATAGAAGCCAAACATTTTGACACTTTTTTTTATTGGTTGTTCAAAACATTACATAGTTCTTGATATATCATATTTCATACTTTGATTCAAGTGGGTTATGAACTCCCATTTTTACCCCGTATACAGATTGCAGAGTCACATCATTTACACTTCCACTGATTTACATATTGACATACTCATGTCTGTTGTATTCTGCTGCCTTTCCTATCCTCTACTAACCCCCCTCCCCTCCCCTCCCCTCCCCTCTTCTCTCTCTACCCCCTTCTACTGTAATTCATTTCTCCCCCTTGTATTATTTTTCCCTTTCCCCTCACTTCCTCTTGTATGTAATTTTGTATAACCCTAAGGGTCTCCTTCCATTTCCAAGCAATTTCCCTTCTCTCTCGCTTTCCCTCCCACCTCTCATCCCTGTTTAATGTTAGTCATCTTCTCATGCTCTTCTTCCCTACTCTGTTCTTAGTTACTCTCCTTCTATCAAAGAAGACATTTGGCATTTGTTTTTTAGGGATTGGCTAGCTTCACTTAGCATAATCTGCTCTAATGCCATCCATTTACCTCCAAATTCTATAATTTTGTCATTTTTTAATGCAGAGTAATACTCCATTGTGTATAAATGCCACATTTTTTTTTATCCATTCGTCTATTGAAGGGCATCTAGGTTGCTTCCACAGTCTTGCTATTGTGAATTGTACTGCTATGAACATTGATGTAGCAGTGTCCCTGTAGCATGCTGTTTTTAGGTCTTTAGGGAATAGACCCAGAAGGGGAATAGCTGGATCAAATGGTGGTTCCATTCCCAGCTTTCCAAGAAATCTCCATACTGCTTTCCAAATTGGTTGCACCAATTTGCAGTCCCACCAACAATGTACAAGTGTACCTTTTTCCCCACATCCTCGCCAGCACTTGTTGTTGTTTGACTTCATAATGGCTGCCAATCTTACTGGAGTGAGATGATATCTTAGGGTGGTTTTGATTTGCATTTCTCTGACTGCTAGCGATGGTGAGCATTTTTTCATGTACTTGTTGATTGATTGTATGTCCTCCTCTGAGAAGTGTCTGTTTAGGTCCTTGGCCCATTTGTTGATTGGGTTATTTGTTATCTTATTGTCTAATTTTTTGAGTTCTTTATATACTCTGGATATTAGGGCTCTATCTGAAGTGTGAGGAGTAAAGATTTGTTCCCATGATGTAGGCTCCCTATTTACCTCTCTTATTGTTTCTTTTGCTGGGAAAAAAATTTTAGTTTGAGCAAGTCCCATTTGTTGATTCTAGATATTAATTCTTGTGCTATGGGTGTCCTATTGAGGAATTTGGAGCCCGACCCCACAGTATGTAGGTCGTAGCCAACTTTTTCTTCTATCAGATGCCTTGTCTCTGGTTTGATATCAAGCTCCTTGTTCCATTTTGAGTTAACTTTTGTGCATGGCAAGAGAAAGGGATTCAGTTTCATTTTGTTGCATATGGATTTCCAGTTTTCCCAGCACCATTTGTTGAAGATGCTATCTTTCCTCCATTGCATGCTTTTAGCCCCTTTATCAAATATAAGAAAGTTGTAGTTTTGTGGATTGGTTTCTGTGTCCTCTATTCTGTACCATTGGTCCACCCGCCTGTTTTGGTACCAGTACCATGCTGTTTTTGTTACTATTGCTCTGTAGTATAGTTTGAAGTCTGGTATCGCTATACCACCTGATTCACACTTCCTGCTTAGCATTGTTTTTGCTATTCTGGGTCTTTTATTTTTCCATATGAATTTCATGATTGCTTTCTCTATTTCTACAAGAAATGCCATCGGGATCTTGATTGGCATTGCATTAAACCTATAGAGAACTTTTGGTAATATCGCCATTTTGATGTTAGTTCTGCCCATCCATGAACAGGGTATATTTTTCCATCTTCTAAGATCTTCTTCAATTTCTCTCTTTAGGGTTCTGTAGTTTTCATTGTATAAGTCTTTTACCTCTTTTGTTAGGTTGATTCCCAAGTATTCTATTATTTTTGAGGATATTGTGAATGGAGTGGTTGTCCTCATTTCCATCTCAGAGGGTTTGTCGCTGATATACAGGAATGCCTTTGATTTATGCGTGTTGATTTTATATCCTGCCACTTTGCTGAATTCATTTATTAGCTCTAATAGTTTCTTTGTAGACCCTTTTGGGTCTGCTAGGTATAGAATCATGTCATCTGCAAATAGTGATAATTTAAGTTCTTCTTTTCCTATTTTTATGCCTTTAATTTCTTTCGTCTGTCTAATTGCTCTGGCCAGTGTTTCGAGAACTATGTTGAACAGAAGTGGTGAGAGAGGGCATCCCTGTCTTGTTCCAGATTTTAGAGGAATGCCTTCAATTTTCCTCCATTCAGAATGATGCTAGCCTGGGGCTTAGCGTAGATTGCTTTTACAATGTTGAGGTATGTTCCTGTTATCCCTAGTTTTTCTAGAGTTTTGAACATAAAGGGATGCTGTACTTTGTCGAATGCTTTTTCTGCATCTATCGAGATGATCATATGGTTCTTATTTTTAAGTCTATTGATGTGGTGAATAACATTTATTGATTTCCGTATATTGAACCAGCCTTGCATCCCAGGGATGAATCCTACTTGATCATGGTGCACAATTTTTTTGATATGTTTTTTAATCCGATTTGCCAGAATTTTATTGAGGATTTTTGCGTCTATGTTCATTAGAGATATTGGTCTGTAGTTTTCTTTCTTTGAAGTGTCTTTGTCTGGTTTAGGAATCAGGGTGATGTTGGCCTCGTAGAATGTATTTGGAAGTTCTCCCTCTTTTTCTATTTCCTGAAATAGCTTGAAAAGTATTGGTATTAGTTTCTCTTTAAAGGTTTTCTAAAACTCTGCTGTATACCCATCCGGTCCTGGGCTTTTCTTAGTTGGTAATCTTTTGATGGTTTCTTCTATTTCCTCAATTGATATTGGTCTGTTTAGGTTGTATATATCCTCCTGTCTCAATCTGGGCAGATCATATGACTTAAGAAATTTATCGATGCCTTCACTATCTTCTATTTTATTGGAGTATAAGGATTCAAAATAATTTCTGATTATCTTCTGTATTTCTGAAGTGTCTGTTGTGATATTGCCTTTTTCATCCTGTATGCTAGCAATTTGAGTTCTCTCTCTTCTTCTCTTCATTAGCATGGCTAAGGGTCTGTCGATCTTATTTATTTTTTCAAAGAACCAACTTTTAGTTTTATAAATTTTTTCAATTGTTTCTTTTGTTTCGATTTCATTAATTTCAGCTCTGATTTTAATTATTTCTTGCCTTCTACTTCTTTTGCTGTTATTTTGCTCTTCTTTTTCTAGGATTTTGAGATGAAGTATGAGATCATTTATTTGTTTTTTTTTTTTTTTTTTTTTAAGGAATGAACTCCATGCAATGAATTTTCCTCTTAGAATTGCTTTCAATGTGTCCCATAGATTCCGATATGTTGTGTCTGTGTTTTCATTTATCTCTAAGAATTTTTTAATTTCCTCCTTAATGTCTTCTATACCCCATTGATCATTCAGTAACCTATTGTTCATTCTCCAAGTGATGCATGATTTTTCCTTCCTTCTTTTATCGTTGATTTTCAGTTTCATTCCATTATGGTCAGATAAGATGCATGGTATTATCTCTACTCCTTTATATTGTCTAAGAGTTGCCCTGTGACATAATATATGATCTATTTTTGAGAAGGATCCATGTGCTGCTGAGAAAAAAGTGTAACTGCTTGATATTGGGTGGTATATTCTATATATGTCAATTAAGTCTAGGTTGTTAATTGTGTAATTGAGTTCTATAGTTTCCTTATTCAACTTTTGTTTGGAAGATCTGTCCAGTGGTGAGAGAGGTATGTTGAAGTCTCCCATGATTATTGTATGGTGGTCTATTAGACTCTTGAACTTGAGAAGAGTTTGTTTGATGAACATAGCTGCACCATTGTTTGGGGCACATATATTTATGATTGTTATGTCTTGTTGGTGTATGGTTCCCTTGAACAGTATATAGTGTCCCTCTTTATGCCTTTTGATTAACTTTGGCTTGAAATCTATTTTATTTGATATGAGTATGGACACTCCTGCTTGTTTCCGAAGTCCATATGAGTGATATGATTTTTTTCCAACCTTTCACCTTCAGTCTATGTATGTCTTTTCCTATCAAATGCATCTCCTGTAGGCAGCATATTGTTGGGTCATGTTTTGTGATCCATTCTACTAGCCTGTGTCTCTTAATTGGTGAGTTTAAGCCATTAACATTTAGGGTTATTATTGAGATATGGGTTATCCTTCCAGCCATATTTGTTTATTTATGTTACTGAATATGGTTTGTTTTCCTCTTTGATTATTTTCTCCCCTTTACTGTCCTACCTCCCACTGTTGGTTTTCATTGTTATTTTCCATTTCCTTTTCCTGTAATGTTTTGGTGAGGATTTTTTGGAGAGATGGTTTTCTAGCTGCGAATTCTTTTAACTTTTGTTTATCGTGGAAGGTTTTAATTTCATCTTCCATCTTGAAGCTTAATTTTGCTGGATACACAATTCTTGGTTGGAACCCATTTTCTTTCAGTGTTTGAAATATGTTATTCCAGGATCTTCTAGCTTTCAAAGTCTGTGTTGAGAGATCAGCTGTTATCCTGATTGGTTTACCCCTAAATGTAATCTGCTTCCTTTCTCTTGTAGCTTTTAAAATTCTCTCCTTATTTTGTATGTTGGGCATCTTCATTATAATGTGTCTAGGTGTGGATCTCTTATGATTATGCACATTCGGCGTCCTGTAGGCTTCTAGGATTTGTGATTCTGTCTCATTCTTCAAGTCTGGGAAGTTTTCTCAAATTATTTCATTGAATAGATTGCTCATTCCTTTGGTTTGGAGCTCTGTGCCTTCCTGTATCCCAATGACTCTTAAGTTTGGTCTTTTAATGTTATCCCATATTTCTTGGATGTTCTGCTCATGGTTTTTTAACAGTCTTGCTGAGCTGTCTATGTTCTTTTAAAGTTTTAAATACTTTGTCTTCATTGTCTGATGTTCTATCTTCTAAGTGTTCTACTCTGCTGGTAGTATTCTCAATTGAGTTTTTAAGTTGGTTTATTGCTTCCTGCCTTTATAGGATTTCTGTTTGTTTGTTTTTTATAACCTCTATCTCCCTGTATAGTTGATCTTTTGCTTCCTGGATTTGTTTATGTATTTCATTGTTGAAGAGATCTTTCATTGTCTGATTTTGCTGTCTAATGTCTTCCTTGAGACTCCAGATCATCTGAAGCATGTATCTCCTGAATTCTTTATCTGACATTCCATCTGCTGCAGATATTACCTCTTCTAACATTGAGTTGACCTGCATTGCTTGCGGTCCTTTCTTTCCTTGTCTCTTCATACTGTTCGCGTTTTTTCCTGCTTACTGAGACTGCTGTGTTATTGAATTTTCCCCCTATATGTTTGTATTACTCTTGTATAGTTGCAAAGTCTCCCGTGCAGGTGCAGGCAGGGGCTCTGCTCCTCCTCCAATTGGGGCACTGTGCCTACCACATCGGCAGGCCGCTGGGCCTTTTCTGCTGGTTGGTAGCAGGTGCGCCTACCTTGCAGGCGCGTGGGGCAGCTCTGCCATTCCCAGGTTGCTGGGCCTGACCTGCTGGTGGGTTGAAAGTCCGGGTACCTTGCAGGCGCAGGGGGAGGGCGCACACCTATTTGTATTTAGACAGTTACGCGAAATAGAGGACGTAATGCTTGGGATGAAAGTTGGGGGGAAGGGAAGGTAGGTGCTCTTGAAAAGAAAGAAGGAGAGGGAGATAGATAGCATAGAGGAGAATGGGAAGAGCAGTAAAACTTGGAAGGGGAGAGAGAGAGGGAAAAGGGAGAGAAAAAATTAAAATGAAATAGGAAATAAAATTAGGTCTTAGAGATCCATTTTCTTCTCTTCCCGTAGGCAAAGCTGTGCCCTCCGGGCTGAGTTTTGCCCTCAATGTGTCAACAGCAATCCCTGTAACGCGGTTCCTGGGAGTCTCTCAATCCTGTTGGTCCAGAGCCGTTTCACTTCTACGGCCCCTCCTCCCCTTCCTCCTGCCAGCCAGCCAGGTCCTGCTCACCGGAGGCAGTTTACCAAGGATTTGGTTACACTTTCAGCCCCACCGAGTGCTCTATTTCCCTAACTACTGAGCACTCTCGTTGTCATTCATCTAAGCCCCAGTGCTGTGGAGCTGTAGTCTGGGAGTCAATTGTTTAATTTTTCCGGACCCTTTGGTGGGCACACCTTCGGAATCTGGCAGCTAAGACCATTGGTGTCGCTGCTGGTGGTAATAGGAGTTGGGGGTCTAGGATCCCCTCTACTTCCCTCAGCCCCTACAGTCACAACCACACTGCTGGCGGTAGGAGGAGTTGGGGGTCTGGAATGTCCTCTGTTTCCCTCCGCCCCTACCGTCACACCCTCTCAGTTCGCGGTTGGGGGATTTGGGGGTGGGGAGTCTTCTCTGCTTCCCTCTGCCCCTACAGTCACGCCCTCGTCACTGGCAGTAGGGGGAGTTGGGGGTCGAGAGTCCTTTGGCCCTTAGGGTCACGCCCACGGAGAGATTTTGAAGTTTCCCGGTTGTTTGTATCTGGTGTGGGTGGGAGTCACACTCCTGCTAAAGTAGATTCCGCTGGGAAGGAATCTCTTTGGCCAAACTTTGGTGACTTCCCCTCTCTGTTATGGCGGGCTCCTGGCTCCTTGCCGGAGTGTCCGAAGGGAGGGGTGGAACTGGCTTGTCTCTGGTCTGATACAATCTCTGGTTTTAGTTCCCAGTTCACTATTTCGTAAAGGGTTGGTTAGATTCCCTTCATGCTGTCTGGGGGGGGGAGCCGTTCGCCGGGTGGGCGGGGCTGTTAGTAGAGCCAGGAGGGCACGGGCTGTCTGCTGGGCCAGGCGGGGACACTTCTCCCTGCGCCGGGCCGCTGGGGGCTGCCTGTAGAGCCGGCAGCTGCGGCCACGTGGCTAAGATCCGGGCGGGTGGGGTGGCCGTTCGCTGAGCGAGAGCGGGGCCTCCCGGGACAGCAGAATGGCAGGTGCCATCTGCGGGTTCGGGCGGGCCGCGCCGCTTGGGGCCGCTGGCCACTTTCTGAAGCGGCTGGTGGCCACGGGATTGTACCTCTGCACCCGCCAGGGGGCCGCCTATAGAGCTGGGCAGCTGCGGCTGCGTGGCTACGAGCCTGGCAGGCGTGGTGGCCATTCGCAGAGCGAGAGCAGGGCCTCCCCGGGATGGCGGGATGGCGGGTGCCGTCTGCGGGTTTGGGCGGGCCGCGCTGCTCTGGGCCGCCGGCTGCTTGTAGAAGCGGCTGGTGGCTGCAGGTCTGGACCTCCGTGCCCGCGTGGCCGGCCAAGATCCACTTGTCTGGGACAAACTGACACTTCTAATAAACCTACCAATTCCCGGCAGGTCCCCTCTTAACGGAATTTTGCTAGAAGTTCCTCAGTAGGTAGACTGCCGCTGTTCCAATGGGTCTTTCTGATCCCGTTAATGTGGAGACATTGGAATCGCTGCTTCCTCGCCGGCGGCCATGTTGGATCCCTTGACACTTTTGATTAACAAGTCTTTTCTTCAGCAAGATTCTAAAGTCTTACTGTTCAGCCTAGAATAGGTGCTTGGCATATAGAAGACAAACAATAAATAATAGTTACCAATAGATAAAAATATTAAATGAATAAAACCCTGAATTTGTGAACAGTGAAGGGTAGAATTGCAGTAGCATGAACAGTCCAGTGGGTGGAGCCCATGTTACATTTCATATCAAGAACTGAAAATTTTTTTGATGAATGTTTCCATGTTCTTGGGTGAATTTTAGATGGTTCTTCGGGACCTCTGTAATAAGTTTGTATTTCCTTTAAAGTGAATTAATTGGTGCAGACTTGCAAAACTTTTAATGTGCATTTGTGCTTGATTAATGGGAAATTTAAATCACCTGGTTTTCAATGTCAAATGAAAAGGTTTTCCTCTGTATGTAATTTAACTAGATTGATAACTTTATTACGTTTATTTTCTGATAAAGAAAAACCTGACAGTGTTGAAGAGTTAGATAAATCTGTTTAAAGTAGAATGAGAGGTGAAAAGGTGGAATGTACAGTGAGATACATGAAATTACATAAGGAAATAGGAATCAAAGCAATTTCCATATCGTTTAATTACAAAGGCCTGACACTGATGTAGATGCAGAGCATTTGAGTTGAATTATTTGATTCCGCTGTCTTTGAGTTATCAGCTAAGTAGGTGCTCAGCCTTATATAGCTTTATCGGCTTCCCTGGCACATCTCTGTGACAGGATCAGTTATCTGCAAAGTTTCCAGGTCTTGCACTTCTTCCCTGAACATTCCTTTGACTTGTGGCTCAATGGAACTGGCTCTTTAAAGAGCCTACTTTTCCTGCTGCACTCTCACCAGCTGTTTTTACTCCCACATCCTCTTTCCTGGGCCTGGAGGTGCTGTAAGTGCTGGCCAGCCCCTTTCACCTCCCTAAAAACCTTGGCTTTGAAGTCTTTGCTGTCAGACCCTTGTACAACCTCTCCTTGCTAGTCATATCCTTCCTTCCCTCCTCCTCGTTTCTTTCATATTTTTAGTTCTTGGCTCACTGTCAGTTTTCCCTAAAGCCCTAGTGAACAATTTGGTTATTTCAGTATTCAGATCGATGATCCTTTCAACACCGTGGGCTCTAGGTTTCTTAACCCCCTTTCCTTTCTGGATTTTTCCCTCTCTCTGCCTGACCTCAGTCATGCCCTTGCTCTTGTGTTTAGCAATAACTGCACTCCCACCGACATCTCTGTTTTCAGCATGTACTTTCTTCCCTCTGCATCCTTCACTCTAGCTCACTCTCCAACACACTGCCTTCAGTTTCCCAGCGCCCCCTGGATCTTTAGTCCATTGATTTGATCACCTTCTCTCCTTCTCTAACTCTCCCTCTTGACCTTCCCTCACAGCCTTAGCTGGAATAGATTCTCATCTTTGATACTATAAGAACCTCTTGGACCTCTGGATGCCCTTGCTTTGTCCTTCATCACAGGGTCTGGAAAATCCCAATCCCAGTCAAATCTGACTCTCCGCATACTCCATGCCTACCTTCATGTAGCTGAACATGCTGGATAGAAACCCACAGCCATGACTACTGGGCTCATGTTAAATTATCACTGTTAAGACAATTTCGGGTGGACCTTTTGGGCTGCCTGGTAGTTCCCTTCACCTCCATAGTCCATTCAGTCATGCATTTTCTAGTAAGATGTTTTTCAAGATGTATATTAGAAGCTTAAACAGGCTAGAGTGGAATAGAACATCATAGAGATCATGGCTGATCATAAGGGTAAATATTATTTCATAAAATGTTTATTTCAGTTATATGTATATGCATTTATATACACATGTGTGCAGGTTTGTGGTATAAAATGAGACGTATGTCCCAAACTCAGTGCCTGGCTTATACAGGATTTGAATCTAAATGCAGCTAAGATTTTTCTACTCAGCTGCGATTTATAAGCTTCAGTATATCACACTATGCTTGCCTTTTTCCAATTACTAGCAAACATTGAGCGAGTGCTTCCTGTGTGCAGCACTGTACAGGAATGAACACACCGTGCTCTGGGAATTCCAGGTAGATGAATGTGGCCCTTTTGTAGTGAGGAAGGATGAACCAGAGAAGTGAACTTGTCTACATTATGCAGAGTTATGTGCTCCATGCCTTTGCTCAGTGCCAGAGTGATTTTGATGTGGGCAAAGACTGAAAGTACAGAAGTGTTTCACAAAAGCAAATTTGTTATTTAGATCACTCTTTGTTATAAATGTCTACTTGGGTTCACTACTTTTCCAGGAGAAAAGTGTTACTGGAATCGTGTTCATTCATGTAGTCATTTCATAATTCTTATTAGTGATGATTAGGTACTGTAGGAATGTATATGTGTGTGTATATATAAAATATTTGGGGAATGGATCCCTGAATAGTAGACACTGTCAGAGACAACTCAAAGAATCTGCAGTCCAGTGATTGTACTGGTTGCAGTGATGGACACATGTGATCCAGCATCCACGCTATGGCTATTTATGGCACATAGGGGAATGACCTCTTAGATGGGGGACAGGGGAACCAGAGGAGGCAGTCCACAGCAGTGGTTCTGAGTTAGGTTTTTGAATAATGAGTAAGAATGAGCTTCCTGAGTAGGCTGGAGACCTGCCAGGCTGCTCCAGGCAGTGGGAATGACTTCTGCAAAAGCCCAACTGAGAGAACTGAATTTCTGGTGGCCAGAATTCATGGTGCAACTAGGGGTAGGACCAGAATTGAGGAAGAAGGGGTAAAGAGGCAATCTAGGTTAAAGTAAATTTTATCTCCAGGGGAATGTCATGGAAGAAAGTAGAATTCTGCTCCACTTTTGTTAATGGATGAGATGGACCATAGTAATGGCTATGCTACATAGTTAAGACACGAGCATCAACAGAAGATGAGATAATGATAAAACTATCAGAGTTTTTGTGTAGAAATATTTTAGAGAAGAAAAGTTAGTGAGTCCTTTTTCTAGTCACTAATCTACCCTTCTTGGTTTGGCTCACCCTCAAAAATTGAATCCAAGAAATCCTGCAATTTCCCAGAGGGGTAATAACAGTTCCTGTAATAACTACTCTCATGACATTTCCTGGATATGATAAACTTTCTTGTCCTATATTTACAGATTTATGTGAAAGATTTTCTTGAACTTGAGCCCTAAGAATAATGTGCAATGTGCCTCTCTCAAGGCAAGATAAAGACTAGTCTTGCAGAAGAGGTAGGAGGCCTCTAACTGTAGTGCTTCCAGGTTGCCATACTGTCTTCGTCCAGATGAACATATTTGGTCAAGTTTTTTTTTCTTTTTTTAAATTCTGGAATACTTTGGGTTCCTTGGCATACTGTATTATATGCCTTAAAGCCAAACTGTTATTCACCTAGCAAAATTGGCCAGGACATCTCTACTGGTTAGACTCTTCTGCCATTGGGTAAGAGATGTGGCCTTGTCAGGGGAAGGATGAAGAAAGAACATATTTTTAGAATGAGATAGAGGTGCGATGTTCATCTGAAAAGAGCTTCTTCTACTTCACAACAATCTTTGAATATGGTGTCATTGGTAGATGTTTTTTCTAATTGTTTTTTTTTTTTTTGGTACTGAGGATTGAACTCAGTACCAATGAGCTATATCCCCAGCCCTTTTTAATATTTTACTTAAAGAGAGTGAGTGGCTAAGTGCCTTACTAATCTGCTGAGGCTGGCTTTAAATTTGGGATTCTCCCTCCTTAGCCTCCCAAATTGCTGGGATTATAGGCGTGGGCCATAGTTCCCTGCCCTAATTGATTTTTTCTTTCTTTTTAAAGTTAAATTATTTATTTATTCTAATTTGTTATACATGATGATAGAATGCAATTCATTTCATATTACACATATAGAGTACAATTTTTAAGTCACTGTATACAACGTATTTTCAAAAAATTCATGTCTTCATACATGTACTTAGAGTAATGTCTAACTCATTCCACCACCTTTGCCCCCTCCTTTCCCCTCCCTCCCCTTTGCCCTATCTAAAGTTCCTCCATTCCTCCTATGCTCCCCTGCCGCCATCGCTATTATGAGTCAGCATCTTCATATCAGAGAAAACATTTGGCCTTTGGTTTTTTGGATTGGCTTGCTTCAATTAGGATTATATTCTCCAACTTCATCCATTTACCGGCAAATGCCATGATTTTATTCTCTCTTAATGCTGAGTAATGTTCCATTGTGTATATATATCAAAGTTTCCCTATTCATTCATCTACTGAAGGACATATAAGTTGGTTCTATATTTTAGCTATTGTGAATTGTGCTGCTATAAACATTGATATGGCTGTGTCCCTGTAGTATGCTGTTTTTAAGTCCTTTGAATATAGACCAAGGAGTGGAAAAGCTGGGTCAAATGGTGGTTCCATTCCAAGTTTTCCAAGAATCTCCATACTGGCTGCACCAATTTGCAGTCCCATGAGCAATGTATGAGTGTGTCTTTTCCCCTACATCCTTGCCAACACTTATTGTTGTTTGTGTTGATAGCTGCAATTGTGACTCGAATGAGATGAAATCTTAGAGTAGTTTTGATTTGCATTTCTCTAATTGCTAGAGATGTTGAACATTTTTTCATATGTTTGTTGATTGATTGTATATCATCTTCTGAGAAGTTTTTGTTCAGTTCTTTGATCCATTTATTGATTGGGTTATTTGGTTTGGGTTTTTTTTTTTATGTGTGTGTGTGTTAAGGTTTTTGACTGCTTTATATATCTTAGAGATTAGTGCTTTGATGTGCTTCTGGTAAAAATTTGCTCCCATTCTGTTGGCTTTCTATTCACCTCATTGATTACTTCTTTTGTTGAGAAGAAGCTTTTTAGTTTGAATCCATCCCATTTATTGAGTTTTGGTTTTAATTCTTGTGTTATAAGAGTCTTATTAAGAAAATTGGGGCCTAATCTGACATGATGAAGATTTGGGCCTACTTTTTCTTCCACTAGGCACAAGGTCTCTGGTTTAATTCCTAGGTCCTGGATCCACTTTGAATTGAGTTTTGTGTATGGTGAGAGACAGAGGTTTAATTTCATTTTGTTACATGTGGATTTGCAGTTTTCCCAGCACCATTTGTTGAAGAGGCTATCTTTTCTCCAATGTATGTTTTTGGCACCTTTGTCTAATATAAGATAACTATAGTTATGTGGGTTAGACTCTGTGTCTCTATTTTGTACCATTGGTTTACAGGTATATTTTGGTGCCAATACCATCCTGTTTTTGTTACTATTGCTCTGTAGTATAGTTTAATGTCTGGAATAGTAATGCCACCACCTTCACACTTCTTGCCAAGGATTGCTTTGGCTATTCTGGGTCTCTTATTTTTCCAGATGAGTTTCATGATTGCTTTTTCTATTTCTATGAGGAATGATATTGGGATTTAAACTAGAATTGCATTAAATCTGTATAGTGCTTTTGGTAGTATGGTCATTTTGACAATATTAATTTTGCCTATCCAAGAACAAGGTAGATCTTTTCATCTTCTAATGTCTTCTTTAATTTCTTTTCTTTCTTTCTTTTTTTTTTTAGCATATTGTAGTTTTCATTGTAGAGGTCGTTTAACTCTTTAGTTAAGTTTATTCCACAGAATTTTTTTTGAGGCTATTGTAAATGGGGTGGTTTTCCTAGTTTCTCTTTCAGTGGATTTGTCACTGGTGTACAGAAATGCCTTTGATTTATGGGTGTTGATTTTATAACAGCTACTTTGCTGAATCCATTTATTGGTTCTAGGAGATTTCTGGTGGAATGATTTGGGTCTTCCTAGATATAGAATCATATCATCTGCAAATAGTGTTAATTTGAGTTCTTCTTTTCAAATCTGTATGCCTTTAATTTCCTTAATCTGTCTGATTGCTCTAGCTAGAATTTTAAGAACTATGTTAAATAGAAGTGGTGACAGAGGGTATCCCTGTCTTGTTCCAGTTTTTAAAGGGAATGCTTTCATTTTTTTTCCATTTAGAATGATGTTGGCCTGGGGCTTAGTATAGATGGCCTTTACAATATTGAGGTATGTTCCTGTTATCCCTAGTTTTTTCTAGCATATTGAACATGAAGGGATGCTGTATTTTATCAAATGCTTTCTCAGCATCTATTGAGATGATCATATGATTTTTATCTTTGAGTCTATTGATATGATGAATTACATTTATTGGTTTCCATATGTTGAACCAACCTTGCATTTCTGGGATGAAACTTACTTTATCATGATGCACTACCATTTTGATATGTTATTGTATTTGATTTGCTAGAATCCTATTGAGAATTTTTGCATCTATATTCTTTAGAGATATTGGTCTGAAGTTTTCTTTATTTGATGTGTCTTTGTCTGGTTTTGGAATCAGGGTGATATTTGTCTCATAGAATGTGTTTGGAAGTGTTCCCTCTTTTTCTATTTCATGAAATAGTTTGAGAAGTATTGGTGTTAGTTCTTTAAAGGTCTTGTACAACTCAGTTGTGTATCCATCCAGTCCTGGGCTTTTCTTGGTTGGTAGGCTTCTAATGGTGTCCTCTATCCCTGCTTGAAATTGATCTGTTTAAATTATGAATATTATCCTGATTTAGTTTGGGCATATCATATGCCTCTAGAAATTTGTTGATGCCTTTGATATTTTCTATTTTATTAGAGTACAAATTTTCAATATAATTTCTAAATTATCTTCTGTATTTCTTTAGTGTCCATCATAATATTTTCTTTTTCATCACAGATGTTAGTAATTTGAGTTTTTTCTCTCTTTATCTTCATTAGTATGGCTAATGCTTTATCGATTTTGTTTTTTTCAAAGAACCAACTTTTTGTTTTGTCAATTTTTTCAATTGTTTCTTTTGTTTCAATTTCATTGATTTCAGCTTTGATTTTAATTATTTTCTGTCTCTTACTGCATTTGGGGTTGATTTGTTCTTCTCTTTCTAGGGCTTTAGATATAAGTTTTTGTCATTTATTTGTTGACTTTTTCTTCATTTAAGAAATGAACTCAATGCAATAAACTTTCCTCTGAGAACTGCCTTCATAGTGTTCCAGAGATTTCAATATGTTGTAAAGGTGTTCTCATTTACTTCTAAGAATTTTTTAATCTCCTCCTTGATGTCTTCTGTAACCCATTGTTCATTCAGTAGCATGTTATTTAGTCTCCAGGTATTGGAGTAGATTTTTTTAAAATTTTATCATTGATTTCTAAAAACATTCCATTATGATCTGATAGAATGCTTGGTAGTATCTCTACTTTTTTGTATTTGCTAAGAGTTGTTTTGTAGCATCAGATAGGTCTATTTTAGAGAAGAATCCATGTGCTGCTGAGAAGAAAGTGTATTCACTTATTGAAGGATGATATATTCTATATATGTCCATTAACTCTGTTATTGATTATATTATTGAGTTTTATAGTTTCTTTATTCAGCTTTTTTTCAGAAGATCTATCCAGATCTATTGTGCTGTGGTCTATTGGACTCTTAAAATTCAGAAGAGTTTGTTTGATGAATGTAACTGCTCCATTGTTTGAGGCATATATATTTATACTTATTATGTCTTGTTGTGTATGTTCCCTTGAACAGTATAAATTATCCTTCTTTATCACTTTTGATTGACTTTAGCTTGAAGTCTACTTTATTTGATGTAAGGCTAGAAACCCTTGCTTGCTTACATAGACCATGTGAATGGTATATTTTATCCCAACCTTTCACCTTCAGTCTGTGGGCATCTTTTCCTATATGATCAGTCTCTTGAAGGCAGCATATTGGTGCATCTTTTTTTAAAAATCCAATCTGCCAGCCTATGTCTTTTGATTGGTGAGTTTAAGTCATTAACATTTAGGGTTATTATTGAGATGTGATTTGTATTACTGGTCATTTTTGTTTATTTTTGGTATTTAGCTTGACTTGATTTCTCCATTGGTTGGCTTTTCTTTTATTGTAGTTCTTCCCTTTGCATATTTTCATTGTTGTTTTTCATTTCCTCCTTGTGGAATATTTTGCCAAGAATATTCTGTAGTACAGGGTTTCTTGCTGTAAATTCTTTTAGCTTTTTTTTTTATCATGGAAGGTTTTTATTTCATTCTCAAATTTGAAGCTTAATTTTACTAGATATAAGATATAAGATTTTGCTAGATATAAGATTTTCGGTTGGCATCCATTATCTTTTAGAGCTTGGTATGTGTTGTTCCAGAATCTCCTGGCTTTGAGAGTCTGGGTTCAAAAATCTGCTGAGATTTGAATTGGTCTTCCCTTATAGGTAATCTGATTTTTTTTTCTCTTGCAGCCTTTAAAATTCTATCCTTATTCTGTATGTTAGGCATTTTCATTATAATGTGTTTGGTGTAGATCTGTTGTAATTTTGTACATTTGGTGTCCTATAGGCCTCTTATATTTGATTTTCCAATTCATTCTTCATGCTTGTGAAATTTTCTCATATTATTTCATTGAAGAGATTGTGCATTCCTTTGGTTTGAATCTCTGAACCTTCTTCTATCCCAATAAATAAATCTTAAATTTGTTCTTTTGATGGCATCCCATAATTCTTGGTTGTGCTGTTCATGATTTCTTGCCATTTTCAAGATTGTATATTCATAATCTAGTCTGTTGGTGATGTTATCTATTGAGTTTTTTAATTGGCTTATTGTTTCTTTCATTTTGAGGATTTCTGGGTTTTTTCCCCCAGTATCTCTATTTTTTTCTTGAAGTAATCTCTTACAACCTGTATTTGCTCTCTTATCTCTTTGTTGGTATGATCAATGGTCACCTGAATTTGTTCTCTTATTTCTTTGTTGAAATGATCATTTTTGCTTGTATCTGCTCACTTAGGTCGTTCTTTAATTTCCAAATCATTTTAGATATGTATATTCTGAACTCCTTCTCTGACATTTCACCTACTGCACTATCTTGGATTCTATTGTTGTAGTGTTTTGATTTGTTTGGGGCACTTTCCTCCCTTGTTTTCTCATGATGTCTATGTGTCTTCCTCTCTTGCAGTATAGATCTGAGGTATTATAGCTTCTACTCTATTGTCTTATAGTGTGCCTACAGGTTACCAATACTTCACTTTTAAGGGAGCTATCAATATTACAGCACTCAATGTACCCAACATGCAGCCATATATTCTATTTTTACATTTACACTTTTGTCACTATAATCAGAAATGATGAGTTCGCTTATCTTCATCCATAGAGTCAATACATTTGTGTAATGGTTTACAGTTTCTGATGGTGGAAGGGGAGTCAGGGGGCAGGGGGTTGGCTGAGATGTTTATGAGGTAGGATGTGAGAATATAGACTATGGAAATATTAGATTAAATGACTAGTGAGAGGATAATCATAAGAAGTTAGCTGTTAGTAGGAGAAACAAGAGATAGGAAACCCTATGCAAGACTCCCTGTTACCTCACCAACAGGATAACTGTCAGCACCCCTAGAAGAGAAACCTCTGGTGTAGCCAGGCCACAGGGACCTTGGTGACTTCTTACCAGGTCCTTATTGTTGTCCCTTGATAGAAG